>NC_139217.1:465968324-467168324 GCF_055691185.1 Crinia signifera | reverse complement strand
TAGATTGTAGGCGAGTAAGAGAGCTAAGATGTAGAGAAGCGAGTGAGAAGAGATGTAGGTATAGATTGCTGGTGAGTAAGAGAGCTGAGATATAGGGAAGTGAGTTAGAACAGATGCAGGTATAGATTGCAGGTGGGTAAGAGAGCTGAGATATAGGGAAGTGAGTGAGAAAAGATGCAGGTATAGATTGCAGGTGAGTAAGAGAGCTGAGATATAGGGAAGTGAGTGAGAAGAGACGCAGGTATAGATTGCAGGTGAGTAAGAGATCTGATATATAGGGAAGTGAGTGAGAAGAGATGCAGGAATAGATTGCAGGTGAGTAAGTGAGCTGAGATATAGGACAGTGAGTGAGAAGAGATGCAGGTATAGATGGTAGGTGAGTAAGATAGCTGAGATATAGGGAAGTGAGTGAGACGAGATGCAGGTATAGATCGCAGGTGAGTAAGAGAGCTGAGATATAGGGAAGTGAGTGAGACGAGATGCAGATGTAGATTGCAGGTGAGTAAGAGAGCTGATATATAGGGAAGTGAGTGAGACGAGATGCAGGTGTAGATTGCAGGTGAGTAAGTGAGCTTAGATATAGGGAAGTGAGTGAGAAGAGACGCAGGTATAGATGGTAGGTGAGTAAGATAGCTGAGATATAGGGAAGTGAGTGAGACGAGATGCAGGTGTAGATTGCAGGTGAGTAAGAGAGCTGTAGTTGAATGCAAGAAGGGTGCGGTGAGAACAAGATGGAAGAGGACCCTGCTCTAAGGAGCTTACTATGTTTATGTAAAACATCCATTCGCAACCAGGGCAAATGGATGCGCATTGCGAATGGTGGGCTGATGTCCATTCACGAGGCGGGATCTGGTTCACTCGCAAAGATGCGAATTCGCATTTGAACAAATGAACCAGGACAAGGTCCTGAGTTCAAGATTTCATACATCCAAATTGTGTTGATATTAGATATGAGCGGGATCAGTTTTCCAAAGCCAAGTCCACTCGAATTTCCATTTTGGATTCGTTTTATGTACCCACAGTGGTTATTTGCTGCCATTTGACAGCAGACTGCAAAGAGAGCTATGTAATCTGATGGTCTGTGTTTACTGCACTCCAGTGGCTGAGCTGACCAATCTCTGTGCCCACTGTGTCATTGAAGTTACTGACCTGTCCTATCTTCTGTGCTCACTCACTCCATTGGCTGCCCTTGCCTATCTGTGTCCACTGCGTACTTACACTACAGCATACTTGGCAGGGAGGGTCCCACAATTCAGGTCCCCCTCCCTGCCCCCTGGGAAGGTGGGCAAGTCTCCCGCATTACAGCACAGCCCCATGGTCCCCCCTTCCGCGAGGTATAAAACTCAGATTTTCGCAGGTCGTGGCTAAAATGACGTGAATCGCATTTAGCCCCTCCCCCATCCGCGGACCCGCGAATGAATGTGGCTGTCTGTCATGGGGGCATGGCTTGGTGATGTCAGTCTTGCTCCGCCCCCAAAATGAAGCCACGTCCCGCCCCCCTTTCACTCCTCTCCGGGAATGTTAAAAAGTCGGCATGTATGCACCACAGTGCTGCTTAGTGTTGTTAATATTAACTGAGATAGAAAACCACACAGGCAGTTCCTGTGACTCGGTAGGCCATACCCCACTGCACTCACATACATTTAGATTAAGCGAGGGCTGCATAGGCATGAGGGCATTTAAGAGCCTGAGGATTTTTGTGATTGTGTGAATAAAGTTAGTTGAAGACGTTTCTTACCCCAGAATCCATGGTAGTTATGTGTAGCAAATCAGGTGTAGTAGGGGTGGTAGCTTAGGCAGTGTATATAAAGGGTAGTCAGGTTATCCTACTTCCTATTTGAGTCCGGATTCCCACCCTCCCTCCCTTGCTTCAATTACCACCCGGCCTTTCGGCCTTTACTCAATTTGGCTTCACAAAAATGAATTTTAATTGGTGGGAGGGCGCTCTCGACCAGCGGTCAAGTTTGAGGTGCAGGAGGTCACTGTGCGTTATTGCCACCCTCTGCCAGGACAGCTGGTGAGTCCTGACCCCGAGGGGGGGCGATGACCACTTCCTTGAACTGTCCTCACCATGCAATAGGAGGGCCGGTAAGACCATCACAGTGCGGGCTGTGCCTTGAATTCAATGGTGCCTGTTCATCACCCTGGTTACAAGTTGGGGCATTGTAGTCACCGCCATTGTTAACATTTGTGACTTAGCTGGTCTCCAAGCGCTCTCCTGGCCATCCCTTTCAATAGGGTCATACCAACAATAAACACTGTTGACCTTTTAAACTTATGCAGTTGTTGTCCGTGTGTTTATTTTTAGTATAAGGTGTCCGCGTGATTTATTTCTAGGGGTAATCAGATTTATGTTAAGATAAAGGTCAATCGCAATAATCCAATAGGCACCTTAAGCCATGTGACTATGCATCGTCTGTTTGCAAAAAAAGTGCAATAGTCTAAAAAAAAGTAGGAACTTTTTTGGTATAACCTGTGTGTGTGCTATACCACACCGTGCCTTTATTGACATAATAATAAATAAGCAGTTTAACTCATGGCTTTAAGTTATCATTTTTCAAAAATTGAAAAATGTCTCTTTTTATTCAGGTTGTGTGCGCTGTACACCACTGAACCTTTGTTGACATAATAAATAAAGTGCTTTGGCTCGCCGCTTTGAGTCCTCATTTTAAAAAGTTGCCAAAATACATATAAGCAGTTTGACTCCCTGCTGTGCGATTTCTTCATTTGCCAAAAAAGTCATAAAGATCTGCTCTTTTTTTATTGTACAATCTGTGACATAATAATATAAGCGATGTGACTCGTAGGTTTGAGCTGTCGATTTCTTGAAAAATTGCTCTTTTTTTATACAAATTGTATGTGCTGTACCCGACTGTGCCTTCGTTGGCATAATTGGAAGCAGATTTACTTATCACTTTTAGTTATCATTTAAAACAAAAATAAATAATTGCTAAATTTTTTAAATAATGTACTGTACTGTATCTCACTGCACCTTTGTTCACATAATTAATAGAAGCATTTTCACTTTTAGCTTTGAGCTGTAATTTTCCAAAAATACTTAAAATTGCTCTTTTTATACAACCTGTGAGCCTAATTCAAACCCATTTGCAGATATATGATTCCTGGAGATCTACGCATGCACGCAACACATAAACTGTGATCGCCGCACGTTTGCAGTTTACATCCCAACAGCGGTGTTGACGGACCATTTTTGGGGCTGAGCATTGTTTTAGGAGCAGGTCAGAAAATACGGGCATGTCTGGGCCACTCCAGGGAGGGCTGAAGCAGCTGCATGATGTCACACCAAGCCGCTGCTACCCTAATATGGCCGAACTGTAACTGGTTTCACAGCTAGGCTGCGCATCGAGGTGGAGATAAGTGCTTGCACTTTAGCGATGCCCCCGCACATTTTTGTTGGCACATTACGGGGAGGGACCTGGTGGCCTGGCCCTTAATGGCGGTCCTCCATGCAGTCTCAGCTAGTTTTACTTTTGCAAAGTTATATAAAATTAGGACTGACTCTGAATCAAGCCCTATGTGCGTTGTACCCCACTGCAATTGTATTCACATAATACTATAAGTAGGTTGAATCTCAGCTTTGAGGGTTAATAAAAAAAAAATTGCTCTATTTTAGAAGCCGTGTGCACTGTTCTCCACTGAACCTTTATTGACATAATAAACATAAGCGAAGTGACTAGCCGCTTCAGTTGTCATGTTCAAAAAATTATATTTTATGTTTTTTCTAAATACAAGATGTGTGCAGTTGGCACTGCACTTTATTGACATAATACATATAAGTGCTTTGACTCACTGCTTTCAGTTGTCATTTGCAAAAACATTAAAAAGAATTAACCTTCTTCATTGAACAAGCTTTGGGCACTGTTCCACACTGTGAAATTGTTCACATAAATAAAAGCGGTGTGACTCCCCACTGTGTGAGTTGTCATTTATAGAAAAAAAAACTGTAGGCACTGCACCCTACTGCAAAATTGTTAACATAAATATAAGTGGGTGACTCCTCACTGTGTGATTCCTAATTTGTGAAAAAGTTAAAAATAATTGTTCCTTTTTATTTTACAATGTGTTCATTGGTATGGATAACGATCAGTTGTGAGAAGATCAGGAGCAGCAACCAACTACTAGTGCTGCAGCTGCTTCCAGACATGTAGACATAGTACAACATCTACTAAAGGTCGTCCAGGGAGTAGAAAGGTTAGGAAAGGGCACATGAAATCGTAATATTGTTAAAAAAGGGTGTCTCCCCCCAAAAAATAACACTAAAGAGGTCATAATCTAGCCTCGTCATTGCAAATTTGCCATGATGAGTGATGTTGATGAGCTTCGCATGCTTCTATACACTTACGCACACGTGCAGGTCATCTGTGTGTGTGGCCACACTGTCATGCCAAGCGTTTCAAGGGGGCATCCCCATGAAAATGCTGGGATTTCCCATGGTAATTTACCCATGAAGCGAGTGTCGGGGGCAGGCAGCTGATGTCAGCAGATGTCAGCTGTTCGCCCTCTTCCCGTAGCAAGGCACCACATATCTATGTCATCAGAGAGTGACTTAGATTTGCGAATGCCTTTGAAATCATTTGATGGTTGGCGACAAAAAAACAATAGAAAACAATATTGTGAGCTGCTCACTGAATGATCATGAATGTTATTAAGATTCATAATGATGTAGGAACAAAAAAAAAAGGCCCAATCCCTTTCCTCCTCAGTAGCAACCATTAAACCACTCCCTTTTTTCCAGGTGCACGCCTTAATTGCAGCGGATGTAGGAGGGGTTAGTGATGCTTCTGTCCACACCAACTGCCAGTGAGCCCTGCCCTGGACTGTCTGGCAGTGCTTTCTGTGGCAGTTGGTGTCTCCCCTATTTGAATAGGGTGTCCCACCCCTGTAACCGCCAAAAACAATGAAGTCCAGGAGCAGAACATTTAGTACCCAATGGAATGGGTCATGTTGGAGGGTTTGTAATATACATTTACAGGAAAAAATGCCCGATGTAGGCAGAGTTGCACAGGACCTGGCGGCTCCCTCACTCTAGGCATCTGAGGGGGATACGGTCATTAGTTTGAACCTATTAAGGTCGACATGCATTGGGTCGACAATGGGAAGGTCGACAGTAAAAAGGTCAACGTGAGTTTTTTTGTTTTTTTTGTGCCGGCTTGTGCCGACAGGTGGTATTTCCTGCCCTACCATCCACTAGAGTGTGGTGAGAGAATAAAATATTCTACCAAGTGCAGCGAGGCGCCGTGCCTGAAGCATGGCGAAAGCAGCGAACCATGCAAAGGGACGCAATACACTTAGACGTCCATTTTGACTATGTTGACATTCGGGACCAAAAAAACCTCTGAAAACTTATGTCGACCTTTTGACTGTTGACCTTGCCGTTGTCGACCTTTAGTGGTCAACCCAACATGGGTCGACCCAATGACCCATACCCCATTGAGGCTAGGCGGTATATTTACTAAAGAGGTTGCCTGTAGCAACCAGATTGTAGCTACAGATGGAGCCAAGTCCATCTATGATGCCAGCGTGCCCGAGCGACCCGTTTTGGCGCGCCAAATTACTCATAGAGTGCGACATAGATGGACTTGGCTCAACCTGTATTATGTTCTGGAACACAGGTTCTCAAACTCAGTCCTCACTGGCTGCTCTTACCCTTTTGGAGGAGGTGGGCTGCCGCAATGCAGCCTCCCCCCTCCGCTGCGATTGCCGCTGCCGTAACTTCATACATACTGCGCATGCACTGTCCCAAGCCTCTATGGGCTGCCTTTGCAGCAGCCCCCGGAGGCTTAAACGGGTTCCCAGGTCCGCTGCATGCGCAGTATCATCCGCGGTACTGCCCATTCGCAGAAGCCGTTTTTGGGGGCTGCCAAGCATTTTCGCAGAGAGGCATCCCAGAAGGAGTGAACACCTCCCAATGGGACACAGTATTTCTAGGTCATCCGTGGATGTGACAGTTGGTGACACACGGCGCTCCTGTTGTCAACCCTTTTCATGCTGCCCTACTTTATATCGACCAGTAGAGGTCAATCTAGTTAGTGATCACTTAAAAATTGCGGACCTAAAGTTTCATACCCAAGTGGGGTGTATAATGTCCATTTTTTTTCCATAAATGACCTTAAATGTTGGCGACACTGTAACCTCAGAAAGCCGCTCCGGACGCAAATAAAATAAAAGTCAGAGCAGAAAGATTACACTAAATAATTTGTTTTTCATTTGGAAAATATCTACAATTACTGTGCATAAACATATTTGATTACATGACTATAATGGACATAAATTGGTCCCGAATCATCATCTTAAGAGAAATAGACCACTGTTACATAAGAAGAAAATCTATAATATAAATGACGAAAAGCCCTTATTGTGAATCCAGCCTCATGCGGAATAAAGAGCACCGTATGCGTCCAATATGCCTCCCGCGGCCTCCCATAGAACCCTAAATAATACCTTCAGAAAACAGGACAACACAGACCTACTTCACCTATCACCACGGTGATGAGTGCAGACCGCGGGGAGTTATTCATCGGAGTGTGGGGGCGTAAATCTGCTATAAATGACGGTCACTTCACAGTCTTCAACTTCTCCTTTCAGGCATGAAAAAGAACGGGAACCAGGGGGCCGCTACTTACATAATAACACCTTGTATATTAGCAAAAACGGCACAATACATCGGAAAGGTTTTATTAGGATCAAACACTTCTCGGTGAATAGAGGATTAAAAAAAAAAAAAAAGGAATAATATTAAGCATAGAAACTTAATAAATTGAGAGTTTGGATGAACGTAGGTAACTTTATGTTCTCTACCTACTGTAAAACAGAAATGTGCTCAGTTCTCCAAGAATTGGTTCTTATGGGGCCAATTCTGGATCACTAATAGTGATCCGAATTCGGCCATTGCCCTGATGGTCTGGGCAAACCCCAACTGCGAAAGGTCTCCGGGCTGTTTGCAGTGGGGAGGGAGGGACGGTTGCAGACCCCCCCGTCCCTCCCTCCCCAGTGTTGGGATATGGGAATGCTCAGCGTTTCATTGGAATCCCTATGAAAATGCTGGCCATTCCTATGGATACGTGGGCGGGCCGGTGTCTACCGGGGGTGGGCGGCTGATGTCACATGATGTCAGCCACCCCACCCTGTCATTTGAGACTGACTTGTATTTGCGAAGGCAGAGGAAATCATTTGATGGACAGCGACATCATATTAGAATCAGGCTCTACTGTATATCCTTAATGAGTTTTGGAAAAACACCCTCAAGTGTTTTGGATTCGGTTGTGGTTTTGGTTCTGGGTTTCTTTAAAAGTAGATTTATTTCCTGCCAATTTTACCCACCTCTCCATATACCGTCATGAGTGAAATCACGAGGGACTTCCAAGCAATACAAAATCCCAGATTCCGTTTTTAAACCTAAATTCCTAACTCGAGGGAAGAACCGACTTAGGACTCTGTCCACCTGGATCCCCAAAAGTCATCTGAGCGGAGACTTGGTTCTACTCAGATCCTCAAAGTTCTGTTGTGTTTGTTTTTTTTAACAAATTTAAACCCCATCACTTCTATTTTAAAACTATGGTGAATCCTTAGGGTCGGATCGGATATAGAGTATAATGTGGGAAGACATTTGGTATAAGTGCTCAAATACTTTCATGGTCTATCCTTAATTTCTCGCCATGCTCATAGTAAAAGGTTTTTGAACTAAAGCTACAGTACCAATCTAAAAATATGCTCTCTCATATACACCTTTAACATATCCTTTAAAAATCAGGTACTTGTCGGGTCAAGGTGTGGTGTGAATAATTGTTGACCCGGGTTTAATGTGAAAGCGCCGGACGCCACAAATTCTTTCCACAGGAGAAGCTTAGCATCCAGAGAGGGAATCCGGAATATAAGTCAACATCCAACATGTTAACACCACATGGTCCAAAGGTTGAAACAACATATGGTCAACACAAGTTTTGGGGAATTTTTTTGCATTTTCTTTACCTTTTTCACATATCCACGTGGCTATGATTGGGGACAGTAATCTGTGCTAAGCGTAGTGGTCAAAGAGCACCTTGCTGGAAGCATGGCGAGCAATGCATGGGGACACGGCACACTACTTGGCATATAAGGTGCTCAAACCTACAAACTGACACTCAAAAAAAAAAGTGTTACCCTTTTCATGGTTTGACCAATTTTTGTGTCAACATTTGCATTGTCCAGCATGCAATAAGCGGTAATAAATCTGCGAAACATGGCAAAATGCCACCAGGTGGAGGGGGCCTATTGACATGTTCTCAGACCTGCCCCCAACCACAGCTGCTGAGTATGAAGGTAGGAGTGGAATCTCCACTCCATGTCATGTCCAGGCTTACTGGCACTTGTTGTTCTACAAGTGACATTATGCCGGGGCAAGCTTGCCTGGACTTGTAAAACATCTGTAAAGAACAATATTAACTCTTTAAATTCCATTAATACAGCTCCCGCTGCCATCAGGGATGCATGTTATAGCCAATGTCTGGTTGTGCCTTGGGAGGAGGAACCCTTCTACCAGAGATTCCAGCATTGGGCTAACCAGTTTGGGTCTGGTTGACATTATGGCAGGAGGACCCCACATTGCATGTCTTCCTTCTGTAGTGTTATTCCCCAAGCTGGTGCGGCCCAGTGCTGCTTATTCAAATCTTTCCAACACATATTTTAGACACCCCGACCATCGTGAACTTATTTTCTGGAGGGTGCCGATGTAGTCAAGGAAGGTAAGGGCGGTTTTTATCATATTTCCTAATGTCCTGGAGTGGGGTGTGCACATTGAGCGTAACTGGTTGGTTGCATGCAAGGATAAGACATGATTGCTGTGGTCATATCTAATGGAACAATGCCACGCAGGTAGCTAAGCCATTTCTACATGTTGATCAGTTGCCCTGACACTCTTAAATTTATATATATATATATATATATATATATATATATATATGCATAAAAATAGCAAGTAACACCTAGCGAAGACCTAATTAACAAACTCTGAGATCTGAGATGTAAACATTCTGTCCATTTTATAAATTGCAATGACCGGGCATCAGATTGCATGACCATCAAAGCCAGTTAGCAGCCAGCATTGTCATACTTACTGCTGTTGCAGGATAAATGTTTGGCCAGCACTGGGGAAACCATTGATGGTCACCATAGATATTGCCATCAGTGCTTAGCATTGGTGGTATGGAACCATCCGTGTTGGACCAGTACTAGTTTACGGACTACGGATTAGTCTATGGACTTTCTTGCTGAGGGGGAACGTCAGGTGGCGTGTTCCGGTTTACCTGTGCTGATGGGAGAAAAACAAAATTGTTGGGTTGAGTTTATCAAATATCCACCATTGATGGCAAAATCTTTGAGATCAGTAATGGTCCTGCAGGCCTGCTGCTTGAAGTTGACTGTGCCAAGTGGGTGGTGGTCCTAGCTTTGTGTAGGTAACCCAGGCCACGGTGGCAGTTACAGAACATCGCATCAAGGAGCCTATTTTGGTATACATGCTCCCCTGAGTTTACTTGCAGAGGAGTGTTATTTTGTGACTGCACATGCGCGTAGTTATTTATGCGCATGTGCAGCCACTGTGTGCATGCGGCCATGGCAAATCTATTCGCCATGGCCGCTTCAACACAGCAGTGTGGGCAGGGGCATGGGGCAGCGGGCCAGGGGATTCGCCCATGGGTACACCCAGCGCTGGGCATTGTCATGGTAATTCCCCGATGGCGCGGGTGCAGGGGGAGGGCAGCTGATGTCAGCGGATGTTAGATGCCGGCTTGCAGGGCACCCACAGATCTGAGACACCATGCAAACATCTATTTGCATGCCTGCGGGGGATTGTGGTGCGTGAGGGGGGGGGGGGGAGGCGAGTGGCGGGTCCACCAGACACCGCCTACTGCCACCCGCAAGGCGTGGCGGCAGGCGGCAAGGTGAATTTTGCAGCCTTGCGAGTCAACCAGACACTGCCTGCCCCCACCCGCAAGGCTGCAAATTTCGCAGCCTTGCGAGTCAACCAGAATAACCTCCTAAGTCTAATAATGATGGAACGTCATTTATATGCCCAACGCAGCTCGGCCTGGAACCGTTGATGGGGTATTCGATCATTGGGGATTTTATGCCTACTTATACCACACTGGAGGAAATGCTAGCGCAGTCAGTTTATAAATCACTATTAGACACCATGGCCCCCTTAGTGCTCATGAACCTCAGGGCCCCTCTGAAGTTTAGGGCCCAGGACAGGGGAACCCTTTGAACCCCCTTGTCACAAGTAGGGAAGCCAATCAGGATTCAGGATTAAAAAATGCTCAATCCCGGGATTCCCGGGATTGGTTTCCCTAAATAAAATTGCCCCGCATGTTTACTTACAGGGCATGGCAGGTGCGGGCAGGAGCCCGGTGGGTGGCTGGGCATGGTGACGTTGCCGGGAGCTGGGTGGGCGTGGTCATCGGGAGCAGGGAGCCGGGTGGGTGAGAGAGTTCTTCGGGACCTGGGTGGGTACTAGGCGAGTTCTCCGGGCGCTGGGTGGGTACTAGGTGAGTTCTCCGGGAGCTGGTTGGGTAGGCGGGGTTTCCGGAAGCCGGGATGCGGCTAGGGCAGTGTAGGTCAAGGCGGCTTAGGCTGTCTGTGCGCCTGTGTGGCCTGCGCAGCGTGACCTATTACCTCGTCAAGCTGCGCAGGGCCGCTCTGCCGGGTACATGGGAAGTCGGGCAGCGTCTGAGCTGTGCTCAGACGCTGCCCGGCATTAGACTGCACATGCGCAGTCTAATCCCGAAATCCCGGTATTGGAACTGTCAATCCCGGTGTTTTGGGGGCCAAATTTTATAGCTTGACATGCCATTTACTTTACTTTACACTTCTATGCGATGCAATGGGATTTGGCACCCCCCTCACTATCCACCCCACCCTGAAGCATGGCGAGCGCAGCGTGCCCCGCAACGGGACGTGGAACGCGTCCTCCCGACCTTTTCTTACCCCACTATCCATGTCGGCATGGAGTTGATTTTATATAGTGTGGCGAGCACAGCGAGCCACCGAGCCCGAAGCGTGGCGAGCGGACGCGGATTACGTTACATATATTCCATACATGCTTTGGGGTGGCGTGGATAGTGGGGAGGTGCTAAATCCCATTGCATCGCATAGAAGTGTATAGTAAAGGCATCTCAAGGTATATGGCATCTCAAGCTATAAAATCGCATGCGATCGCAAAGAGCAGTAAATAAATTACATAGGAAAATTGCATTGCATGTGATCGCAAGGCAGGCAAAACACCACAATCGATTTTCCTACGCAGAACAGCCCACTAAGCAAATTGCTTAGTGGGCGCTGTGATAATACACAAGTACCAAATCTTGTCAGAAGAATGATGGAACACTTATCTCCTGGGTGCATCCTATCATTTAGTACCAGGGGTTTGGCCTCATGAATATATAAGGGTGGTACTTGTATAGTAAGGACAGTGCCAGGCGAGATGTACTAAGCTTCGAAAAGTGAGAAGCTGGAGAATGATAAATCATCAACTACAGTGTGGCCAAAAAAACCAACACATTTTTTAAGGGATTATTAGTTATTTTTTTTGACAAACCTTTACCTGCCTCTGTCAGAGCCCTTTACTCAGAGTTCTTCTTCCCTGTAACCCGGACCCCCTATTTATGGTCACCTGTGGGGCTGTTTGTGTTCCCCAGCGGCAGAGTGTAACCGCCTTCCCGGTAACAGAACAGGCCGCTAGCAGCAGCAGCACCGGCCTAAGCGCATAAACAAATGCGCCGCACGTCCTCATAACCTGCGGTTAGTAACTACTGTCTCCGAAGAATCTTTATTCAGCAAATATTTTGTGTACTGATGCAGACACGCTGGTGTTTTTTAACTGCCTATTATTCCAAAAGCAATACAAATGTGTGACACCATCTTCGGAGTTAAGTGTCTGCATCTGACAGCTTTTGACATTAATTTTAACAGCAAACACTGACATTGCTATCCATTAAGTGTGTTTTACCAGATACTTACAAAGCTGAATACAGAACATTTCGTCCTCACCGGCAATGAATAGCTTATATTGTCAAATCACTGCAGCAGATGTTGCAGCGCACGTTAATACATCCTGGAGGAATGATGTCGCCACTGACCCTGTGTTCACATAAATATTCAGCACTCCCTAAGCCGCCTGTAAATCCAGGGATGAGATCTCCCAGAGTTTAACTATGAAGCCTAACTGACGATGGTCTCTAAATGGGGAATTTCACCCAAAGCTACTGTAAGATTACGATTGGATTCAGATTTGGCAGAGTCATATTTTGCTCCTCCCCATCTTCTTTTGTTGCCACGATCAGAGCTGTAATACTAGGAGGCAATGGAGTCATGTGCCGTTGGGCTCCTGCTCCCAAGGGGGCACCTCTCCTCCCCTGCAAATTTGAATCAGTTACTTTTAGAGATTTGCAGGCTCTGATTTACTCTGATTTCAAAGCAGGATCTTATTGGCTATCAACTGTCAACAACTGTCATGTGATTTGGGATAGCCAATAAGATCCTGCTTTGAAATCAGAGTAAATCAGAGCCTGCACATCTCTAGTTACTTTCGATACCTCCCGGACTATGAGATGATCTGCCAGTCAAGAGCGCAATGTGTCTCTTTGGTGACAATACCCAGAAAAACTACAAACCCCATAATGCTTTGCACTGCGTAGACTGACTGGCTCCAGTCTCCACTGTCTGAGTCCTAATAAACCAGAGGTTGCGGGAGGGTGGCTGGTTGTACTGTAATTCTTCACAGAGACGCATTGCGATCTTGAATGCAATTGCAGCGTCACGTGAGGACTTGGCGGTGGAGCTCTCACAGCTGTCAGTGAGTTTGTGTGACGTGCTGTCAGCTCAGCTGGTGGTCACGCGGCGAGGGAGGGGGCCGTGGCATGTTGGAGCACATCCCCACACACATACTGTAGGTTGCCGGTGGCCAGGCACAATGCATTGTGAGATCGGACATACATTGGGGGGAAGGAAATAAACCATCGCCATCAGTTCCTATCAGTGGCGGCTCTTAATTTTGTGGAGAAGGGAGGCTGCTGCAATGACGGGCTCCTCCCCCTGCACTGCCACCGCTGCTGGACCCCACCACCTGTTCCCAGATGGTCCCTGCCGCCACCGCTGGTGCCTGCTGCCAGTCCTGACCCCATTGCGGTAACGTGACCAGCGCATGTCCAGTAGCTTCTTCGGTACTGCGCGTGTGCTGGCCCCCAGCCTCTATGCTTTGACAACAGTCCATAGAAGCATAGTCACGGACTTGGGCCTGGCACATGCATTCATGGGCTCCCAATGGGACAACCTTGAGTGACTGGCAGGTCAGACTACCAATAAGAAGTCACTACCAGCACAATAAGAAGCCACTACCATAGGTAAAAACTGCCACTGGTTTCCATACTTGATGGTTGAAAACTATTTGAACTGTCACTATCGATGCCCAAAACATTGAGCGCTAGGTCCCAACCACGGCTGCGTTCTCCCGGGCACTCCCAGCGGTTTCCCTGTCACGCCCAACGTGTTTTTCAGCATACCTAGAGTCTTCTAGGCACTCCCCAGGGCCGGATTAAGGTGTGTGTGTGGGGTGGTGGGGGGGGGGGGACACAGGGGGTCAGCACCCCAGGGCCCCCCTCTATCTAGGGGCCCCCTGTGGTTGAGGTGTCGACCTTGGGGCTTTTCATTTTTTGTCCTGAATGTCGACATAGACACCGTAATGTTGCACCGCTGCGCTCGCCATGCGTCGGGCACGGTGCCTCGCTAAGCTCGGCGCACTATTTTATCCTCCCACCACGCCGTCGTAGATGTTAGTGCATGAAATACCGCCTGTCGGCTCATGTCAGCACGAAAAAAGTGAAAAACCCCATGTCGACCTTTTGACTGTCAACCTTCCCCATGTCGACCTTTTGGCTGTCAACCTTCCCCATGTCGATCAAATGCTTGTGGCGACCTAATGACCATGTCAACCTTCTGAGGTGATATCTACATTCAGTGACGAAGACCATGGACTCCTCACACCTTCAAAACAGCCCCCAAATGCTTTGGTGCCAGGGCCACATCAGGGCCAAAGGCTGACATGGGCCTGAAGTGACGTTGCACATACGCTGAATGAGACCTATGTACAATGCTGCGGATGATCCCCAGCTCTCTGATCTTACCGGACCCACCAGAGAGTACTCACCGCTGCATGAGCAGTTACTCTAGTCTATCCTCTCTCTCTCTGCCTCAGTTCCAGTCACTTAAGCTGCTGAGAGGTGTAGCACAAGAACAGTCCACCCAAGTGGATAAATTATCATAAATCTCTGTTTGCTGGTGGCACAAAGATGACAGATGGGGCATAGTTAGGTACCACAGTATATTGTATAATGACTTATTTAATAACATCTCTTAGAGAAAGAATAAAACGTGAAATAAAATATTCAGTGTTTCCTAATAATGTTCTTCTATTATCCAAATGTATGTATCATCATCATCATCATCCTCATCGTTAATTGGGATCTGCATTCGTTGTATAATTTCTAATCAGTAACACTTAGTATAACGGACTATCAAATACATAAACATTAATAAAACATAAGGATAATAAAATATTTACATACGTGAATATTGCATTCATTCTGTTTCTGAACATGGGCATTGTTCAATGTGCGAGCTGTAGCCGATTCCAAGAGGAAGCTTTTAAAATTGCTTATATCCAAATGTAGATGAGCCCAGAGCAGTTAGTAAGAGCTACTATACTTGGTAATGTGCTGGGAAATGGTGCTGATGATTCATTGTAACTGTATCTATCTCTCATTCCTTTTTTTACCCAAAATGTAACAGTGTAATGTGGGCTAGGTGACATGAGGGAGATTGCTAGACTAATGAGGGAGAGAGGGAGATTGCTGCTATGTCAGGGAGTCTCCTGCACAATGCAGGAGGGGAGGTAACTATGATGTAACAGTGTAATGTGGGCTAGGTGACATGAGGGAGATTGCTAGACTAATGAGGGAGAGAGGGAGATTGCTGCTATGTCAGGGAGTCTCCTGCAGAATGCAGGAGGGGAGGTAACAGTGATTTTACAGTGTAATGTGGGCTAGGTGACATGATGGAGATTGCTAGACTAATGAGGGAGATTGCTGCTATGTCAGGGAGTCTCCTGCAGAATGCAGGAGGGGAGGTAACTATGATGTAACAGTGTAATGTGGGCTAGGTGACATGAGGGAGATTGCTGGACTAATGAGGGAGAGAGGGAGATTGCTGCTATGTCAAGGAGTCTCCTGCAGAATGCAGGAGGGTAGATAACTATGGTGTAACTGTGTAATGTGGGCTAGGTGACATGAGGAGATTGCTGCTATGTCAGGGAGTCTCCTGTAGAATGTAGCAGGGTAGGTAACTATGGTGTAACAGCGCAATGTGGACTAGGTGACAAGAGGAAGATTGCTGGACTAATGAGGGAGAGAGGGAGATTGCAGTTATGTCCGGGAGTCTCGTGCAGAATGCAGGAGTGTAGGTAAGTATGGTGTAACAGTGTAATGTGGGCTAGGTGACATGAGGAAGATTGTTGGACTAATGAGGGAGAGAGGGAGATTGCAGTTATGTCCGGGAGTCTCCTGCAGAATGCAGGAGGGGAGGTAACTTTGATGTTACAGTGTAATGTGGGCTAGGTGACACGAGGGAGATTGCTGGACTAATGAGGGAGAGAGGGAGATTGCTGCTGTTTTAGGGAGTCTCCTGCAGAATGCAGGAGGGGAGGCAACAATGCTGTATGTGCATGTGTGTCTGTATGTGTATGTGAATGTTTGTATGTTTGTGCATGTGTGCCTGGTTATCTGTAGGAGTATGTGTGTCCATGGGGGTGATTTTAATGTAATCGGTCCCCCACACTTTCGCACAGGGGACAAATGTTTTGTGTCGAGAAAGTCGGCTCCTGATTGGCCGCTAGGCGGCCAATAGAATCATTCAGAGGAGAGGCGCGGAAGATGAAAGATCTCTGCGCCTCTCAGTCCGTGAGTGGGGTACCGGCGGCTGATGCGGTGGACTACGGCGGAAACAGAGAAGATGACGGGATCTTCGTCACAGGACCTGGTGAGTAGGATTTCTTTCAACAGGTTCCCCCTATGGATTTCATCGGATCCTGAAGCCCTGGAGCCCCGGACCCCCGACTCAGCAGCCCTGGAGCCCCAGACATGGTACCTACCTACGGGCTCGATAGGTAAGTATCAGTATGTGTGTGTAATGTATGTATTAAAGTTTTATTTTTCTGTGTTGTCAGTGTGTTTATTTAACTATTTTTTTTCTGTGGAACTACAAGTGCCCTTTAATGCCCCACATGCTGGGACTTGTGGTTCTCCAAGTACCAGCATGTGGGGGAGGCTTGCTGGGACTCATAGTTCCACATTATTTGGCTGCGGGACCTTATATAATAAGTATCCCCCGGCTGTGACATTACCCTGCTGGCTGTTTTGGCCTGGGGCTGGTTCTTAAAATACGGGGGACCCCTAGTCATTTTGTCCCCCGTATTTTGGGAACCAGCCCCGGACCTGGGGCTGGTTGTTAAAAATCAGGGAACCCCTATTTGTCGGGTTCCCTGATTTTTAATTACCGGCCCCGGCTCTTTCAGCCTGGTGCTGGTTACAGCTGTGGGGGGGACCCCACGCCTGTTTTTTTATATTATTTTATTAACACTCTGCAGCCTGCACAGATCTGACTGATCCGTGCAGACTGCCTACACTAATTTGTATTAGCGGCCATATATACGGCCAGCTAATACGAATTAATACGACATCGGAGGGTTACAAGCAGTCGTATTTGACTGCTTTGTAAATTCCCCTCCGGAACACGACTTTGCATATGTGGTATGCAGTCGTATTCATTCATAGCAAGAATATGAATACAATTATTTGTATTCGTATTCTTAGTAAATTTCCCCCTATGTATGTATGTATGTATGTATGTATGTATGTATGTATGTGTACATGTCTGTATGTATACCTGTGCATGTGTGTCTGTATGTGTATGTGTGCATGTGTCTGTATGTGTGTGTGTGTCATTCTGACTGTCTGTATGTCTGTCTATGTATGTGTGCATGTTCGTCTGTATGTATGTATGTGTGTGCATGTGTGTCTGCATGTGTACACGTGTCTGTATGTGTATGCATACTTGTGTGTGTGTGTGGTTAATCCACGTTGTTTAGATATCTGTGTTGCTGCGATCCTGGCATGGTCCCCTCTCTGTGACTTACCGCTGTTTGATAGACTGTCATTTGGCCCCAGCCTACAGAACAGCCAGCTGGCAGCTGAGCACTAAAGCCAGCGACTTGCATGTGTTTTTGTGACATTTAACAAATGGGAACAGCTTGCAGATCTGCATTCGCTCGCTCAGTCACACGGATAATGATTGGCTTTGCAAGGTATCCTTCCCGAGCATCACAGCAAACACAAATATGCAAATATGTCATTCAGCTAAATGGGACTTTGATAACAAAACAAGAGTTTCTCTCTTTAGAATGTCCGTCTGCCTTATACGCGCTGATTGGCGTCAGGGCTGTTTCTAGACAATTTGTCTCCCAGTATGAAAAAATAAAAATGCCCCCCCCCCCCCACACACACACACACACACACACACACACACATACATAATTTGTTAGTGAAGAAATTGCGCATGCCGTAAAAGAGTGGTAGGCTTAATATAAGGGGCGTGGCCTAGTTATAAGGGGTGTGGTCTAGCAGGAAACCAATTATCTTACACCTCACTTTTGCAACCTGCATGACCAGATATTGGTTGCTGCAGGAATGATCGTATATGTGACATGTAAACATTAAGCCCCACATAGTGACCTAGTACGCCTCAAAAATCAGGCCTGAACAATGACAAGCCACTTAAATTAATATACACTTCTTATCTGTCATGCCACATTATGCCTCACACCGTGATGCCCATTACACCGCACACCCTGATGCCCATTACACACTACGCCCTACACCATGATGTGCATTACACATTATGCCCCACACTGTGATGCCCATTACACATTATGCCCTACACCATAATTACGCCTCCACCATGATGCCCATTACACATTATTCCCCACAGCGTAATGCCCATTACACATTATGCCCCACACCATAATGCCAATTACACAATACGCCCCACATGTGATGCCAATTGCACATTATGCCCAACACCGTGATGCCAATTACACAATAGACCTCACAATGTTCTGCCCATTACGCCACACACTGTGATGCCCATTACACATTATGCCCCACACCGTGATGCCCATTACACATTACGCCCTACACCATGATGCGCATTACACATTATGCCCCACACTGTGATGCCCAATTACACATTATGCCCTACACCAGGGGTTCCCAATCTTTTTTGATTCACGGCACCCTAGAGCAGACTTTCCCAACCACGGTCCTCAAGGCACACCAACAGTGCAGGTTTTGTAGATATCCAGGCTTGAGCACAGGTGACTTAATTAGTATCTGAGTGATTCTGATTAAACCATCTGTGCTGAAGCCTGGATATCACTAAAACCTGCACTGTTGGTGTGCCTTGAGGACCATGGTTGGGAAAGCCTGCCCTAGAGAATCAGAATTTCTTTCACGGCACCCCTAGGTCTCAAAAAAATTAAGTAGATTGGGTTTATATGCGATTCTTAGCGGCAGTTATGTGGTAAAGGGCAGGAATTGCTTCTGTTTGTACACATTCTATGATTGGCAGCCACCAGCACTGGTTTTCTCATAAATAAATAACCATTAATAATTTGAGTTGGTCCTTGACCATCAACCCGCGGCACCCCTGCATGTGTCCTGAGGCACCCCAGGGAGCCGTGGCACACAGTTTGGGAACCACTGCCCTACACCATAATTACGCCCCCACCGTGATGCCCATTACACATTATTCCCCACAGCGTAATGCCCATTACACGATACGCCCCACATGTGATGCCAATTATACATTATGCCCAACACCATGACAATTACACAATAGACCTCACAATGGTATGCCCATTACGCCACACACTGTGATGCCCATTACACATTATGCCCCACACCGTAATGCCCATTATACATTATGCCCCAAACCATGATGCTTATTACACATTATGCCCCACAGCATAATGCCCATTACACAATATGCCCACACCATAATGGCCATTGTACATTATGTCACATAAGTGCCACTTGGCACCACCTTTGGGTGGCGACACCTTATAGAAGCCTATGGGTTTTTAATTGCTGCCCGTTGCAACCTGCCGACCCCTATCACAGATGCTGACCCCCCCTCCCCCTGACTTACCTTCTTCCAGGAAGCCTGGCTGCAGTGGGGAATAGGAGGTGCCAGGGACAGCCTGCTTATGCTTCCGGCTGTTGAGGGAGTGAGGATAGACCAGGGAGTTGACAGAGACCCCCCCCCCCCCCCGCACACCACATCACAGATATCGCGGGGGGCCTCCGTCACCGCATTGCGATGCTAATTGCATATGTTAGCACATATGCAATAGCATTGCTGCGGTGGCACGGCAAGGGGTGGAGATGTATTTTAATACAGCCTGCCCATTGTTTGAGTCAGGTCATTAGTTCGACAATGTCTTGGTCGACACTCAAAAGGTCAACATGTTTTTTTTTTTTTTTAAATTACCTGAATGTCAACACAGTCGACATGGACACAGTTTAAAATGCATCACTCGCTGCGCTCGGCACACTGTTTTATTCTCCCACCACGCCCTAGTGGATGGTAGGGCATGTAATACTGCCTGTCGGCACATGTCAGCTCAAAAAACAGTGAAAACCCCCATGTCGACCTTTTGACTGTCGACCTAGACATTGTCGAACTAATGACCTGTTGAACTAACAACCAGTCGAACTAATGACCTATCGACCTAGAACCATGTCAACAATTTCCCGTGTCGACCTAGACCCATGTCTACTTTTTCCCATGTCGGCCTAATGGTGTCGACCTAATGACTGTCGACCATCATGCTGTAGACCAAATGACCGCATCCCGACTATATAGTGATTGGCAATAATGACATCCAGGAACTTCTAAAAACCCTCCAATAAGACAGGTGGGTATAAGGGTGCCAATGTGAGGTCCAGCCCCTGCAGGTGGCTGTGCCTGGGCTAGGGGGATCCACACCTGCTGGTTGCACTGCTGACAGGAAAAACATACTACATACAGGCAGTACATCCGTCCATAAATACACTGCCTCCATACTGTACATACACTGCCTCCATACATACACTGCCTCCATACTGTACATACACTGCCTCCATACATGCGCTGCCTCCATACTGTACATACACTGCCTCCATACATGCGCTGCCTCCATACTGTACATACACTCAGGGCCGGCGCCACCACTAGGCAAATCTAGGCATTTGCCTAGGGCGCCGGCTACTGGAGGGCGGCATTTTGTGCCGCCCGGGTACCTGTCCTATGTGTATTTAAATCTGGCAGCGGAGGCAGCGGGGGTCCCTGCAGTGCATTAGAAATCACGAGCGCTATCCGCCGGGCTATGCAGAAGCGCTTCTAGTGTGAAAACTCTGGCAGCACGGCGCACGCTGATCTCAGCCAATCAGCGTGCTGCCAGTGTTTTCACACTAGAAGCGCTTCCGCATAGCCCGGCGGATAGCGCTCGTGATCTCTAATGGACTGCAGGGACCCCCGCTGCCTCCCCCGCCAGATTTAAATACACAGCGCCGCAGCAGGACAGGTACCCCCCCCCCCCCCCCCCCGCACCGGGGCGCCCCCACCCCGACTCGCCTGGGCGCTCCGGTGCCTTGCACCGGCCCTGCATACACTGCCTCCATACATGCGCTGCCTCCATACTGTACATACACTGCCTCCATACATGCGCTGCCTCCATACTGTACATACACTGCCTCCATACATGCGCTGCCTCCATACTGTACATACACTGCCTCCATACATGCTCTGCCTCCATACTGTACATACACTGCCTCCATACATGCGCTGCCTCCATACTGTACATACACTGCCTCCATACATGCTCTGCCTCCATACTGTACATACACTGCCTCCATACATGTGCTGCCTCCATACTGTACATACACTGCCTCCATAAATACACGCACAGTACAAACATCAATACTGTACATACACTGCTTACATACATACACGCACTGCCTCCATATACACACACACACGTACAGTGCATACCTCTCACATACATAAGCATACCCCATCCTCTCCAGGCTGGGAAAACGGTGACTGACAACTACAACTTCCATGGGGGGTGATTCCACGTAGCCACTACTCCGGGTGCTGCTCTACAAAAAAAACTTACTGCTGTCCGGCAGCCTGGTTACTTCATGTGCTGCTGACACATTCTCCCGGCAAGGCACTGCTGCTCCCTGATGTGGGTCACTGCAGGCTGCTTGAGGGGGTGGGGGTCACTGCACAGCCGCCGCTGCTTATGCTGCTGCTGGCGGGGGAAGGACAGCTCTGTGGCTGATGCTACTGCCGGATCCATAGTGCCGCTAGCGCTAATGCTGCAGTGCTGAAGGCTGGGAAACTGCTGCCTGATTGCTGGGGCACTGTCTTCAATTCCTACCCCCTGAAAACCACTGAAATACCTTACAAAAATGGCGGTCGCTTATGGGACTTGCAGCCCCAAAGCAATTTAGTTAACTTAATTGTTGTACTGAAAAAGGGGAACCCTCCAGCGGCCGGTGCCCTAGGCAGCTGCCTAGTGGTAGCGATGACCCTGCCTATGGGCTTCTCTCCGCAGCGCTGTCACAGATCCCTCCCAGCATGCCCCACGGCCGGCCAGTGCTGTCACTGCACATGCGTAGATGGACTACTGGGTCTCAGACACAGAAGACCAGATATGGCGCTGTATCGCAAAGGACTGCTCTTATCTGAAGATCTCTCCTTTTTGTTACTAATTGCATACTGTAGTACATATGAAATCAGTATGGATGTGGTAGCCGGCGCAGAGGGACAGAGTGGGGGCGGCGGATGTTAGAACATCCCACCCGAAATCCTCTTCACCTTTTTGAGGTGAAGTACCACCAGTGACCACTAGAGTCCACTCAATAGCCCAAATTACTCCTTAAAAGAAAAAGAAACCAAAATATGTGCCAAATAGTCATGGGCAAAGCGATTCACTGAAATGAGTTGAGGCGCGTGCCTCAATTCGGTGAAGTGAGTCGAGTCGTTGGCTCGGTTTACGAGTCGTGGTTCATTTGGTTTTGCATGCAGAGAGAGACAGTGCACGTAGGGTTACCACCTTTCTGTTGAGAGATTCCCGGACATTGACCCACCCAAGCCCCACCCCTTGACCCATCTTCATTATTATTATTTTTTATATGTATGGGGCCGTATTCAATGGGGTCAGCGAGGGGGTAAATGACGGGGATCGCCGAAAATCAGCAATCTTCGCTGTTTAACCCCTGTGCCGGCCGCTCCCTGTATTCAATGTTCCGGGGAAATCCCCCAGTGAGGCTCGCGGCTAATGCAGGGAGCCCGCTGCATTTAGCTGATTCCATTTTTGGAGCGAGGGGGAATCGGCGTATGCGCACAGGGGAGGGGGGTCTGTTGAATCCTGACGGGGCATGCTGAGACAGCGAGCAGGCAGCCCTGCTCACTGTCACAGCTCGCCCGCGGCATTGAATATAATATACCCCAGCATATGTATATTATTGATAAAGCATAGCAGAGATTTAAGTTTACTTAAAAGAAAAACTCTTCACTGGCACACTACAATACTAACCATTTGTTTCAAAATAATTTCAGAAGGTTTCTTGAAAAATAGTGATCATCAACAACAACATAATATTGTATTGGGCCAGCCGTGGCTGTGCTGGGGCTGGCTGGGAGGTTGGCTAGAGGCCTGGGGCCGGGCTGCAGGCACAACATCGCCCAGGTGACCTGGGCGCGCAGAAGGGGACTGCGGCTGCCTGGACTGAGTGTGGTGAGGTGACACTACTCAGTGTGTGACAGTCCGGGCGTCCGTCCGTCGCGTCTGACACAGCCAGGCAGGCTGGTGGTGGTGAGGTGTGTCATTCACACTCCGGCACCGCCCGCAGGAGGAGGAGCTGTGAGGACATGTGTTATTATCATACACCACACTGTCTGTGTCTGTCCCACCCCTCCCTCCTCCCAGCGAGCGCCGCGGCGGAGTGACTGTGTCACTCATCACTGAGCCGCAAATTCAAACACACTGAGGGGGATGGCCGGCCCGACGTCACGGCGTGTGTCACCGCCCCAAGCCCCCCCCCCGCTTACAATTCATCCATTCCTCACGGACACGTCCTACTCCTAAGGCCGGGTATGTTTTTACCTGGGGGGATGGATGCCGGCCGGCACTCCGCTGCGGCGCCGCTGCCCACTGTGCATCAGTATAAGCGGTCAGGGGCATCATTCCCGGACAATGCAGAGTCCGGACCAGCCACCCGTCCGGACGCCGGTCTAAATTACCGGACTGTCCGGAGTAATCCCGGATGGGTGGTAACCCTAAGTGCTGAAGTGGTAGAGCCTCAGTCCCTTAGTGTGCTTGCAAACTGGATTGTAAGACAGTGGCTGGGCTCATGACTCATTTGGAATTGCAGGCACAGAGAGACAGTGCAGGGCTCACAACACATCAGCGAGACAGCATTTCAGTAGCCATCTCTAGTTCCAAACTTCCTGGATATGGGGCAGGATGTGCCAAGCAACTGCGGTACACCCCACCACACATCACAAAGACACTAATCGCATATGTACTAACATATGCAATAATTACAGCAAAGGGCAGCTCTTGCGATAACAGCTGACCTTTGCGAAGCAGCCAGCTGGGGGGTGAGCGGGTCCCCGTGGCTCTCCCCCTCCTGCTGTGCACGAAAGCCTCCTGCTCAGATGGCTGCAGGGACTGATGGGCTCCGCCTCCTCCTCCTCCCTGCAACCAGAAGGGGGATGATCTGGTGCTAGCTCGGTCACTGGTCCGGGCAGCATAGCAGGAGGCTGCCCGAACATCAGGTGAGGGGGGCGGCGCAGGCAGTGCGAGGTGGAGGGGATCAGTGTAGGGTGGCGGGAGTCTTGAAAAGAAGTCCATGGGCGTAACCCCCCCACAGCAAAGCCCCGGCGGCGGGTGCATATGAAAATGCAGTAAAAAAACAGATAATGGGGTTTTTACCGCATTTTCAGTTTAGTACATCCCGCCCATGTAGAGAGGGACCTGTGAAGAGAGAGATTGGAGGTAGGAGCAGATAGGCTTTTACCTAGGGTGGGATGTATTAAAATGCATTGCCACCCTTCGCGCCCCCCCCCCCCCCCCCGCCGCGATGCCGCCGCATATGTACTAACATATGCGGCTGGCATCGCGGTACGGTGACGGAGGCCCCCCGCGATACCTGGAATGTGGTGTGCAGGGGGTCTCCGTCACCTCCCAGCCGGCCCCTGCATCTCTTACGTGGCGTCACGCCGGGGACAGCTAAGCAAGCTGTCCCCGGCGCCTCCTCCTCCCCACTGCAGCCGGAAGGACGTCCGGCTGCGTCACTAGGGGGAGGAGAGGTTTACCTCCCCCCAATCCCCCGCAGGCTTACCTATTTCGCTGGTCCCGGCGGCTCCGTTCTTCTGCTGAGGACCACCACAAAATGGCCGCCCCCATATAGCACATAGTTCTCTGAAACTGTCTGCTGTATGGGGGCGGCCATTTTGTGGTGGTCCTCAGCAGAAGAACGGAGCCGCCGGGACCAGCTCGAAAGGTAAGGCTGCGGGGGATTGGGGGAGTTTGAATAGGCGGCGGGTGACAAAGGTGGCGATACCCTTCACTGCGGTATCATTTTTGATACATAGGAAAATGCGGTAAAACCGGGGTTTTTACCGCATTTTCCATTTGATACATCTCGCCCCTAGTCTGTTAGTAAATGTGTATTTTGTCCCTGCAAGCCCAACATAGATAAAGTTCTGACATCAATCAAGAATCGATCGTTAGTAAATATGCCTGCATACATCCAAATATGAACACCCCTGTAACCCACCCAAACAGTCTGGAAAGAACTTCATGTTATATACTCATTAATATAACTCTCTCTTAGCAGACAGTTTTACTTCTCCTTATGATGCTCTTTGTGTCGTGCTAATATATGCAGTGAATCAGATCAAGTACGTAAGTTTTATATAAATCATTTGATTGTCTGCACAACTGGGGTGGAATGTCTCCGTAAATTCTGCTTAACGCTATTAAAAGTGATTCCCGTATTATACAGCGGCGGGTCGCCACATACTGTAACGGCGGATGACACTCATTACATCAAGCAGACAGGCAAGGCGCAGTATCTGAGATCATAGACAGCGCTGCAGGACAGGGTGTGAGAGGCAGGATTATGCCAGCGTTCAGCGCTGAGCGCACATTGGGCCCCTGACATTGTTATATCCAGGCCCTGCCAATGTTGAGGCAAGAAGCGAAATATCAATCCCAAGGTACAGAACAAATGGTGGCTGTAATATCCAGCACTATGTTTAGTAGATATTGGGGTGCATTTAGGGCAGGGATGGGGAACCTTCGGCCCACCAGATGTTGCTGAACTACACATTCCAGAATGCCCTGCAACAGTTTTAGCTTGACCAAATAGCAACACTGTAGCAGGGTTTCCTGGGAGGTGTAGTTTAACAACAGCTGGAGGGCCAACGGTTCTCCATCCCTGATTTAGGGGAAGATGTAATTACTAATCCTTGGAGAGAGATAAAGTTCTGGTGAATGGTTAATTCCCTCCCCCGTGTGTTCGCACAGGGGAACGATGTTTTGCGTCTGCGCATGCAGAGACGCATTTCTGCGCATCTGCTGACGCAGGGTGCATGCGGCAAAAAAGGGTGTTCGCTGGGCACGCACACCCAAGTGTGTGGGTGGGGGGCATGGAGGGGTGTGGGGTGGCGGGGCTCCCCATTTAGATATGGGAATGCCCAGTGTTTCATGGGCGTTCCTATGAGAACGCTGGGTGTTCTCTATCAAATGCCCCGATGGCGCAGGTGCAGGGGCTGACCAGCTGACATCACCGGATGTCAGCTGCCTGCCCATTTATATGCATGCACTTTGCCATCATTCGATCAAAGGGGGGGAAATGGGTCAATACCCCTGGGCCCCCCTCTAGCTAGGGGCCCCCTGTGGTTGGAATGTGTTTTTTTTTTTTTAGCAAAAGGTTTTGTGCATGGGATTGGGGTAGTGCTGCAGCTTCACCTATCTGCCAATGTGACAATGATTAATGGTGCTGAGCATCGGGAGCCAAGGCACACTGACTGCACAAGTGTGCAGTGCATTACTGGGAGTTGACTTAGTCTCATGACAAGAGAGCAGAGGCTGAGACATGTGTGCTGAGCTCTGATTGGTGGAGCTCATTACATGCTTCTCAGGCCCACGGAGGACAGAAGCAGCAGCCTCATCATGGGAGGGTTTTTAATCAGAGGCAGCACTGGGACTGTGAGGTCTACTACAGAGTAAGGTGCAGAGGGACAAACACAGGCTTTTCATGTGGTATGTATGTATGTATGTATGTATGTATGTATGTATGTATGTATGTATGTATGTATGTATATATATATATATATATATATATATATATATATATAGATAGATATATCCCCTCCCCCCCTACAGGTACCCATTGACCAAGTTTATACTGCCTTTACTCTGTGTTTTGACAGTGTAATATTCTCCAAAGCAGTTTACGGCCAGCTGGTTATTGTTACTTTATCTCTTAGTGCATCAACCGTCTACATCTAGCTAGCATTTGTCATATATTGTACATTCTAGGATTGGTTGCTATGGGCACCTAGGGCTGCCAAAGGGGTTACAGGGAAATAATTAGTCATTTTTTCTAAAGTATGGATGGGGCGTGGCCAATAATCTAGCACGACCACTAAGGTTCCAAACATCTCTGCCAAAATATCATCATTGATGGAATTGCCGTAATGGCAGAAGTCACTGACGCAGACATCACTGCTGGGAAAACATTAAGTGCAACTCTAAATTACCAAGAAAGCCATTGCTCGGGATGTACTGTGCAATAGATCCTGACACTTATCGGGCACATACCCGTGTCAATCACATTTGTAGGTATACACACCAGCCTTATTAACACTAGTATGTAAGTAGAAATGCAATAAACATGGCAGAGAACGGCCCTCCGGATAAGAGCTGTGTTCTGAACCTCCGGGATTAGGACCGGGAGCCCGTCAGCGCAGAGCGACATGGAGGGCATTGTGGGTGATGGGAGGGACCTCATTAGATCCCCCTCCGAGCAGGAGAGTGTGGATTAAAAGGTCTACTGTGTCTAGGTAAACAATCAATAGGTCGACACCAAAATGTTGACAAACCGAAGGTTGACATGGACAAATGTCAACATGCAGTAGGTCAACCCAGAGAAATTGTCGACATGGTCAAAAGGCCAACACAAGCAAGAGGTTGACATAGAACAGGTCAACGCATGAAAAAGTTGACATAAGTTTTCACGAGTTTTTGAGTCAATGTCAACACCTGTCGACATGGACCCCCAATCAATGTAGCACATACTCTCACATAGCACGCTTTGCTCTTAGCATTGCCATCCCCCCTCCCAACTGTCCCTTCCGGGGCCGGTAGTGTCCCACAGTGGGGGGGAGCAGTTGGGAGTCACTGAAAGACGGGCTGGGGGCCTGGCCAGCACCTCTCAGATCTCTGGCCATGCCCCCACGGTGGTGGAAAATGGGAGTCTGGCCTTGTGAGAGTTTTGCGGTCATAGGCCCTCTGGTCTCTAGGCCATAACCCCCAAATTCTGGACACACACAGACGTCCCTCTTCCTAGCAAGGCAAAGTTGGGAGGTATGGCATTACCCACCGGGTCCAAGCTCCAGGTTTTATCGCATTCCAGCGCTTGGTACATGTACAGACCAAAATCCAAAAGTGGGATTTTTTTTGGCCCCAATTTCAGCTTTAGTGCACCCCACCCATTGTGTCTGTATTTACCCCAGATGCAGATTAGATAGCCTTGATTCAAAAATAAAGACCGAAAAATAAAAAATATAGGAAACAGTTGTCCCACTTCCAATAGGATATATGGGTAGGTCAGAATGGTGTAAAATGTAAATTAAAGTTTTATAGTGAAATATCCGTCCCCAGCGGTGGATGTTTTTAAAAAGTCTATGGACCTTATTATGGTTGCGGCGGCCAAACGTACGTACGTTCCGTATCACCGTACGTTTCCCATACGCGGCTGGTGAGCGAAAGTCCACCCACAAAACATCCGCATACGGATGCTCACAAACACCGACAAAGGGGAGTGGCGTACACTTGAGCGTACGCCACCGTACACGGACGTCTCTCGTCCGTTTTCCCACCGACATCTTGCTGCTATCTGAGCGTACGCCACCGTGCACGGACGGGTCTCTATTGTTTTCAATGGAAAACTCAGCGTATGTCACCGCTCGTGAGAGTGAGCATACGTCCGTGCACGCTGGCATACCCTTCACATATATGGCCCTGCTAATCTAGCCTTTCAACTATGATTAAGCCGATTAAATGAATTATTCTAATTGTTCATCAATTATTGTTTTCTATTACCTCAATTGTCTACCTTAATGAACAGGCTAATAATAATAAATTTTACCCCTCCTTACATATATAATATGTTCTAATGTTGCATTTTAATCACTATTTATGTGTCCTCAAAATTGCTGTTACTTTTACAAAAAGTTATGTTTGTATAAGAGTGAAAAGGTTGACACATGTCGACTTGTGTAGATTGAGTGTGCTGCTGTTTAAAGTATATGAAAACACTTACTGAATGTGTGTAAATGGTTATAAACTAACTACCTTGACATACATAAGCAGGTCTTAAAATTAATCTTAGCTAAAATGAAACCAACCTTTACATGTAGAGAAGTGTATAAAGATAAGCTTCCAATGTGTTTGAGGGCTGTGTGTGGCTTGCAGGTAGTGAAATAATGGTTTGGACTTAATAGCCTGCAGCATTGCTTATTACATTCAGGTGTATGTGTTTGAGTAGTAATCATCGTTAATTAGCAGACCCAGGCGTCCGCTCTCATGCAGTATCTGTAGGGGTGGTCTGAGGTGGCGGTGGCGGCCGCCTGTTCTGTGTCCGAAATACACGGTGCTTTCACCGATCGAGCGGTAGTAGCACCGTACATTTATTGTACACACCCCCGTGTACGCCCATGTTTACGCCCAGTTTCCCTCATTATTTCGGCCGCTCCCCTCAACACGCCCCTATGCCGCCCACAATGACTGTACTCTTGCGGACAGGTTTTTGGCACGGAAAGACCGGTCCGTGAGCATTGTGGAGTCATCGCGCCTGCGCATTACGGAAGGTACGCATGCGCAGATAAAAAAAAAAACAGGAACGTACGCTTACGGCCCAGCCGCCTGAACCAGAATAAACCCCTATATCACTCCCGTGCAGCAAGATTTGCTTACATGAACATTATGGTGGGAACACTCATAAAGGTATCTTTGTATTATTCTTAGGTATTGACCCTCTGGTTACTTGGATTAGGTGAATAGCAGACACATAAAGGTTTCTTTAAAATTCCATCAGCACGTCAAGGAGGCATATGTAATAAAACATGGTGTGGTATAACTGATAAAAATAATGTAATTAATAAATACAGAAAAGGAGGGCAAACACGTACCGTGTCAAATAGAGGAAAATAGATGGTAAAGACAGCAGACAAAATCCGGGTATTCTATAGCTATGTGGCCAGGATGTTTCAGGATATAGGAAGCCCAATTGGAATCTTCTATTATGTGGAACCCTCACACATTTATAAGACATCTTATGAAAAATGCGGATAAAGACCCATTCAGTATATCCTATATGGCTTACAGTCCATTGGTAGTCTTGTTGTTATAGGTTATTTGCTCCCTTCAGGGGAGCACTGAGGGTTTCTATATACAGGTTGTATATCCCTTATCCAAAACGCTCAGGACCAGAAGCATGTTGGATAATGGATTATTCCGTATTTCAGATTATTTTTTATATCTCAATGATGTATGTTGAGGTATCTTGCATTTATGTTGTACAAACACATCAAACACATGAAATACACACAAATATATTTTATTTGTGCATGAAACAAGGTCCCAAAAACATGAAACAAAGTTTCTGCACAATCTCAGGCACTGACTTTGAATGCCAAGCTATCATTTTCTTGCACATATTTAGTGCCAGTTACATTTCATGTCCACGGGAGTGGCAGTTACATATCATGTCCCTAGTAGTTAGTGCCGTCATTCCCATTGGGCTTAATGAACAGGTGCCCAGAGTCCCAATGATTCTAGGGGCCAATAGGGAAGATGGCACTGCCCCGGGGAGCTGCTTCTGGTGGCAGGCAGCAAGGTCCAGGCAGTGGTGGCTGGAAGCTTGTAGCACTGCGCTATTTGCCAGGTGGCGGTCGGGAAGCTAATTTAGAAAATACTGTCAGGACACGGATTGGGTGAATTCTCTCAGCCAATCAGCATCTGGCCAGTCTTTTCAAAATCAGCAGCGCTTGCCTCCCCACTGCCTGGCGGATATCGCTACAGACTCCCAGCCTCCGCTGCCCGGGCAGTGGTGACTGGAAGCTTGTAGCGCTATTTGCCGGGCAGCGGGAAGTGCTGCTGATTTTGAATAGACTCTGTCAGCCAATCAACGTCCGGACAGTCATTTCGAAATCAGCAGTGCTTCCTGCCTGGCAAATAGCTACAAGCTCCCAGCCGCCACTGCCCACTCTCCACTGCCCAGACCCCGCTGCACATAAGTATGTGGTGGGGGCCTGCACTAATGTTCTGCCCAGCGGCCCCCACCAATATTAAGATGGCCTTGCTAGTAGTTCCAATTACATATCATGTCCCCAGTAGTGCTAGTTACATATCATGTCCTCAGTAGTGCCAGTTACATATCATGTCCTCAGTAGTGCCAGTTACAGATGTCCCCAGAAGTGTTACACAGAAGGGGGTGTTTCGATCGCACAGGAAATTTTCATATAGACGGATATAGGTACCTTCAAATCACCATAAAGTTTAATATCACAATGGGGTGTAAGGTGTGCTACCACCAAGCACTAGAGGGGATGTCCCCAGAAGTGCCAGTTACATATCACTTCCCCTGTAGTGCCATTTACTGTCCATATCACATCCCCAGTAGTGACCGTGACATATCATGCCCCCGGTATTGCCAGTTACAGATCATGTCCCCAGTAGTGCCAGTTACATATAATTTCCCTAGTAGTGCCAGTTACAGATGCCCTCAGTAGTGTCAGTTACATATCATGTCCCCAGTATTGACAGTTACATATCATGTCCCCAGTAGTGTCGGTTACATATAATGTCCCCAGTAGTGCCAGTTTCATATAATGTCCCCAGTGGTGCCAGTTACATATAATGTCCCCAGTAGTGCCGGTTACATATAATGTCCCCAGTAGTGCCAGTTACACATCATGTCCCCAGTAGTGCTGGTTACATACAGTATCATGTGGCTAGTAGTGCCAGTTACATATCATGTCCCCAGTAGTGCCAGTTACATATCATGTTCCCAGTAGTGCCAGTTACAGATGTCCCCAGAAGTGCCAGTTACATATCACTTCCCCTGTAGTGCCAGTTACTGTACATATCACATCCCCAGTACTGCCAGTTACATATCATGCCCCCTGTATTGCCAGTTACAGATCATGTCCCCAGTAGTGCCAGTTACATATAATTTCCCTAGTAGTGCCAGTTACAGATGTCCCCAGTAGTTTCAGTTACATTTCATGTCCCCAGTAGTGCCGGTTACATATAATGTCCCCAGTAGTGCCAGTTACACATCATGTCACCAGTAGTGCTGGTTACATATCATGTGTCTAGTAGTGCCAGTTACATATCATGTCCCGAGTAGTCACAGTTTTATATCATGTCCTCAGTAGTGCCAGTTACATATCATGTCTCTAGCAGTGCCAGTTATATATCATGTCCCCAGTAGTGCCAGTATTATATCATGTCCCCAGTAGTGCCAATTACATATCATGTCCCCTGTAGGGTCAGTTACAGATGTCCCCAGTAGTGCCAGTTACATATCATGTCCCCAGTAGGGTCAGTTACAGATGTAGCCAGTAGTGCCGGTTACATTACATGTCCTCAATAGTGCCAGTTACATTACATGTCCCCAGTAGTGCCAGTTACATAACATGTCTCTAGTAGTGCCAGTTACAGATGACGTCAGTAGTGCCAGTTACATTACATGTCCCCAGTAGTGCCAGTTATATGTCATGTCCCCAGTAGTGCCAGTTACATTTCCCATCCTCAGTAGTGCCAGTTACATTTCTAGTCCCCAGTAGTGCCAGTTACATTTCCTGTCCCCAGTAGTGCCAGTTACATTTCCTGTCCCCAGTAGTGCCAGTTATATATCATGTCCCTAGTAGTGCCAGTTACATTTCCTGCCCCCAGTAGTGCCAGTTATATATCATGTCTCCAGTAGTGCAAGTTACATTTCCCATCCTCAGTAGTGCCAGTTACATTACATGTCCCTAGTAGCATCAACTACAGAGAAACCCAGTAGGTTTTTAGCTAAAAAAGAAAAAGCATATTCTGAAAACTGTTTTTTGGAATAATTTGGATATCGGATATTTCGATAAGGGATACTCAACCTGTATATATTTCTTTGCTTGTTCAAAAACAAAGACCTGTTTCTGTAGTTTAAAAGAACTTTAAGTCTACGTCTGCCGGCTGTCTACGAGTCTAGAAATGTAGGGCACGCAGCGCTGACAAATGGCGCAGAAATAACCGAAATTACCAAGCAGTACAAATGAAATACTGACAAAAAAAAAATGGAAAACAGTTTCTGCCTCCCCTCGCACAGCAGGGCCCTGAAAGTGTATTCCTAATCAGAAGCACTGATAGATTTAATGCAGGAAACGTTCCCTTCAGCAGTCACCGGGACACCTGACTGTGAAATTGCCGTATTCCGCCAGTCGCAGCCCCAAGCTGAGGGCTCCAGGCACAGGCTTTGAAAGAGATAAGTAACGGAGATGATCGCTGCCTCTCAAATAGCCATTTCAAGGCAATGTCATCATCTCTGAAGTGCTGGAAATATTTGTATGGGTAACTCAGATAAGGAACAACACCGACGGATAATTAGAGTTGGGACAGTCCATTAATCCCAGGCTGGTTGCAGGTGTATGGCGGCTTGGGATATGTCTTCCGAATACAGGGTGGAATCATAGGTTAATGAAATTCCCAGAAATGAGGACACACTACATGGATCTGATATGGCTGCATTGTGGGGGAATATGTTTCCCTATGCAGAACACAGTTTATGTCTGTAACATATTTAAGGATACTATAGATCAGGAGTGTTGAACGGAATTCAGTCAGCATCCCGACGGTCAGAATGCCGGCGGCCAGGATACTGCTGCCATCAGAAGACCGGGACCTCAAAAGGATTAAGATGCAGATATTGGAATACCGACAGACAGCATCCCGATTGTTGGGTATGAAAGGCGGGTAGGGGTCACTATTGATTAAACTTAACCCCCCCCCCCCCAGTTAAGTTTAGTCAGTAGTGGGGGACTTAGGGTTAGGCTTCTGGGAGGGAAAGGGTAGGGTTAGGGGAGGGGGTGGGCGTGTTAGGTTACAGTAGGGTAGAAAGGATAGGGTTAGGCACTAGGGGAGGGTTAGGGTCAGGCTGAAGGGGGAGGGTTATGGAGGGGCAGGGGGAGGGATAGTACACTGACTAACTCCTGTTAGGGTTCCCTCCTTCGGGATGCCAGCATCAGTATATTGACTGGCAGCATCCTGGTCATCCGTATGTATCCCTATTCAACATGCAACAGCCCTACCGTTACTGTAGAACTACACATCCCATCATGCCCTGAAACGGTTTTGCTAGACATGCGATAAGTTGGGATATATAGTTCTGCAGCAGCTTGAGGGCTGCATGTTGAAAATCCCTGCAGCAGAGTCTTGTTTTTATTTTAAATTCACAATAATATACTGGAAATCTGTTAATATGAGATTAAATTGATCATTACTAAAGATGGTAACATCTAGTTTGGTGGCATGTCCTATAAACAAGTCAGGCCAAAAATGTACCTTCAAGCGTGGCACCCATTAGAGCTGTGTCGGACTTGTGATAGACTGTTGTGCCCCTCCCCCTCTACAGAATACAGCCCTGAGCAGATGCTTGGAATCCTGCACCCTGAGTGCTGTGACTGGTATGTACTGAGATAGTTGACGGTTGACTCTGGAGATTGTTGGTGTACTGATTCAGCCACCTTAAGTCAACGGCTAATGGGGAGTGGATGAGGACGTGTCTATGATGACGCAATTCAGCAAGAATCACAGCTTCTGCCATCCGGACCACCCACTTTGCAAAAGTAAAGTGGGTGGTCCAGATGGCAGATGATGCCATTCTTGCTGGATCCAGGATTGCAGAGAAGTTGGGAGACTTGCAAACCCTTCTGAGGGGCCTTGAGGGTCACACGAATTTAGGGAGCCTCCCGGCCGATCCGGGAGAGTAGGCAAATGTGGTTATAGTCTAGTAGGGCATCTATTAAAATACTAAGACAAGCACCTACAGTTGTGCATAGCTAATAGTCTATAGCACTACTACCGCTTTACAGCACAGATAGAGTTAATTAAATGTCAGCAGAGGTGGCAGATTTTAAAAAGTTTAAAACGCTGAGCAGCCCTCTGATTAGTTGAGAGCTCTCAGCCAATCAGAGATCACACATTCATATGGCCGCTGATCTCACATTTAGGTGGCTGCTGATTGGCTTAGAGTGCTCTCAGCCAATCAGACTGCAGCCCAGTGTTTTCAACAATTTTTTTCAAATTCTGCAGCCGCCGCTGACCAACGCCGCCCACCAGTGCTCCTACACAGTGCTACGCTACTCCGACGAACTCCCTCCGGCCCCCTCTCATATTATCTGCAGCGCATATCTATCGACGTGACATTCAGCCGGTGGGTACGTGCATCACGTCTCATGGTCCACAAAATGTTCATTCAGTCATTTGATTTATCAAACAGATGTCGTCAAAATCCTTGGCCGGCGCTAGCCACTCAGCAGCTCCTGCGGCGCAGGGAGTGGCCGTGCTGAAGAGGCACTCTCAATGCACTTCCACTCTGCTACTGCTGGGCCCGGATCTGCCTGTGATGCGCCGGTTACACAGGCAGCAGAACGAGCAGCACAAAGCACAGCAACAATGCTGCCTCTGTCTCTAGCATAGCTGTGGCTGTGCTTTGCGCTGCCATTGCCTGTGCACATGCTGGGACTCGGAAGCAGCAGCCAGCTACAGCAGTATGGGCAGGTGTAAGTGCCACGGATAGACAGGGGAGGGGACGAACGGATGGGGAGGGGACGGATGAACAGCTGAGCGTTTCCACCCTAGATCACCAGGGAAAAATAATAATAATAATAAGTGATCAACTGCTAATTTTAAAACTAATTTATTCATAACTAATACTACACACACTAAATGTACAACAACTTTTCTGGCATAGGAAACCAAAATGTCTAGATACCGCATTGCGGCTACTGGGCACATTATTTGTATAAGAGGCATATTACTACGAGCCCAAACATACTTTTTTTCAGCATGCGCCTTTGGCAAGCGCTGTCTGTTGGTAAAGTATTGGAGGGCTCAAATTTATAGTTTTCAGGGGGACGCCAGAGACCCTAGCTCCGGCCCTGTCAAAATCAAACAATTGGATGCAATATTTCATAAGTGTATGGGCTACATTACTGTTACACAGAGGAGGGAAAACTATCAGGATAGTCACTTTGTTGTGGAAGTTATTTGGGGAGAGTTATAAAGTAACAATCCTGTAACCTACTTATATGCAATTAAAGGAAACCCTCGCTCTGAACATTGGGCCTGGTTCAGCATAGGTTGAAAATTTGTTATAAGAAAAACTGCCATGCATGAACGGAATCTGCCTGAAATTCACCCGTACGGGAAACGCCAAGTATTCCCACTGAAATGTATGACAGAACCTAAATGACAAACATTCAAAAACTACAGGACTTTTTGTGAAAACACAGTGGGCAACAGAGTCTGCTCCCTAAATGTACACTCTACCCTCTTAGAGGTAAATTTACTAAGATGGGAGTTCTGTTGAAGGTGGGATGTTGCTCATAGAAACCAATCTGAATCTCCTAATTTATTTAGTAACATTTCGGCAGCCACCGTGGTGCAGGTGTGTTCCCAGGCAGAATATACAGTAGCTACGGAAGGTAAGCTGGAGATTCCTATAGAGACGAAGAGGTGACTGGTGGTTGGATAGGGGCCCCCACACACAGAGGGCCCCCACACTGCATTCTGACCTGCCATTTGGAATCAATCTGAACATGGCAGGGAATACCCGGGTACAGTGGCACAGAGGGGGGGTACTTTTGACCCAGGCTTGATGGAGGGTCTCAGGTCCCGCTACCCCCTCCTCCATTGCAGAGAGCTCGGCACAGAAAGAGAGGACAGTATGCTGCACAGCCTCTCTCCCCAGCCCAGCACACACTGCTAAGTTGTGTATGCTTAGCTGGCGCCAGGGGCAGTCTGTCTTCTTCTTTGTGGGTGAGCGATACTGATGCCCGCGCCAAGTTTTTCATTCGCAGGGACATGGCCAAGCCCCTCCTGTTGGCCATGATCCTTTCTGGGTGGCATGGTTCGCGGGAGGCGGGGCAGAATATGTACCAATTACCAGGTGAGATTACTCTGTATGGGGGCCCGCTGTATGTGGGCCCGGGGCCAACTAACCCTGCCGCCACTCCCTTAATCCGGCTCAGTATATTTACTTGTCCCCAGAGGCCCCCACAAGCCTTAGTCCTGAGCTGCAATAATGGGGGAAATTTACTAAAGGAAATTTGTAAAAAAATAGGTGTATTTGTATCCAGAAATACACTTATTTTTGACATTTACTATCCCAAAAATACGGCAATTCATTTGCCGTATTTTCAGGATAGTAAATGTAAACAATAAGTGTATTTCTGGATACAAATACACCTATTTTTTTACAAATTTCCTTTAGTAAATTTCCCCCAATATGTGAATTCAATCCGCAATAATGGACACACTGGTGCATTGTACCACAGAGCAGATTATGTGCTGCGGAGGGGGGGGGGGGGGGGGGGGGGGGGGGGGTCTGCACACTTGTATATGACTCTTCATTCACCTTATCAGACAAACAGATGTGCACTGTCAGTCAATTAGAAAGTAATCAAGAAATTGCACAGTGGGTACAATTTGTATTGTAATTATCAGGATCTGCTCAGGTAAAGGGGAAGTTTACATTAATCCAGATAGGCCACAATCACTATGAGACCTCGGGGCAATGTCTGGATGCTGCAATTCTATGTATAGTGTATATCCTTTACTGAGGACGAGGGCAAATCCATTAGCGCTTCAGCTGGGATACAGTGTGATTACCGTAATGTGACAGTGAGTATACAGTAATGCTTGTCGTTCAGAATCTTGGCTTCTTCCAGTTCACCTGCAGATCGAGCACTGGACATGTTGGTAATATTGTAAAGGAAAAGCGGTACCAAGATGTCAGTCACTATTGTACAGTTTCATACCTTCCAACAATTCCAACTCAAAAATCGGTACAGGTCAGGGGGTATGGCCATAGATAGAGGGCATGGCCATTTGTAAAGGGGGCGTGGTCTTGACCCTTTCACTTTCCACTACACATGCCATATTAAAATTAATTCCGCGTCGGCTGTGTGGGGTCTGGCAGGAAGTTCAGCCGGTGTTAGTCCCCGCTGTCTGGTTCTCCATGCTACCACACATCAGGTCGCCCGCTGGTGAAGTCACTCCACCCACTCTTTGATCCCGGCGATGGCGGCTTGTGCTGTAGTGGTTGGTTGCGGCGTGGGGAGAGAACTATAAATTCAGTCACTGGCACTGATGATTGGCCACACAGTATGCTGGGACTTGTAGTCTCTCCACAGCTGTGACATCCCCCAACCGGCATCTCTCCCTGAGCAGGGGGAGTCGGTCCTGACATGTCCCACCCCCGTGCACCCTGGGTGATGTAGTCCTGGCCGGCCACACCCCCACAATCCCTGGGGAGCAGTTGGCGATGTCAGTCAGAGCTTTAAAAAAATCGGTAAAATCGTTATAGTTTATTTTAGCCGGTACAGGCGGCTAAAACGGTACAGTTGGAGGGTATGCAGTATGTCTTGTGGTGAGCAGAGTGGTGCTGTAGCTAGTGTATCCTGCCTATGGACAGACCTATGTATATTTCCTGTATACTCTGAGGTGGGTGTACTCTATGTGTATTATACTGTATTATATTTTATATTATATATTATTGGTACTTGTTTCCTAGAACGGCGCCCATATTTTCTACGTACGCTAATGTAGTGAAATCGCATTGCATCGCATGGACCATTTTAGTGCCGTGCGATGTGATGCGATTTTTTCATGTAATTTATTCATTGCTCTGTGTTGGCCCCAGGGGATCGCATCGCACCTCCCGCAAAATCGCATGCGATAGCATGCGATTTTATAGGGTGTGCGATGCCATTACATTAGCTATACAATAATATCATTGTATGACATACAATGATGTGTTACGCACCCCCCCCACTATCCACGCCACCCCGAAGCGTGGCGAGCGCAGCGATCCCCGTGAGGGGCATCGGAATGCGTCCTCCGACCTTTTCATACCCCCACTATCCACGTCGGCATTGGAGTTGATTTTATATAGTGTTGCGAGTGCAGCTAGCCACCGAGCCCGAAGCGTGGCGAGTGCAGCGATGGGACGCGGATTACTTTACATGTATTTCGCGTACCATGCTTCGGGCTCGGTGGCTCGCTACGCTCGCCACATTATATAAAGTCAACTCCATGCCGACGTGGATAGTGGGGGTATGAAAAAGTCAGAGGATGCATTCCGCCGCCGCTCGCCACGCTTTGGGGTGGCGTGGATAGTGGGGGTGGGGGGGGGGGTGTGCCTAAAACCTCTTTTTATGACATTCATATTATTGTATAGCTAATGTAATAGCATCGCACACCCTATAAAATCGCATGCGATCGCATGCAATTTTGCGGGAGATCCGATGCAATGCGATCCCCTGGGGCACAAAGAAAGATCGCATCACACAGCACTAATCTAGGAAACAAGTACCATATTATTATACACTATATAGCTACAGAATCAATGTGCTTGTCAGAAGATGCTACAGTGCGCATCGTACTCAGTACAAGTGGTGACACCGAAACGTGGAGGGGGTGCAGCAGTCACCATATTGCAGCCATGTTACAACACGACATATGAAATATTGACATTGTTAAGGATACAAATGGGGAGGTTAGAAAGTTAGTATTGGCCTGGAAGGGTAGGTTTAGGGTTTGGCACGAGGTGGATGGTAAGGGTCTGCAAGTGGGGTGAGTTAAGGTTAAGCACTAGGGGGAGAATTAGGATTAGGCTGTGGGAGAAGAGATTAGGCTGTGGGAGTGATGATTTAGGGATAGGTACTGTGAAGTTAGGCTGAGGGGCGGGGGGATAGGCTGTGGGAGCGTAGCGTTAGGGTTAGGCAGTATGTTCGAGTGGAGAGTTAGGTATAGGCTGTGGGAGAAGAGATTAGGGTTAAGGTGTGTACACACTTGTACAATTTAGACTATATTACAATTTAGACTATGCATACAATTTAGACTATATATTGCAGATCTGCACTATATAGTCTATGCAGCCAAGACTTTCTGGCTGCGATACGGGAGCGCGCATCGGGATCGCAAGGGTTAAAACCCATACAATCTGCATGTAATCCAGATGAGATTTTGACTATAGAGTCAAAATCTCATGCACATTGTACAAGTGTGTACGCACCATTACAAGGGCGTAACTACCATAGGTGGGTGCAGCTGCTATGGGGCCCAGAGCTGAGAGGGGCCCACTTTGCCTGTCAAAGTATTATGTGCTATATACATTTTTTAGCAGTAGCTGATGAATAGGGGCCCTTACAAACTTTTGCTATGGGACCCACATGTATCTAGTTACGCCACTGCACCATTAGGCTGTGGATGGGGAGAATTAGGGTTAGGCACAAGTGGGTTAAGCTGTGGGAGGGGAACATTAAGCTGTGGGAGGGGAAGGCTAAGCTGTGGGAGCGGTAAGTTAAGGCTAGGTACTGCAGGGTTATGCTGTGGAAGTGGAGATCTGCAGACTTGTACTGTAAATGACTCTTCCTATACATCACCGACAACTAGAAATGCTACAAGAAGATGCACAGTGACAGTCATGTTGTATTCTGCTCAGGTAAAGCTGTTCGGTGAAGGTGCACATTAATACTGTCACTGTCCGCAAACACTGCTGAAAGCTTCATCGCGTCTGAATACTACAATCTATCTACTTATATCTATCAAGGCAAATCCGATCAGGTCTGATTCAGTGTATCATGGCTCCAGCCGGCAACCAGCAGGAACAGGACCGTTGCACACACCTCCCGTGGGAACGTCTACACCTGTGCTCCAGCTAGGGGATTCTGGGAAATGTGACAGAGAGTAATGACTGCACCTGTGCACCAGCTAGGTGATCTTGGGAATGTGACAGTTAGTAATGACTGCACATGTACACCAGCTAGGTGGTCTTGGGAATATGACAGTTAGTAATGACTGCACCTGTGCACCAGCTAGGTGATTCTGGGGAATGTGTCAGATAGTAATGACTGCACCTGTGCACCAGATAGGGGGTCTGGGAAATGTGACAGATAGTAATGACTGCACCTGTGCTCCAGCTAGGTGTTCTGGGAAATGTGACAGATAGTAATGACTGCACCTGTGCTCCAGCTAGGTGATCTTGGGAATGTGACAGTTAGTAATGACTGCACCTGTGCACCAGCTAGGTGATTCTGGGGAATGTGACAGATAGTAATGACTGCACCTGTGCACCAGATAGGGGGTCTGGGAAATGTGACAGATAGTAATGACTGCACCTGTGCTCCAGCTAGGTGTTCTGGGAAATTTGACAGATAGTAATAACTGCACCTGTGCACCAGCTAGGTGGTCTGGGAAATGTGACAGATAGTTATGACTGCACCTGTGCACCTGCTAGGTGATCTGGGAAATGTGTCAGATAGTTATGACTGCACCTGTGCTCCAGCTACGGATTCTGGGAAATGTGACAGATAGTAATGACTGCACCTGTGCACCAGCTAGGTGATCTGGGAAATGTGACAGATAGTAATGACTGCACCTGTGCACCAGCTAGGTGATATGGGAAATGTGACAGATACTAATGACTACACCTGTGCTCCAGCTAGAGATTCTGGGAAATGTGACAGTTAGTAATGACTACAGCTGTGCACTAGCTAGGTGGTTTGGGAAATGTGACAGTTAGTAATGACTGCACATGTGCACCAGCTAGGTGGTCTGGGAAATGTGACAGTTAGTAATGACTGCACCTGTGCACCAGCTAGGTGGTCTGGGAAATGTGACAGATAGTAATGACTGCACCTGTGCACCAGCTAGGATGTCTGTGGAATGTAACAGATAGTAATGACTGCACCTGTGCACCAGCTATGTGGTCTGAAAACATGAGCTGTTGATAGATCTCAAGGACTGATTTGGCCACACCTGCCTTACGGTACTGGATGTTGAGCTGGGAGTAACAAACTTATTTTCTAGCTGCTACTCTAGGGCAGTAAGTAGCATATTGGCCATTAACGTTACCCTGAAGTTTTTCAGGAGGCCGACTGAACGCAAGGCTAGTGGATCCTCGGCCAGGCGCCTTACTGTAAAAAAAAAGAAAGAAATCACAAGAGCCCAGACAAAGGGGCAGCGGGGAGCAGCACCTCAGGGGCTCAGAGTTTCTGTCCGCATCCAGACAGTGACCCTGTGCCACTGCAAAGATGGCTATTGCCTGGTTGGAGACAGATGCTAGAGCAGGCATTCCCAACCACGGTCCTCAAGGCACACCAACAGTGCAGGTTTTAGTGATATCCAGGCTTGAGCACAGGTGACTTAATTAGTACCTGAGTGATTCTGATTAAACCATCTGTGCTGAAGCCTGGATATCACAAAAACCTGCACTGTTGGTGTGCCTTGAGGACCGTGGTTGGGAATGCCTGTGCTAGAGCATCTGACAGGGGAGCACAGTGCGCTGACAATGAGCATGTAATACCCTGTGGCAATGAGCATGTAGTCCCCCTTGGCAATGAGCATGTAATCCCCATTGGGCAATGAGCATGTAACTCCCTTGGCAACCAGCATGTAATCTCCCATGCCAACAAGAATGAAACCCATGGCAACCAGCATTTAACCCCAACACCCTTCTCCCACATGGCAAAGAACATGAAAACCCTTGCAAGGAGCATTTAACCACCAGGCAAAGAGATGTAACCCCAAGCGTCGAGCAAGAATCCCTTGGCAACAAGCATGTAACTCCTGGCAACAAGCATGTAATTCCTGTAATGTGTAATAAGTATTACAGTGGGTGGTATAATATGTAATAGGCATTACGATCTGTGGCATAATATGTAAAAGGCATTGCCGAGTGTGACAATGTGCAGTGTGCCGTACATGATTCTAGTGTCTAAGGGGCTCAACCTGGCGCAGTGTGTCGTGTAATGTGAATTGGTGCTAATATGTGGCAAAGCCCCTTTCCCACGCTCTATATTTTTGCCTGCATACACATATGAAAAGGGCCATGCTGCATTTTGACCCCCCCGTCGGCCGATGCTTCTGTCTTGCCTGTCCCCGATGTCTCTAGGTATAGTGATGTAGTAACCCCGCCTACTGTTATGCTGGCTCTGCCCATTGTTGATTTGGTGCCGCCCACATGAGGCCACTTCCAGAAATTTTCCAAGGCCACTTTTAGTCCCCATTACGCTCCTGAGAGCGGTATAATCAAATTAAATCACTGTTCGCTGAATGGATGATTATGCAAATAATCCATTTGCAGCAGAGCGGGGGATCGCAGCGGGTGAGGGGGGGTGCGGTCAGTTGTGTGGGCGGGGCGCGGCATCTGCGCACATTTTTCCATGCGCAGACAAACAATCGGAAGCGGTGTCGGCCCTGACCGATTGAGCCTGAATCAGGAAGCTAGTCCGCAGTTGACTGAAAGCATTCATGCCTTTAATGTGACATGTTCTCACTGTATACTACAGTATATACAGTATACAGCTATTCCTGAAAGTTTCCTTTGGTGCCAACGCAGGTTTACTGTACTGCTGCTTATTGATTTCTGCCTCCACGTGATTGAGCCAATTCAAACCTTATTGAATAAATGCCTGCATCAAATGATATTGAATGAGCTTCTCTATCTTTCTACGCTAACATATTATCTGAATTTTCATTTAAGCAAAGTCATTTTTAATGTTTAAATAAGGATCTGAGCCAACGCTGTGCCCTCAGCACCACCCAGTGGCCGCTTTCTGCTATTGCGCGCACGGTTGTTATTTTCCCAGGCCTTTCTTCTTTCCAGAGATAAATAGATTTATCTGTGTGGATTACAAGCCAGTATTATCCTTGGCAACCTCGCAAGGATCCGCGCACGGTGCCTTTCTGCAATAGAAATAATAGTTTTAATCTTTTAATCTTTGAGAAAGTGCTTTGAAAACAAAAATATATATTTTTATATATATATAACCTTTGCAGCAACACCAAAGTGTGATTAAAATGGCAGTGGAAAGACTACAATGCTACAAGCACTGAAAATACTGCTGATAGTGTTACAGTATCAAATGCACTTTTTATATAATGAAAATGTTTCTGGAACCTGGACAAAAGTCTTGTCAAATGCTGCCCTGTAACTGCCATTGGGCCTGATTCAGCATCAGCGGTAGTAGTGTTCGGCAGCATGCAGTGGGCTGCTAGCACAGGGCAAGGTTGCCCAGCATGACGGGTCCTACACTGCAATGTAATCGCAAAATGTTGCAATTGTGCCGTTATTAAGAACTAGGTGATTCATCGTGACCTACGGGCGCTCTTCACACCGTCGTAAGAGGCTGCGCCCCCTTAAACTTGTGAACACCTTTTTTGCGTGATATATGGTTTAAGGACAGGGTTTTGCCATGCTGCGGATGGCCAGGAGTTACATGTTCGATGTCAGGGTTTAAATGCTCCTTGCCAGGGGGTTACATGCTCCTTGCCATGGGGGGGTTACATGCTCATTGTCATAGGGATTACATGATCATTGCTAGGGGTAGTTACACGCTCGTTGCCCTGGGGAATACATGCTTAATTCCCTGGGGATTACATGCACGTTTCCCTGGGGGGGATTACATGCTCATTGCCTATGGGATTACATGCTTGTTGGCTGGGAGGAGTACATGGTTGATGGCCGGAGGGATTACATGCGCATTGGTTGGAGATGCAGACACACATCATGGCAGCGCTAGAATCCGCAGGTGTAGAGACAGGGTGGGTGTTAGGGGGAGACAGGGAGTGAGAGAGAGAGAGGGGATGTCAGGGAGAAAAAGGGGGACAGAGGATGTGAAAGAGACGGGAGGGAGAGGGAAAGGGGGGAGTGAGAGGGAAAGGGAGGGGAGAGGGAAAGGGAGGGAAAGGGAGAGGAGAGGGAAAGGGTGGAAGAGAGGGGGGGGGGAGAAGGAAGGGGTGGATGGGAGAGGGAAGGGGGGAGTGTGGGGGGGGGTAGAAGGTAGGGGGGGAGCAGAGGGAAGTTGGGCAGCAGAGCGGATGGTGTGAGGAGGAAGAAGGGAGAGCAGTGTTTTGAAGAAGATGAACACAGTCACCAGCAATGACAGGCCGGGTGTTCTTCTCCTGCACACGCTCCTCAGCCCCTGCTCTCTGGCCGCAGTTTTGCTGCCGCTTGCACATTGAACACGGAGCTGGCCGGTCTATTTGCGCCTCGGCACACGGGCATTACCCCACACACAGTAATGGCCATTGCACATTGTACCACACTGTAATGCCTATTACACATTATACCATACACAACAATGGCCATCAAACATTATACCACACCGTAATGGCCATTACATATTATACCATACAATATAATGCCTATTACATATTATACCATACAATATAATGACTATTACATATTATACCATACAATATAATGCCTATTACATATTATACCATACAATATAATGCCTATTACATATTATACCATACAATATAATGACTATTACATATTCTACCATACAATATAATGACTATTACATATTATACCAGGCACCGTAATGACTATTTAATATTATACCACACACTGTAATGACTACTACATATTATGGCACACATAATAACGGCCATTACATATTATACCACACACCGTAAGGCCTATGACATATTATACCACACACTTTAATGCCAATGACATAGTAAACCACACACCATAATGCCTATGACATATGATGCCACACATGTGCTGCTTACCTACATGGTCGTTGCCAGTGATTACATGGCTCCTTGCCAGGGGTTTTTCATGCCTGGGGGAGTTACATGCTCCTTGCCCAGGGGAGATTACTTGCTCATTGCTAAGGGAGATGACATGCTTGTTGCCACAGAGAAGTTACATGCTTGTTGCCCAGGGAGGTTATATGGTCTTTGGCAGGGGGAATTTATATGTCCCTTGCTCAGGGGGTTACATCTTGTAGTTAGTGGCTTTGAAACGCTTCTGTTTATCGCTGAGGGGTGGGGGGGTTGAAAGGACACAGAGGGGGACGGAATAATGACAGAATTGGGGGGGGGGTTAACAGAACACTGGGGGCGGGTTGATAGAGTAACAGAACAGAGGGTGGGTGACAGAACACAGAGGGGGTGTGATAATGATAGAACAGAGGGGGTGTGATGGAGTGACAGAACACATGGGGGTTACAGAACATCAGACTAACATGTGATAGTGACAGAACAGGGGGGGGGGGGGTGATAGTACACCCAGGGGTGATAGGATGACAGAACATTGGAGGAGAACACAGAGGAGGTGCGATATTGACAGGGAGTGGTGACAACATAGAGATGTGTGATAAAGTGGCACAACCAGAGGCATAACTCCCAACTGTCCCTTTTTTGCGGGACCGTCCTGGTTTGTTGGGACGGTTCTGCGTCCTGTCTGGGGTCGGCAGTGTCCCATGGCCCCCCAGCCTGGCCGCAGACGGGAAAAAAATGAACTCATTAGCATAGGCCACGCCCCTATTGCACATCTGCAGAAGTTGGGAGGTATGCAGAGGTGCCTGTGCCAGGCCACGGCAGCTAAGATGCCGCCTTGTATAGCTGTGGGACAGGAGAGTGTATAGCTGTGGGACAGGAGAGTGTATAGCTGTGGGACAAGAGAGTGTATAGCTGTGGGACAGGAGAGTGTATAGCTGTGGGACAGGAGAGTGTATAGCTGTGGGACAGGAAAGTGTATAGCTGTGGGACAGGAGAGTGTATAGCTGTGGGACAGGAGAGTGTATAGCTGTGGGACAGGAGAGTGTATAGCTGTGGGACAGGAGAGTGTTTAGCTGTGGGACAGGAGAGTGTATAGCTGTGGGACAGCAGCTGTGGGGCTTAATGACAGACTCAGATGTCAGAGTGCACATTGATGGTGTTGGCAGCAGCAGCCATATCAGCTGAGGCTCTGCGTAAGGGGTGGGAGCTTGCTGTAATGTCGGAGGGGGGCGGTGGTATCTCTGTGCTGTCTGAAGCCTGAACCTGGTCTTCTGAGCGGGTTACGGCAGCTCAGCATGTACTGTGTGGTCGGAGTCCAGGTGAGCAGGAGCACGGGGGAAGGGAAGGGAAGGGAGGGAGCCAGTGGGCAGACAGGTGGCTGCAGGCCAGACCTGTCAGTCTGTATTTTGGTTGTGTGTATATAACGTTGGGCTGGGGGCGGAGTATACTCTATGACTCCGCCCAGCGTTATACACACACTCACAGAATGACAGTTCTGGGCTATTATATAAGAGATACTTGGCTACTTTTGAAAACTGGTTTCAGGGAGATTATAGCCAGTGGCCAGTGATAAAAACCAGACACTTTATCACTTCACCGAGCTTAATAAATCTTCCCCACAGTGCCAAGAAGTGTCTAAACAGGAATTGGCAGGTACCAATCCGGGCTGTGTACACGGGGTGAGGAAGCGCAGGCAGTGGCATCGGTGGGCACCACCACATGAACCGGTTGGCGGTGTAGCTGCAAAATGAATAATTTGGTACCCTGTGGCAGAAAGAGAATCGGTGCCCTCCCCCCCCCCCCCCCCCCACAGAGATTTGCTCAGCCTATGCGAGTGCGTGTCACTCTGACCCTCCCACAACTGTGCGACAGAGACAGGCTGATCGGGGCCAGAGCTGACGTTACACAGACCCTCCCGGATAATGGGCGAGATTCTCTATTACAGAAATGCGGTAAAAACCCCGTTATCGGGGTTTTTACCGCATTTCTGTATTCTCTAATGTCCCTCCGCAGTGTCACCGCTGTGGAGGGAATCGCAAGCAAAAGCTGGCGGTTCCCTGCAGAAGCCTATGGGCTTCTTACCGCAGCGGTGTGTGAGGGATCCGTCACGGATCCCTCCCAGCATGCCCTGCGGCCGGCGCGTCAGTCTGCGCATGCGCAGACGGACTCCCGGGTCATAGACCCGGAAGTCCAGCAACGGCGCCGCATCGCAAGGGACAGCTCTTACCGCAAGAGCTGTCCCTTGCGTTAATGACCGCATATTTTACAGAATATGCGGTCATTAGAAATGCGGTGGCCAGCGAAGAGGGCTGCGGATTTTAGAGAATCCCGCCCAATGTCTGGGCACGCCGGCATTTTTTCTTAAACTCCCAGAAAACGTCCAAAATGTAGATTTTACTGCATTTTTGAATGTATCAATCACTAACCGCCGGTTTTTCGTCACAGAGGGTAACTCTATAGAAGCCTATGAGCTTCTTTTCTTCCCCCCGCTGCCCCTTAACGGACCCTGCCGATATACTTGCCTACATTAAATGTCTCCTATCTTAGAGAGGTCTGAAGAGGAGAGGGGGGGGGGGGGTGTTTGTGGCCATTATGCCCTGCCCCCCTCCCCCAAATTAAGCATCTTGTAAATGCCATGATGGGAGTGGGTGGTACTAAATGACGGAATTTGTATAATTTTAGCCCCACCTCCTCCCCAAAGACCTACGGGGGCTGACGTGGGGCCCCGCTAAATGCAGGAGGCTTGCCCACCCTTCTGGGGGGCAGGAGGGGGGCCCGATTTTCAGGACCCTCCCGGCCATTCTGTAGGTAAGGGTAGGTAAGTATGCCTGCTTCCCCCCTTGCTGTCCAGGCAGCCTCCTGTTGTGCTGCTTGGACTCAGTGACCTCCTCCCTGGCAGCAGTACGTCCCCTTCCGGGGGCAGTGAGGAGGAGAAGCCCATTGAAGCAGGAGGCTCCCAAGCGTAGGAGGTGAGAGGGACCCGTGGGCACTCTCTCACCCGGCGGCTGTCCTTTGCGATACTAATCACATATATTAGTACATATTTGGGTACTTATGAATTATCTGGACTCCCATGTTAAATGCACCCCATTTTTTCATACCCCTACTATCCAACTACGCATGGAGTTGATTTTATATAGTGTGGCGAGCGCAGCGAGCCACCGTGCCCGAAGCGTGGCGAGCGGACGCGGTCTCATAAGAAAAACGGGAGCCCAGATATTACATAAGTACCCATATTTGATTAGTATCAATGTGATGTGTGGTGGGATGTACCGCAATTGCTTGACACATCCCGCCCATTCTTGCCGACATTTTAAGGAGAAAGCCCGGATAGGACAACCAAATGTGCAGGTCGGGGGGCGGGGACAAGGCCGACGTCTCAAAGCCCCGCCCCAATCAACACAAACGCAGAGATTCGTGGGTCTGCGAGTAGGGGGTGGGGCTAAAATGACGTGAAATTACGCGATTCGCATCATTTTAATCCCGTCCCCTCCCCCGGACCCGCGATTTCCGGCACTTCTTTCACCAGCTCCGGGGGGAAAGTGGGGCTCTGGGGGGAATGCGAGAGACTTGCCCACCTTCCCGGGGGGGGGGGGGGGGCGGGAGAGGGACATGATTTTCGGGAGACTCACGGCCATTCCAGGAGGGTAGGCAAGCCTGATTCCGCCCTTAGTAAATAAGGAAGGGGATGTAAGCTATCCAGGTATACTGATGGCTTTTGCTAAAAGTCTTCTTGTACCCCATGATTACTTACATACATGACTGAGTGAATGGAACACTAAAGTCTAGCCTGACGTAGTTTTAAGAATTTCCACAGTTAGATCCTGCAGATATCACACTATCAGGCTCACGTCGTCCCTGTATAACGTATTGTGTTTAATTAAAGTGTTACTGAAAATCTAATGAGGCGAAACAGTGTCAGAATAATCGCAGGGAAAATGTCACAGCCTCATCCGCGCGGCCGGGGATCTAGATAAAGAGGGTCCTGAGGGTCTTCGTATCCAGTATCTGTCATTATAAAGAGAGACGAGATAAGCTGCGCACCATAACATAGACGCATAGCTAATATACAGAACCCCAGCAGGTAACCAGGTTACAGAGGAGGCAGGATGACATTTCCAGGGACGGGGCTGATTCTAGTACCGGAACTTGGGGATGACGCGTAGAAACCTGTAGGTTAATCTAATGCAGAGCGGTCTGCTTATCTCCGCCTGATATACAACCTGCGTCTATACAGGCCAGTGTCATTTGCTGGGAGATTGAAATAGTTTATATTCAAATGTTGTCAAAGTTTATTCAGTCAGTAACCATCTGGGAGACATGGTAGAACCGCTGACCGTATACCGTGTATGGGGGGGGGGGTACCATATACAATAAGTACTGTATGCATTGCAGGGTGGGTTTTTGGTAGTTTCGAAGTGGGGTTAGGATTAGGGATTTACGGGGAGGGTTAGGCTGCAGGAAGGGATGGGTTAAGGAGGGATTCGGTCATTAGGTTTACACCAACTAGGTCGATAAGCATTGGGTCGACACCACTAGGTCGACAGGCAGCAAGGTCGACATGGGTTTAGGTCGACATGGGTCAATGTCGACATGGGTCTAGGAGGTCGACATGGGTCTAGGTCGACAGGCCATTAAATTGACACAAGCATTAGGTCGACATGGGCTAGGTCGACAGTCAAAAGGTCGACATGGGGTTTTTCTGTGTTTTTTGTGCAGACATGTGCCGACAGGCGGTATTTCGCGCCCTACCATCCACTAGGGCATGGTGGGAGAATAAAAGTGTGTTGAGCGTAGCGAGGCACCGTGCCCAAAGCATCACGAGCGAAGCAAGCGGTGCGAGGGGATGCGGTGCAATTCAAACTATGTCCGTGTTGAATGTGTCGACATTCGGGTAAAGAAACAGTGAAAAACCCCATGTGAACCTTTTGACTGTCGACCTTGCCCATGTCGACCTAATGCTTCTGTTGACTTAATGACGTATTGATCTAGACCCATGTCGACCTAGACCCATGTCGCCCTAGACACATGTCAACCTAAACCCATGTGGACCTTGCTGCCTGTCGACCTAGTGGTGTCGACCCAATGATTGTCGACCTAGTTGGTGTAGACCTAACAGCCCACACCCATTAAGGAGGGGGGCATGGAGAAAGTACGTTTTCTTATCAGTGCCCCAATGAGAATGCCGGATTTGGTACTCTGACCTCTGGCATCCCATCCGACCGCCGGTCATTCGCAGGTTGTATCAAGCCATGGGCAGAGATAAAGTAAAGAGGATGCGCAAAGAAACCAGTCAGCTCCTAACTGTCATGTGTGCAGCACAGCCTATGATATAACAGATGCTGATTGGTTGGTTTGGGATACTCCACATTCTTCCTCGCTATGCATGCTGGGTAGGGAAGGACTGTGGTGGACAGGGCTCGCTATGCATGCTGGGTAGGGGAGGACTGTGGTGGACAGGAGGCTGGCAAAATACACATGTTGGATTGTGGTCTGATCATCATTGCATATTATAGCAGGGTTGCCGACTTTAATATTCTCCTCTCCGGGAGAAGCCCGGAGAGGAGAGTTTCTGCAGCTGCTCGGGGGGCGGGGCTTGAGCGCAATGTCACTAAGCCCCGCCCCCATTGTGGTAAACAGTTGCATTCGCGGATCTCCGGGGAGGGGACGGGGCTAAAATGACGCGATTTTGCCATTTTAGCTCCGCCCCCTCCTCTGAGACCCGCGGATTGCGGCATTTAAATGCCGCAATCGTGGGCGCAGCGGGGGTCCCCCCTGAATCCGGGAGGGTTGTCCGCCCTTCCGGGGGGCCGGGAGGGGGACCCCATTTTCGGGAGACTCCCGGTAATTCCGGGAGGGTCGGCAACCCTGTATTATAGGTCTCCATTTTATCACTTTTGAAGCTTAGTGCAGGACAGGGCTCGCTATGCATGCTGGGTAGGGGAGGACTGTGGTGGACAGGGCTCGCTATGCATGCTGGGTAGGGGAGGACTGTGGTGGACAGGGCTCGCTATGCATGCTGGGTAGGGGAGGACTGTGGTGGACAGGGCTCGCTATGCATGCTGGGTAGGGGAGGACTGTGGTGGACAGGAGGCTGGCAAAATTCACATGGTGGATTGTGGTCTGATCATCATTGCATATTATAGGTCTCCATTTTATCACTTTTGAAGCTTAGAGCATCTGGCCCCTAATCAGGCAAGAGAATCTACATCTGGTACCGCAATTGCCAACTTTGGCGCATCCCCAAACACAGAAGCATCGCTCCTCAATTTTCAAATGCGCCCCCAACTCAGCCCCCAAACATCTGCAGCTCGTCAGTCAGGCTGCCGCTATCGTTGCACTGTACTGGAGCCGCAGCCCCATTGCAGCAGAAAGCTCAGGTGCATGCGCAACCCCCCCCCCCCCACCAGTCAATTGTGATGAGAGTGAATCAGGCCCTATGGCGGTGGGTCCAGGGGCGTAGCTTGTGTAAGGCAGCCCCCGCCACTGCTTGGGGGAGCGGGGGCTGCGTGGGCGCCAGCTCCCGCACGGAGAGGCAGGATCTCATTCCGGTGTGTAGTGTGTACTCCCTCCCTGCTGCATCTTTAATACTGGAGGGAGGGACTGTGGCGTAACTATAGCACTATTGTTACGCCCCCAGCTCCCCCCTCCTTGTGGGTGCAGCGGGGTGCGGGCAGCAGGGTGCAGGCAAGGGGGGCCGTGCCGGTGTACTTGCGGCGCTGTCTAAGTGTCAAGAAGCTTCGGTGAAAAGATTCCCTTTGTCGCTGTGTACTCAGTTGGCGCCGCGTGACCGGGTCCCTGCAGTGTCTTAGAAATAAGAAGTCTGCCGGGCAGCGGCGCGGGAAACGCTTCTGATTTCGAAAACACTGGCCGCACGCTGATTGGCTGAGATTCAGCCAATCAGCGTGCAGACTTTGGTTTCAAAGTCAGAAGCCCTTCCCGCGCCGCCGTCCGGCAGACTTCTTATTTCCAAGACACTGCAGGGACCCGGTCACACGGCGCCAACTGAGTACACAGCGACGAAGGGAATATTTTCACCGCAGCTTCTTGACAGTGCTGCAGGTACATCTGCGCCGCAAGGGTCCCCCTGCCCGCTCCCTAGGGGGGTGTTTTAACTGGGGGGGGGGGTAAAGGGGGCGCTAAATTTTTCCCGGCGGGGGGGCGCAATATTTATTGTTACGCCACTGGGTGGGTCTGTAAACACCTGAAGAGGGGTTACCTTATGGATGCGGTGGGGGTCGTGCTTCCCCGATCCCACGGGTTTAAGTCTGGAGTCTTCTCGTGATGCAGGAATGGACACAGGACAATCGACAACAGGATTAGGTTGACCTTTTATTCTAAAACCGGTCACTGGGACCGTCAACCTCTTTCACGTAATGACTAAACAATATTTTCACAACATCACAATACAAGTAAGGCAGTATACCTTAATCTATGCAAAAACAGCATTAACACACTCAATAATGCATGAACCACGGTGACGTACCACACCAAGACTATGGAATTACATTAACGAATGACTAGCACATTACGTCACAATAATACGTGTCTAACCCTAAGTACCCGGGTACACTTTCTATTGATAAGACCGGTCAGTCCCGACAAGGGCCTATGCATAGGACTTAAGGTAATCATTTGCTTTTCAGGTAAATCCTATACAAGGATGCAGTTTGGTCCTTGAGTCACCGGGGGCAGTGTTACTCCAACGGAAGTCTCTCCCTTACTCTGGAAGGGTTAACTAGCAGACAGCAAACCCCGCATGGCAAGGAGGCCTCCGTGGCCCTTATAGTGTCCCTTGTTTCCTTACCAGGGTAAACGTACGGTGTCCCGCTAATCTTCCTCAGCGAAGCAGTTCCCCATAAATAAGTTTAACCAGCAAAATGCCTGACAGTCTAAACAGTCAATATTGCAGGAGAGATGTCTCCCTCTGCTGGTTCCCCCTTGACACTTAGCGCTAATTGCCCCACGGGCAGACTCACTGTTAGGCTGGCCACGCTGAAGCCTGGCAGGCAGTTGACTGCTCCTGTTGCATTGCAATGGCTTGGTCTTCCAGGAGTGGGTTGCAGGGCTGAACGGGCTGCTGGGGACGGCTGGATCTCTCTCTGACTGCACATCGAGGAGACACGCTGGTGCTCTCCCCCTCTGTTGGCTTCTCTAGTTCCCCCTAATTGCGGCTAGGGGACAGGGAGATGGGCAGAGGTCTGGAGCACTGCGGGGTCAGCGGGGGTCACCACCTCCCCGTGCTCATTCACTCCGGCTGGCTGCAATGCCGGGACGCGCCGCGTCTCTCACCCCCGGCAAGCTGGAGGTCGGCGGGGGTCACGGTGACGTCAGCCGCCTCTCCGGTCTCTTCTCCGGCGGGCGGCGAGCGTTTCCTCCTGCCTCCTTCTCCCACGCTGTTTCAGCTTCACCTTTCCGCGCCAGGCTCCAACCCCTCCACCTGAGCTCCTCTTCCTCCTTCCTCCCTCAGCCTTCCGTGCCTCCTCTTCCTGTCAGTCCCGCAGCGCCGGCCAGGGTGTATTAACCCCACATGCGCTGGAGTGTGACTGCGGGGTCTGCAATTAACCCCTTCCATTCTCCTGGGGCTTACATCCGCCCCTACTTTTTTGTGGTCGTGTCCTCACGCCACGCTATCGTAGAAACAAGTCTGAACCGCTCAAAGTTCCGAATAAGTAAAGTCTCTTTCTCACACGAGGGTATAACATCACTATAAACTATAAATTAAGAACGGCATCATAAACAACAGTATTACATATTTATATAGGATAATGACAGGCCCTTAGGGCTAGGGAATTTATTGTTGGTATCGGGCTGGTAGCGTACCCTTAGTACTTCGGGAGGTCCGCCTCGCCGGTAACGCTGGCGCTTCTTCTTCTGGCGCCGGGGTCACGTAGTCTTCTACAGGTTCTGTGGTCAGTGTAGCCGGGATGGACGGTATGCTCCACCCTTCGTTCAACAGCAGTTCCTGCGGGCCTCTGGGCATGCTCCCCGGGGGCGAAGATAGGGGCCTCCGTCTGTCGAGAGTATGACTTAGGCTGGTTGTGATGTACCCAGTGCAATCGAGTCCCGTCCGGTTCTCCGCTCTGGTGGACTTCGATCGCTGCCGTGGGGCTCTTGGTGACCACGTAGGGCTCGGCCTCCCATTTATGGTGAAATCTATGCCAGGGATGACTGTTAACGATGGGGGTTGGGTGATTCCACTCCTCTTCTGCGACCGGCTTCTCTCCTCTATTGGCGGGGCCAAGGTTCACTCTTGAGAGTAGATGCCGTGAGACTGGGCTGAGGGAAATCTGTGCCTCCATCTGTCCACTTTGGCACCAATGGGCACGCCTGCGGAAAGGACGCCTGCCGGGGCCCGGCCGGTTTCTTCTCGCTGGCACCCCACCTGGACCAGTCACGTTCACCGCTTTGGCACCCTTTTCCTCCTCCACCACATCGAACTCCACCGTCTCGCCTTCTCTGAGACTGCACAGAAGTCTCCGCGAGTGGCTCTTCCCTAGGGCTGTCCGATGGACAAAAACGTCATCCCTTGTGTCGTTCCGGTTGATGAAGCCATATCCCCTTCGGATGTTAAACCACTTGACCGTCCCTTGGGTACGCGGGGCCAGCACTCTCTTCTCCACTTGGCTCCCCTGGACGCAGATTATGTGCCGTTGGGTGATCTCCCCAGCCTGGTCTTGGTTAACTGGTTCCTGTTTTAACGCTGCAATCAGCTCTTCAGGGCAATTCCTTAGTATGTTCATGCCCAGGATGATGGGAGCAACTCTCCCTTCCCCGCAGGTGATCACTAAATACCCCTGCCTGGGTAAACGTGTTTGTCCAATCTGCAAATCTGCTTCCCAGTACCCGTTGCAGACGACCTCTCGGCCATTGGCAGCGACCACCTTCACTTGCGTGGGGGGCTGTCTAAACTGTACTTTTCCCCAATACTTTTGGAGAGTGGGTAACTGTATCATGGATACCTGTGACCCGGTGTCGATCATGGCCACTGTCTCCATCCCGTTGATCACTACTGGGATCCTCGGGCATTGTCCTACATATTGGGCCCACCATTCCTCCGGGTCAGAGTCTACTCCTGGTGCTCTCCCCGAGGTTCGGCCCTCTCCCTCGGGGCATTTTAAATGGTCGGACGAGGGGCAGTTTCTCTCGACGTGCCCGGCCTCCTGACAGTGCCGACAGATGGGCCGACCTTGATGGTCGAATTGGTCTGAGGTTCGCCTCCCATATTCTCGGGGTGGGTCCCATCGATTCCGGTTCGATTGCTGTCCTTCCGTCTTCCATCTGGCCTCCCCGCGGTTTGGCGTGGTTTGCTGTGTCAGCTGGCGCATGTCTCGCTGCATTGCAGCCATCCCGAGGGCCAGGTCTTCCAACTGGCGCTGGAGGGATTGGTCTGGATGTCCCACTGGCGGTTGGCCACTCTGGATGGTCTGGTCTTTCAGTCGGCCGACTTGTTCAGAGTTCGTGGCCACGGGTCCTCGAGCCCCCGCCATCTCCGGATATTCTATCTCGGGGTCGGCGTGATTCCCGATGGTCAGGATGGCGGTGTGCTTGAAGTCGTCAAAGGACTTCCCCGGCATCTGCATCTTCAGGATCCGCAACTGGGTCTTGGTGGTGGGGTTCAACGCTCCCTCCACGAACTGGAGAGTGAGCGCCTCGTCGCTGTTACGAACCTCACCTTGGTCAACCGCTTGGATGAGCTTCAAGGCCTTCTGTAGACTTAGGGCGAAGTCCCGGAGGGTTTCGCCCGGTCGTTGTTTTCGACCGTAGAGTTGCATCTTCAACTCCGGGAGGGTGGCGGTCTCGAAGATCGTGGCCAGCCGATTCAAGATCTGGTCGGTGCCCTTCTTTTGGTTATCATCCCACGATTCGACCTCACTGAGGGCGGAGCCCGTGAGTTGGCCGATTAGGATCTGTACCCTCTGTTCTTCGCTCGGGGTGTATAGCTCGGCCATAGACTTCATCTGGTTTTTGAATGCCGTGAACGTGGCGCCCTTGTTGGGGTCCCCACTGTAGGTCAGCATCCATGGGGCCCCGAAGTAGTAGGGTAGTGTGATGGGAGCATGAGGTGTCGTTGCTGGTGCAGGTATTACCACTGGGGCGGCAACCTGCTGTTCGGCGTTGGGGGGCACAACGGGTGCCTGCCCGCCCCCGGCCTGTGGTGTGTCCATCCTGGGATCGGATTATACTCCGCGTCGACTAAATCCTGTTCGTGACGCCAGAGAATTGTAAACACCTGAAGAGGGGTTACCTTATGGATGCGGTGGGGGTCGTGCTTCCCCGACCCCATGGGTTTAAGTCTGGAGTCTTCTCGTGATGCAGGAATGGACACAGGACAATCGACAACAGGATTAGGTTGACCTTTTATTCTAAAAGCAATCACTGCGACCGTCAACCTCTTTCACGTAATGACTTAACAATATTTTCACAACATCACAATACAATAAAGGCAGTATACCTTAATCTATGCAAAAACAGCATTAACACACTCAATAATGCATGAACCACGGTGACGTACCACACCAAGACTATGGAATTACATTAACGAATGACTAGCACATTACGTCACAATAATACGTGTCTAACCCTAAGTACCCGGGTACACTTTCTATTGATAAGACCGGTCAGTCCCGACAAGGGCCTATGCATAGGACTTAAGGTAATCATTTGCTTTTCAGGTAAATCCTATACAAGGATGCAGTTTGGTCCTTGAGTCACCGGGGGCAGTGTTCTCGGGGTATACTGATGGCTTTCGCTAAAAGTCTTCCTGTACCCCATGACTACTTAGATACATGACTGAGTGAATGGAACACTAAAGTCTAGCCTGACGTAGTTTTAAGAATTTCCACAGTTAGATCCTGCAGATATCACACTATCAGGCTCACGTCGTCCCTGTATAACGTATTGTGTTTAATTAAAGTGTTACTGAAAATCTAATGAGGCAAAACAGTGTCAGAATAATCGCAGGGAAAATGTCACAGCCTCATCCGCGCGGCCGGGGATCTAGATAAAGAGGGTCCTGAGGGTCTTCGTATCCAGTATCTGTCATTATAAAGAGAGACGAGATAAGCTGCGCACCATAACATAGACGCATAGCTAATATACAGAACCCCAGCAGGTAACCAGGTTACAGAGGAGGCAGGATGACATTTCCAGGGACGGGGCTGATTCTAGTACCGGAACTTGGGGATGACGCGTAGAAACCTGTAGGTTAATCTAATGCAGAGCGGTCTGCTTATCTCCGCCTGATATACAACCTGCGTCTATACAGGCCAGTGTCATTTGCTGGGAGATTGAAATAGTTTATATTCAAATGTTGTCAAAGTTTATTCAGTCAGTAACCATCTGGGAGACATGGTAGAACCGCTGACCGTATACCGTGTATGGGGGGGGGGGTACCATATACAATAAGTACTGTATGCATTGCAGGGTGGGTTTTTGGTAGTTTCGAAGTGGGGTTATGATTAGGCACTTACGGGGAGGGTTAGGCTGCAGGAAGGGATGGGTTAAGGAGGGATACGGTCATTAGGTCTACACCAACCAGGTCGACAAGCATTGGGTCGACACCACTAGGTCGACAGGCAGCAAGGTCGACATGGGTTTAGGTCGACATGGGTCAATGTCAACATGGGTCTAGGAGGTCGACATGGGTCTAGGTCGACAGGTCATTAAGTTGACACAAGCATTAGGTCGACATGGGCTAGGTCGACAGTCAAAAGGTCGACATGGGGTTTTTCACTGTTTTTTGTGCAGACATGTGCCGACAGGCGGTATTTCACGCCCTACCATCCACTAGGGCATGGTGGGAGAATAAAAGTGTGTTGAGCGTAGCGAGGCACCGTGCCCAAAGCATCACGAGCGAAGCAAGCGATGCGAGGGGATGCGGTGCACCTCAAACTATGTCCGTGTTGAATGTGTCGACATTCGGGTAAAGAAACAGTGAAAAACCCCATGTCGACCTTTTGACTGTCGACCTTGCCCATGTCGACCTAATGCTTCTGTTGACTTAATGACGTATCGATCTAGACCCATGTCGACCTAGACCCATGTCAACCTAAACCCATGTGGACCTTGCTGCCTGTCGACCTAGTGGTGTCGACCCAATGATTGTCGACCTAGTTGGTGTAGACCTAACAACCCACACCCATTAAGGAGGGGGGCATGGAGAAAGTAAGTTTTCTTATCAGTGCCCCAATGAGAATGCCGGATCAGCTCCTAACTGTCATGTATCCAGCACAGCCTATGATATAACAGATGCTGATTGGTTGGTTTGGGATACTCCACATTCTTTCTCGCTCAGGAGAAAATGTAGTAAGATGGGATGTTGCCCATAGCAACCAATCCGGTTCTGCTTCTCATTTATTTAGTGGTACACTATTACGGTGTACTATGCTGACATTCGGGACAAAAAGTCATGTCCACCTTATGACTATAGACCTTCCCATTGTTGACCTAATGCTTGTGTCGACCTTTCGACCTAAGCCATATCGACCTTCAGAGGTTGACTCAATGCATTTGACCCTCACAGCCGCCCACCCGTATACCTGGCAGCACACTACAACAGGGATTGTACTGTGGTTCTGTTACAGGACAGGGCTCGCTATGCATGCTGGGTAGGGGAGGACTGTGGTGGACAGGGCTCGCTATGCATGCTGGGTAGGGGAGGACTGTGGTGGACAGGGCTCGCTATGCATGCTGGGTAGGGGAGGACTGTGGTGGACAGGGCTTGCTATGCATGCTGGGTAGGGGAGGACTGTGGTGGACAGGGCTCGCTATGCATGCTGGGTAGGGGAGGACTGTGGTGGACAGGGCTCGCTATGCATGCTGGGTAGGGGAGGACTGTGGTGGACAGTGATCGCTATGCATGCTGGGTAGGGGAGGACTGTGGTGGACAGGGCTCGCTATGCATGCTGGGTAGGGGAGGAGTGTGGTGGACAGTGATCGCTACATACCTCCCAACTGTCACGATTTTAGAGGGACAGTCCCGATTTTCGGGTCCTGTCCCTCTGTCCCACCCGCGGCAGGCATTGTCCCGCTGCGGGGGGTGGCAGTTGGGAGACCCCCCAATCTAGTAGAATAGACGCTGTGCGCATGCGCACAGCGTCTATTCTCGTATGAAAATGAGGTCGCGGCTAATTAGCATAAGCCACGCCCTCATTTGCATACGCCCCGCCCCCTTTTCGGGCGCTCGCGCGGCTTCGCCGCGCGAGTGTCCCTATTTCTTCAAGCCCAAAGTTGGGAGGTATGTCGCTATGCATGCTGGGTAGGGGAGGACTGTGGTGGACAGGGCTCGCTATGCATGCTGGGTAGGGGAGGAGTGTGGTGGACAGTGATTGCTATGCATGCTGGGTAGGGGAGAACTGTGGTGGACAGGGGTCGCTATGCATGCTGGGTAGGGGAGGAGTGTGGTGGACAGTGATTGCTATGCATGCTGGGTAGGGGAGGACTGTGGTGGACAGGAGGCTGGCAAAATACACATGTTGGATTGTGGTCTGATCATCATTGCATATTATAGGTGGGAATGATTGCTGCATATAATAATGGGGATGCAGTCATATTTCATTCTGGTTAGAGGTCGAAACAGGTGGGGCGCTACTGCGCCTTTGTTATCAGTATCCAAAAACACAAAGGTAGATTTAATAAGATGGGAGTTCTATTGAAGATGGGATGTTGCCCGTAGCAACCAGTGAGGTTGTATTTCTTAATTATTTAGCACCTTCTAGAAGATAATAGGTAGAGGGTTAGATGCACTAAGCTTGTAAAGTGATAAGATGGAGAGTGATAAACCACCAGCCAATCAGCTCCTGTCTGCCATGTCACAGGCTGGGTTTGAAAAATAACAGGTACAGATGGAGCCGTCTAGGGCTGCACTGCCACAAGCAGCGAAACGCGTCAGACCCTAGCCTGGACCAGGACCAGCTGAATATATTTGGACTCTATTCATTGGACCTTCAGTGCACTGGGTGCCCATTTCCAAGCTCTGGGAAACAATTGCCCCTATACCATCCCGCATTTGCGGTCCACTGTTGCCGACATCACGTGGATATCTCTCCTAGCAGGAATCATGGTTGGTCACTACAGACTGAGATCTTTGACTAGTTGGTCTTAAAATTTCCAACCCTGAGGACACCTGCCATCTGATCCTATCCCCCTATTGGAGCCTCTAAGCGACGTGGGACACTGCGGCCTAAACAGTCTACAGCCCTACAACATCCACTGGGCCTCCAACTTACTGTGGCCCCCACAGTCGCACTCATTTGAGGACCATTGGAATTCTGTTTTTGGGACTGGATCACAATCACCAACAGTGGTAACTATTGGGCAACCCCCCCTATTACCCCAGCTACTACCCATTTCCATCTTGCTCGGGTCCAATCCATTCAGCCTCCGGTCCAGTTATTGACCCACCTTTTATTATTGTATGCAATTGTTTGATGATATGTTATTTTAAATTGTTATTAAATATTTGTATGATTATTTCATCAATACCAGCGCCACTTCTTTTTCTTGTTTAGACTCCAGGGCCAGTTTTACTATTAGGCAGCTGCCTAGGGCGCCATGGTTACGGTATAGTGTGTCGACAATGTCTAGGTCAACAGTCACAATGGTCAACAGTGACTAGGTTGCACCTGAAAATGGTCGACATACCGTAGGTCAACGTTACCAGAAGGTCAGCGCAGGCTTAAGGACGATGTGGACAATGTCAACACTCAAAAGATCGACAGGATTTTTTCACATGTTATGTTGTTTGTGTCAACAAATGTCGACATGGACACAGTGTATAAGCCTTGCCATGCTTCGGGCATGGTGCCTAGCTGCGCTTGGCACACTCTTATATTATACAGTTAAGTATGAACCAAGTCGGTCTATAAAAAAAAAAAAAAACATGAAAACTTGTGGCGACCTTTTGAGCGTCGACCATGTCCATGTCCGTCTTAAGCTTGTGTCGGCCTTCTGTCACTGCTGACGTATGGTTTGTCAATTACCTAGTCACTATCGCATTAGCGGTCAACCTGGACATTGTTAACCCAGCGACCGCATACCACAGTCAGATGCCACCTGCACACTATCACCTGAGCGCCTGGAGAGTGGGTATTGGTGGCATTGTGGTGTTGGCAGTGTGTGTGTGTGGGGGGGAGGGGGCATTAGGTTGAAGTTTTGCCTAGGGTGCAGAGAAGCCCTACACCGGCCCTGCACAGAATTGAAATAAGGTGTACAATCCCTGCTGGGGACCTAGACGGATCCTCAGGGGCGTAACTAGATATTCATAGGACCCATAGCAAAAGTTTGTAAGGGCCCCTATTTAGCAACTAAAGGTAATAAATGTATGTAAAACATATTACTCAGACAGTAAAGGTGGGCCCCCTTCAGGGGCTGGCTGGCAACTTTTAGCCTAGGGGGCAAGTCCAGAGCACTGGTCCATACCACCCCCCTCCCCCCCAACTTACCGGAAGACAGAATGCTTGTGTGCGCCGGAGGCGCGATGAAAAATTAGGCGTGTGGCCTATCATAAGGGGGTGTGGCCTGTACCGGGATTGTATTGTGTACCTTCAGATTGCACATTGTGATGCTAATTACACACAGCACACCTTGATGCCCATTACACCCCATACTGTGATGGCAAATACGCAAAATACACATATGCCCCCAGTGCCAGAAACACATATGCCCCACAGTGCCAGAATTTCCCACCAGCAACTCACCATTGCAAGTTAGTTCAAAACCTCATACTGCGTGCCCTCAGGTCTGCAAGCATCTATTTGCCACGCATGAGGGGATCGGGTGCTGAAGTGCTGGCCGGCAGAATGTCAGTGAGCAGAGAGCAGAGAATGTTTGTGTCTGAGAGGCGTCCTCCTGCGCTGCAAAATGGGAGTAGTTACTGCGCTTCACCTCAGGGTGGTGGCGCTGCCAAACGGAGGATGTGTGTACGGTTTAATTGATGCAGATAATCATACTGTTAACCTAGATTACTAGATGGCAATGCTATTATACAGATAGGTTGGCAAATGCATGTAAGGAGTGCATAAAAAGATTTATTTAACCTTAATAACGTGCATGTACATACAATCTCAACACATGTACAGAAATTGATCAATTTTAAATGAATAAAGCATGCAAAGAGCTGTAGTATAATCAGCTTGTGGAGGGATGATAGCTATAAGGGGAAGCTGTGGTGTAGGGGGCTGGTGTTCTGACCCCCCACAGTGCACAGGTCCCCCGGCAAAACTTACAGTCCAATCAATATGATGCCCACTTGGTCCCTTCGTCGAGCATCGGTCCCTCGGCGCCGCTTCCCTCTGCTTGAGGGGTGCCGCGGGTTCTCTAATTGGCTTGGCGGTACAGGTGATGAAGAGGGAGAGCCCAGCAAGGGCACAGCTGGCCGCGGCAGCCCTCCTGCGCTGGCCGCGGCTTCCAGAATACGGCCGCGGCTACAGAAAAGTGGCTGCCAGCCTCCTGCACTGAGGACATCAGTGCAGGGGGCCGGCGGCCATTTTCCTGTAGCCGCGGCCGTGTTCTGGAAGCTGCGGCCGGCGCAGGAGGGCTGGAGGAGGTGGTGATCCAGGGCGGCCCGCAGCCAATGACTGGGCAAGCGGCCCGGGGGGCACATGGCACCCTGCCCCCCGGCCCAGCCCGCCCCTGGCCCCCTTCAGCTCTGGGCCCCATGGCAGCTGCACCCCTCCCACCTATGTTAGTTATGCCCTTGAGGATCCTCTTTGGAATAAAGCCCAGCACTGATTGGATGAACGTACCTGAGAAATGGACAAAGGTGGGTGTGTTCTCAGATAGATTTTTTAGATTGACATGCATTGGTTCAACCACTGAAGGTCCATTTGGCTTTGGTCGAGACATGTACTAGGTCGACATGGGGAAGATTGACAGGGTCTGAATGTCGACACAAGCATTAGGTCGGCAATGGGAAATTAGACAGTCAGAAAGATTGACATGACATGTTGTTCACTTTTTTTGAGCCGGCATAAAGGTCGTTTGGATGAATACCTAGTTTGACAACTTCACTTGTCACTCAAAGGGTTAAGAAATGTAAAAAGTTTCCTTTATCAGAGCAATAACAGGGAAATGTGTTCCACGCCGCTAATACAAAACTTTACAAGTTGCAACTTTTTCCCCTCCTAAACTTTTTAGTTACTCGTTCTTCAGTCCTTGAGAATAATTTGCGGGCACATCATCCTCTTTTGAAAATTCAGCCATTACGTTAATGGACGGCTCAGAAACAGCGTGCCGCGGCTGGCGAGATGCTTTATCACATCAGAGTTATATACGGCCTGATAACATTCGGCGTACGGCACTTAGATGTCTCCGCAGCCTGCAGTGAAACTCCACGACACTCCCGGCCTAAAGCGGCTTCTCACAACCTTATATCACTTTGTACATTATTGCCTCTCAGGCACATTTACAGTTTCCAGTGAGTGTCTAATAGTGTTTGCTGTAACTGTTACACAAAATCCTCTCCAACAAGAACACAAAGTTTTTTTTTTACAGCCAACTCTGCTGTGGTTTTGCAGAGCGATGGAAGGAAAATTAATTCTAACGCTCGGAATTCAGCGGAATCCCCCGGAGGGCGCTAAGAACCGCTCAGATGCAAAACTTCAGAAAACATACATGGCGAATTTACCATTATAAAGGTGTACCGGGTCGTAACACGGAACAGAGAGCATACTTAAGATGACATGAAAGCTTTAAATGTGGCTGGTGAGAAACTTTTTGGGGGCCCATCTGAGCAAGCTAAATCAGATTGCCTGGGGTCACTGAAAAGCGCTGCTCTGCAGCATTATGGACTGGAATAGGCAAGATTAATATTAACTATGCCGCGAGCCCTCTGCACACTCTTTGCATGTGGAAGATTGACAGGACCTTGGGGAGAACAAGAAAGGGGTGTTATGAATTTAACATGAGATGCAGAAAAACTGCAGGGATCGACTGGAAGCCCTGAAAAGGTGCAATACTCATCCTGACAACTTATTTTTAGTTTTTGGGGGGATTTTTTACACAAAAAAAAAATGGAAGAAAAATCGGTACTTGTGTAGCTCGCCCATGCTGCGGGCTCGGTGACTCGCTACGCTCACCACACTATATAAAATCAACTCCATACCAAAGTGGATAGTGGGGGTATGAACTATCCACGTTGGCATGGAGTTAAGTTACTTTATTTTAGATAGTTTGGTGAGCGTACCCTACCCGGAAGTAATGCTGGCGCCGTGAAACTACACAAGAACCGAAAAATCTACACATTATACCACAATAATCATAAAGATGCAGAAAGTGTCTTACGGGGAGCGTCTGGGAGCATTTGTTGTAAATTCATTTAAGTGAAAATATTACTATTATTTTTAAAGGCCCACTAACCTCATTTTTAAATCCCATAGAATGTATAAAACCGAAATAAAAGGAAATATTGTGCCTGATTCAGACCCATTCAGTAGGGTCTGAATTTGTCCCCGTTTTCTATGGTGGGGTCTGCGCATGTGCATAATCGCTCATGCACAGACCCCTGTGCGAATGCCTTTGGCGAGTATTACTCTCACTATAAGGGTGAGAGGGTAGGGAAGGGGGCGGGCAGGGCAGGGGCGGATTTAGGGATGAGGGCGCCCCTAGGCACAACAATAATGTTTACTAAGTAGGACAGTTTATAGGGGCAGTATCTGCATGTCCTATCCATTTACACTCTATTTAAGATGGAATATAGTAAAGTACAGTGGATATTTTGCAGTTATTGGTACATTTTGGGCTGAAAGTACTATCACAGGCATCAAAGTGCCGCCCCCAAACATGTGCCGCCCCTAGGCCGGTGCCTCACGTGCCTAATGGGAAATTCGGCTCTGGGGCAGGGGGCTGGAGTAGGGGGAACGCCCAGTTTCCCTGCGAACTCAGTCATATTGATGACTGCTCGGGGTGGGTGACAGACATCACATGACTCCAGTGCCCCCCGAAATTCTGCCATCTCGGCAAAGATAAATGTCAGTTCAGAATGACTTTAATCCGCGAACGCAGGCCCAAATTTCATTACAGAAAGGCTCAAAGAGCATTATATTGGGAACAGCACCATGCTTGCCTATGGGAGAGAGCAGCGTGGTCAGACAGCAGGGGGAGTGGTCTGAAATAGTGGGCGGTGCAGGGTATGGAGACATGATTGCATCATCATGGCCTCTCAGAGGCGTAACTAGTACTTAGTGGGCCCAATAGCAAATCTTGAAAACCTTCCCATATATATAAAAAAGGACAAATATGTTAGGACAAGGAAAGAGCCATGATACAGGTGACAAGACCATGACAAAGGTAGAACAAGGACAGGACACAGGTGATAGAGACAGGATAGAACAGAGGGGGTGGCGACAAGGACAGGACAGAAGTGATAGAGACAGGATAGAACAGAGGGGGCGACAAGGACAGGACAGTAGAGACAGGATAGAACAGAGGAGGCTACAAGGACAGGACAGAGGTGATAGAGACAGGATAGAACAGAGGGGGCGACAAGCACAGGACAGAGGCGATAGAGACAGGATAGAACAGAGGGGGCGACAAGGACAGGACAGAGGTGATCGAGAAAGGATAGAACAGAGGGGGTGACAAGGACAGGACAGAGGTGATAGAGACAGGATAGAACAGAGGGGGCGACAAGGACAGGACAGAGGCGATAGAGACAGGATAGAACAGAGGGGGCGACAAGGACAGGACAGAGGTGATAGAGACAGGATAGAACAGAGGGGGGCGACAAGGACAGGACAGAGGCGATAGAGACAGGATAGAACAGAGGGGGCGACAAGGACGGGACAGAGGTGATCGAGACAGGATAGAACAGAGGGGGGCTACAAGGACAGGACAGAGGTGATAGAGACAGGATAGAACAGAGGGGGCGACAAGGACAGGACAGAGGTGATAGAGACAGGATAGAACAGAGGGGGCGACAAGGACAGGACAGAGGTGATAGAGACAGGATAGAACAGAGGGGGGCGACAAGGACAGGACAGAGGCGATAGAGACAGGATAGAACAGAGGGGGCGACAAGGACGGGACAGGTGATAGAGACAGGATAGAACAGAGGGGGCTACAAGGACAGGACAGAGGCAATAGAGACAGGATAGAACAGAGGGGGGCGACAAGGACAGGACAGAGGCGATAGAGACAGGATAGAACAGAGGGGGCGACAAGGAGACAAGGACAGGACAGAGGTGATAGAGACAGGATAGAACAGAAGGGGTGGCGACAAGGACAGGACAGAAGTGATAGAGACAGGATAGAACAGAGGGGGTGGCGACAAGGACAGGACAGAAGTGATAGAGACAGGATAGAACTGAGGGGGCGACAAGGACAGGACAGAATTGATAGAGACAGGATAGAACAGAGGGGGCGAAAAGGAAAGGACAAAGGTGATAGAGACAGGATAGAACAGAGGGGGCTACAAGGACAGGACAGAGGTGATAGAGACAGGTCAGAACAGAGGGGGTGACAAGGACAGGACAGAGGTGATAGAGACAGGATAGAACAGAGGGGGGCGACAAGGACAGGGCAGAGGTGATAGAGACAGGTCAGAACAGATGGGGCAACAAGGACAGGACAGAGGTGATAGAGAAAGGATAGAACAGAGGGGGCTACAAGGACAGGACAGAGGTGATAGAGACAGGATAGAACAGAGGGGGCGACAAGCACAGGACAGAGGCGATAGAGACAGGATAGAACAGAGGGGGCGACAAGGACAGGACAGAGGTGATAGAGACAGGATAGAACAGAGGGGGCGACAAGGACAGGACAGAGGTGATCGAGAAAGGATAGAACAGAGGGGGTGACAAGGACAGGACAGAGGTGATCGAGACAGGATAGAACAGAGGGGGGCTACAAGGACAGGACAGAGGTGATAGAGACAGGATAGAACAGAGGGGGCGACAAGGACAGGACAGAGGTGATAGAGACAGGATAGAACAGAGGGGGGCGACAAGGACAGGACAGAGGCGATAGAGACAGGATAGAACAGAGGGGGCAACAAGGACGGGACAGGTGACAGAGACAGGATAGAACAGAGGGGGCTACAAGGACAGGACAGAGGCGATAGAGACAGGATAGAACAGAGGGGGGCGACAAGGACAGGACAGAGGCGATAGAGACAGGATAGAACAGAAGGGGTGGCGACAAGGACAGGACAGAAGTGATAGAGACAGGATAGAACAGAGGGGGTGGCGACAAGGACAGGACAGAAGTGATAGAGACAGGATAGAACAGAGGGGGCGACAAGGACAGGACAGAATTGATAGAGACAGGATAGAACAGAGGGGGCGAAAAGGACAGGACAAAGGTGATAGAGACAGGATAGAACAGAGGGGGCTACAAGGACAGGACAGAGGTGATAGAGACAGGTCAGAACAGAGGGGGTGACAAGGACAGGACAGAGGTGATAGAGACAGGATAGAACAGAGGGGGGCGACAAGGACAGGGCAGAGGTGATAGAGACAGGATAGAACAGAAGGGGTGGCGACAAGGACAGGACAGAAGTGATAGAGACAGGATAGAACAGAGGGGGTGGCGACAAGGACAGGACAGAAGTGATAGAGACAGGATAGAACAGAGGGGGCGACAAGGACAGGACAGAATTGATAGAGACAGGATAGAACAGAGGGGGCGAAAAGGACAGGACAAAGGTGATAGAGACAGGATAGAACAGAGGGGGCTACAAGGACAGGACAGAGGTGATAGAGACAGGTCAGAACAGAGGGGGTGACAAGGACAGGACAGAGGTGATAGAGACAGGATAGAACAGAGGGGGGCGACAAGGACAGGGCAGAGGTGATAGAGACAGGTCAGAACAGATGGGGCAACAAGGACAGGACAGAGGTGATAGAGACAGGATAGAATAGAGGGGGTGACAAGCACAGGACAGAGGTGATAGAGACAGGATAGAACAGAGGGGGCGACAAGGACAGGACAGAGGTGATCGAGAAAGGATAGAACAGAGGGGGCGACAAGGACAGGACAGAGGTGATAAAGACAGGATAGAACAGAGGGGGCGACAAGGACAGGACAGAGGTGATAGAGACAGGATAGAACAGAAGGGGTGGCGACAAGGACAGGACAGAAGTGATAGAGACAGGATAGAACAGAGGGGGTGGCGACAAGGACAGGACAGAAGTGATAGAGACAGGATAGAACAGAGGGGGCGACAAGGACAGGACAGAAGTGATAGAGACAGGATAGAACAGAGGGGGCGACAAGGACAGGACAGAGGTGAAATAGACAGGATAGAACAGAGGGGGTGGCGACAAGGACAGGACAGAAGTGATAGAGACAGGATAGAACAGAGGGGGTGGCGACAAGGACAGGACAGAGGTGATAGAGACAGGATAGAACAGAAGGGGTGGCGACAAGGACAGGACAGAAGTGATAGAGACAGGATAGAACAGAGGGGGTGGCGACAAGGACAGGACAGAAGTGATAGAGACAGGATAGAACAGAGGGGGTGGCGACAAGGACAGGACAGAAGTGATAGAGACAGGATAGAACAGAGGGGGTGGCGACAAGGACAGGACAGAGGTGATAGAGACAGGATAGAACAGAGGGGGCGACAAGGACAGGACAGAGGTGATAGAGACAGGATAGAACAGAGCGGGTGACAAGGACAGGACAGAGGTGATAGAGACAGGATAGAACAGAGGGGGTGGCGACAAGGACAGGACAGAAGTGATAGAGACAGGATAGAACAGAGGGGGTGGCGACAAGGACAGGACAGAGTGATAGAGACAGAATAGAACAGAAGGGGTGGCGACAAGGACAGGACAGAAGTGATAGAGACAGGATAGAACAGAGGGGGTGGCGACAAGGACAGGACAGAAGTGATAGAGACAGGATAGAACAGAGGGGGTGGCGACAAGGACAGGACAGAAGTGATAGAGACAGGATAGAACAGAGGGGGTGGCGACAAGGACAGGACAGAGGTGATAGAGACAGGATAGAACAGAAGGGGTGGCGACAAGGACAGGACAGAAGTGATAGAGACAGGATAGAACAGAGGGGGTGGTGACAAGGACAGGACAGAAGTGATAGAGACAGGATAGAACAGAGGGGGTGGCGACAAGGACAGGACAGAGGTGATAGAGACAGGATAGAACAGAAGGGGTGTCGACAAGGACAGGACAGAAGTGATAGAGACAGGATAGAACAGAGGGGGTGGCGACAAGGACAGGACAGAAGTGATAGAGACAGGATAGAACAGAGGGGGTGGCGACAAGGACAGGACAGAGGTGATAGAGACAGGATAGAACAGAGGGGGTGGCGACAAGGACAGGACAGAGGTGATAGAGACAGGATAGAACAGAAGGGGTGGCGACAAGGACAGGACAGAAGTGATAGAGACAGGATAGAACAGAGGGGGTGGCGACAAGGACAGGACAGAAGTGATAGAGACAGGATAGAACAGAGGGGGCGACAAGCACAGGACAGAGGTGATCGAGACAGGATAGAACAGAGGGGGTGGCGACAAGGACAGGACAGAAGTGATAGAGACAGGATAGAACAGAGGGGGTGGCGACAAGGACAGGACAGAGGTGATAGAGACAGGATAGAACAGAAGGGGTGGCGACAAGGACAGGACAGAAGTGATAGAGACAGGATAGAACAGAGGGGGTGGCGACAAGGACAGGACAGAGGTGATAGAGACAGGATAGAACAGAGGGGGTGGCGACAAGGACAGGACAGAGGTGATAGAGACAGGATAGAACAGAGGGGGTGGCGACAAGGACAGGACAAAGGTGATAGAGACAGGATAGAAAGGTTTATGGGAGGCTTAGGGTAAAGTGGCACGAGGAGAAAGGAGCCCCCTATTCTCTGAATAGGGATACTGGGGCTGGTATTTTCACATCCGGCATCCACACTGTATGTGTCCCATAACAAGGGACAGTGCTAGAGTATATTTAAATTTTGGGGCCCCCGAAGTGGCCAAGCCCCATAGCAGCTGCACCCCTTGCACCCTTCATGGTTATGCCAGTTTGACCCCACGCTAGATTATTCACATTGTACAGCGAGGCTACAGTGATACAAATTTAGAGAAAACTGCACCACCCTGCCGCTTTTCCTCTGGTGGTGGGGATGGGGATTAGCTGCAATCTGGAGACTCACCCACTTTTTCAGAACAAGTTGACTGAACCCACGTGTCAACAAAGGAAAGTATGTGTGTGTGTGTCAGCATGTATGTTAGGTACAGTTATACTCCCATGGTGTGCGTCTTTCTGGGATTTTTCTAGTATTGGTTCGGCTCTAGAACTAGAAGTGCCAACTGGACATTTAATGTTGTGCATGCTGGTACTAATGGTTCTCCTAGTACCAGCATGCGGGGGATCTACTATCCACCAAGCACCTACCGCCCAGGGGTGCCGGAGATAGCCCCATGCTTCATCCCTGGTCCCTGGGTGCCATGGAGGGGGGTGGCCTTTATTGGGGGACAGAGAAAAATTAAAAGATGTGGTGTTGCCCGTAGCAACCAATTGGATTCTGTCTATCATTTCTCTATTGCATTCTTTAAAAAATGATTTAATCGGATAGGTGAGAGTAGCATGTTAGCCGATGCCGACTCTCGTGTCTACGGAGTCACTGCCGACACACCGACTACAGTCACCCAGGCTGCATCCCCTTCATTGCTAAGAACAACCCTGGAGTTTATGGGACACAAACGCCCTGGCGCTGCGGAGATAACTTACCTGCAGCTGACAGGCGTCACGGTAAATGAGCGAGTTGATGTACGGATTTATTTTGCATAAAAACCGTAAGTGTCTTATACTTTATCAATCTCCTCGTGTATTAATCTTGGGAGTTTTCACAAAGCTTTTCCTCACCGACGTGATTTGTGTGACTGGGAGAGAAACGACGACTCATAACTCACCGGCGTCAGTGAGTACAGGGGCAGATGTGCGCCAATTAAAAGTAAAATATGCTTTCGAAAAATCAGCAAAAACATACAGTTAGGAGCTGGATCCTGAGATATATAGATATATGGGACAAAGGCGGCTGCTCATTATAATGTGCCTTGTTCCTCTATCAGATCTGCTTACACACATTGGGGTCATTCAGACCTGGTCGCTAGGCAGTGTATACTTGCAGCTTAGCGAACAGGTCAGTGACACCCGCCACCCCCCCTCCTTCCCCTGCCAGTGCAAACGCTGCGGTGAGTGCGATACTCGCCAAAGGTGTTCGCCCAGGGGGTTTGTGCATAAATGCGCAAGAGCAAGCCCCAAACATCTTGGAAGGGTCTGAATTGGCCCCAAAATGTGCCAAGCACAGTGCTATCAAAGCAAGACCCCTGGCCCGAAGCATGGCAAGTGCAGCACGCGATACAAGGGTATGAATCATTGGATAGACAGCAACTAGGTCAACACCACTAGGTCGACAAGCATGAAGGTCGACATGACTGAAAGTCGTCCTAGGATTAGGTTGACATCGTCATCAGGTCGACTCAAGCATTAAGTGGACATAGGGAAGGTTGACAGTCAAAAGATCGACATGGGGTTTTTCACTTTCTTGTCCCGAATGACGACACAGCCGGCATTGGACACGGAAACGTTGAACCGCGTCCCCTCGCATGGCTTGCTGCGCTCGGCACACTATTTTATTCTCCCTCCATGCCCTGGTCGATGGCAAAGCATGAAATACCACACGTCGGCACATGTCGACTCCAAGAAAAGTGAAAAACCCAAGACCTTTTGACTGTCGACCTTCCCCATGTCGACCCTATGTTTGTGTTGACCTAATGACCACGTTGACCAATACCCATGTCGACTTTCAGTCATGTCAACCTTCATGCACCTCGACCTAGTGGTGTTGACCTAATGCTTGTCGACCGTGACCGTATCCCACGATATGAAGGTAGATACTACACTAATTGGGGGTCCATGTGCTCAGGTGTTGACACTGACACAAGAAAGTGAAAACTCATGTTGACTTCTCATGTGTTATTTTGTTTGTGTTGACCTTTTGTCACTGTCAACATAGTGCATGTTGACAATTTAGCAATGCCCGACCTTGAGCGTGTTGACCTTTGGTGCCGACCTAGGCTTTGTCTTCCCTTTAATCCACACCATACTAAATGGAACCCGACGTACGGGCATCTGAGCTGACATTAATGTTATGTTTATGCAGCGCATGGGAGTCCCGCAATGTTAATTCAAAATGTTGGGAGGAATAGAGGAACAAGCGTGAAGTCGTTTCTGGTCGACGGATCGGTTATGATATAGCGGATCGTGAGTGTCTAGTTCAAACACGTTATGGTTGACGACGTTTAGTCGACCCAGTCTAGTTCATATTTGTCGACATTTGTTTTCTCCTCTACAGGAGAAGTCCAGAGAGGAGACCCAATAATAGTATGTTAGGGGGGGGGGTGAGGCGGACGTCATCAAGCCCCGCTCCCACGGCAGGCAAACTCCACGATTCGTGGGTCTGCAGATTGTGGGAGGGGCTAAAATGATGCAAAATGACACGATTTGCGTAATTTTAGCCCCACCCCTCGCCGCGAACCTGTGGAAACCGGTATTTAGTGCAGCACGGAGGGGGGGGGGATGCGGGGGCTGTGTGGCCAATGTAGGAGCATTGCCCACCTTCCCAGGAGGCCGGGAGGGGGACCTGATTTTCGTGCACCTCCCAGCAATTCTGTGTCGGCAAGCCTGATTTAGTTAGACACCTAAAGATAGTCGACAGAGTCTAGATCGAGCATTAGGTCGAAGGGAGTGTGATCGAAATGAGTTTTTCAAGTTTTTTGGGTGGCTATGTCAACATAGGTCAACATGAACACCAAATAAGTCTACATTGGCTCGCGGTGCTGTTATATTCCAATCCTACGCCCACTTGGATGGTAACGTATGAACCACCTAGGCCGATATATAGGTAAAAATACTCACCATGATCATGTTCCCAGCGACCAAACGTTACTCACTCAAACAAACCAGCTCCCATTATGGGCCTGATTCAGAGTGGATCGCTGTTGTGCGAATATGCAATGTTATAGATTCCTGAATGACTACACATCCGTATGGAGTGCAGCGCGAACAGGCAGAAATATTGGATCAAAGACGCAATGTGGACGGAACCGGACTGACAGGAAGCCGGTGTGTAGGGGTAATAACTGGACGTTTTCTAGTAATGCCAGGAAAAATGCAGGCGTGCCCAGGCGCTGTCAGGTATGTGATGGCAGCGGCGGCTTTCATCAGGGTCACAGTTACTCACATGTGCACAGACTAGGGAATCATGCGATGGTGAGTGAATTGTGTATGGATTTGTGGGAAATAGAGAATAGTGATACAAGGCGGGATGTCTTTCTGTATGGATGGTGGCTCTCCGCAAAGCTATAACCGGTTCCAGCCCGGCATCTCTGTATCTAATGCTGGTCATTGCCCGGCATCCCCAATGCTATAACCGGTTCCAGCCCGGCATCTCTGAATCTAATGCTGGTCACTGCCCGGCATCCCCAATGCTATAACCGGTTCCAGCCCGGCATCTCTGTATCTAATGCTGGTCACTGCCCGGCATCCACAAAGCTATAACCGGTTCCAGCCCGGCATCTCTGAATCTAATGCTGGTCACTGCCCGGCATCCCCAATGCTATAACCGGTTCCAGCCCGGCATCTCTGAATCTAATGCTGGTCACTGCCCGGCATCCCCAATGCTATAACCGGTTCCAGCCCGGCATCTCTGTATCTAATGCTGGTCACTGCCCGGCATCCCCAATGCTATAACCGGTTCCAGCCCGGCATCTCTGAATCTAATGCTGGTCACTGCCCGGCATCCCCAATGCTATAACCGGTTCCAGCCCGGCATCTCTGTATCTAATCCTGGTCACTGCCCGGCATCCCCAATGCTGTAAGCGGTTCAGCCCGGAATCTCTGTATCTAATGCTGGTCACTGCCCGGCATCCACAAAGCTATAACCGGTTCCAGCCCGGCATCTCTGTATCTAATGCTGGTCACTGCCCAGCATCCCCACTGCTGTAAGCGGTTCCAGCCCGGAATCTCTGTATCTAATGCTGGTCACTGCCTGGCATCTCCAAAGCTATAACCGGTTCCAGCCCGGCATCTCTGTATCTAATGCTGGTCACTGCCCGGCATCCCCAATTCTATAACAGGTTCCAGTCCGGAATCTCTGTATCTAATGCTGGTCACTGCCCGGCATCCCCAATGCTATAACCGGTTTCCAGCCCGGCATCTCTGTATCTAATGCTGGTGACTGCTTGGCATCCGCAAAGCTATAACCGGTCCCAGCCTGGCATCTCTGTATCTAATGCTGGTCACTGCCCGGCATCACCAATGCTATAACCGGTTCCCGCCCGGCATCTCTGAATCTAATGCTGGTCAATGCTCGGCATCCCCAATACTATAACCGGTTCCAGCCCGGCATCTCTGTATCTAATGCTGGTCACTGCCCGGCATCCCCAATGCTATAACCGGTTCCAGCCCGGCATCTCTGAATCTAATGCTGGTCACTGCTCGACATCCCCAATGCTATAACCGGTTCCAGCCCGGCATCTCTGTATCTAATGCTGGTGACTGCTTGGCATCCGCAAAGCTATAACCGGTCCCAGCCTGGCATCTCTGTATCTAATGCTGGTCACTGCCCGGCATCACCAATGCTATAACCGGTTCCCGCCCGGCATCTCTGAATCTAATGCTGGTCACTGCTCGGCATCCCCAATACTATAACCGGTTCCAGCCCGGCATCTCTGTATCTAATGCTGGTCACTGCTCGGCATCCCCAATGCTATAACCGGTTCCAGCCCGGCATCTCTGTATCTAATGCTGGTCACTGCCCGGCATCCCCAATGCTATAACCGGTTCCAGCCCGGCATCTCTGAATCTAATGCTGGTCACTGCCCGGCATCCCCAATGCTATAACCGGTTCCAGCCCGGCATCTCTGAATCTAATGCTGGTCACTGCCCGGCATCCCCAATGCTATAACCGGTTCCAGCCCGGCATCTCTGTATCTAATCCTGGTCACTGCCCGGCATCCCCAATGCTGTAAGCGGTTCCAGCCCGGAATCTCTGTATCTAATGCTGGTCACTGCCTGGCATCTCCAAAGCTATAACCGGTTCCAGCCCGGCATCTCTGTATCTAATGCTGGTCACTGCCCGGCATCCCCAATTCTATAACAGGTTCCAGTCCGGAATCTCTGTATCTAATGCTGGTCACTGCCCGGCATCCCCAATGCTATAACCGGTTCCAGCCCGGCATCTCTGTATCTAATGCTGGTAACTGCTTGGCATCCGCAAAGCTATAACCGGTCCCAGCCTGGCATCTCTGTATCTAATGCTGGTCACTGCCCGGCATCACCAATGCTATAACCGGTTCCCGCCCGGCATCTCTGAATCTAATGCTGGTCACTGCTCGGCATCCCCAATACTATAACCGGTTCCAGCCCGGCATCTCTGTATCTAATGCTGGTCACTGCCCGGCATCCCCAATGCTATAACCGGTTCCAGCCCGGCATCTCTGAATCTAATGCTGGTCACTGCTCGGCATCCCCAATACTATAACCGGTTCCAGCCCGGCATCTCTGTATCTAATGCTGGTCACTGCCCGGCATCCCCAATACTATAACCGGTTCCAGTCCGGCATCTCTGAATATAATGCTTGTCACTGCCCGGCATCCCCAATGCTATAACCGGTTCCAGCCCGGCATCTCTGTATCTAATGCTGGTCACTGCCCGGCATCCCCAATGCTATAAAACCGGTTCCAGCCCATCACCTCTGAATCTAATGCTGGTCACTGCCCAGAATCCCTAAAGCTAGAGAAAAAGGTATTAATTAAGGAGTCAGGTGTTATCTAATTACATGGGAAACCATAATAAATCAGCATAGCTAGGACCCTGGTCAAATCCTGACAGTGAAGCAGTAATACGCTAACCACTATGCCAACTGTGCTGCCAAAAGAATAGCCCCATTTTTATTTCAAATGAATATTCAGCCCCCAATAATGTCTTTGTGTTTATAAGTTAACAGCAGCAAAGCTTCCATCCAATTGTACTGAAATAACAGAAGCAAAACAATGAGACTCTGACTGTGCCCTGCCAAACACAACATGGCTGCCAGAGCACAGCAGCAGCCACCCAAGACCGCAGGAAAGGTCACGTGTGACACAGCTCAGAAGGGCGTGGTTACGGCAGATACTGCAGTGATTGGCCGAGCATGCTTCGACGGTTACCATAGTGACGGATGTGATCCCGGAAGATCGATCTCTGTGCCGGCCAATGGCGGAGCGCTGCCGGGTCACGCCGGGCTCCAGTGTTATTGTTGTTTCCTGTCAGATTGCGGCACGTACCGGGGACCGGTTCCTCTGTCGTTGTCTGCCGGTGTCACCGCCATGGGGGAGGCGGACAGGTTCTACTATGTCTACAGCTGCGACCTGGACATCAGTGTGCAACTCAAGATGTGAGCGGTCCCCTCATACCCCTCCTCTGCGCTGCTCCCCTTATAGATTAATCACACCCCCCTCCTCTGCCCGGCTCACCTATACCCCCTCCCCTCCTCTGCACGGCTCCCCGTATATCCCCATCATACCCCTCCTCTGCGCTGCTCCCCTTATAGATTTATCATACCCCCTCCCCTCCTCTGCACGGCTCACCTTATATACCCATCATACCCCCTCCCCTGCTCTGACCGGCTCCCCTTATACCCCCCTCCTCTGCCCACTTCCCCTTATATCCCCATCATACCTCCGCCCTTCTAATACCATCCAAACTCCCCACCCCCTCTGTCCAGGTCCCATTATACCCCCCTCCGCTACCCTCTCGTACTGCCCCATCTTGCCCCCTCCTCTGCCCGGCTCACCTATACCTCCTCCCCTCCTCTGCCCACCTCCCCTTATATCCCCATCATACCCCCTACCTTCTTATACCGACTCATCATCATGATAAGCCCCTCTCATACTGCCCCATCCTGTCCCCCTCCTCTGCCAGGCTTCCCTTATATCCCCCCTCTCCTCCTCTACCTTATCGTGCCCCCCTCCCCTGCCAGGCTCTCCTTTATACAGTACCCCCATCATGCCCCCATACCTCCCAACTTGACCCTCTCCAGGAGGGACACAATGCTCTATTCCTGGACTTCCCTCTTAATTTATGATTGCCATACCCCCTCCAGTCTCACACTGCCATATCATACCCCCTTCTCTTTCCATCATATCCTCTTCTCTTTCCTGACCTGCCCCTTCATATCCACCTCTGTCCTGTTCTTACCCTTCCATCATTATTAGCCCCATCTGACCTGCCCCCTCTTATACCCAATTATACCACCTCTGTGCTCTGCCATGCCTGCCAACCCCCCCCCCCATCACACTCTCCCTTCACCTCCCCCCTAATAAAACCCTATCATACCCCATCATCTCCTCTGTCCTGCCCCATCATACTCCCCCTTTTCCCCTCATAATACCTCCCTCTGTCAATTCAAATCCCCTCCTCTCCTCTGTTCTGTCCCATCACAGCCACCCCCCTTACTTCCCACCTCCGCCCTCCCCCATAATACATTCATTATACACTTGCCTCCAAATAAATACCCCCTCTGTCCCCTGATCTGTAACTTCCTCCCAACAACCTGCCCCATTTAACTGCCCTTCTCCCTGTACATGTTGCCTGAGTTATAAATCTTCCCCAACACCCTTCTCTAACCTTTAGTACCCTATTACAGCCCCATCAACATCGTGTCACCCCTGTTGTTTAGCATGTCCTTTACCCTTGACTTGCCTTGTCACCCTTGCCCCCTGAATGCCATTTGATACACTAATGTTCATTCTAGCACTCAAAATTTGTGCAGTTTCCCTTTCGTGCCTGGGGTGTCACTCTTTTTGCTGTGGTGCTCCTAGCATAGTCTGCTCTGCATCTTTCTGCTGAAATACAGATCAGTGTGTGCTATAAGTGACATCCCAGACAGAAAAGAGGAACTGCACAGGTTTTAAAAGGTGCAGAGTGCTAGAAGGAGCACTATACATTATTCCTGGCACATTGTCTGTGTAGGCATCCAGGAGCCATCTTGTGCTTTGAATAAAGGACCATGCACACTAGAAAATTATCTTTCTAATCTGTCTGGTTGGAATGAAAATCTGGATATTTTTGGGAGCAAATGACAACTGACCGTTTGCTCCTAAACAGGGAAAACAGACAAATTGGTCATACACACTAGAATATATGAAAGACAAAATATATTGGTGAACAATTTCTCTTGAGCTGATCATGAAAGATATTGTGCATCCACACTGAACGGTGGGTGCATGAGCAGAAGATGTCAATATTGTTAACAAAGTGCAGGGGGTGGGGTGGCATTGTTAAAGATATTAGGCATACACACTAGAAGATATTGCCATCAATATCGTTCAGAAGCCCCTTTCTGAACAAGATTGGATAGATAAGCTTCTACTGTGTATGGGCCTTAAGGGTACTCACTGGGTGACCATGCATACTGTACAATGAGGCAGATGTATTAAACCTGGTGAAGGGATAAAGAGGTAATAAAGTGGAGGATGATAACACACCAGCCAATTAGCTGTTTTAAAATGACAGTTAGGAGCTCATTGGCTGGTGCATTATCACCTTTAACTTTATCACCTTTTTATCACCACTTTATCACTTCACCAGGCTTAATTCACCTGCCTCAATGTGTGCAGTTTTAGACACATGGATTATTCATTGTCTACAGCTGTCCTTGTTATAATTTCTTTTACTGCAACTATCTGAAGTTCGTTCTTATGTCAGAGTTTGATAATGGTCACCCCGTCAGTATTGTCTGTGCCTGCTGTCTTCACACGTCTCTACCATAACTGCAGATGATGGCAACTTTATCTCACCTACAAGATGCATGCCTAGATCCGCCGTCTGCCTTTCTGACAGATAAATGCATCCATATAGAACCAGGTCAGTATAAATCTTTCTGAATTCTTCCTTTTCTGATCCCCTACAGAGGAAGCCTAGAAGGAAAGAGAGAGCAGAAGAGCTACAAGGCGGTGCTGGAAGACCCTATGCTGAAATTCTCAGGGCTGTACCAGGATACCTGCTCTGATCTCTATGTTACCTGCCAGGTGTTTGCAGAAGGAAAGCCCCTAGCTCTACCAGTGCGGACGTCTTACAAGGCTTTCAGTACCAGGTGGAAGTAAGTAATACTGGTAGAGTCTGAGTACTTTATTGGGTACCCCGCACTCTGTGCTGCAGGATGGGTCTGAGAGAACATTGTGGATACTCTGTGAGATGCGGATGAAATACGAGGTTTTACCTTCACCTATAATAGGCTCATTTACCCGCCCCGTGCCTGCTTTATAATCCTGGTTAGAGAACTGTCAGTGTTACATCTTCAGTGGTAGCGATAGAATTCGTTCTTGCTGCATAATACAGACTCTGGTACACAGGCTGTTTGTCTTTGCCTTACAGCTGGAACGAATGGCTGAAGCTGCCGGTAAAATACGCCGATTTGCCAAGAAGCGCCCAAGTGGCTCTGACAATATGGGACGTGTATGGACCGGGGAAAGCCATTCCTGTGGGTGGCACAACAGTGTCTCTGTTTGGGAAGTACGGGTAAGTCTGTCAGTCTGCGGTTACAGTTTATGTATAGTGGTAACCTGATGGGGTCTGGAGCATTTATCCTGAGACCTCTGTGATATCTGGTGCTCAGGAATATGACGCTGTTACATGTATCAGCCAATAGTATGTGTAGGGTTACATCATGTGATTTTGTGTCTCGGTTTTCATGAATGTCCCCATTGTTCAGATCCTTATTGATATAACAGCACCGAGATGTATTCACACTGCAGCGATACTAAGTGTTACACAGCTATGTGTCTCTTGTACATATTAGCACAAAGCTGTCAATCAAGGCTGCTATGGTTCTGTGCATAAAACCAGCATGTATAGGGGAGGTTGGGCATTAGGGGGCATGCATAGGGGAGGTCGGGCGTTGGGGGACATGTGTAGGAGAGGTCGGGTCGTATATTGGTTGTCATGGTTACGTGGCCTCTTGGATTTTCTTTCTCAGTTCATTTTTCTTTTTTTGTAAAGGGATCTATGTAGTAAAGCCTTGGAAAGAGATAAAGTGGCCGATTCAGATCCATCCGTTATGGTCTGAATTCGGACCCATTGTATATGGTGGTGCCTGCGCTAAAATGTGCATGTGCAAACCCCCTGTGTGTCACACTTACCAAGGCGTTCACACATGTGGGGAGGGAAGGGGGTTGGACAGGGGGCTGGAGTCGGGAACACCCAGCGTGTTATGGGTGTCTCTATAAAAACGTGTCGATGCCTACTTGGTTTGGGCGGCTGAAAAACGTGTCGATGCCTACTTGGTTTGGGCGGCTGAAAAACGTGTCGATGCCTACTTGGTTTGGGCGGCTGAAAAACGTGTCGATGCCTACTTGGTTTGGGCGGCTGACTATCTTTAGTCTAGACCAGTGTTTTTCAACCACTGTGCCGTGGCACACTAGTGTGCCTTGAGGTGCTCTCAAGTGTGCCCCCAGAACTACAGATGCCCAAATCAGTTTACACTCACCACCAGTTCAACTGTTATTTATTTGTCTCTTCTTTTCATGTAAAGGGCCAATGTATTTTATTTTTGTTACCTGTGGGGACCATTATGATTGTTTTTTATATGGGGGCCAATAGGTTTAGTTTTCCTGTGGAGTCCAATGTGTTTTGCCTTGTGGGGATCTCATGTTGTGCCTTGGCAATTTTTAAAACATATTTAGTGTGCCGCAAGGTAAAAAGGTTGAAAATCATTGGTCTAGACTTAACCTTTATTAGCGAATGGCAGAAAATTCATTCGATGGCGAGGGGGGGGGGGAGGTTTTTGGCCGGGGGGCGTTTACCTGTTCGCTAGGCTGTGATTACACGCTAAGCAGCTCTGAATCAGGCCCAAAGTGTACGGTGATAAAGTGCCAGCCAACCAGCTACTAGCTGCAATTTTCAGACACAGCCCGTAACAGGACAGTTAGGAGCTGATTGGCTGATACTTTATCTCTCACATAGACTGCTAATTGCTTTACTGCTGCTGATTAGTAGCATTAATAATATTTATGTTAATAATAGCATTCACATTAATAACAACATTTACTAATATGTCAAATAAGTATTTCAAGAAATGATCTATTATAAAGGTTGGATCAGGGAGGAATGTTTTTTTCCTATGCACGCCGTACTTCCTGTTACTAAGCCCAGTGAATACTGAAGCCTCTGATTAATACATTGTACATGTAGCAGCATTTCTGCCTTCCTATTGGATGCATTACATATCATTCTATGACAGGTGAAGACAATTACAATGATTACCGTGCTCCTGTAAGCAAATCCTAACTGTATTCTGAATACAGTGATCATGTGGATCCCCAATTAGTGTGCCACATATCCTCTCCACTCATGTTGACCAGCCATGACATGTCGACATTTCACTTCTGTCGACCTATTATCCATGTCGATACAAAGTCTGGATCCCCATTGAGTTGCCGGCTGCCATTGGCCTTACCCGGTAGATGGTGGTCACCAGAAGTATGTATGCATGGAAGGTAGACTATGGGGACCGCAGGACTGAGTGCAGTGATTGTGACAGGAGAGCCTGGATCCCTGACCGCATTCCTTTCTTCCATTAATGTGGTTGCAGGATGTTCCGCCAAGGAATGCATGATCTGAAGGTGTGGCCAAATATCGAAGCCGATGGGTCGGAACCAACCAAGACGCCTGGAAGGACGAGCAGCTCCTTATCTGAAGATCAGATGAGCAGGCTGGCCAAGGTAAATGCCCTCTGTCTGAACGTTGACTCTATAACCTTGTCTGTCAGGGCCGGAGAACGTGTAAACCCCTCTCGTTTATCTGAGAAGTCACGTGACCTTTTATTCCATCTTCTGTATGATCTGTAATAAAGCGGGGGATACTATCACATATAGACCCTAAACATCACATGTGCCGTCCTTTTGTGCTTGGTATAGTGGCTACTCCCAACTATTTTTATTGCAAGGATGTTATTGTTTAGTTGTCCTGTACAGTTGGGTGAGGATAGGCGGTAGAGAGAAGCGGAATGGTACTGGAAGTGGGGAGGAAGAGCGCTGGGGGGGGGGGGGGAAGATGTCATGCCTGGGTGAGATGTAAGGTGTGGTGAGTGCTAGTGACACGAGATGAGAAGGTAGTAGCTGTTCCTTGGGATGATTTCTGTCTGTTGGGTGAGTGCATCCCCACTCCCTCACGTCTTCCACTGGCTGATGCTTCAATGACTGTACATAACATCTGATCTTGTGTCTGTCTGTCATTCATCTATTTCTATATTTAACTAGTATAGGTCACAGCATATGTTGGTCCAGGGTGACTGGAGGGGAGCGGTGCAGGCCACAGCTGGGATAACTCACTTGGAAGGTTGACTGGAGGGGAACGGTGCAGGTTGTGCATCTCACAGCTGGGATAACTCACTTGGAAGGGTGACTGGAGGTTAGCGGTGCAGGTTGTGCAGGCCACAGCTGGGATAACTCACTTGGAAGGGTGACTGGAGGTTAGTGGTGCAGGTTGTGCAGGCCACAGCTGGGATAACTCACTTGGAAGGGTGACTGGAGGTTAGCGGTGCAGGTTGTGCAGGCCACAGCTGGGATAACTCACTTGGAAGGATGACTGGAGGGGAACGGTGCAGGTTGTGCAGGCCACCGTTGGGATAACTCACTTGGAAGGATGGCTGGAGGGGAACGGTGCAGGTTGTGCAGGCCACAGCTGGGATAACTCACTTGAAAGGGTGGCTGGAGGGGAATGGTGCAGGTTGTGCAGGCCACAGCTGGGATAACTCACTTGGAAGGGTGACTGGAGGTTAGCGGTGCAGGTTGTGCAGGCCACAGCTGAGATAACTCACTTGGAAGGGTGGCTGGAGGGGGAACGGTGCAGGTTGTGCATCTCACAGCTGGGATAACTCACTTGGAAGGATGGCTGGAGGGGAACGGTGCAGGTTGTGCAGCTCACAGCTGGGATAACTCACTTGGAAGGATGGCTGGAGGTGAGCGGTGCAGGTTGTGCAGGCCACAGCTGGGATAACTCACTTGGAAGGTTGACTGGAGGTGAGCGGTGCAGGGTGTGCAGCTCACAGCTGGGATAACTCACTTGGAAGGGTGACTGGAGGGGAACGGTGCAGGTTGTGCAGGCCACAGCTGGGATAACTCACTTGGAAGGATGGCTGGAGGGGAACGGTGCAGGTTGTGCAGCTCACAGCTGGGATAACTCACTTGGAAGGATGGCTGGAGGTGAGCGGTGCAGGTTGTGCAGGCCACAGCTGGGATAACTCACTTGGAAGGTTGACTGGAGGTGAGCGGTGCAGGTTGTGTAGGCCACAGCTGGGATAACTCACTTGGAAGGGTGACTGGAGGGGAACGGTGCAGGTTGTGCAGCTCACAGCTGGGATAACTCACTTGGAAGGGTGACTGGAGGTGAGCGGTGCAGGTTGTGCAGGCCACCGTTGGGATAACTCACTTGGAAGGGTGACTGGAAGGGAACGGTGCAGGTTGTGCAGGCCACCGTTGGGATAACTCCCTTGGAAGGATGGCTGGAGGGGAACGGTGAAGGTTGTGCATCTCACAGCTGGGATAACTCACTTGGAAGGGTGACTGGAGGGGAACGGTGCAGGTTGTGCATCTCACAGCTGGGATAACTCACTTGGAAGGATGGCTGGAGGGGAACGGTGCAGGTTATGCAGCTCACAGCTGGGATAACTCACTTGGAAGGGTGACTGGAGTTGAGCGGTGCAGGTTGTACAGGCCACAGCTGGGATAACTCACTTGGAAGGGTGACTGGAAGGGGAACGGTGCAGGTTGTGCAGCTCACAGCTGGGATAACTCACTTGGAAGGGTGACTGTGGGGGAACGGTGCAGGTTGTGCAGCTCACAGCTGGGATAACTCACTTGGAAGGGTGACTGGAGGTTAGCGGTGCAGGTTGTGCAGCTCACAGCTGGGATAACTCACTTGGAAGGGTGACTAGAGGTTAGCGGTGCAGGTTGTGCAGGCCACAGCTAGGATAACTCACTTGGAAGGGTGACTGGAGGGGGAACGGTGCAAGTTGTGCTGCTCACAGCTGGGATAACTCACTTGGAAGGGTGACTGGAGGGGAACGGTGCAGGTTGTGCAGGCCACAGCTGGGGTAACTCACTTGGAAGGGTGACTGTGGGGGAACGGTGCAGGTTGTGCAGGCCACAGCTGGGATAACTCACTTGGAAGGGTGACTGTGGGGGAACGGTGCAGGTTGTGCAGGCCACAGCTGGGATAACTCACTTGGAAGGGTGACTGGAGGTTAGCGGTGCAGGTTGTGCAGCTCACAGCTGGGATAACTCACTTGGAAGGGTGACTGGAGTTGAGCGGTGCAGGTTGTGCAGGCCACAGCTGGGATAACTCACTTGGAAGGGTGACTGGAGGGGAACGGTGCAGGTTGTGCAGGCCACAGCTGGGATAACTCACTTGGAAGGGTGACTGGAGGTTAGCGGTGCAGGTTGTGCAGGCCACAGCTGGGATAACTGACTTGGAAGGGTGACTGGAGGTTAGCGGTGCAGGTTGTGCAGCTCACAGCTGGGATAACTCACTTGGAAGGGTGACTGGAGTTGAGCGGTGCAGGTTGTGCAGGCCACAGCTGGGATAACTCACTTGGAAGGGTGACTGGAGGTTAGCGGTGCAGGTTGTGCAGGCCACAGCTGGGATAACTGACTTGGAAGGGTGACTGGAGGTTAGCGGTGCAGGTTGTGCAGCTCACAGCTGGGATAACTCACTTGGAAGGGTGACTGGAGGTTAGCGGTGCAGGTTGTGCAGGCCACAGCTGGGATAACTTACTTGGAAGGGTGACTGGAGGGGAACAGTGCAGGTTGTGCAGGCCACAGTAGCTGGCCCTGGATGTTGCTCAGTCGGTTGAGGTACGGTAGGCAGGATGGGCAGGGAATGCCACCCTCCAGCTGGCGTGGAGCTGGAGGTCAGCAAAAAAAACAGAACAGATTGGAGGAGGCAAAGCAAGAGCAACAGTGAAAAGGTTGACATTAGTTCTTCACCTTTTTTTTGTCCTGAATGTCTACATAGTCACCATCTAAGTGTACCGCGTCCCCTCACATGGCACGCTATTATATTGTCCCGCCACACTGTAGTGGGTAGTAGGGTATGAAATACCGCCTGTCAGCACATGTCAACTAAAAAAACGTGAAAAACTCATGTCGACCTTTTTGACTGTGAACTTTTCTATTGTCGACCTAATGTTTGTGTTGACCTTGGCTATGTTGACCTATTTCAGGTTTCAATCTAACGACCTTCGGTGGTCAACCCAATGCATGTCGACCTAGCGTCCAGTAATGTCCTGATCTCCTGATTCCGGAAGCCCAGATCCATCAGAAGCTTGTTTGCAAAATCAAAAAATCCCCCCTCCCAAATTTGATATCTTACTCAGCGCCCCAAGTGCTCCTTTGTCATCAGCACCTCTTCTACTCCAGCATGTCCACTCATGTTCTGTTCCACTGGGATATTGTAATCCCTCTATATGGCAGTCTGGCATGAGCAGGGCCCTCTCTACACGTTGTCACTTTCCTGCACGTTCTTTGTCTACATCAGCGGTTCTCAGACTATTGTGCTCTAGGACCCCCCAGCAAGTTACAGCAGAACAGTCCTACCATCACCACCTTCCCCTGACATGTAACAGCCATCGTCCTCACATGGCATACCCCCACTCGCCCTGGCATATAACGACCCTAATCCCCATGTGCCCCTGACATGGCAGCCACTATCTCCACAAGCCCCGCACTGCATTGACCTTACTTAGAGTATGAATGGACATACAAAGCAATGTGGCATTGCATATAAAACAAAACCAGATTGGGATACTTCATCAGTAAATGTCATTATTATCTTTTATAGTGTTCGGTCAAGCACAGTGTGGTCTTTATTTCAGCACTGATATGCAGACCGACCTGTGGTAGAAGCATCACAGCCGAGAGCGACACCCCAGGCAGGGTAGGGGAACTGCATGGGTTTGGAAAGAGGCAGCGAATGAAAATGACTTTTCTGTAAAGAGTGGCAACATTGTGTAAGACTATGGATGCTGTGTGTTAGAGATACTGGAAGCTGCAGTACTGGGGTTCTGCTTCCTGCTATCGGCCCATCCCTTCCCATCCAAGCCAATGGCTGCACTTTAATTCTCAGGTATAGGCTGCCTGACCTGTATACTGTTATTGCCCTCGATCTCTGGTGGACAATCTTGAGCGATCAACTCAGCTGTGGGTCTTTTATAGTGTCCCTGTCTGTAATATATATATATATATATATATATATATATATATATATATATATATATATATATATATATATATATATATATATATATATATATATATATATTTATATATTTATATATATATATTATCTGCGCACCAGCTAGGAGATCCGGTAATCTTGTAGTGCCGCTAATCCCTGATAACCAGACTGTGATGCCAGTTACCGTACAGTATAATGGTGTATGTTATCCCTGAGTTCTGTACGGTTACGGTATAAAGGATAGACAATGCCTAGGTCAACCACTAATGGTCGACAGTGACTAAGTCGGCACTGAAAAGGGTTGACATACCTTAGGTTGACATTGCCAAAATGTCGACACAAATCTATGGTCGACAGTCAAAAGGTCGACATGCGGTTTTCATGTTTTTTTATGTCTATATAATCGTACGCCGTCATGGACGCTGTATGTATGTACCGCGTCCCCTCGCATGACTTGCTTCACTCGCCATGCTTCAGGCACCGTGCCTCGCACCCATGACCTCAGCGCTGTGAGGCAGTAATGCTGACTATTACACCATCCGTACTGCTCCGTATTTATAACACATGGTGGGGATAGAACCCATGACCTCAGTGCTGTGAGGCAGTAATGCTAACCATTACACCATCCGTACTGCCCCGTATATATAACACATGGTGGGGATAGAACCCATGACCTCAGTGCTGTGAGGCAGTAATGCTAACCATTACACCATCCGTACTGCCCCGTATATATAACACATGGTGGGAATAGAACCCATTACCTCAGTGCTGTGAGGCAGTAATGCTAACCATTACACCATCCGTACTGCCCCGTATATATAACACATGGTGGGAATAGAACCCATGATCTCAGCGCTATAAGGCAGTAATGTAACCATTACACCGTCCGTACTGCCCCGTATATATAACACATGGTGGGGATAGAACCCATGACCTCAGTGCTGTGAGGCAGTAATGTAACCATTACACTGTCCGTACTGCCCCGTGTATATATAACACATGGTGGGGATAGAACCCATGACCTCAGTGCTGTGAGGCAGTAATGTAACCATTACACCGTCCGTACTGCCCCGTATATATAACACATGGTGGGGATAGAACCTATGACCTCAGTGCTGTGAGGCAGTAATGTAACCATTACACCGTCCGTACTGCCCCGTATATATAACACATGGTGGGGATAGAACCCATGACCTCAGCGCTGTGAGGCAGTAATGCTAACCATTACACCGTCCGTACTGCCCCATATATATAACACATGGTGGGGATAGAACACATGACCTCAGCGCTGTGAGGCAGTAATGCTAACCATTACACCGTCTGTACTGCCCCATATATATAACACATGGTGGGGATAGAACACATGACCTCAGCGATATGAGGCAGTAACGTTAACCATTACACCGTCTGTACTGCCCTGTATATATAACACATGGTGGGAATAGAACCCATGACCTCAGTGCTGTGAGGCAGTAATGCTAACCATTACACCGTCCGTACTGCCCCGTATATATAACACATGGTGGGAATAGAACCCATGACCTCAGTGCTGTGAGGCAGTAATGCTAACCATTACACCATCTGTACTGCCCCGTATATATAACACATGGTGGGTTCTATTCCCACCATGTGTTATATATGTCTGTAAATACCCTGTTTTGTTGTATCACTGTCCCCTATGTAAAGCGCAACGGAATATGCTGCGCTATATAAGAAACTGTTAATAATTAAATAATAAATATACGGGGCAGTAAGGATGGTGTAATGGTTAGCATTACTACCTCACAGCACTGAGGTCATAAGTTCTATCCCCACCATGTGTTATATATATACGGGGCAGTACGGATGGTGAAAAAGAAAATAGTCCTAGCATGAATGTGCGTGTACATGTGGTAGGGTACAAGTCCAGTCCTGATTGCTCATTTGCGAGTAGATAGCCAGTGCCAATATGTGAATGGACAAATATTCTCTGGAAAGCGCTGCGGAATATGTGTGCGCTACTCTATATAAATAACTGGTAATTAATAGGAATGTTGTTTTTTTCCCCCAAAAAATTCCTCTTACATTTTTATTTTGTCCACAATGTTAAAGGATTTATTTAATGTACCCCGAACCCCTCCTACAGTACATGTCCAGGAGTTCAGTGTGTATGAAGCTATTTTTCTTAGACTGAACCATAAATTCCCTAATTTCACAATAACTCTGTTTTCCTCCCACGAGGACTATTAGATATTTTTTTCCGTTTTCTTTATATTTCTGTGAACTCCGTCCGTTTCCTGCGCTTCGCCCTCTCCTCTGCCTGAGAAGCTGTAACTTCTGCAGAAGCGGTATTAGTGCGGCAGATTGGGGACAGGCCGCCGTCCTAAATACGTCCAACGCGTCCTCGCTGATTTATGTCATCAATAAATGCAGCCTTTGTTTTCATGGAATAGCAGCCTTTTATAAGGCCACTTCACCTTCACATTAAAGGGAAACCTAATTAAAGTCTCCTCTTTATAGCCTCAGGTTATCTGGAAAGATTTAATAGTACCGAGGGCAGAAGACGGTGGGTGGAGTGAAACCGCTTTATGACTGTTTTCATCTCACCCAAATGTTCCTTGGAAGTTGAAAGCCACTAACCCCTTAGTGGACTTGTACCTGCGGCATGGATTCGTCCCATGCCTTTCATTACAGAGAGTCTGGGTTATCAGACAGTTTATATAGTTATACTGTATTCTAAAGGCCCCCATACACTAGGGCGACTTGTCCTTAGGACAAGTCGCCCCCGACTTCCCCCTGAGCTTCCCCGGCTGCTCCCCGGGGGAGCTTGATTAGATTGGCACTTGATGTGCCATTTTTTACATGTGATAAATCGTCTCGATTCTCGATTTATCACATGTAAAAAACCCGGGGAGCAGGGGGGGGGGGGCTACAGAGCAGGGGGGGGCTGGGGACGCTGCGGGGGACACAGGCGGCATAAAGCCGGGCAGAGGGAGCCGGGAGCCGTCAGTGCTAGAAAAAAAAGCCTATACAATGAATGGGCAGCCTGTGATTGGCTGAGCGCTCTCTCAGCCAATTGCTGACTGGCTGAGAGAGCGCTCAGCCAATCACAGGCCGCCCATTCATTGTATGGGCTTTTTTTTTTTTTATTCAGTACTGGCAGCTCCCGGCTCCCCCTGCCCGGCTCTATGCCGCCTGTGTCCCCCGCAGCGTCCCCAGCCCCCCCTGCTCCCTCCACCGCCGCGCCACCCCACTAGGTCCCAAGTCGGGTGGTCGGACGTGCAGCAGGTCCGACCACCCGACGCAGATCCGATGCGCACGGGACCGCGCATCGGATCTGAGGGGACATCAAAACTAGCCAATTTTGGTCCGATTTCGGCCAGATCCGACTGATCTGGCCGAAATCGGACCAAAATCGGCTAGTGTATGGGGGCCTTAACTGTTGAGAACTTGACAATCAGTCCTACCCCACAAGCTCGCTGCCTAGGGGTCCTCCTTGAAATGTCTTTTGTTCCCCATATTTAATCTGTCTCAAAATCATGTTATATACATCTAAAAACATATCCAAATACCTTACACAAGACAATACAAAACTCTAATTCATCATCATCATCTCTCGCATTGATTATTGCAATAGTTTCCTTATTGGCCTTCCCCAGTACAGACTCCATCATGAATGCAGCTGTGAGGCTGATCTCCCTTAACCAGAAGTTCGTCATCTGCTGATCCGCTCTGCCAGTTACTTTATTGCCATAAACCAAACAACACCAACGAACCTCTCTTCTCTTATCTCACAATATTTCTCAGCCCGACCTCTCCGCTCCTCACATGATCTCCGTCTCCCATCCACATGCATTACTATTGCCCATTAACGTTTGCAGGACTTTCTTCGGGCTGCACCCACTTTGTTGAGTTCCCTCCCACACACTATTAGACTCTCCGCTAGTCTCCAAGTATTCCTCTGAAAAGTCAACTCTTCAGGCAGCTCATAAGATTTCAGTACTGCCCCCATAACCTTCATAGACCTTTCCTATCCAATCACATCCCCACTGTACAGTACACACATATCCTCTGTCCTATCCAATCACATCCCCACTGTACAGTCCACACATATCCTCTCCTATCCAATCACATCCCCACTGTACAGGCCACACATATCCTCTGTCCTATCCAATCACATCCCCACTGTACAGACCACACATATCCTCTCCTATCCAATCACATCCCCACTGTACAGTCCACACATATCCTCTCCTATCCAATCACATCCCCACTGTACAGTCCACACACATCCTCTTCTATCCAATCACATCCCCACTGTACAGACCACACACATCCTCTCCTATCCAATCACATCCCCACTGTACAAGACCACACATATCCTCTCCTATCCAATCACATCCCCACTGTGCAGGCCACACATATCCTATCCTATCCAATCACATCCCCACTGTACAGTCCACATATCCTCTGTCCTATCCAATCACATCCCCACTGTACAGACCACACATATCCTCTGTCCTATCCAATCACATCCCCACTGTACAGGCCACACATATCCTCTGTCCTATCCAATCACATCCCCACTGTACAGACCACACATATACTCTGTCCTATCCAATTACATCCCCACTGTACAGGCCACACATATCCTCTCCTATCCAATCACATCCCCACTGTACAGTCCACACATATCATCTGTCCTATCCAATCACATCCCCACTGTACAGGCCACACATATCCTCTTCTATCCAATCACATCCCACTCTACAGTCCACACATATCCTCTCCTATCCAATCACATCCCCACTGTACAGTCCACACACATCCTCTCCTATCCAATCACATCCCCACTGTACAGTACACATATTGTCTGTCCTATCCAATCACATCCCCACTGTACAGACCACACATATCCTCTCCTATCCAATCACATCCCCACTGTACAGACCACACATATCCTCTCCCATCCAATCACATCCCCACTGTACAGTCCAAACACATATCCTCTCCTATCCAATCACATCCCCACTGTACAGACCACACATATCCTCTCCTATCCAATCACATCCCCACTGTACAGACCACACATATCCTCTCCTATCCAATCACATCCCCACTGTACAGTCCAAACACATATCCTCTCCTATCCAATCACATCCCCACTGTACAGACCACACATATTCAACTATGTGGCCGTCAACTATGACATGGTCAATCTAGACACCTTCAGTCCGCTATACTAAAACCCTATCCCTGTGTATTATTGTCTACTGTATACCCTATAACTTATGAGCAGGCCTCTACAGAACTACAGTGAGGGCGTGCTGTGGGTGTGGCATCACACATTGCCACGGAACAGTCTCATACACCGCCACCTGAAGAAGTGTGCATCCGGTTGGTCGTAGCTGTGAAAACACAACCACTTATTTATATCCAGTAAACCCCTCTCCCTCCTTTTTTTTAAGTAAATAAAGCTGATACGTGTTCTGTTGGACGACTGGTAGATGTATGTATAAGTGTTGAAATAAAAAAGAAACAATATATAGGATGATGTAGGTCGACACAAGTCGAAAAAAAAAGGGAAAAACCTCATGTCAGCCTTTTGGTTGTTCTCTATCTTCTCTCGTGTTGTATCGGTAGAGGTAACGGCATAGGTATAGGCCAGGGCTACTGATTGGGTGACTGTCATGGCTGCCATGTCTGGCCTTGCGCTTAGCACTCTCAGATGGTTATTGAGGGTAGTCCGATGAGGTCTCCGGAGTGAGAAACCCACCATGTTCTAACTAGCTGTGCTGGCTGCGCAATCTCTGTACCCCACCAATGCATGTGTTGGTACTTGTTTCCTAGCACGGCCACAATCGCGGGCATTGTGTACCTTTAAGTTAAGGTACACGATGCCCGCGATGGACCCGATTTCCTTTGAAATCAGGTCCATTTTGCCGGCAAAGGCAAATTCGGGGGCATCGTGTCGGTCGCGTGCATTAACATGGCCCCCGACGCGATGCCCGCGATTTTGCCATAGGCTTCAGTGTTAAAGTATTTTTAACATTGAAATCGGGAGCATCGCGTCGGTCTTGTGCCATTATAATAACACAAGATGAGATGGACTTGATTAAGTCCATTTTACATAGGAAACAATGTGAAATGGGCCAATATGACCCATTTGACATTATATATGGCCCCCCGTCATGGGTTACGCAACCCCACGTCACCCCACGATTGATGCCAACCCGAAGCGTGGCAAGCGCAGCGAGCCCGCGTTTGGCGGCGGTACGCGTCCTCCTACCTTTTCATACCCCTACTATCCACGTCGGCGTGGAGTTGAGAATATAAAGTGTGGCGAGCCACCGAGCCCGAAGCGTGGCGAGGGGACGCGTATAACTTCACAGGTATACACGTCCCCACGCGGGGCTCGCCACGCTTCGGGCTCGGTGGCTCGCTGCGCTCGCCACACTTTATATTCTCAACTCCATGCCGACGTGGATAGTAAGGGTATGAAAAGGTCGGAGGACGCGCACCGCCGCCCCTCGCGGGCTCGCCATGCTTCGGGTTGGCGTCAGTCGTGGGGTGGCGTTGAGGGGGTAAAATTGGGGGTCTGGGGAATACTTTACATTGAATCCAATGTAAAATAGGGTCCCAGGGGCCCTATTAACATTGATTCAATGTAAAAATCAGGTCGATCGCGTCGGTCGCATCGCATGAGATTTGGTCGCATGCGATGCGACCGACGCGATTTTTCCGACACGATCACCCCGATGCAAATCGGTGTGGCCGTGCTAGGAAACAAGTACCCATGTGTTTTCTGAAAGCCTTGCTTGAGGGAGTTTTAGATTGTCACGTAAATATGGCAGTGTGCATTGATGACTTGCAGAGCAAACTGACATGTTCTATAGATAAGTACTGACTGTGTGTGGATGAGCTTTTGTAGTCCCATAATGTCATTATTACTCTCTTAAAGATTCTTGAGCCTTCTTTGCAGTTCAGTGTACATCTAGTTTAGCATGTTGTAAAATCCCCAGGAAAATGCATGGGGAGAGCCTGTAATAATGTAATACCAGGGTCCTACCTGCTCCCATTGTAGGCAACATGCCCATAGTCACCGCTCGTCACCGCCGACTTCAGCAAGTGTGTATTTACTTGCCAACACCGGCTCCAAGGCCAGTTCTGCCAATGCCGATGACGTGCTCGGTACACATTGACTAATGTATAACCAGCTTTAGGCATTATACTGGGCGTACCACTGGCATTAAACATTTTTTTTTTTAAGTCATGAGGCCGTGTCGGTAATCTCAGCAGAATAAAAAAATTTAAAAAATTAAATCTCAATTCTGCCAATCTAAATTTAGAGATTATTGCTATGAGTGCACTGGTTCTCGTTCCCGACACGTTTGGCTTTCGGCCCTGTTGGCGGCCATTTTGTCGTCTCACTATTCACTATCACTTCAGCCCACACAATGGCTGCCTCTGCTGTGACGGAGGATCATTATAGTGCAGCCCTTATGCAGAGGGGAGTGAGAGACTTTGCTGATGCCTGAGGCTTTTTCATTTTCACTTTTTACTTTGAAATCTCTATGACATGGGCACCATGTGACCAATAAGAGGGCAGGAAGCGAGCAGAGGAGATTGTGCTTTTCATACTGTGTTTGCCTTTAGTTAATAAACTTTCTTTAATGCAGGAGCCTGATATGGAACGTGTGGAGGAAGTAAGTATTGGTCACCGCATGCACACTGCATTGGGAGATACTGCGTGATGTGAAGGGAGTGCTGTAATGGATTTGTTAGCAGGTGGTTGTGCAGTGCCTTAAACTGTCTCACTAAGTATTCGTTACTTTACTTTGTGTCCAGTTTGCTCAGAAATAAAGATGTAACAGTTGGCTACAGACAGTGGAAGAAGCCATGTTGTTGTAGACCATTGTTCTGTAGCAGTTACAGTACCTGCACATAGAGGAAGCAGCCATGTTGTTGGGGACCAGTGTTCTGTAGCATTTGCCTACACACAGTGTAAGAAGTCATGTGGATTGGGACCAATGTTCTATAGCAGATACCTACAAACATGTTGTTGGGGAGTAATGTACTGTAGCATTAGTTAAGACATAGTGGAAGCAGCCATATTGCTGGGGACCAATGTTGTATAGTTATCTTCAGAGTGGAAGCAGCCATGTTACTGGAGACCAATGTTCTGTAGCAGTTGCTTACACACAGTGTAAGCAGCCATGTTGTTGGGGACCGGTATCATGTAAGGTACCTGCAGATAGTAGATGCATCCATGTTGGGGACCAATGTTCTGTAGCATTTGCCTACACACAGTGGAAGCAGCCATGTTGCTGGGGATTAATGTTCTATATCAGTTTTATACACACAGTGGAAACAGTCATATTGCTGGAGATTAATGCTCTATATCAGTTCTATACACACACATACACACACACAGTGAAAGCAGCCAAGTTTGTTGTGGACCAGTGCCCTGAAGCAGTGTCTACACACATTGGAAGCAGCAATGTTGCTGGATACCAATGTCCTGTAGCAGTAACCTACACCCAGTGGAAGCAGCCATGTTGCTGGATACCAATGTCCTGTAGCAGTAACCTACACACAGCGGAAGCAGCCATGTTGCTGGATACCAATGTCCTGTAGCAGTAACCTACACCCAGTGGAAGCAGCCATGTTGCTGGGGACCATTGTCCTGTAACGTTGCCAGAGACTAGTCTTATGTAGTAGTTAACTGCGGTACAGTAGATGCATCCATGCTGTTGGGGACCAATGTTCTGCAGCAGTTACCTCCACACAGCAGAAGCAGCCATGTTGCTGTGGACCAATGTTCTGTAGCTGTTCTGTACAGACAGTTAATGTCATCAAATAATTTGAGAATATTGTAATCCATATAGTTTTTTGGGTACTTATGTAGTATCTGGGCTGCCGATTTTGAAATCGGGTCCATCGCATGACATCGCATCGCATCGCATACAACCAAATCGCATGCGATGCGATGCGATGGACCCGATTTTTCCATAGGATTCAATGTTAAAATGGACTAAGTCCATTTTAACATGGAATTCAATGGGAAAAAGAGGTCCTTTTCATACCCCTACTATCCAAGTGGGCATGGAGTTGGATATAAACCTGTGGCGAGCGTAGCGAGCCACCGAGCCCGAAGCGTGGCGAGCGAACGCAGATTTCTTAAACAGTATTCTGCGGGGCTCGCTACGCTCGCCACAGGTTTATATCCAACTCCATGCCCACTTGGATAGTAGGGGTATGAAAAAGTCATATCTCACTCAATCTCACTTGCATCTGACACATTAATGACAACTGTAGTTAAAGATTAATTATATATTTGTGACAGAAAATAAAGAAATCCAACAAATTACTGTGACTTATTAAGCAATGTTAACGCATGGAGGATACGGCCAAATACATCATCGCCTGCTAGAGATTTGCGCCATACAAATTCTGTCATGTAGCTGGCCAGATTGCAGCGAGCTGTTCCGCGATGGCACTTGTTCCTCCACTTGACACAACCCCATAAGCGTTCTATGTTCTGGGTGTGTGCCCCACTTTCTGGATCTACAAAGTTGAAGCGGTGGTTCACCCTGGCATGAGTGTAGCCAGCCGCCTCCAAATCACTGGTTCGGTATGCTCGCCAGCAATCCGACATGACAGTGAATCCAGGTTCAATGTTTGCTTCAATAGCTGCCATCAGGGTTGCAGCATCTCTCTGGGCAACTGGCAGCATGAAGCATTGCCCAGTCTCTCTGCAGACACCGCCAAACACCCATTGCTGGGGAAGTAGTCGGCCCACATTGGCCTTGCGACGTACAAAAAGAGTCTCATCCACCTCGACCACTTTTCCTGGGCCTCCAATCCTGCGCTGCGGCTGAGCAAGAATATCCTGCTCACAGGCCTCACGCATAAACGCATTATATGCGACCACTGTCTTGATTGACAGATTCAGTTCCTTTTTGCAGAAGGTCACTGATGTCAACTCCTGGCTCCACAAATAGATGAATCGAACAATTGTCACAAAAGGGAGCCGGCACCCAGGACTAAACAGCGCAGAACGGACACTTTTTTTCTTGCCACAAGCCTTTATATAACACCGCCACTTTTGGTCAGTCATGTTCAGGCGCATGGGATGCCCGTTGTCGCAGGTGGCTGTGGTGGGCAGAAGGCCATGTTGCTGCAAGAAAAGAACAGCAGCTTCCTCAGTCTGCGGCAATGTAAAGAGCTTTGCCGACGACGCAGCTGCTGACATGGAAGCTGTAGCCATATCTGTATCCAAATCTCCTCCAAAATCACCTCTCTCAAACCAACAGTTTCTCCTCTCAAACACCCTCAGATTCTACTCCTTCCTAACCTCCTAAAATACCCTTTCTCCCAATTTTTGGCACCTGTGCCAAAGCCTAAATTAAAAATTAGGTGCAATAGGTGAAAAATCGGGTCCATCGGATCGCATCGCATCGCATCGCATCGCATGCGATTTGGTTGTATGCGATGCGATGCGATATCGCATCGCATCGCATCTGATTGTATGCCTTAACTTAAGGCATACAATCCAAAAATCGGCAGCCCAGATACTACATAAGTACCGTTTTTGTTTTGTGGAAGAGGATTCTGCATTTTTACAAGTCAATTCTGAGCATGCATCTAACACCTTGATTGTGTGTGTGTTGGTGTGTGCTTTGTGTGTTTGCAGGTGTGGAGTGGCGTGATAATTACTACTCTGTAGTGTTCAGTGCTGAGCGCTGCCCAGTTTGCATGCGATCTAACGCTTACTGAATGTTAGATGGCAGATACGGCTTTGTGTACCGCTGGCACTGTATATGTGTATTGGGAACACTGCGCTCAAACCGGGCCTTATGCTGACTGGCACGCTGTGACCACATGCACATCATTGAGCGATTATTTGCAACACCACATGTGCAGAGGGCTCTGAGCTCCTATACGGCGCATGGGTTACAGGGTGCAGCAAAAGTGGTATCTTGCTCCTTTCCCATTCGGGGAGACTGATATACCAAAGTGAAGGAATTCCCAGCAGCAGCAATTGAGATACGGTATGCTTGAATATGAATTGGGGCATGACTTGGGTGGGGGGGGGGGGTCTATGATAAATGTTTCTCCTACGCTTTCAAACGTTGGACCGGTTTAGTTGAAATGTTTCTGTTTTTAATGTGAATTTTAAATTTTATTTTTTAAATATCTTTATGCCCCAGACCAGCTCCATTTTACTTTCAGACGCCCTATTTTAGTCTAGTGCACATTATGAAATGATCTTTGTCGCTCGGCAGTAATGCACAGATTACAAATGCTATAATGCAGTGGTTCTTAACCTCGGTCCTCAAGTACCCCCAACATGTTTCTTTTTCAAGTCACCCAGCAGGTGCACTCACTACTCCCTGACAAATATTAGAAGATCCACAGGTGGTGCTTATTATATCACTTGTGATTTTATGTGGAGACCTGGAAAACGTGCACTGTTGGGGGTACTTGAGGACCGAGATTGAGAATCACTGCCATAGTGAATCTGAGCTAAAGTGTATGTGAATGTATGTAATTGTCCTGTGTGCCGCGCAGACAATCGCCCTTATTATCTTTTTATCAGACACTAACCTGCATAGTTTCCTTTTCCTCAGTACACACTACCATATTTCTTTAAGAGTCTGTCCAACATCCCAAGCCACTGATTTTTAGATTTCCCCGCAAATGGGTGATTAGAGCAATGAGGGGTAGATTTATTAAGCTCGGTGAAGTGATAAAGTGTCTGGTTTTCATCACCGGCCAATCGGCTTCTACCTGTTATTTTTCAGACCAATCCTGTAACTTCACAGTTAGGAGCTGATTGGCCGGTGATAAAAACCAGACACTTTATCACTTCACCGAGCTTAATAAATCTGCCCCTGAGTTCCTGTTATCTTCCTTTACTAATTGCGGTCTCCTGTCCATTATGGCTTATAGGTCTGGTGTAACTTTGTATATATTACTCTTAGCTTACCTGCAAATGCATTTATATGACCATTGTACCTAGTGTAGCCAATACTGTGTTCCCTAATCTGTCGGTTATTTGCATTGTACAGAACAAGCACATTGACAGCGCTTCACCTGCAACGTATTGTCTGTTACTGTTTTTCCTTTGTGCTGCAGCACATAAGTGTCATCTAACTGGCTGAGTGTCATCCGTATCCGCTGTGCTCGGTTGTAATGACGTGCCATTATGCAGCTTCTAACTTCTGCGCACTCTGCATTACAGCTGACCAAGGCTCACCGGCAAGGTCACATGGTGAAAGTGGATTGGCTGGACAGACTGACCTTCCGAGAGATCGAGATGATCAATGAGGTAAGTGTCCAGACACGGCCATCACCTTATCTGTGTAACAGGACTGGTGTAGACGTCCTTCCGTCACGCCCCTGACTTATAATAAACTCCTCTGTCCACTGGGTGAGATCAGTAAAAAGCCGCTTTTTAAGTCCATTCAGATCGGCCGGATATTGGGTTGAAGTAGGTGACATTTAGTCGTCACTGAGTTAAACAATGGATGGATTCTGGCTGACGCTGTATCACTAGTTAGAATGAGGACAAACTGCAGTACTCTCATTTCAGGTAAAACTGTGGGGCAGATCTACTAAGCTGGAGAGTATTAACGTAGACGTCGATAAAGAACCAGCCAATCGGCTCCTAACTGTCACTTCACAGGCTGTTTGAAAAATGACAGGTGGTAATTGGATGGAATTTTATCTCCCTCCACTTCATCACTCTCTTAAGAACCCCATACACTATGCGATATGGGAACGAATTCAACCGATTCGGATGAATCGGGCAGTGAAATCGGCCCAAATCGCACTTGTAGACATCCCCTCTGATCCGATGCGCGGTCCCGTGCGCATCGGATTGGGGTCGGGAGGTCGGACGGGCTGCACATAAGATTTGCCGGTACTTATGTATTATCTGGGCTCCCATGTTAAATGCACCCCATTTTTTCATACCCCTACTATCCAACTACGCATGGAGTTGATTTTATATAGTGTGGCGAGCGCAGCGAGCCACCGTGCCGGAAGCGTGGCGAGCGCAGCGAGCCCCGCGAGGGGACGCGGTCTCATAAGAAAAACGGGAGCCCAGATATTACATAAGTACCGATTTGCCAAATCTTATGTGCAGCCCAGCCAGGGAGCCATGCAGGGGGACAGCAGCGTGCGGGGGATGCCCGCTATAGAGAGCCAAGCAGGGGGAGGCTGCATATGGCGCCGGGCTGGAGGAAGCTGTGTTGCGGTGGGGTGACAGCGGGAGGCGAGCAGGGAAAACTTGATGACATGACGCTGGCTGCCGGGCAGCGCCGCAGCGGTGGGAGCCGGGAGAAACAGATAACTTAAAAAAAAATAAACACCCATAGAGATGACTAGCAAGCCATTGATTGGCTGAGACCTCTCTCAGCCAATCAACAATTGGCTGTCACCCCACCGCAACACAGCTTCCTCCTGCCCGGCGCCATATGTAGCCTCTCCCTGCTCGGCTCTCAATTAGCCGGCATCCTGCTGCTGTCCCCCGCACGACTCCCTCCTCCTGCAGCTCCCCGGGGACTGCATATGATAAATCCATGCGATTTATCATATGCAAACCTTGGCACATCAAGTGCCTAATAGTGTGTCCCCCTCCCGGGGAGCTGCAGGGGAAATCAGGTCCGACTTGTCCCTAGGACAAGTCGGACTAATGTATGGGGGCCTTTAGACTTAGTACATCTACTCCCTTATGTTACTGTGGGGACTGAAGTGGTTGGTTTGTCAGTAAAATCTCATCATTCGCTTTACATATGGAAGCATCTAACTGCATGGAGCTTGCCACTATCCCGCAGCACTGGGCAGATGACCGAACCTGTAATACCAGTGGTCAGATATGTACAGAAAAAGTCCAGTACTGCCACCAATGTCTCCTGCTATATATCCAACACATGTGTCCGTGTCACAACAGACCTTTCTCCCACATTTACTATGTTGTCGGTCTTTCACAGATCTGGGAACTACTGTAATATGGGGTAGGCTAAGATTGGGCTTCCCATACCATATCTGTTTGAGGAATTTAGGTCAAATGTTTCTCGACATAAGTCCTCAAGTACCCCCAACCGTGCACATTTTCCAAGTCACCCAGCAGGTGCACAGGTGCACTCATTACTCACTGACACATTTTAAAAGCTCATTATTTCACCTGTTATTCTTTGTGGAGACCTGGAAAACGTGCACTGTTGAGGACCGAGGTTGAGAGCCACTGCTCTAGGGCGAGGGAGGCATTATTTGTCTGTGTATACTTCAGAAAATCCCTCAAAGTCCTTTTTTGATGGCCACATTCCCGGATGCCCTGAGCGCACTAATATGATGACACCTCTTCACCCATGGGGATGCTCACGCTGGCTGCAACAGATCCAACATTGAGGCCAGGAACTATCCGTAATACCCATGGAGACCCTGGCCCGGGCACACCCCAGCCCTGGCACCTTCATTCTGGGAAACATTGCCCGTCGCTGCCACTCCCCACCCACTACTGGCAGCAGACTGTCAGTAATTAATGTCGCAGTACTGGTTTGATGCATGCGTCACACTACCATCGTTGGGATCTAAATCAGGCACATGGGGCCTTATTCAGATCTGAGCTCAGTACAAATTTGTTCGGAAAATGGGCAAAACCATGTGCACTGCAGGTGGGGCAGATGTAACCTGTGCTGAGAGAGTTAGATTTGGCTGGGGTGTGTTGAAACTGAAATCTAAATAGCAGTGTAAAAATATTGCAACCAGTATTTACCCTGCACATAAACAAAATAACTCGCATAAATCTAACTCTCTATGCACATGTTACATCTGCCCCATCTGCAGTGCAGCATGGGTTTTGCCCATTTTCAGAACAAATTTTTACTGCGATCAGATCTGAATAAGGGCCATGGTCCGGAGCATGTTCATTTTGAGATCATTTCAGGTCAGCTGATACATTTAATTTTGATTGTTTTTATAAAGCGCAGACTGTTCTTCCGTATTTCATGCATAGTGTTTGCAGCATTCGTTATTCATACTTCTTTCAAGTATTCTCTTATTTGCCCTTTAATTCCGTGTCCACGTAATGAGCCGCAGGCAGTGTTCCTGCTTCCCCCGTCGGATGGCTCTGAAGTCCAGGCAGGATGCTGTACAATATTTATCTGTAGATGAAAGCGCACACACTGATATTTGCACAGCCGCGTAGAAGCTAATCTAGTTTTCTCTGAACCCATCTCTATAAAGGCCAGGCTCCGAGATGGTCATAGATGGTATTACATTGGGACTTCTCATTGCACCCAGAAGGTGACCTCACAGAGGCTGGTGGTGCTCCGCTACCTGATTACGTCAGGTACTGTTGACATTTTTTTGGGCGGCACATGAGGGTCATTATTGGAGTCGGAGTAGTAGCAGGAGAGTTTTCTACGTGTAACAAACTTTTCTGTTGCTAAATAATTCTGCATCTGGTGTTTTATACACCCACTAAGGGCCCAATTCAGACCAGCTCGCTTCACAGCCATATTCGCCGAATGCATGCCACTCCCCCAATGAGCAAATCGCCTCACTACCATGCAAGCGGATTTGTGCACTTACAGATCCGAGCGCATGCAGCCGTAGGAAGGAAGAATCATTCGATGGCTGGGAGAATGAATTCGGATCTCAGTGTACAGTTCTAAATTGCCCCATAATTATATACAAAAAAAAAACTTTTTCACTATGTTTAAAATATTTGTTCCTGTGATGGCGGCAGCCAAGACCTGTCTGACGTCTCCCACTCTGCGCCGCCCTTGTCCGGTCTGCACTCACATTGTACACGGACAAGGACCTTACCCCCTTCTCCTGTTCTGGTAGCGTTGCCTCCGCTCCTGTTAATTAAGCACTTTTATTACTGTGTAAGTTTTATTAGCCCAGAATTTTAAATACTACGTTATTAAATCTTTACTGGAACGTCTTGATAATGATCTGTACAACAGTAAATGTCACCGACTGAATGTGTGAGGAAAGGTCACAGAAAAAGTTACTGTGCGAGCTTTTCTGGAGGTATTCAACATGTGGCCCGCTAGCTGCTGTGGAACTACACCTACCAGCATGCCCTGCCACAGTTTGGCTATTGGGAGGTCTTAACCAATAAGTGTTGCATGTCAATCCACTCATTCTCATGAACCAGAGCACTCTCGGGCTGGAATGACGTCCCGGTGTGCTGACATCCTGGTGTGCTGAGAAGGTATGTTTGACGCAACTGCAACAATAGTAAATGAGGCCGCGTCAGTGTTTAGTTGAGTGTAAGCTCTCCAGTTATTTCAAGTATATTTTTGGTACTATAAATCACCTGCTTTATATAGAGTTCATTCTAGCAACCTGCATCTGTCAAAACCACTGCAGGTCCTCTTTCCTGCCTTGGGGTGTTGCTCTGTGCTGTGGTGCTACTAGTACAGTGTGGTCTGTATTTCAGCACTGACATGCAGACCAGACACGTGCTAGCCGCATCCCAGTAGAGAACACCACTCCAGGCAGGAAGAGGAACTACACATGTTTTGAAAGAAGCAGGGTAGAATGAATACTGATATACGAATGTCTAATAGTCATCTTTTGTTACGTTCTCATTGAAGCACTGTGTAATATGTTAACACATAATACAATAATACAAGTTATGATATGATATATTATATTGTTATAGCAGAACTATTGCTTTTTGGTGTTGGTTTGGTTCCAGCAGTCCGTTATATTTAGCGGTTCATGGCCCACGGTGGTGTCACCCGATGCAGCTCATATGCTCATGGACTGATCCCTTTTCTTATTACAGAGCGAGAAACGCAGCTCCAACTTCATGTACCTGATGGTGGAGTTCCCGTGTGTAAAGAGCGATGAGAAGGAGTACGGGATCGTCTACTACGAGAAGGTACCACACTCCATTTGTATAAGGCAATGCTGTTTAAAGTCCCTTTTGCTCTTGGTGTAATCAATAGTGAACTATGTTTGTTGTAGGATACATAGAGATGACCGGCAGTTAGGATGCCACCGGGTCAGAATACTGACGCCGGCATCCTGATGGTAGGAATCCCATCAGATGAAGATATTTACCCTCCCACCCCATTACCTAAACCCACCCCCCAGTCCTGCAGCCTAAGCGTAATGCCCCCTAACCTAACCACCCTGCTCCACAGCCTAACCGTAAACTCCCATTTTGATGGCTAAACCGGGGATCTGGTCCCCGCCCCAGATCCTAACCGTAATCCCCCTCCTGTGCCTAAACCTAACTTTCCTGCCCTGCAGCCAACTGCCCCCCCCCCCCCCCATTTTCTTGGTGCCTAAACCTACTAAACTAACCCCCCCCCCCCCCCCCGCCACCTTCCACAGCTTAACCTTTCCCTATGCATAGCCTAACCCTAAATCCCCCCCATTAGTGCCTAAACCTAACTCTCCGACCCCTGGTCGCCCCCTCTCTGCATACTTACCTATTGGGATGACCCTTTTGAGAAAAAAAATCTGCGCCAATTTTCTGAAGACCGGATGCCAGCATTGTTATATTGAATGCCGGCATCCTGACCGTCTGGATGTTAACCGCCTGCCGTTTTTCTCTTCTAAGAAGTTCTAAGAAGATAACATGACACATGTTGAATACGGGCTTTAAATAGATATTTTTGTTTTAACACAGTTTAGTTTTTTCTACTTTGAGTAAATGACATGGAGTTACCTATAGATATAATTACTGAAAAATGAAACAACACACTTTAAATAAAAGCTATGTGGACACAGGCGGTCGGGCTGCTGTATGGGCCGCAGGACAGTACATCACATGGCAGCGTAGGTAACGCAGTCAGTAACTGGTCTCGTGCCCGTGTTTTATCCCCCGATATACAGAGTGATTTCTCACTGCGCTGTATTCAGCTTCTGACACGTTCCCCAGAGACACCAGTGTGAGCGGATTACAGAGAGAATCCGGCACTAGACTGCGGCAATTAACCTTGGCCGACCTTTTCCAGTCGGAAAACATATTTGATCGTTTATCAAGGTGAAGCATTAAACGCCGGGTAATGAGCCTGTCATGTTATTCCACACGTGTGTACAACAAATTGTCCTGCTATGTGTTACTGTGCGAGTGGGATATCTGCATACAAAGGGCCCGATTCTGTGTCATACGCTATGACGGCGTCTAACACAGCTGAGCGAATTTTAGCAGCGATGCTCTAAGGCGAAGACTGGGCGGAGGTGTTAATACAGAGATGGACATATGGGTGTTTTGTGTAAATGTCGCAGGTGCGTAAATAGATGATTATTGGCTTACACAGAAGGCCAGCACTGCACCTACTGTAAGACTGACACATGTTTGGATGGTGCGACCAATGGTTCCAAGTACTACAGCAGGTTACGACTGTAGGCTTCTCAGCCCTAGAACATTTATATGCACATTTACTCAGAGCTGATCACTGCTGCGCAAGTCCGTAAGGTGATCGATTATCGAAAAACTGCGCATTTGTATGTGTCAGCACACGCAAAGTGTGAGGCCAAACAATGACAAAAATCAGTGATTAATCTATGTGCAGTCCCCTCGCAATGTGACTGACAGGAAGCTGACATTCATAAATACTGTACATCCATTTATAAACTAGAATAAGTCCAAATGTTTCCATGTTTTGTGTGTAAAGCTCTACACCCTAAACAATGGGGCCACAAGCCGATATAGGGAACCTTTTCGGCGGACATCACCGGAGCCCACTAAACTTGCAGGCTATATCGCCAAATTGACCTGCATTTTCGGAAGACATCAATCATCGTTAACGACACACGGGAGCACGCGTCGTTAATGATATTGAGTGTATTGTGAAGAATATTGCTCAGAATGTCCTTTCTGAGCGATATTGTCACAATATTGCCCTGTGTGTATGGAGCTGTTACAAGAAATGTTCAGTCTAGCGTTACATCCTGCACAGTGCCTTCAGCCCCGGGGAGAACCTGTATGTCCGGATACCATTCCTCTGTGCCCCCACTGGGTCAATATTTGACTAATTTAGCTGTTTCCTAGTAATATGTTTCTGACCCATTTCCTGTCTCTGCAAATAATCTAGCGCCTGTCAGCGGGGTGACGCCTCGCGCGTTCAGTAATGGCTGAAAGATCACCTGTCCAATCAGCAGGAGGGAATCGCAGCCGTGCCCTTGTCACCTGTCTGTGATGACGGATACCGCACCAGGAGATTACTTGTCATTCATGGCTAGATAAATGTCCCCGCAGCGCACAGCTGTAAGCGTGCCTACTTATCGCTCTAGGATCGCCTGTCCGCTGACCCATTATCCAGTAGGAAGGAACGCAGAAATCATCAATATATTTTTTTCTTATTTAATGGAATAATAGGTGCGTTTGCATTTTGGTGTAATGTGTATGGTTTTGATGTGCGCCTCCATGCACCTCGCTGTCATGAGAGCACCGCCTTAAAATGCGATTGATTTGGTCTGATGCGATCCCGTGAGATTAGTTAAAAAAAAAAAAAAAACCTGCATATGGTGTATTGCCTGCAGTTCTGCATCCCAGGAACTTCCCGGGCGATTCAAGGGGGGATCGTGTGCTACTTCTCCCCTCAGAGAAGTGGTATATGGCCGTTGTATCGACACATATTAGGTCGACCATTAAAGGTTCACATGGCTTAGAACGACACAGGAAATAGGTCAACATGCTTAACATCGACTTGGATGGAAGGTCAACACAAGCATTAAGTCAACAGTCAAAAGGTCGACATGGGTGTTTTCAATTTTTTCTATAGCCAACATGTGCCGACAGACGGTGATTTATGCATTACCGTCTACTAGGGCGCAGCGAGCCATACGAGGGGACGCGGTGCTCTCATATGGTGTCCATGTCGACTTTTTTGACTGTCGACCTATACCCCGTTGACCGTCCATCCATGTCGACCTATTTTCTTTGTCGACCTAAGCCACGTCGGCCTTTAGTGTGGACAACACAATGTATGTTGACCTGATATTGGTCAACCCAATGACCCATCCCCGGAGAAGTTTCTCTCGTGTATTGGCACCGTAAGTGAGATCGGAATGTTCTGTAAGCGGGAATATGCAAATGAGTCTGCTCTAATACTAGGGAATAGGTCGACATGCACATGATCGACACTAGCAAAAAGTCGACTACACGAAAAGGTTGGCATGAGTTTGACTTTTTCATTCTTTACCATGTACTTGGACTCTGATGAGGAACAGTGTAGTGTAGCTGTAACAGTAAGACATCATCTCATACCTACTATTCACTGCTAGACCTTAGGCTAGAGACGGCAAGTATGGTCTACACACCTACATATACTGTACAATGGAGGTCACCATTTTATTGTAGCTCATTAGGAGCTTATATCTAGGACATACACATTTGTTTTATGATGGCTATATATCTTTGAGACTGAGCAATTTTCTGGCAACACTGCTCTAATCCCAGTGTAAGAGTCCTGCAAAAAAAGAACTAATTCTTCTATGTATACTTATTACACCATCTGTGGGTCACGTATTATGGCAGGGTGGGGTCTCATTACACTTCTCAGCTTTCACAGTTTCTAGGGCTGGGTACAAGCTTGCCGATATGTCGTTCATACAGCCGGTGAACAATATTATTTACTGGACCACCAGGCTGTGTGTTCAGTTGTTAACAGACAGATGTCTCCATATACATCTCTCCTCTGCGCGGTACAAGTCACGTTACATGTCACGTGTGACTCTAGTGTTGAGTGTCTTTGCATACAACGTTCTCAGTTACAATGCACCTTATTCACAAAACTGTGTGAATAAATAAACAAGCAGCTTCTGCTGATTAAAGTGATATGTGGTGTGCCTATTTCCTGTGTGTCACCGCAGCTGTATCTGCATACAAAATGCTACGTTCCAGTGTTTTCCTTGAAAACGGCCACTGACACTGTAATATTTTATTTACTATGCAGTCACAGTCCCACACATAATATAGGCATGCTGTATATCCTTTTAATCAGCAGTAGGGGCTTGTGTGTCCTATTTAATGTTTTGTGAATAAGACAAACAGAAAAAGTTGCATGTAAAGACGTCCAGCGCTATGATAAAGGCTGTTTAACATCCCAGGAGACTAGATGCGCGTGCACACATCAGTAATTCACAGATCTATCAGTTCAGGCGTACGCCAAACCTGACCGGTCCCCGTGCGAACATACAGTCCATGCAAACTGACCAGAACAACACCCCACCCCCCCGCCCCCATGGTGAGTGTAGAAAGAGAACACATGTAAGTTTTGTGTGAACTGTGCACAGAATATGGTAAGTGTGTAGAATAACACATGGATGCTATGTTCTGGATGATATCTGTTTTCAGGGAACAGTTAAAGGTTTGGAGGCTGGAGGAAAGTCTCTGTGCTAATTAGGGAATAGTATCTCCCAATCTGCAGTAACGAGCAGCCGAGCGCACAGCTAAATCAGTGCTGCATATGAATGATAACACCCAGGTCATAATGCCTTTTATTTGTCATGTTATTAATGCGGAATTGCATTTTAATGCCATGCTCCGTTGGGAGAAGTAATTGGAAGTAGGTGTGAGCCAGCACGCTCAGGCAGCGAGAGGAACCAGATAGATTTCAGGAGGCGTTTAAGCAGCTCTGTGGCCTAAACCAAGTTCTGGCAGCTTCTGTGGGAGTATAACCCCCATTATGTCCTGACAGAAAGGCTGGGAGTTGCCAGATGTAGGTTGTCAAACCGCAGCAGCCCTGCTCCAGCGGAGCTTGCAATGTATATTCCCTACCACATATACACGTGCACACAGACATATTGTCCCATATTGTTGGGAACCAATATATTTATGGATTATTGGGAGTTATGGAGTACCTGCAGTTCTAGTTGACTTGGACGGCCACCGAGTGTTCTTAGCCCCGCCTACCGTATGGATCGCTCACACCATCCGAATGCGGTAAGACGCCAAGCGAACGGACCGCGAGTGGATGTTTCATGTGAACACCTCCTCCATCTGTGGGAACCTCCCCCATCCTCCGATGGTCACCGACCATCGGATGCTGGACCGAGCGGTCAGACAGCTCCGAGTGCTCCAGACCACTCTGACATTTCTCAGTGCAAAAGCAGTGATATGGGCGGGCAGCTGGCATCCGGCTATGTCAGCTGTCCGCCCCCCCCCCACCCGTGCGTCACGGCCGCATTACTATACGTACGCCCAATGTTTTCATGAAAACGCCCATGAAAGGCGGGGCTTACGCATATGGTAATGAGCCCAAACAGCCCTTCACGCCCCTCTCCACCCCCTGCTCGGATTGTTCCGACTGATCGTTTTCTGTATGGAATTCACGCCGTATTTGGACGTGCGTGGCATTCGCACATGCGCAGAAACGCCACTGCACATGCGCAAACACAATACATCGGCCGTCCGACCGCACACGCAGCCGTCCCACTCAATCAGAATAAGGCCCATAGTACAAACTAGACAAAATTAGGGCCAAGGTTGGAATCGAACCCATGACGTCAGTGCTGTGAGGCAGTAATGCTAACGATTACACCATAAAATTCTGCCCCATTATGTCAACACTGATGAAATGTCGACCTGATTAGAATGACGTCAAAACAGTCCCGTGGCCCAGCGATCCCTTAGCTGCTAGTGCGTCTGTCTGTGCATGTCCAGCGGTCAGGTGATGCCCTCACTAATCCCCAACTCCCGCATTCTAACACCAATGTCGGCATCCTGCAGAATGCTGACATATTACACCTGTTAAGAATTTTCAGGTGTTGACACATCACCTATGTTGCCATCTTAACTGTCAACATTGTGTTGACATTCTTGCTGTTGACTGTGATTATTGACGTAACTGCTTCCCCTCTGTCAGTAATGTATCGTTGTATTGGGATAAAAGCATTGTAAGTAATTTATATTATTAATTATAGGATGCAGCCTTATGTACATGTTACATGTAAAAAAAGAAGCTTAAATCTTTTATAAGTTATTGTTTAACCCTTTGAATGCCAAGTGGATTTGTCAAAATTGGTGTGAAAATTGCCAAGCAAACATTTTTATTCCTCATAATGACCGGTAATGTTACCTTATATAGGAAATAACATCTTGTTTTACACAACATTTTTTTATTTGAATTTATATAACAAATGTGAGCGACACTGACATTGTTAGCAGATATTTTGCGCACTCAAAGGGATAAAAATGTAAAATCTGTGTCTCTTTAATTGTAAGGGAACCCCCCCACCATGGCCATTGCAGCGTGCCTCTGGGACGGCTCCCGTGTTTCGGAGCTCATTTCTGGCTATACTCAGACAGGACACGAGGACGTCTGACCTGCGCTGCGCTGCTTCCACCTTATCTCTGAGCCGCAGCATAGAAACCAGGCCCCAAGTCACTGAGGCGATGCCAGGTCCAGCGTATCACACAATGCAGCAATCTGCAGGCGTTTGTAAAGCTGCTTTCTCAGTAATTGTTATTCATGTGTAAAAAATCAAATCGCTTTTGGCTTTCATGTCTGTGCCCCTTGAATTCCTATTACACCCCTGGAAAGCAATATACCTGCAGTCTCCCCTCGCAATCCACTGTCTGCAGTGAAAATTGAAGTGACCCAGAAATTCAGGACCATCACTGTTCCATTGCTGATGTTTGCCTGGAATCGCTCCTGTGTCTTATCATACAAAGACCTAATGCATTCATAGGAGTACGTTCTATATATTACAGGCTTCTGCTTTGTGTCTGCAAACCTGTAATCCCATTATCATTCCCTGCCTTCCGCTTACGCCACACGATGACAGCTCTACGTTCCCTTCCCAGGGCTTACTGTATGATCGGAATATTCAGTTATCACTTGCTTCTATAACATAACAATGCTGAGAAGGGAACCTAGAAGAGGGGAGGGAAGGGGGAAGGGGGTGGTGCCCCAGTCTTGGGACGGAAACCAGTTTGGCTGATTCCAGGAGATGTTAGCAGGAGCCAAGTTTGAATGATCACAGAGCAAGTAGGTCAAATGTTTGGCTCACTACTCCTCACCTCTATGAGGTGAAGTACTGCCAGTAACCACTAGAGGCCATGCGACAGACCCAATTACGCCTTTGTGTGCTAAAAGATAACAGAAAGTGAAAGCAATTTTGGTACTTGTTTCCTAGCAGGGCGCCCATCGCGGGCATCGCATGTACATCGCATGCCATTATAATGACATGCGATGCGACCGACGCGATTACCGCGATTTTACATAGGGAACAATGTTAAATGTCCCAATTGACCCGATTTCACATAGGGAACAATGTTAAATGTCCCAATTGACCCGATTTCACATAGTGAACAATGTTAAATGGCCCCCCCCCCAATTGTTAACGCCACCCCACGATCAACGTCAACCCGAAGCGTGCCCACGAGGGGCGGCGGTACGCGTCCTCCAACCTTTTCATACCCCCACTATCCACGTCGGCATGGAGTTGAGAATAGAAAGTGTGGCGAGCGCAGCGAGCCACTGAGCCCGAAGCGTGGCGAGCGCACACGGATTACTTAACATGTATGTTAAGTAATCCGTGTCCCCTCGCGGGGGCTCGCCACGCTTCGGGCTCGGTGGCTCGCTGCGCGCGCCACACTTTCTATTCTCAACTCCATGCCGACGTGGATAGTGGGGGTATGAAAAGGTTGGAGGACGCGTACCGCCGCCCCTCGTGGGCACGCTTCGGGTTGACGTTGATCGTGGGGTGGCGTTAACAATTGGGGGGGGGGGGGGGGGGGGCATTTCACACTTCAGAGTGGGTATTTGGGGTCTGTGGGCCATTTAACATTGTTCCCTATGTAAAATCGCGGTAATCGCGTCGGTCGCATCGCATGCGATTTTTGTCAGCATGCGACGCGACCGACGCGATTTTTTTCCTTGCGATGCCTACGATCAAAATCGTGGGCGCCCTTCTAGGTAACAAGTACCGCAATTTTTGCAGGGACACCGATCTGTTTCAAACTTGCTAGAGATGGAGCTGTGAAGACAGAGATTGGAGGTAGGAGCAGGTAGGGACTGGGGGTGAGGTGGAGAGTTTGTGGGCTAAAAACTGTCACAGCTCAAAGTGAAAGTAAAAAAAGGTCACAGCACGAAGTGAAAGTACACTGCCGAAGTTGTCATTTTGACAGGATTTTGACTAGCATGATGTAACTCAATGGGCAGTATTCAATGAGAAAAATTCTCTGTGTTTTATGGCGAGTTTGTGCTTTTCTCGCATTGGACGGAAACTTTTGCTCTCAAAAAGCGAGCAACCCTATTCAATGTGCACTTGTCGCCGTCTTTCTGAGTGATTTTCGCCGTGTCTCTCCGTGTAGCAATTCTCCATCTTTTCATGGAGAAGTGGAAAGTGAACTATTACAATAAAAGGTTTTTTGTTTTAATTTTGGTGCCAAAAAATCAGGAATTTTATTCTGTGAAGGGGCATGCTATTTTTATTCATGTGCTTATAATAAGCACATGAATATATATTTTAATTAAAAAAAATATATAGATATAGATAGATAGATATATATATATCTATATATATATATATATATATATATATATATATATATATATATATATATATATATATATATATATATATATATATATATATATATATATATATATATATATATATATATATATATATATATATATATATATATATATATATAGAGATATATATATATATAGATATATATATAGATATAGATATATATATCTATATATTTTTTTATATATATATATATATATATATATATATCAGCCTGGCACTCCTCTACAGGGGTTCAGCTGCCCCGGTGCCCTCTCACGTAAATGGTATAGTGACAGTCAAAGAACAAACAGAGGCACTCCAGGGGTCTTGAAAAAAATCAAACTTTAGTGTCCCAACGTTTCAGGGTTAGCAAACCCCTTTGTCTGTACACCTTGACAAAGGGGTTTGCTTACCCCAAAACATTGGGACACTAAAGTTTGATTTTTTTCAAGAACAGGGGAAGGAGGATTAAAGTACTTGCCACCTGGGTGTCGGGATTCTGCGCATTGGGATGTCGCTGTTGGTCTTCTGGCCTCTGGCATCACGATACATCCCGCTGACAGCAGAATACTGCAGGGTCCTGTGCACATCGAGCCTATGGTTCTTGATGAATGCAGTTTTACATTGGCAAACACATAAGATCACGTATAATAAGTTCACATTATGATCAGACATTTAAGGGGGTATCAATCTGGGATTCCGACTGTAGGAACGCCCTGACAGTTGGAATTCTGGACCGTTTTTGTCCGATCCGACAGTAACTCGGCAGTCGAGTGTCAGAAAGTCCGTGGATCGGCGAAAATGAAAACCAGCCGTGAATTCGACAATCCGCCGTCAAAAACGGATCTGACTTTAAAAAAGTAGGCTCTGACACCCTTCAATAATTTAATACCCCCCGTAATGTGGGGGCTCCTTTAGGTTGACTCTTAAAAATGCAGTTCCAACTGAAAGCATGCATACAGCTAATTAAACCTCACCCTGCATTCTATATCTATAATAAAAGTGTGGTTATTCCCTACTTAGAAGGTAACTAAGGAAACATCGGGTTATGACCCAATATCCTTCAGTTCACATTAGCAACATACGTATAAAATATGCGTACATTTAATTGGCGCCCTTACTCTCCTAATGACACGCTGTAGAGTCTTAATAAGCACAGAACAAAAGGGACAGTCTCTCAGATGGAGGCTAGATTATAACACTAATTACCCTATACTCTGTGATATCTTGTAGGACGGAGACGAGTTCAGTCCAATTTCCACCAGCGCTGATATCGTGCGAGTCCCGGACCCTCAGATGTCCATGGTGAGTCCAACGTTTCCTATCATTCCCTATTCTCCTTCCAAATCATACTTCTCAATAAGACATGTCCAACCTGGGCTCTCCAGCTGTTTTGAAACTACACATCCCAGCATGCCTTGCAATAGTTTTAGCATTCCCTTATAGCAAAACTGTGGCAAGGTATGATGGGACTTGTAGTTTCACAAGAGCTGGAGGGCCAAGGTCGGACATGCCTTTCCTAAAGGATGAAATGCCATCTGCATGTATTGCAGTGTTTGATTGCATTGTTTTATATGTATTGCAGTGTTTTATTGCATTGTTTTATATTTTATTTATTAAGTTTCTTATATAGCGCACACAGATTCCGCAGCTCTTTACAGAGAATATTTGAACATTCATATCAGTCCCTGCCCCAATGGAGCTTACAATCTATATTCCCTACCACATGTACACGCACACACAGACATTCTAGGGTCAATTTTTTGGGTACTTGTTTCCTAGCACGGCGCCACCGATTTTGATTGTATCCATCGGGTCGTAAAAATCAAATTGCATGCGATGCGATCGACCCGATTTTTACATTGGAATCAATGTAAAAAGCCCCAAAACCCCCCATTTTAATACCAAACCCCCCTCATGTTTCAAATGCCCCCCCCCCCATTGTTAACGCCACCCCACTATTGATGCCAACCCTAAGCGTGGCGAGCGGCGGCGGTACACGTCCTTCGACCTTTTCATACCCCTACTATCCACGTCGGCGTGGAGTCGATTCTATATAGTGTGGCGAGCCACCGAGCCCGAAGCGGGGCGAGCGGACACAGATACCTTCACAGGTATCCGCGTCCCCTAGTGGGCTTCACAGGTATCCGCGTCCCCTCGCGGGGCTCGCCACGCTTTGGGCTCGGTGGCTCGCTGCGCTCGCAACACTATATAGAATCGACTCCACGCCGACGTGGATAGTAGGGGTATGAAAAGGTCGGAGGACGCGTATCTCCGCCCCTTGCGGGCTCGCTGCGCTCACCACGCTTCGGGGTGGCTGCAGACTGAGTTTTTTTTTTCTTTTTAATTTGTAGGAAAACCTTGTGGAGAGCAAACACCACAAACTTGCCAGAAGCCTAAGAAGTGGCCCCTCGGACCATGACCTGAAGCCAAACGCCGCCACGCGGGATCAGCTCAATGTGAGTTTGTGTGTTCGTGAATATCTCTGAATTAGGTTCTAAATGTTTTCTGGCAAATTATCAGTCAGCACTGGGCACACCCACACTGCACTGGGCACACCCGCACTGCACTGGGCACACCCACACTCCACTGGGCACACCCGCATTGCACTGGTCACACCCACGCTGCTTTGGTCACACCCACACTCCACTGGGCACACCTGCACTGCACTGGGTACACCCATTCAGCACCGGGCACACCCACGCAGCACTTTTTACAATAACCCCTTTATCCAGTCCCATATGGCAGTAAATCTGTCCCTGTGCCCTGCAGAATCATAGAGATGTGTAGTTACTCCTTGTCCATCCTTATGGGCAGCATTACAAATCTCAGGTGCTGTTGTGTGTGAGGCTGAATTAGGCCCAGAATCAGCCTCTTCCTCCATAGAACCATCTGCGGTTGTGAGACACCGTCATTTTCTGACTGGTGGATAATTATCTGCCAAGTCTCTTCATAGTTATGATTTGATGGGCGACGCTGAATGTATAAGTATTCCAGGTATAAGGCCGGCTATAGGTTACTGTGAATGTCGGGGAGAACAGCACTGTGGCCGTCATACCGAGCGTGCAGTTTGGGGACAGTAACCGCTATACGTGACATCAGACCTGGATCACACGGATAAATAATACTTCTCATTGTCTGTCTCCTACTCAGATCATTGTCAGTTACCCGCCAACCAAACAGCTGACATCAGAGGAACAGGATCTGGTGTGGAAGTTCCGGCACTACCTGACTAGCCAGGAGAAGGTGCGTGCTAGTCCCAAGCTTGGCGTTTCAGCCACGCCGGCAGGTGTCACGTGGCACTGTGCTGTGTCTGAGCGATGTACTGAACCTACTGTAGGTCCTGCGTTCGGTAGTTACAGCACAAAACGGATGCCCCCAGTAAGGTTATGGTCTACGTGTTCGACCATGTTTAGGTTGACAATACCATGGTCGACGGTGTCTAGTTTGACGCCTATACTTTGTCGTCCGCGTTTAGCTAGACAGAGATGGGAGGTCGATGGAAGGTAAGCATTGACGGGAACCTTGTCAACAGTAGCAAGGTTTATGTGTCAGCAAACTGTTATATTCCTACTCTATGTCCACTTGGATAGTTGAGTAGGAACCAAGTGGATAGCACCATAAAAAAGACAAAAAACCTGTGTCAACCATGCTATGCTACTGTCAACCAGGTTCCTGTTGATGCTTACCTTCCGTCGATCTCCCGTCACTGCCGACGACCTAGTATAGGCATCTAACTAGATGCGTCAACCATGGTATTGTCGACCACCACCCGTCGATCTGCTGTCCGGATACCGCAGGCCACAGACACGCAGAAAATAATAATACATTTGTCTATATGTCATTGTCATGTGTCTAGTCCTGGTCAGGGGTTGGTGGTCTGGTCTTACTACAGAGGATGTAAGGTGGGCAGATACAGTCCCACCAGTAGAAGACCGACCACTACACTGTTCTCAGATACATCGTATTCTTCCGTATAAATAAGGTGCCCACCTGTGGGTCACCCTTTCCTGTCCTGAATGGCGAACCTCCCTCTGCAGGTACGTCAGACATCGCCACCTATCTTATGCTACTGGTCTAAGATCCAGAAACATTGTGACCTCTTATCAGGTACAACGGAAACCGTGTCCGAAGGGAGGGGTCTAGTGTACGTGGGCCCTGATTGGTCAGAAGAGTTACTGGCAATAAAGTAGATATTATATAAATGCACACTTGGGAGCCCCTCGGATCTGGCGTCCATGTGATTGGTCGGCGATGTCTAGGTCAACACCATATGGTCACCACAGGCAAAAGGTTGGTGTGTGAGTAGGCGACACACGAAAAATCACCTTGAATTTTTTTACTTATTTTTGGGACTTTTTCACACCTTATCGTCCACGCGGACTCCAATTGAGAATGGTGACTTGTGCCAAGCAGAGCACATGCTCAAGTTAATGAAATTGACCCCAAGAAAATTCATGTGTTTTGTGTAGTTATAGACAGGCAAAAAAAAAGGTAGGAGGCCCTGCTGACATGAATATACTGTCAAATCCCTCTGGGGCATCCGGAGTAACTCTGTACATCCTGCTGTGATATGAGGCCACAGTCACATGACGCAGAATAGTGACCATTCATTAAAGGGACTACTGATCTCTCACTGATCGGTGGAAGAGACCGAGCTGCTCATAGGAACGGCAGCTTAAATGGTGAGTGTATGAATTGCTGGATACTCCTTATTAAGGACTGTTTGCACTATGCCCCTTCTCCGTATGCTGCATCTGCCCGTAGTGATGCCAGTCCTGGGGAATTTTTTAAATCCCGGGATTCTGGATTGAAAAATTCAGGGATTGGCTACCCTAATAAAAAAATAAAAAAATTACCCACACATGTCACTGTAAAGCCCCCCCCCCCAATCCTCCCTGCCATGTCACTTATGTCACTTATGGCAGTGATGACAGCAGCTTCAAGTCCGTCCGACCATCTCCACGGCCAGGCGACTGGGTTCGGGACAGTGTGCTCTGCTGACTGGCATGGGGGTATTAATCCCGGAATCCCGGGATTGGAAGCTTCAATTCTGGGATTCGAATCCCTCCAATTTTAGGCCAAAATTCCGGGATCCCACCGATCCCGATCCTGGGATTGGCTTCCCTATTCGTCCGTATTCTGGGTGGTGATGGATAGGTTGCACCAGAGGTTGATGGATTTGTTCCGTGATCGTCATATTAAATGATTTGTTTATTTTCTAGGTGTTAAAACCAGTAAATGTTTGTTGTTGCTAGGTCTCGATCACGGCCCATTAACATTTAGGATTCTGTTCTCTTTAGGCTCTGACCAAATTTCTAAAGTGCGTCAACTGGGATTTACCGCAGGAGGCCAAGCAGGCCCTGGAGCTTCTGGGGAAGTGGAAGCCCATGGACGTGGAGGATTCTCTAGAGCTTCTCTCGTCGCATTTCACAAACCCAACAGTGCGACGCTACGCAGTGGCTCGGCTTCAGCAGGCGGATGATGAGGTAGGGCCCGGCATGCCGTGTTTATAGCACGCTCTTATTTGGGGATACAGAGTAACTCTGTTATTCATCAGGAGTATTGGGAATGGCAAACTGCAGTAAAATGGTAACATACATGTAGTAAAATACTCTATAGGTGGGAATGAAGCCTGGGTGTGCGGTCAGACTGCTGCTGGTAGGCCTTTGTGCGATGTGGGTGTACAGAGAAAGACCTTGGCTCGGTAATGTATGGGCAGACGAGGAAAGGATTGATTGAGACAGATTGCTGCTGTTAGAGTTCAGGTAGAAGACATTAGACTGATATAGTTGTTAGGAGTTTGTGTTATGAAGAGTTAAATTGAAAGCCATTGCACTGATGACAGGACTGCCGTGACAGATTCTGGTGGTGTCATGAGACTGATGTCTGGACTCGTTGCTGCGCAGGGTTACAGAGTAATCTCATGCTGCTGTGACCGGTTAAGACAGAAGCCATAAAACTGATATCAGGACTCTGAGCTGTGAAGGGTTAAAACAGATGCCATTGAATATGGTTAGGATGCTTTTATGTGAAGGGTTAAGGTGGAAGCCATTAGACCAATACTGTCAGGACTCAGACATGACATCACTGTGCTCAGGACTCAGACGTGACATCACTGTGCTCAGGACTCAGACGGGACATCACTGTGCTCAGGACTCAGACGGGACATCACTGTGCTCAGGACTCAGACGGGACATCACTGTGCTCAGGACTCAGACGGGACATCACTGTGCTCAGGACTCAGACGGGACATCACTGTGCTCAGGACTCAGACGGGACATCACTGTGCTCAGGACTCAGACGTGACATCACTGTGCTCAGGACTCAGACGGGACATCACTGTGCTCAGGACTCAGATGTGACATCACTGTGCTCAGGACTCAGACGGGACATCACTGTGCTCAGGACTCAGACGGGACATCACTGTGCTCAGGACTCAGACGGGACATCACTGTGCTCAGGACTCAGACGTGACATCACTGTGCTCAGGACTCAGACGTGACATCACTGTGCTCAGGACTCAGACGGGACATCACTGTGCTCAGGACTCAGACGGGACATCACTGTGCTCAGGACTCTGCCGGGACATCACTACGCTCAGGACTCAGACGTGACATCACTGTGCTCAGGACTCTGCTGTGACATCATCACTGTGCTCAGGACTCTGCCGTGACATCATCACTGTGCTCAGGAGTCTGCCGTGACATCATCACTGTGCTCAGGAGTCTGCCGTGACATCATCACTGTGCTCAGGACTCTGCCGTGACATCATCACTGTGCTCAGGACTCTGCCGTGACATCACTGTGCTCAGGACTCTGCCGTGACATCATCACTGTGCTCGGGACTCTGCCGTGACATCATCACTGTGCTCGGGACTCTGCCGTGACATCATCACTGTGCTCGGGACTCCGCCGTGACATCATCACTGTGCTCGGGACTCTGCCGTGACATCATCACTGTGCTCGGGACTCTGCCGTGACATCATCACTGTGCTCGGGACTCTGCCGTGACATCATCACTGTGCTCGGGACTCTGCCGTGACATCATCACTGTGCTCAGGACTCTGCCGTGACATCATCACTGTGCTCGGGACTCCGCCGTGACATCATCACTGTGCTCAGGACTCTGCCGTGACATCATCACTGTGCTCGGGACTCTGCCGTGACATCATCACTGTGCTCAGGACTCTGCCGTGACATCATCACTGTGCTCAGGACTCTGCCGTGACATCACTGTGCTCAGGACTCTGCCGTGACATCATCACTGTGCTCAGGACTCTGCCGTGACATCATCACTGTGCTCAGGACTTTGCCGTGACATCATCACTGTGCTCAGGACTCTGCCGTGACATCATCACTGTGCTCAGGACTTGTGCTGGGAGGGGATCGCGCAGAAGACAGTACATCACGGTTTTTAGGATGCTGTGATGGGTTGGCTTATGGTCGCTAGGTCGACCACTGAAAGCCTTAGCCATGTCAACCACTAAGGTCGACATGGCTAAGGCCGACAGGGTCAGAAGGTGGACACAAGCATTAGGTCCACAATGGGAAGGTCAACATGAATTTTTCTCTTTTTTTTGTCGGCCTTCAGTGGTCGTTCCTATGACCCATACCCGTTGGGTTCTGGAGGAAGCCATAAGACTTTGGTTCCTAGGACCCAGTACTGTGGAACATACAGTATTAGACTGATGCTGTTATCTGCTATTAAGACCCTTGTGCCATGCGCTATGCATGGGGTAAGATACAGATGTAGATATGCTTATCGCATGTGCAAAACCTTTGCTGCCGATGCGTCGGCATCCCCGTGCGTCTGTCTCACTTCCGTAGAGCATTAGGTGTTCTTTAGCCAGGGCCCAATGAGCAAGATCGTGGCTACATCTGTGCATGATCTTAGTTTGATCTCATTAGAAATCTGTTCCTTACAGCGGTTCAGGCGGAAGCCATGAGACCATTGGTTCCTGTGATTCAGAGTATCCGAATTCATTCACGGCACTCCTAGGCCAGAATGGTGCTGATCATTCACCCTTAGGGTCAGCTACAGTATGTGATAATAGACAGGGTTATGATTCTGATTTTTTTACATATTTTAGCACTGGTTTTGTCTACCACGCTAACCATGATGAATTTTATCTGGTCCGGGGTCACCAGCCTGTGTCACCCCTGCAAGTTCTCCGCAGCACCCAGGCAGGTTGGTGCTATGAAGGTTTTTAGGGCAGGGTGCTGTTAGTGCTCTGTGCTGTGATTGGTTAAGGCGGAGGCCGTCAGACTGTTGCTGTTAGTGCTCTGTGCTGTGATGGGTTAAGGCGGAGGCAGTCAGACTGATGCTGTTATTGCTCTGTGCTGTGATGGGTTAAGGCGGAGGCCGTCAGACTGATGCTGTTAGTGCTCTGTGCTGTGATGGGTTAAGGCGGAGGCCGTCAGACTGATGCTGTTCGTGCTCTGTGCTGTGATGGGTTAAGGCGGAGGCAGTCAGACTGATGCTGTTATTGCTCTGTGCTGTGATGGGTTAAGGCGGAGGCCGTCAGACTGATGCTGTTAGTGCTCTGTGCTGTGATGGGTTAAGGCGGAGGCCGTCAGACTGATGCTGTTATTGCTCTGTGCTGTGATGGGTTAAGGCGGAGGCCGTCAGACTGATGCTGTTAGTGCTCTGCCTTAACCATTCACAGAACGGGATACGGTCATTTGGTCTAAAGCATGGGTCCTCAAACTGCGGCCCTCCAGATGTTGTGAAACTACAAATCCCAGCATGCCTTGCCACAATTTTAACACTCCCTTATAGCAAAACTGTGGCAAGGCATGCTGGGATTTGGAATGGTTAAGGCAGAGGTCGTCAGACCGATGCTGTTATTGCTCTGTGCTGTGAAGGGTTAAGGCGGAGGCCGTCAGACTGATGCTGTTAGGGCTCTGTGCTGTGAAGGGTTAATGCGGAGGCTGTCAGACCAATGCTGTTAGTGCTCTGTGCTGTGAAGGGTTAAGGCGGAGGCCATCAGACTGATGCTGTTAGGGCTCTGTGCTGTGAAGGGTTAATGCGGAGGCTGTCAGACCGATGCTGTTAGTGCTCTGTGCTGTGAAGGGTTAATGCGGAGGCCGTCAGACTGATGCTGTTAGGGCTCTGTGCTGTGAAGGGTTAATGCGGAGGCTGTCAGACTGATGCTGTTAGTGCTCTGTGCTGTGAAGGGTTAAGGTGGAGGCCATCAGACCGATGCTGTTAGGGCTCTGTGCTGTGAAGGGTTAAGGCGGAGGCCGTCAGACCGATGCTGTTAGTGCTCTGTGCTGTGAAGGGTTAAGGCGGAGGCCATCAGACCAATGGTTAATGCGGAGGCCATCAGACTGATGCTGTTAGGGCTCTGTTCTGTAAATGGCTAAGGCGGAGGCCATCAGACTGGTGCTGTAAGGGCTCTGTGCTGTGAATGGTTAATGCGGAGGCCTTCAGACTGAAGCTGTTAGGGCCCTGTTCTGTGAATGACTAAGGCAAAGGCCGTCAGTCCGGTGCTGTTAGGGCTCTGTGCTGTGAATGGTTAATGCGGAGGCTGTCAGACCAATGCTGTTATTGCTCTATGCTGTGAAGGGTTAATGCGGCGGCTGTCAGACTGATGCTGTTAGGGCTCTGTGCTGTGAAGGGTTAAGGCGGAGGCCGTCAGACCGATGCTGTTAGGGCCCTGTGCTGTGAAGGGTTAAGGCGGAGGCCATCAGACTGATGCTGTTAGGGCCCTGTTCTGTGAATGGCTAAGGTGGAGGCCGTCAGACCGGTGCTGTTAGGGCTCTGTACTGTGAATGGTTAATGTGGAGGCCGTCAGACTGATGCTGTTATGGCTCTGTGCTGTGAAGGGTTAATGTGGAGGCCGTCAGACTGATGCTATTAGGGCTCTGTGCTGTGAAGGGTTAAGGCGGAGGCTGTCAGACCGATGCTGTTAGGGCTCTGTGCTGTGAAGGGTTAAGGTGGAGGCCGTCAGACTGATGCTGTTAGGGCTCTGTGCTGTGAAGGGTTAAGGCGGAGGCCGTCAGACTGATGCTGTTAGGGCTCTGGGCTGTGAAGGGTTAAGGCGGAGGCCGTCAGACCGGTGCTGTTAGGGCTCTGTGCTGTGATGGGTTAAGGTGGAGGTCGTCAGACCGGTGCTGTTAGGGCTCTGTGCTGTGATGGGTTAAGGCAGAGGCCGTCAGACCGGTGCTGTTAGGGCTCTGTGCTGTGAAGGGTTAAGGCGGAGGCTGTCAGACCGATGCTGTTAGGGCCCTGTTCTGTGAATGGTTAATGCGGAGGCCATCAGACTGATGCTGTTAGGGCTCTGTGCTGTTGAGGGTTAAGGCGGAGGCCATCAGACTGATGCTGTTAGGGCTCTGTGCTGTGAAGGGTTAAGGCAGAGGCTGTCAGACCGATGCTGTTAGGGCCCTGTTCTGTGAATGGTTAATGCGGAGGCTGTCAGACTGATGCTGTTAGGGCCCTGTTCTGTGAATGGTTAATGCGGAGGCCGTCAGACTGATGCTGTTAGGGCTCTGTGCTGTGAATGGTTAAGGCGGAGGCCGTCAGACTGATGCTGTTAGGGCTCTGTGCTGTGAAGGGTTAAGGCGGAGGCAGTCAGACTGATGCTGTTAGGGCTCTGTGCTGTGAAGGGTTAAGGCGGAGGCTGTCAGACTGATGCTGTTTGGGCCCTGTTCTGTGAATGGTTAATGCGGAGGCTGTCAGACTGATGCTGTTAGGGCTTTGTGCTGTGAATGGTTAATGCGGAGGCTGTCAGACTGATGCTGTTAGGGCCCTGTGCTGTGAATGGTCAATGCGGAGGCTGTCAGACCGGTGTTGTTAGGGCTCTGTGCTGTGAATGGTTAATGCGGAGGCTGTCAGACCGATGCTGTTAGGGCTCTGTGCTGTGAATGGTTAATGCGGAGGCTGTCAGACTGATGCTGTTAGGGCTCTGTGCTGTGAATGGTTAATGCGGAGGCCATCACACTGATGTTGGAGGCTGGATGATCTCCCTCCCTCCTCTTGTCAAACACTGACCTTGTTTTTGCAATCTGATAGAAATTTCATTACTTGTTTGAAGAGTGATATGGATTGTGCGCACGCGGGTCAGACCTCTCATCTCTGCAGGCAGCCAGCGACCAGTAACATTCAATTTGTTCCCAAGCTTGGCTGTAACCTGTGACGGTGAAACGCCGGCATCGATTCTCCCAGACAGTGCAGAGGCCATCTTCTGTTCTGTCAGACTTGGGAGAAAATAAGGAGGTAAAGACATTGTAATGAGATTGCAGGGCACCGATGTCATCCTCGTCACGGAGAAAAAACAACGTTTGCTGTCTCCCCAGAGAAACCCAAGTCACTGATGCACAGCGTTGTGTAGCTCAGCGCAAACCGCTGCGGGATGGGGAAGAATCGGCATGGGGGCTAGTGATAGAGCAGTGGGGCTGGTTACGTGAGCGGGTGGTTATGCCCCTGTTATCCCCATCAGCAGGCAGCTGCTGAGTATAAGAATCCTGGTAGGATGTGTAATGTGCATATGAAGGTATTTGTGACATCTCAGTCGCCGTCACCTGACTTAGTAGCCCACCTATCAATACGTTTTAGCTATTTAAAACTCCTAGCATATGATAAATGGGGCTTCAGCCAATCGGTAACTGTCATGTGACAGCTGGGAGCTGATTGGCTGGAGCACCAGTTCTCATAAGCAACAAGTCCTAAATACCTAAAATTCATTGATAAATGGGCCTCTTAGAGGTCAATTGGTTGATAAATGGCCCCCTTAAAGGTTTATGTATCAATTAATTTAATTAAGCCATTAAAAACTTGTTGCACATAATAACTGGCGCTCCAGCCAATCAGCTCCCAACTGTCACATGACCCTTACCGATTGGCTGAAGCACTATCATATGCTAGTTTAAAATAGCTAAAACACATTTATAGGTGGGCTACGAAGTCAGGCGATGAAAGGAACCAGGTCCCAAACAGTGATCTTCGTAGGTTTCAACCACACTGGTACAAAGCCTTGGAAAAAAAGAAAAAATGGCGAGAGATAAAGTACCAGCCAGCTCTCTCCTAAATGCCATGTTGTCGGCTGGATTTAAAACATTACAGACAGTTAGGGGTACGTTTAATCTAAAGTTTTTAAAAGTGAGAGATGTTGCCCACAGAAACCAATCAGATATTATCATCCAGGAGGTGCTGGACAAATGTTAACTAGCATCCAATTGGTTGCCATGGGCATCAGTGTTCATTCTAGCACCCGCCAACTTTGAAAATCCATGCAGTTCCTCTTCCTGCCTGGGGTGTCGCCATCTGCTGTGGTGCTTCTAACACAGTTTGGTCTGTATATCAGCACTGATATGCAAACCAGACCTGTGCTAGAAACACTACAGCAGACAGCGACTCCCCAGGCTGGGAACAGGAACTGCATGGGTTTTTAAAGCTGGCGGGTGCTAGTATGAACACTAGGCATCAGCGTCTGAGAACTCACTGTTTAGTAAATTGACCCCTTAGTAGCTGTTGGTTGGTACATTCTCTCCATCCACTTTCTCTCTGTCCAAATTTTTTTAAATGGACCCCATAGTCTCTGAGTTCCCTCATTCTTGTTGTATCTGGACTTGCTAACCTCCTGAAATACTCCACACTGCTGTGGACATTCCAGTGATTCCGTTAGCTACATGTTGTACCCTCATTGACTTTATCCTCAGTCACTGTCTGCACTGATCATTCCCACCATAGCAGGTTACACACCTCAAGTACTTGTCCCCCAATCCTGTACACGTGTTCAGACGTGTATTAGTCACATGTGTGCATCTGAAGCTGTGTGGCAGCGTGTTTGCTCCTGACATCTGGGTGCGTGTACTATTCCCCCCCCCCCCATATGGCACAGAGACCATACATAGATGCCTTTGATTCACGTGGAACTGGTCTCGGCTTCTTCTGTATGCAGCCCGCGTGATCGGCATTGATTTACAACGTGTATCAGTTGGAATAGATCTCGCACCATTAGTGTCTCCTTTTTATGGATTTTCTCTGCATATATTTAGCATAAGAATCCCTCTCTCTCTCTTCAAGGACGATTCACTGCTTGACGACTGCACAGATGTCATAACTTTAAGCATTTTCTATCTTCTCCTCAAGTGCCCGGTTCTCGAGCAGTCTGCGGAGCATCAGTCATGTTGCTTGGTGGCTGTGTAACAAGTAATAAAAGAGGCAGCTGCCGTCTTACTATCTGCGTTCCCAGAAGAACCGGTTCATCTCACAGGCCTCCATTGCGATAAAAGACTCTCTCGGGACCTGGGGTGCCGGGAGGGACTGCTTGGCGTGACTGCGGCACATCTGTATATCTATGTGAGACTTGGGGATCTATGCTAATCAGTGTAAAGTGGAGAAGTTGCCAAAGGCGACCAGTCAGCTGCTCTGTATGATTTTATAGTATTCAAATTATAAATGCTATTTTAATGCGGATTGGTTGCCATGAGCAACTTCGCCGCTAACTTCTCCATTCGTTTAACTGCTTAGTACAGGGCGGGCCAAACCTGTCCTCAAGATCTACCAACATGTGTCTCAGGCAACCTGTGGATCTATAGTATCAATGAATGCAGCATCTTTGAAAATGTGAAAGTTAGTAATGGCTGCATCTGTGCACCAGCTAGGTGATCTGGGACATGCAACAGTTAGTAATGACTACAACTGTGCACCAGCTAGGTGATCTGGGACATGCGACGGTTAGTAATGACTACAGCTGTGCACCAGCTAGGTGATCTGGGACATGCAACAGTTAGTAATGACTACAACTGTGCACCAGCTAGGTGATCTGGGACATGCGACAGTTAGTAATGACTACAGCTGTGCACCAGCTAGGTGATCTGGGACATGCAACAGTTAGTAATGACTACAGCTGTGCACCAGCTAGGTGATCTGGGACATGCGACAGTTAGTAATGACTACAGCTGTGCACCAGCTAGGTGATCTGGGACATGTGACAGTTAGTAATGACTACAGCTGTGCACCAGCTAGGTGATCTGGGATATGCGACAGTTAGTAATGACTGCACCTGTGCACCAGCTAGGTGATCTGGGACATGCGACAGTTAGTAATGACTACAGCTGTGCACCAGCTAGGTGATCTGGGACATGTGACAGTTAGTAATGACTACAGCTGTGCACCAGCTAGGTGATCTGGGACATGTGACAGTTAGTAATGACTACAGATGTGCACCAGCTAGGTGATCTGGGGAATGTGACAGTTAGTAATGACTACAGCTGTGCACCAGCTAGGTGATCTGGGGAATGTGACAGTTAGTAATGAACACAGCTGTGCACCAGCTAGGTGATCTGGAAGAAGTGGACCATTGGTAGATCTCAAGGACCTGATTGGCCAACCCTGGCTTAGTACATCTCCCCCTATCTACTAAGTCTTGGAGAGAGATAAAGTTACAGGCAATCTGCTTCTGACTGCCGTGTCACAGGCTGGGTTTGAAACATGGCAGCTACGGGCTGGTTGGTTGGTGCTTAATCACTGTTCAAGGCTTAGTACGTTAGGCTGAGGGAGAGATAAAGTACCAACTAACCAGCTCCTGTTATTAAGTAGCTGAATACTATTAGACATCTATCGTGTGGAGGAAGCTGCCGATCCATTGGCCTCTACAATCAGAAACACACAATGACCCCACACTGCATCGTATCTCTTCTTCCCGCAGGATTTGCTGATGTACCTGTTACAGTTAGTGCAAGCTCTGAAGTATGAAAACTTTGATGATATAAAGAATGGACTAGAGCCAACAAAGAGAGACAGTCAGGGCCCCATGCTGGAGAGCTTGCTGACCTCTGGAATCGCCTCCGGCGACGTGGACAGGTACAGCACACCTGGGTGGGCCTTTGCATAGACGGCCCAGAAATCTTCTATATGAATATACATCACTGCGTCCGGTAACATGTGATTGTGCCACGTTTGTCACAGAGGAAACGGTTACCCGGTGCATTGTTATATGTAACAGCCATACTATCCCTATATCACAGCTCACAGATCATATCCAGTAATATCCCGCGGTCATCATCTCCGGCGCCTACATCCAAGGGCAAGGATGGCCTGGAATCTGAAAGCCTGGAGGTGAGCAGCAGCCCTTTCACAGGTGTGGTGTGATGGTGTGACATACCTCGTCCCAGGTAATAGTGTCAGGTGTGGTGTGAGGGTGTGACATACCCCGTCCCAGGTAATAGGGTCAGGTGCGGTGTGAGAGTGTGACATACCCCGTCCCAGGTAATAGGGTCAGGTGCGGTGTGAGGGTGTAACATACCCGTCCCAGGTAATACCATCAGGTGTGGTGTGAGGGTGTGACATACCTCATCCCAGGTAATAGGGTCAGGTGCGGTGTGAGAGTGTGACATACCCCATCCCAGGTAATAGGGTCAGGTGCGGTGTGAGAGTGTGACATACCCCGTCCCAGGTAATAGGGTCAGGTGTGGTGTGAGGGTGTAACATACCCCGTCCCAGGTAATACCATCAGGTGTGGTGTGAGGGTGTGACATACCCCATCCCAGGTAATAGGGTCAGGTGCGGTGTGAGAGTGTGACATACCCTGCCCCAGGTAATACCATCAGGTGTGGTGTGAGGGCGTGACATACCCCGTCCCAGGTAATAGGGTCAGGTGCGGTGTGAGGTGTAACATACCCCGTCCCAGGTAATACCATCAGGTGTGGTGTGAGGGTGTAACATACCCCATCCCAGGTAATAGTGTCAGGTGTGGTGTGAGGGTGTGACATACCCCATCCCAGGTAATAGTGTCAGGTGTGGTGTGAGGTAGTGACATACCCCGTCCCAGGTAATACCATCAGGTGTGGTGTGAGGGTGTAACATACCCCATCCCAGGTAATAGTGTCAGGTGTGGTGTGAGGGCGTAACATACCCCATCCCAAGTAATAGGGTCAGGTGCGGTGTGAGGGTGTAACATACCCCGTCCCAGGTAATAGTGTCAGGTGCGGTGTGAGGGTGTAACATACCCCGTCCCAGGTACTGTAATAGTGTCAGGTGTGGTGTGAGGGTGTGACATACCCCGTCCCAGGTACTGTAATAGTGTCAGGTGTGGTGTGAGGGTGTAACATACCCTGTCCCAGGTACTGTAATAGTGTCAGGTGTGGTGTGAGGGTGTAACATACCCTGTCCCAGGTACTGTAATAGTGTCAGGTGTGGTGTGAGGGCCTAACATACCCTGTCCCAGGTACTGTAATAGTGTCAGGTGTGGTGTGAGGGCCTAACATACCCTGTCCCAGGTAATAGTGTCAGGTGTGGTGTGAGGGCGTAACATACCCCGTCCCAGGTAATAGTGTCAGGTGTGGTGTGAGGGCGTGACATACCCCGTCCCAGGTAATAGTGTCAGGTGCGGTGTGAGGGTGTAACATACCCTGTCCCAGGTACTGTAATAGTGTCAGGTGTGGTGTGAGGGTGTAACATACCCTGTCCCAGGTACTGTAATAGTGTCAGGTGTGGTGTGAGGGCCTAACATACCCTGTCCAAGGTACTGTAATAGTGTCAGGTGTGGTGTGAGGGCCTAACATACCCTGTCCCAGGTACTGTAATAGTGTCAGGTGTGGTGTGAGGGCGTAACATACCCCGTCCCAGGTAATAGTGTCAGGTGTGGTGTGAGGGCGTGACATACCCCGTCCCAGGTAATAGTGTCAGGTGCGGTGTGAGGGTGTAACATACCCTGTCCCAGGTACTGTAATAGTGTCAGGTGTGGTGTGAGGGTGTGACATACCCCGTCCCAGGTAATACCATCTGGTGCGGTGTGAGGGTGTAACATACCCAGTCCCAGGTACTGTAATAGTGTCAGGTGTGGTGTGAGGGTGTAACATACCCTGTCCCAGGTACTGTAATAGTGTCAGGTGTGGTGTGAGGGCCTAACATACCCTGTCCCAGGTACTGTAATAGTGTCAGGTGTGGTGTGAGGGCGTAACATACCCCGTCCCAGGTAATAGTGTCAGGTGTGGTGTGAGGGCGTGACATACCCCATCCCAGGTAATAGTGTCAGGTGTGGTGTGAGGACGTGACATACCCCATCCCAGGTAATGCCATCAGGTGCGGTGTGAGGGTGTGACATACCCAGTCCCAGGTAATAGTGTAAGGTGTGGTGTGAGGGTGTGACATACCCCACCCCAGGTAATAGTCTCAGGTGTGGTGTGAGGGCGGCACCGATCCCACCCCAGGTAATAGTGTCAGGTGTGGTGTGAGGGCGGCACCTATCCCACCCCAGGTAATAGTGTCAGGTGTGGTGTGAGGGCGGCATCTATCCCACCCCAGGTAATAGTGTCAGGTGTGGTGTGAGGGCGGCACCTATCCCACCCCAGGTAATAGTGTCAGGTGTGGTGTGAGGGCGGCACCGATCCCACCTCATGTAATAGTGTCAGGTGTGGTGTGAGGGCGGCACCTATCCCACCTCATGTAATAGCGTCAGGTGTGGTGTGAGGGTGGCACCTATCCCACCCCAGGTAATAGCGTCAGGTGTGGTGTGAGGGCGGCACCTATCCCACCTCATGTAATAGCGTCAGGTGTGGTGTGAGGGCGGCACCTATCCCACCCCAGGTAATAGTGTCAGGTGTAGTGTGAGGGCGGCACCTATCCTACCCCAGGTAATAGTGTCAGGTGTGGTGTGAGGGCGGCACCTATCCCACCCCAGGTAATAGTGTCAGGTGTGGTGTGAGGGCGGCACCTATCCTACCCCAGGTAATAGTGTCAGGTGTGGTGTGAGGGCGGCACCGATCCCACCCCAGGTAATAGTGTCAGGTGTGGTGTGAGGGCGGCACCGATCCCACCCCAGGTAATAGTGTCAGGTGTGGTGTGAGGGCGGCACCGATCCCACCCCAGGTAATAGTGTCAGGTGTGGTGTGAGGGCGGCACCTATCCTACCCCAGGTAATAGTGTCAGGTGTGGTGTGAGGGCGGCACCGATCCCACCCCAGGTAATAGTGTCAGGTGTGGTGTGAGGGCGGCACCGATCCCACCTCATGTAATAGTGTCAGGGGTGTTGCTAACATTGTATCAGATTTTATTTTTTGTTTCCTTCCAGCAAGATCTCTGCACCTTCCTCATCTCCCGAGCCTGCAAGAACTCCACCCTGGCCAACTACTTATACTGGTGTGTATGCATTTACTCACTGCTTATACTGGTGCCGGCACATTTACTCACTGCTTATACTGGTGCCGGCACATTTACTCACTGCTTATACTGGTACGTGTGCATTTACTCCCTGCTTATACTGGTACATGTGCATTTACTCACTGCTTATACTGGTACGTGTGCATTTACTCACTGCTTATACTGGTACATGCGCATTTACTCACTGCTTATACTGGTACATGTGCATTTACTCACTGCTTATACTGGTACATGCGCATTTACTCACTGCTTATACTGGTACGTGTGCATTTACTCACTGCTTATACTGGTACGTTTGCATTTACTCACTGCTTATACTGGTACATGCGCATTTACTCACTGCTTATACTGGTACATGTGCATTTACTCACTGCTTATACTGGTACATGCGCATTTACTCACTGCTTATACTGGTACTTGTGCATTTACTCACTGCTTATACTGGTACATGTGCATTTACTCACTGCTTATAGTGGTACATGTGCATTTACTCACTGCTTATACTGGTACATGCGCATTTACTCACTGCTTATACTGGTACATGCGCATTTACTCACTGCTTATACTGGTACATGCGCATTTACTCACTGCTTATACTGGTACATGCGCATTTACTTACTGCTTATACTGGTACTTGTGCATTTACTCACTGCTTATACTGGTACTTGTGCATTTACTCACTGCTTATAGTGGTACATGCGCATTTACTCACTGCTTATACTGGTACATGCGCATTTACTCACTGCTTATACTGTTACATGCGCATTTACTCACTGCTTATACTGGCGCCTTTGCACTGTTATGGTACAAACACACTGGATGTTTTTGCCCAGCGTGTATGAGGAGCGGTGATGTGAAAATTGCTGGCCTAAAAATCACAGTGAGCGATTTTAACGGACAGAGAACCACATCTAGTCCCCACATCCATGGTCTGTTTGGGAGGAATTCAGTTGTGCTGATGTTCTACCAGGTATCGTGGAAATGCCTGTCTGTGTACGTATCAGCAGTTTGCGATAACACCAATAACCTCTTTAGGGTCTAGTGAAAAACCTGCAATATACAGTAGGTGGATTCGAATTTGCACTGAATTGACACCCCCCCCCTCCCCCCCCCCCCATCCCTTTGTTTTGGACTCAGTAGGGTATAGGAGGCTGCGCAAGGTACTCCATAACTGAACAAAGATTGGGATGGTTTAAAGGAATCTGCATTATCCAGGTTGACATCTGCTTTAGTGATTCACTGTGGGGACAATTAAGAGAGATACTAATTACAGAAATGCTTATCGGTGCACTGGTGGTCGCTGTTTATATACTGTCTAGTGCGTTATTTAGGTGTACACGATGTACAGAACCATATGTGCTTCTCGTTATCTCCCAGGTATGTTATAGTGGAATGTGAGGACCAGGACACCCAGCAGAGAGGCCCAAAGACGCACGAGATGTACATGAATGTTATGAGGAGGTTTAGCCAGGCGCTACTGAAGGTAATGTGGCTGATTAATACGGCCGCGCAATTTATCATTCTCCACCACATCCGACAGCATGGCTTCATCGGTTACGGGATGGACGGTCGGCGCTGTTCGTGTTCATTCTAGCACCTTGCATCTTCCAAAACCTGTGCAGTTCCTTTTCCCTGCCTGGGGTGTCGCTGTCTGTTGAGGGGCTTCTAGAACCGTGTGCTCTGTATTTTAGCACTGATATGCAGAATAGACTTGTGTTGGAAGAACCACAGAAGAGCGACACCCCAGGCAGGGAGGAGGAACTGCACAGGTTTTGGAAAATGCAAGGTGGTAGAATGTACACTACACTGTCTAGATATGGGGTCGATCACTCTTGGTCGAAGGTGTCTAGTAAGACACCTAAAGTGTCACCATAATCCAGATATACTGTTCCTGAATAACTGTGGAATCTAATATTCAGATTTGGTGGGACATGGGTTCTCCAGATGACGGATTTTTCCTTAAGGTGCCCATACACTGCTGCGACGTCTTGCAGCAGTGTTTGGACACCCGATACCCTGGCAAGCTGCCAGGACCTTCCCGGCGGCAGGGACGCATGCGATCCGTTATTATCAATTCGCATGCGTCCCTGCTTCCCGCCCGCCGTGCCGCCAGGAGGGAGGTCCCAGGACGGGTGCCCGTCCAACCACCTGGTCGGGTCCGATGCACACGGGACCGCGCATCGGACCCGACAGCATGTCAGGAAGAGGCTATTTGGTCCGATTTAACGGGCCGATTGGTCGCAAGTGGCACCAGCGAGAAATGGAAACACTGTGTTAATTGGAGTTGGTTTTGCTTATTACTGCACCCTAACCAATCACTTTGCACTTTTAAAACTATGATGTCATGCTGGTAGTGGGTGGGGCTTATATATTGTAATACTGGGGACAGTTTCATAGTTTCAGCATTGCTCAGTGCGTGCTGCAGGGGTGATGCTTCTGGGACAGCTGATCACAGCTAGCTGATAATATCCAGAGCAGTGCGTCCATACGTCACATGGGGCCTTGCCGTGGAAACATGTAACGGCAGTAGATCCCGTGTAATCCTACAGAAGAACTGATCTCTCCTTTCCATCTCCCACTGCAGGGTGACAAGTCTGTGCGGGTGATGCGCTCACTCCTGGCCACACAGCAGACCTTCGTAGACCGACTGGTTCACCTGATGAAAGCCGTACAGCGTGAAAGTGGCAACCGCAAGAAGAAGGTGAGACCCCCCCCCCCCCCTGTCCAGCATTATCCTCCTGTCCTTAGATCTCCGTCTGTGTTCTACCCTGCACTCGAAGCTGTGATCTGTATGACTAGCACATGTCTGAGTCCCACACGTGTCTTTGTCATCCGCTCCTCAAATCAATAGACTCTGAGGCGGGATCAAAAGAAAAAGCAGTATCTCTGCACCTGGGGAACATCATGCTGCACAGCAGGGGGGCAGATGCAAGTGCACAGAGAGGACTTTTATGAGTAACAGATTTCTATGGTGCTTAAAGGGCCTATAGCTTTGCAGAAATACAGTGACCTAATTGGTTGGTTGCTGTTGTCATGTAGCAAAATGTTTGCCCACCATTTACCATGCATCACCATTGTGCACTGGGAAATGTGGCAGTTGGTGAACCTGTTCAGTGATCTGGAACATGTGACCCGCTGGGGGGCCTGGGAACTGTGACCGTTATTTGCAACCACCCACTAAGCAGGGATTTTATGTAGTTCAACTCCTAAGTGGGTAAAAAGCAGCATAATGTTCCACCAAGCAACCATTGCCCCCGGGCACCTCAGCAAGTTATAATAATCTAATAATAAAAATGAATGTTGTTATAATTTCCTGCTACGGCAGAGAAAGGTTAGAATTATAGTTGGTGGAAATGTTCAGCTCATTAGGATGCAGATAACAGGAATACAGTTAGAGGAGAGGAACATGGTTGCCAATAAAGTTCCATCATTTGGCGCAGTCTGGCGTACTGTCCGTGGTTAGAAGGGGTCCAGATCACGCAGTGTGTCCCCAGGAGATCTACACCTGATGATGGTTAAATATTGTTATCTTGGCCATTATGATTCAGAACCTATTTGAAGCATTATCCCCTTATGTTATCTTCTGGCAATGCAGATCTTCCCCAACTAATAATGCCGATAATAATAGCCAGTCCGCCATACATGGTCTAAGTGTTGTAGGTCACATTATATCACAGTGCGCAGATAGACATCTGTTGGATGCATGCTAGTTATTCAGCAATCACACCCTATAACTCACTGACGTTCCCAGAATGAGCGGCTCCAGGCCTTATTAGCAGACAACGAGAAGATGAACCTGTCTGAGATCGAGCCTATCCCGCTACCACTAGAGCCCCAGGTGAAGATCAGAGGCATCATCCCAGAGAAGGCCACACTCTTCAAGGTAAAGTCTTCAGTCCTGCAGTCATTCCAGGGTGACGAGATAGTCTGCTGTATGTAGATTCTGGGTGCATCGATACCAGGGCTGGAGGGCGGCTTCTTGCCCACTCCCAATCTTTACCCTTACTTAGGCTGAAGCCTATTTGTATTAAAGGGCTGCGCGCTGGCCCTAAAGCCGGTCTGGGTTTCTGGACCAGTTTGTCTGATTTGGATCAAATGTTTCTTAAATTGATGAACAGACCAATTGAAATCTGGCTGTATGCTTGTTGTCGACAGGGGTACCGGATGATCTCCTTACAGTCGGGATTCCGGCATTCAGGAGACAGATATTGAAATCCCGAATGCTATCAGCCCCGCAGTCGCTACATCACCAATGTGGGAGGTATAATGGCTTAAACAAGGGAATTTGTCAAAATAGGTGTAAAAATTGCCAAGCAAGCCTTTTTATGAAACCCTTTGGGGGCCAACAGCTCTGTGAGAGATGTACAAAATATCTGCTAATAATGCCAGCGCCGCTCACATTTGTTATATAAATTCAAATAAAAAATATTGTGTAAAAAAAGATTATATTTCCTATATAAGATGACATTACCGGTCATAATGATGGATACAAAGGTTTGCTTGGCAATTTTCACACCTAGTTTGACAAATTGACTTGCCCCTCAAAGGGTTCAACCCTTTGATTGACAGCATTGCTGTGAGAGGTCCTCAAAATATCCGCTAAAAATGCCGGCGCCGCTTATAGCAACTGCTCTTATTTTGGGGGCAGTATTTTACTAAGCTCTGATGAGTTGCCTTGGCTGTATTTGGATTTATACTGAAATTCCAGTCGCTGTGAGCTGCGCTGGTATTTGTAGTGGATATTTTGAGGATCTCTCACCGCAAAGTTGGCACTGAAAGGGTTAAAGTGAACTGTGGACACTGCAGTGCGTGTAACACTGAGCATTTGCACACTTATACTTTATAATAACATCTCCAGCCAACTTTATTTGTAGGGGCCCCTGTGAGTTGGTTGTGCTGGGGCCCCTACAATCCTTTCGTCCTACGGGGATTTGTGTGTTGGGCCTGAATGCGCACAACTGGTCCACATGACCGTTATTTGCTGGTCATAGAACGTGTGGATCTGTTCGTAGAGCAGCGTCTCCTGTATTGTGTGACTGTGTATGGGCTATTGGTATAACCATGCTGGAAGCACAGTCTCCGGTTCAGGCGCAGCAGCGCACAGTGTGAATACGGCCCAGGCTGTACATGAGCGATCCTCGCATTGTAACCCGCGCGTTTCTCCTCGGCAGAGCGCCCTTATGCCAGCAAAGTTATACTTCAAAACGGAAGATGGAGGAAAATACCCGGTGATATTCAAGAATGGGGATGACCTGCGTCAGGACCAGCTCATCCTGCAGATCATCTCACTGATGGACAAGGTGAGGGAACATTTCATACGTCTGCCTGGTACGCCATGGGGCAATGTTCCCCTTATAATACATACAGATAATCGCACTGAGGGGCATTTATGGAAGTGTCGCACCTGAGCGTAATATAAAGCTCACAGTCTGCTCTCACACAGCTGTAGGCGGCACGTGACGGAACTGACCTGTCTGTACTCCCCTGTGCGGTGGGCACATGCTAGAACTGACCTGTCTGTACCCCCCTGTGCTGTGGGCACATGCTAGAACTGACCTGTCTGTACCCCCCTGTGCTGTGGGCACATGCTAGAACTGACCTGTCTGTACTCCCCTGTGCGGTGGGCACGTGACAGAACTGACCTGTCTGTACTCCCCTGTGCTGTGGGCATGTGACGGAACTGTCCTGTCTGTACTCCCCTGTGCTGTGGGCACGTGACAGAACTGACCTGTCTGTACTCCCCTGTGCTGTGGGCATGTGACGGAACTGTCCTGTCTGTACTCCCCTGTGCGGTGGGCACATGACAGAACTGACCTGTCTGTACTCCCCTGTGCTGTGGGCACATGCTAGAACTGACCTGTCTGTACTCCCCTGTGCTGTGGGCACATGCTAGAACTGACCTGTCTGTACTCCCCTGTGCTGTGGGCACATGCTAGAACTGACCTGTCTGTACTCCCCTGTGCTGTGGGCACATGCTAGAACTGACCTGTCTGTACTCCCCTGTGCTGTGGGCACGTGACAGAACTGACCTGTCTGTACCCCCCTGTGCTGTAGGCACGTGACGGAACTGACCTGTCTGTACCCCCCTGTGCTGTGGGCACATGCTAGAACTGACCTGTCTGTACTCCCCTGTGCTGTGGGCACGTGACAGAACTGACCTGTCTGTACCCCCCTGTGCTGTGGGCACGTGACGGAACTGACCTGTCTGTACCCCCCTGTGCTGTGGGCACGTGACGGAACTGACCTGTCTGTACCCCCCTGTGCTGTGGGCACGTGACGGAACTGATCTGTCTGTACCCCCCTGTGCTGTGAACACATGCCAGAACTGATCTGTCTGTACCCCATGTGCTGTGGGCACATGACAGAACTGACCTGTCTGTACCCCCCCCCCCCCTGTGCTGTGGACACATGACAGAACTGACCTGTCTGTACCCCCCCTGTGCTGTGGGCACATGACGGAACTGACCTGTCTTTTCCCCCCTGTGCTGTGGACACATGCTAGAACTGACCTGCCTGTACCCCCCTGTGCTGTGGGCACATGACAGAACTGACCTGTCTTTACCCCCCTGTGCTGTGGGCACATGACAGAACTGACCTGTCTTTACCCCCCTGTGCTGTGGGCACATGACGAAACTGACCTGTTTGTTTCATTTACGGACTAATTCCCTGCACCAACCTACTATGTGTTCTGTCAGTGTTGTGTGATGTATGCAGAGCACTGTGCAGTGTCAGTGCTGCTTGGTGAATGAGGATCACTGCAGTTTCAGTGCCCAGTGGTGTATGCGGAGCTCTGTGCAGTGTCAGTGCCATATGGTATGTGCGGAGCACTGTGCAGCGTGGTGTATGCGGAGCACTGTGCAGTGTCAGTGCTGTGCGATGTATGCGGAGCTCTGTGCAGTGTCAGTGCTGTTTGATGTATGCTGAGCTCTGTGCAGTGTCAGTGCTGCATGGTGTATGCTGAGCTCTGTGCAGTGTCAGTGCTGCGTGGTGTATGCGGAGCACTGTGCTGCGTGGTGTATGCAAAGCACTGTGCAGTGTCAGTGCTGTGTGATGTATGCAGAGCTCTGTGCAGTGTCAGTGCTGTTTGATGTATGCTGAGCTCTGTGCAGTGTCAGTGCTGTTTGATGTATGCTGAGCTCTGTGCAGTGTCAGTGCTGTGTGATGTATGCTGAGCTCTGTGCAGTGTCAGTGATGTATGCTGAGCTCTGTGCAGTGTCAGTGCTGTGTGATGTATGCTGAGCTCTGTGCAGTGTCAGTGCTGTTTGATGTATGCTGAGCTCTGTGCAGTGTCAGTGATGTATGCTGAGCTCTGTGCAGTGTCAGTGCTGCCTGGTGTATGCGGAGCACTGTGTTGCGTGGTGTATGCGGAGCACTGGGCAGTGTCAGAGTGCAGCATTTCCATTCACACTGTAGGTATAATACATGGCCAAGGCCTCACTGCATCATTGCCATCATTGGAACGTGTTTCTATTACACACGGGGATATTTATTTCTGTGCGGTGCAGAAATACAGTAGTCACCATAATCCAGCATTCGGGTTCGGTAGGGACACACATTACAGAGCAGTCAAGCTTTGGAACTCTCTTCCTGGAGAGGTGGTGTCGGCAGACACATTAAATACGTTCAAAATAAGGTTGGACAAACACTTGTTGGTTAAGAACATCCAATGGGTACATATGAGTAATATAATCTGTCAATCTTTTATAAACATCCCAGGTTGAACTAGATGGACGCAAGTCTTTTTTCAGCCTTACCTACTATGTAACTATGTAACATTGGGCTGTACCTCCTTCTTCTATGATCACTCTACCTGCAATATGTCACTGTACCTCCTACCCCCACTGTCACTGCATCCCCATACAGTTGTCCCTGTACCACCTACTGTATATCAATGCTGTCATTGTACCTTCTTCTGTAATATCACTGTACCTCCTACCTCCACAGTGTATTTCTACCTCCCACCTCCCCAGTGTCCTTCCCTCCCCCATGGTGTAACTGTATCTGCACAGTGTCATTGTGCTTCCCTCCCCCATGGTGTCACTGTACCTCCCACCTCCACAGTGTCATTGTCCTTCCCTCCCCCATGGTGTCACTGTATCTTCACAGTGTCATTGTCCTTCCCTCCCCCATGGTGTCACTGTATCTGCACAGTGTCTCTCTAGTCCCTAGTTATTGCAGTGTCATTGTCCTTCCCTCCCCCATGGTGTCACTGTATCTGCACAGTGTCATTGTCCTTCCCTCCCCCATGGTGTCACTGTATATGCACAGTGTCATTGTCCTTCCCTCCCCCATGGTGTCACTGTACCTCCCACCTCCACAGTGTCATTGTCCTTCCCTCCCCCATGGTGTCACTGTATCTGCACAGTGTCATTGTGCTTCCCTCCCCCATGGTGTCGTTGTATCTGCACAGTGTCTCCCTAGTCCCTAGTTATTGCAGTGTCATGACTTCCTTACAGTACATGGGCGACTCTGCGGTTGAACCCTTTTGTTACTGAATATTCCCAATCCGTAATATCAGCCAATCCCCAGCCAGTGACATAAGTGACCACCGCTCTTTGTTTTACAGCTGTTACGGAAGGAAAATCTCGATCTGAAGTTGACCCCTTACAAGGTGTTGGCGACCAGCACGAAACACGGTAAATATTTACACTGTCCCCTGAATGCATGGTACCCCTGGTATCGGGACTGTAGGGTAACAACAACAACAAGGTCATCAGACAATAGGCCGATCACTATTGGTCAACGAAGGTTGTACATGACAGTGGTCAGACAACATTTAATCTAATCTATCCCAAGCACAGCGGAGCAAGGGGGCGATACACTAATTGGGGGTACAAGTTATAAATTGATGCCCAAAAATAAAATAAAAAACTCATTCTGACCTTTTCCTTGGGCCGACCTTTTAACCATGTTGACCTTGTGCATGTCAACCTTGGCACTGTTGACCTTTTTTAGCTGCCGACCCCATAGACCATACCCCTTTTTGTAGGGCGGTGTTGCCTCTGGTAAAAGCGGCTTCTCACACCCAACATATTATTCATCTTTACCATTGTCCCGGCCTTTCTCTGTAAGTACACAGCACTGGCGGCTGTCACTGGAGAGCTGCTTCCTAGGACAATGTAACAGGCAGCACTGGCGGCTGTCACTGGAGAGCTGCTTCCTAGGGCAATGTAACAGGCAGCACTGGCGGCTGTCACTGGAGAGCTGCTTCCTAGGACAATGTAACAGACAGCACTGGCGGCTGTCACTGGAGAGCTGCTTCCTAGGACAATGTAACAGACAGCACTGGCGGCTGTCACTGGAGAGCTGCTTCCTAGGACAATGTAACAGGCTGTCACTGGAGAGCTGCTTCCTAGGGCAATGTAACAGGCAGCACTGGCGGCTGTCACTGGAGAGCTGCTTCCTAGGACAATGTAACAGGCAGCACTGGTGGCTGTCACTGGAGAGCTGCTTCCTAGGACAATGTAACAGGCAGCACTGGCGGCTGTCACTGGAGAGCTGCTTCCTAGGGCAATGTAACAGACAGCACTGGCGGCTGTCACTGGAGAGCTGCTTCCTAGGACAATGTAACAGACAGCACTGGCGGCTGTCACTGGAGAGCTGCTTCCTAGGACAATGTAACATACAGCACTGGCGGCTGTCACTGGAGAGCTGCTTCCTAGGACAATGTAACAGGCAGCACTGGCGGCTGTCACTGGAGAGCTGCTTCCTAGGACAATGTAACAGGCAGCCCTGGCGGCTGTCACTGGAGAGCTGCTTCCTAGGGCAATGTAACAGGCAGCACTGGCGGCTGTCACTGGAGAGCTGCTTCCTAGGACAATGTAACAGACAGCACTGGCGGCTGTCACTGGAGAGCTGCTTCCTAGGACAATGTAACAGGCAGCACTGGCGGCTGTCACTGGAGAGCTGCTTCCTAGGACAATGTAACAGACTATATGTTGGATAAAGGGGTTGATTCTGATTGACTTTGCTGCTTAGCGAGACTTCTAACGCTGCCTGACGGACTTGCGAATGCCCCCCCCCCCCTGCCATTCTCCGAACACTATACTTGCGCATCCGAGTCAGAGAACTGGGCGGGAGGCTGACATCCTGTGACATCAGCTGCCTACCCCGGAATGCAGGTGCCCACATGCGTTTGCATGGGGACGCCCAGTGTTTTCCTAAGTGCACTCACCATTTTTGTGGGTACCTACAGGAAACTGAGTGCGTTTGCATGCATACACCCCCTGCCAGCCTCCATCATGCCCCCCTCCCCCCCTGTGTGAGCGCTATGGCGACTATGCAAGTCGACGAAGGTGCCGCACAGCAGCCCTGCATATGCGAATATGCGCAGTGCGAAAACATCAGTTCCCGGTGCAAACACGAGTGAATCAGAATCATCTCCTACTTGCTTGTTCCCTGGTTTGTTCTGAAACGGTCATCTGCTAACTCACATATCCGCAGTTACATGAAACTAACGGGACTGTCACTGACTCGGCTACTCTCCACGTTTCATTATAAATAGTCGCTAAATGCTGTCACTTTGTGTATATTCACCAGGACGTACAATTTGCCTTGCAGGATTCATGCAGTTTATCCAGTCTGTGCCGGTGGCAGAAGTTCTGGCCACAGAAGGAAGTATCCAGGTAAGCGTTCTACGCCTGTGTCTCCAAGGACGTGGTGAGGCCAGGAACCGCCGTGTTCCGGAGTCTCTCTTATCTGATGCATTGTCCCCCCATCCGTATGTCCCAGGAAGTGGTGAGGCCAGGAACAGCCGTGTTCCGGAGTCTCTCTTATCTGATGCATTGTCCCCCCGTCCGTATGTCCCAGGAAGTGGTGAGGCCAGGAACAGCCGTGTTCCGGAGTCTCTCTTATCTGATGCATTGTCCCCCCATCCGTATGTCCCAGGAAGTGGTGAGGCCAGGAACAGCCGTGTTCCGGAGTCTCTCTTATCTGATGCATTGTCCCCCCATCCGTGTCTCCCAGGCAGTGGTGAGGCCAGGAACCGCCGTGTTCCGTAGTCTCTCTTATCTGATGCATTGTCCCCCCATCCGTATGTCCCAGGAAGTGGTGAGGCCAGGAACAGCCGTGTTCTGGAGTCTCTCTTATCTGATGCATTGTCCCCCCATCCGTATGTCCCAGGAAGTGGTGAGGCCAGGAACAGCCGTGTTCCGGAGTCTCTCTTATCTGATGCATTGTCCCCCCATCCGTATGTCCCAGGAAGTGGTGAGGCCAGGAACAGCCGTGTTCCGGAGTCTCTCTTATCTGATGCATTGTCCCCCCATCCGTATGTCCCAGGAAGTGGTGAGGCCAGGAACAGCCGTGTTCCGGAGTCTCTCTTATCTGATGCATTGTCCCCCCATCCGTGTCTCCCAGGCAGTGGTGAGGCCAGGAACCGCCGTGTTCCGTAGTCTCTCTTATCTGATGCATTGTCCCCCCATCCGTATGTCCCAGGAAGTGGTGAGGCCAGGAACAGCCGTGTTCCGGAGTCTCTCTTATCTGATGCATTGTCCCCCCATCCGTATGTCCCAGGAAGTGGTGAGGCCAGGAACCGCCATGTTCCGGAGTCTCTCTTATCAGATGCATTGTCCCCCCATCCGTATGTCCCAGGAAGTGGTGAGGCCAGGAACCACCGTGTTCCATAGTCTCTCTTCTCTGATGCATTGTCCCCCGTCCTTGTCTCCCAGGCAGTGGTGAGGCCAGGAACCACCGTGTTCCATAGTCTCTCTTCTCTGATGCATTGTCCCCCGTCCTTGTCTCCCAGGCAGTGGTGAGGCCAGGAACCGCCGTGTTCCGTAGTCTCTCTTATCTGATGCATTTTTCCCCCCGTCCGTGTCTCTCAGGAAGTGGGTGAGGCCAGGAACCGCCGTGTTCCGGAGTCTCTCTTATCTGATGCATTGTCCCCCCATCCGTATGTCCCAGGAAGTGGTGAGGCCAGGAACCGCCGTGTTCCGGAGTCTCTCTTGTCTGATGCATTATCCCCCGCCATGTCTCCCAGGCAGTGGTGAGGCCAGGAACCACTGTGTTCCGGAGTCTCTCTTATAAGATGCATTGTCCCCCGTCCGTGTCTCCCAGGAAGTGGTGAGGCCAGGAACCGCTGTGTTCCGGAGTCTCTCTTATCAGATGCATTGTCCCCCGTCCGTGTCTCCCAGGAAGTGGTGAGGCCAGGAACCGCCGTGTTGCAGAGTCTCTCTTATCTGATGCATTGTTCTCCCCGTCCGTGTCTCCCAGGAAGTGGTGAGGCCAGGAACCGCCGTGTTCCGGAGTCTCTCTTATCTGATGCATTGTTTCCCCCGTCCGTGTCTCCCAGGAAGTGGTGAGGCCAGGAACCGCCGTGTTGCGGAGTCTCTCTTACCTGATGCATTGTCCCCCCCCCGTCCGTCCTTGTCTCCCAGGAAGTGGTGAGGCCAGGAACCGCCGTGTTCCGGAGTCTCTCTTATCTGATTCATTGTCCCCCCATCCGTATGTCCCAGGAAGTGGTGAGGCCAGGAACCGCCGTGTTCCGGAGTCTCTCTTGTCTGATGCATTATCCCCCGCCATGTCTCCCAGGCAGTGGTGAGGCCAGGAACCACTGTGTTCCGGAGTCTCTCTTATAAGATGCATTGTCCCCCGTCCGTGTCTCCCAGGAAGTGGTGAGGCCAGGAACCGCTGTGTTCCGGAGTCTCTCTTATCAGATGCATTGTCCCCCGTCCGTGTCTCCCAGGAAGTGGTGAGGCCAGGAACCGCCGTGTTGCAGAGTCTCTCTTATCTGATGCATTGTTCTCCCCGTCCGTGTCTCCCAGGAAGTGGTGAGGCCAGGAACCGCCGTGTTCCGGAGTCTCTCTTATCTGATGCATTGTTTCCCCCGTCCGTGTCTCCCAGGAAGTGGTGAGGCCAGGAACCGCCGTGTTCCGGAGTCTCTCTTATCTGATGCATTGTTCCCCCCGTCCGTGTCTCCCAGGAAGTGGTGAGGCCAGGAACCGCCGTGTTCCGGAGTCTCTCTTATCTGATGCATTGTCCCCCCCATCCGTGTCTCTCAGGAAGTGGTGAGGCCAGGAACCACTGTATTCCGTAGTCTCTTATCTGATGCATTGTTCCCCCCGTCCGTGTTTCCCAGGCAGTGGTGAGGCCAGGAACAGCCGTGTTGCGGTCTCCCTTACCTGATGCATTGTCTCCCCCGTCCGTCCTTGTCTTTCAGGAAGTGGTTGGGCCAGGAACCGCCGTGTTCCGGAGTCTCTCTTATCAGATGCATTGTCCCCCGTCCGTGTCTCCCAGGAAATTGTGAGGCCAGGAACCACCGTGTTCCGGAGTCTCTTATCTCCTGCATTGTCCCCCATCCATATGTCCCAGGAAGTGGTGAGGCCAGGAACCGCCGTGTTCCGGAGTCTCTCTTATCAGATGCATTGTCCCCCGTCCGTGTCTCCCAGGAAATTGTGAGGCCAGGAACCACCGTGTTCCGGAGTCTCTTATCTCCTGCATTGTCCCCCATCCATATGTCCCAGGAAGTGGTGAGGCCAGGAACCGCCGTGTTCCGGAGTCTCTCTTATCTGATGCATTGTTCCCGTCCCGCCCCCACCCACCCCCCCCCCCCCACCCCCCCGTCCGTCCGTCCGTCCGTCCTTGTCTCCCAGGAAGTGGTGAGGCCAGGAACCGCCGTGTTCCGGAGTCTCTCTTATCTGGTGCATTGTCTTCCTGAGTATGGGTTACGGTCACTAGGTTGAACCAATTAAGGATGACATAAATTGGGTCGACCACTGAAGAAGGTGGGCTTAAGTTGACACCTGAAATAGGTTGACTTGCCTAAAGTCGACATAGTCAGAAGGTTGACGCACGCATTGTGTCAACAATGGGAAGGTCGGCAGTCAAAATGTCGACATGCGTTTTTCACTTTTTTTTTTTGTGAGCTGACATATGGTGCGTCGTACACTACCATCCACTACAGCATGGTGGGGGAACATAATAGTGCTGAGCGCAGTGAAAAACTCACGACGTCAACTTTGACTGTCGACATTCACATTGTTGACCTAATGCTTGTGTCGAACTTCCGACCCTGTCGTGCTTCGCCAAGTCGACCAATGACCGAAACCCCATTGAATATTCTGTAATCGATTTTATGATGCGTTTCTGGGTGGTCACAAATGTTCTTTCTTCTGTTATTACGTTTATAGAACTTTTTTAGAAAATATTCCCCAAGTGACAAAGGGCCGTACGGGATAAGTGCGGAGGTGATGGACACATACGTGAAAAGTTGTGGTGAGTTCTCGATAACAAAGTGTTATATAGTTTTGTAAGATGTAAATTTATAAAACCGTGATTTATGCTACAATGGGATCACATGTGGTGCAGAAAAAAATAATCTGCATAGGAATAACTAGACACAAACTGGACCACAGAGCTTGCAATCTAGTTTGAGGGGAAAGACCTCCTGCAGCGTTGTGGTGGTTTAGAATACAGAAGGAACCAGCTTCTGATTCACGGCAGGTTCTAAGTCCAAAATTCATCTTTTATTAAAGGTTGTTTTGACCGGATTGGGTAATAAATGTCGACATTCACATGTAGAAAGTTAGGAAATGTCAACATTTTGTCCTACTTGGCCCATTGGTCACTTCTGGTGGCTGCTGCAGCTCCAGCGGCATCTTCTAGGTACTGCTGGTCATGTGACCATTACTACCGTTTGGCCTTAGTAACATGGATTTCCCACAAACCAGCACCAAAGGGCGCTATAGCAGGAGGTACACACTGTGTGGGGCCTTTGTACGCCTATGGAAGTTGGGTCCATAGTACAAATACTCTCCCTCGGGCGGTGGGCATGACGTTAACAATATGTCTAGTATAGATTTAATATTCTACTTTGTTGGCTATGCTACAGGTTTCAACTAGCATGGGTCCTCAAACTGCGGCCCTCCAGATGTTGTGAAACTACAAATCCCAGCATGCCTTGCCACAGTTTTAACACTCCCTTATAGCAAAACTGTGGCAAGGCATGCTGGGATTTGTAGTTTCACAACATCTGGAGGGCCGCAGTTTGAGGACCCATGAACTAGCCTGTCATCAGGCCCATCTGCAGCATGATGGTCGACATGGTAAAATGTCGACATGAGTGTAGGTCGACATGGCAAAATGTCATGAGTCTAGGTCGATATGGGAAAAGGTCGACATGGTTCTAGGTCAAAGGGTCATTCGTTCGACAGGACATTTGTTCGACAATGTCTAGGTTAGACAGTCAAAAGGTCGACATGGGGTTTTTCACAGTTTTTTTTACCTGAATGTCAACACAGTCAACATGGGCACAGTTTAAAGTGCACCGCATCCCCTCGCATGGCTCGCTTCGCTCGTAATGCTTCGGGCACGGTGCCTCGCTATGCTCAACACACTATTTTGGGTACTTGTGTAGTTTCATGGCGCCGTGCTACTTCCGGGTGTACGCTCGCCACGAAATATGTCAAACAAAGTAACTTAACTCCATGCCAACATGGATAGTTCATACCTCCACTATCCATGTTGGCATGGAGTTGATTTTAAATAGCGTAGCGAGCCACCGAGCCCGCAGCGTGGGCGAATGAAGCGAGCCCCGCAAGGGGACTCAGACGCACGGCGCCATGCTGGCACTGTGAAACTACACAAGTACCCTATTTTATTCTCCCACCACGCCCTAGTGGATGGTAGGGCATGAAATACCGCCTGCCGGCACAATAAACAGTGAAAAACCCATGTCGATCTTATGACTGTCGAACTAATGACCTTTCGACCTAGACCCATGTCGACCTTTTCCCATGTCGACATCATGCTGTAGACCAAATGACCACAGCCAGCATATCACAGTAATTACTGCAGCGCATTCAAGGAGCTCTGTCGCATTGCCACTAACACGCACATTTGGCTGATAAAGTTGCGCAAGTTGTGACATGGGATTTGGCGCACAGAGACGGGCTGTTTGGCACGACTGTGGCAGTAGTATTTCGGCTGTAAACCTGGCATCCTGACTAAGGGTTAAGTGCAGAATCTGTTCCATCTTGTGGCAGATTTCTGAGCTGTGATATCTCTGGATATATTATGATTTAATGGCAGAAATCAAATTGTCGCTGCGCCTTCCAGTTCTAGGCGGCAGTCTCACAGCAACGTCTGCAGACCTAATCCCACGTCACATTGTGATGCCAACTGTTTAAACAATTATGAATCATCGAAGTGTTCGATATTTTTCTGTAACATGTTATACAGGATATATTGCTCGGTTATACTCAGTCATTGCGAGCGTAGGGCGTAGGCAGCCATCTTGTAGCCTGAATTAATGGTCAGGTGAACGTCTCTGGATGTCCCCGGAGGAGACCTGAAGTGCTGAGTTTAGGGAAGTGGATTGAGTCTGCAGCAATGGCCGCTGAGGTCCTCTGCAGACGCCAGGTCCTCTGTAATTAAGGCTTGTGAGTCCAGCGTCCGAGGGATGAGAGCCTTTTTATAAATGGACCTGTCCCTTCCGAGAAGCAGCGAGCTGCCAGAGGACATTGTTAATGGCCGTTGTCAGGAAATATGTAACGGAGGTTGCGTCGGATCTTGTGATTCATCTGGCTTTGTCACCGTGTCTCCTCACACTGTATTCTCCCTCCGCAGCAGGCTACTGCGTCATCACATATATCCTCGGCGTCGGAGACAGACATCTGGACAATCTCCTGTTAACCAAAACAGGTCGGTAACCACTTCCTGTTCTGTTTGCACCTCTGTTTTTTTTTTTTTTTTAAGGGTATACGGTCGTTGGTTTGACAAATATAAGATCAACCACTGAAGGTCGGCATTGCTTAGATCAACACCTGAAAAAGGATGACATGCCTAAGGTCGACATGGATGGCCGGTCGACACAAGCATTCGGTCGACATTTCATGCCCTACCATCCATTAGGGCGTGGAGGGAGAATAGAAGAGTGTGCCCGAAGGAAGCTGAGCAAAGCGAGAAGACACGGTGCACCGCTAACAGTGTCCATGTCGGCATTTCATTCAAAATGAAAAACTTTTGACTGTCGACCTAGCCATTGTCGACCTAATGCTTGTGTCGTTTTTCCATCCACGTCTATTTAAGGTGTTGGTATTTAAGGTGTTGACGTTTAGTGGTCGATGCAATGTATGTCGACCTAATATTGGTTGACACAATGACCCATACCCTTTTTTATTGCGTTTGGATAATTTAACCCACGGTGTCATATATCTACTAATGTATATTTAAAGCGACCATTCTCCCACACTGCAGATGATATTCCTTCCGCTCTGAGGAAGTCCTGTAAGGCCACGTCCATGTATACAGGATCCTACCTGAGCAGCGGCTATTATTTCATTCACAGGGGGAGATGTATCAAATCATAAGCTGGCTACACACTGGAGAGATGTCGGGCCATTTTGCCATTTCGGAGTGACAAATCCCCTACATTGCTCAGTGTGTACGAGCCATTGTGCGGTTGCTAGGGAGAGCCGCTAGGATAATTGTTCTGCACATCCGCCCTAGCGATTGCGCTGGCAACCGAGGAACATGATCCTTAAGCCGTAACAAATGCCTGTCGCTCCAGTGTGTAACCAGCTTTCAAGTGGAGAGCGATGAAGTACCCACCAGTCAGCTCCCAACTGCCATTTTCCAAGCATGATTTCAGCAGCTGATTGGTTGGTAATTTATTTCTGTCCATTTTCTCTCTCCAAAACATAGGGGGAGATACCCTAAGCCAGGGGTTCCCAAACTTTTTTGAATCACGGCACCCTAGAGCATAAAAATATTTTCATGGCACCCCTAGGCCAAATGCTTCTTATTGAGAAATTCAGAAAACCAATATTAAATGAAGTGCATTGTGTGTATATGTCACAGTTATCTGGTGAGGGACAGGATCTGCTTCTGTTTGTCCCCATATATTATGCTTGGCAGCCACCAGCACTGGTTTTGCCTGTTACATTGACCATAAATAATATGAATTGATCCTGGTCCACCAACCCAGGGCACCCCTGCAAGTGTCCTGAGGCACCCCAGGGTGCCTAGGCACACCGTTTGGGAACCACTGCCCTAAGCATTGGATAATGATAAAGTGGACAGAGATAAAGTACCATCCAATCCATTCCTAACTGCTATTTTACAGGCTGTGTTTGAAAAATGACAGGAGCTGATTGGTTGGTAGGTTATCTCTCTATACTTTAACACTCTCCAAGGCTTGGTCCATCTACCTCCTTAATGCATCTGTCCCTCTATCTCCCTCCAATCTTTGATACACGCCCCCAGAGCCTGTGATGGGTTTCTGTGTGTAATTAGCATGGTTCGTATTACTGGAGCAGGTCACAGCATTAGGCAAGCATGGGAACAGCATTGCAGCATACCAGGTACACAGCATAGGCAAGTATAGTTACAGCAGGCAGCATACAGGTAATCACAGCATCTCCTGATCCCTACCATAGCCCACACCCCAGGCCTATCACCTGGTCAGCTATTCCTCCATCAGGAGTGCCCTGGAAACACTGTTATTAGGAAGCCACAGGTGCTGCTAATCAGCCTGACCTTAATCACATCAGTTTTCTTGCTGCTGCTCTAAAACCTGGACTGGATCTTCCACATTACTTTCATGTGTAAAGATGCTGTCCCTGCCGCAGGATGTTATGAACGGAACATGTGATGACAATTCTGCTGGATAACATTAACATTCTTTAATAAAAAATAAAATAAAACATGAATTGGGAATTATAAAGTGTATTTTGTACTGTATGTACCGGATGAGCTGGATGTTTCATTAGCACGACCCAACAGCACATACAGGTGAGCAGATAGATACAGGTCAGGGTGCTCGTTAGACCTCTGCAATGGTATATACAGAAATATACTTTATATATACAGCTCAGCCCTGCACGCATTCTCCTTTTCCGTCCCCCGTTAATACATTTCATGCATGTTGCAGACTTCCCTTTAATGCAATTACCGTTTCATTTAACTAATCGCACGCAACACAATCTGCAGGGTCTCTGCTCTGCGTTTCCTACAAGGAGATGACTGGGTTATTGTAGTAAATACAAGGCAAAGTCTTGTTGCTAGGTGGAACAGAGATCCCGCACAGTAGTTATACTGCAGCCAGCCAGCAGAGGGCACTGCAGATCCACCATATCCTCTGCCGTAGTGCCGGCGAGTGCAGAGAGCTTTTGTTTATTAGATTGCTTGTTTTGCCTCCAACATTTTTGAACCATAAATTGAATCTGCAGATAGATAATCACATTGTGCGGAATGTTAGATTACAACTGTACACTCCATAAACTGTCACGCACGATGTGCCAGCTTCTGTGTATGAAATGCGCCATCTCCTCTGTCTGGTGTCGCAGCTGATTACTTTTATGCGGCACTCATACTGATACGTGTCATCACCAGTCGCTGCTCTATGTATTGTTTGGGAGAAAACTTTCACTTCTCTTTAACAAATGTTTGACAAGGGTGCAAAATTCGGACCCGTCTCCAATGGTGGGGGTCTGCGAGTGCCTTCATCCAGATTTTCACTTGCCGGTGCGCTACCCACTCAGCAGAGCCTGCAACACAGGGAGGCGCCAGGCTGGGGAGGTGATCACCCTGCTCCGCACCCTGCTAATGTGTACTCAGTTGCTTGTGCCGGCTACCCCTGTGTCTGTCACAAAATAGAACAGGCAGCGGCATCTGCCGCTAGAGGAGCCGGTCACCTGACCACCCTTCAAAGGCAACACACAGTGGGTGCCAGAAAGGGGGTGTAGCTACATGAGCAGACACACACACACACACACACACACACACCCTGGACATAAGCATTTTTAAATCACCCTTGGGCACCGAGCATGTTATCCCCTTGGGCTCCAAGCATGTAAACCCCCCCCCCCCCCTCCATGGACAATGAGCATGTATCCCTCCCGAGCAATGAGCATGGAATCCAGCCCATGGCAACGGGTATGTAAACTCCTCTGGACAATGAGCATGTAATTCACATCATGTCACATGGCCTCAGTGAATTGTAATTTGATGGTGACCATCTCTCCTCTATGCGGGTGGATGCGCAGTGAGGGGATCCAGCCGGCAGGGGCGTGTGTTCCCAGGGACGGTGCTATCCTGGTCAGTAGGCTCTGAATATATGCAGCCTAGTGAGCAGCTCTGAATCCCAATATAAAATGTACATCAGTCTCATGTACTGGTCTGTAGCTGGTATAGACCATGCTGTTATTCTGCAGGTCCCCCTGGCCGCTGTTGGGATCAGATAAATAAAATGTCTTGCACAAGTGCGGGCCGGCCGGCTGGCAGTGCGAGTTCCGGGGCGTTGGTGGAAAGTGACTTCCTCTGTGTATCATGGAGGCATTGCGGTAACCTCTGACCACTGCAATACTCAAAATTCAGGGTGGCGACTGTCCAGGAACAGGAGGATAGCGGGCTGTTTGCACCCCAAAAAGGGCGATAGTGGACCACCCTGTGCTGAAAAGTCGACACCTGAAATAGGCCGACCCGGTTGGAAGGTTGACAATGGCTACGCCCGCCACACTATTTTATTCTCCCACCACGGCATAGTGGATGGTAGGGCATGAAATACCACCTGTCGGCACATGTCGGCTCAAAAACCGTGGACCTTTTGACTGTTGACATTCCCATTATTGACCTAATGATTGTGTCGACCTTCCCTGTTGACCTTCACCATTTTATTTGTCGACCTAAGGCGGGTTGACGTAACGCATATAGATGTCATCTCTCCTGTATTATGAGCAGCTTGGCGGCTGAGCTTCCCCGTCCCTCCTTGATTGCTCTCTGAATAGGCTTCATCAATACATTTTGACACATTACAAGATATTCCATACGGCTAAATGACTGCGGCTCATCAATGCAACCAGCGAGAGAGAATGAATATATAACCTGTAATCAGACACTAATTTGCTCTCCTGTCAGACGCGTCCCCGGAGGACGTATAACTCTCCTCAACAAATGGCCGCTGAATGTTCTCACAAATCCTCCTCTACGCTCCACTCTGATTCTCTCCGTGAAATATGAAAATCCCATCTGGTCAGGTGGAAATCAAACATTGACCCAATCTCTTATTTATCGCGGTTATTCATTTGAGCGGTTTAACAGCATCGTTTGACTGTTTGCTTCCCGAATTCCTCACGCGTACTGTATAAGGGTTACTCAATTAGGATGATACAGCGGTCGGCGCACGTAATCAGAGGCGGCTCAGTCGGCGCTGTGTTTGGACAAGGAATGTCACGACGAGAGTCTGTTTGCTGCTGACACACACAAATTACCATGTGAATGGCTGATGCAGCAGTACCTGACACGCCGCGCTCTCATTGATTTGTTTATTGTAACCACCTAAGTGGTAATGGACATTCCGGGGCCGCTATCTGGTGCTTGAGTGGCATCAATAAAGGTGATATTTGCAAACACTGGCTTAGCCGCGCGTGTCGGGGCGACGGACTGTATTATATGTCAGGTTAATAAAGATTATTAATGGTTATTTCCATGTCCTTACAGGCCTGCTAGTGTACAAAAACACATGGAAGTATGGCTTATCCTACCCACGATGCCAGAGGTTTCTGTACGCCTCGTCGTTCTTCGCTTTATCCCGAATGTGCGTCTTAATCACATCGGGACGAGACTCATTTCATTTATGAGACGGCAACGACTAATTGGATATGGGACACTTGTACTGTATATTGGCCCTCATTCTGGTTTGCAAACTCACCTGTACGTTTGCATGGGGAATTCGATGTCAGCCAAGACTGACTTGGATTTGCGAGCACTACAAAAAAAAACATTCGATGGTCGGCGAACATCAATTGATTTCCGGGCCCGCGCGCAAGCCTGCGAATAGATGTTTATGAAAAACATCCATTTGAAGAGTGTCGAGGACATTCGGGGGGGGGGGGGAGGGGGGCTTCACAAGACTGCCAAGCAGAGAACTACTGCTGCTTTGCACACCAGAATCAGGGCCCATTGTGTGCGACTGAGTTTCTGAATCCATATACTAAGCGTTGCGATGCAGAACGTTTACACGCAGGTTTCCATCGTCCTTCATATACAGATTCAGACACAGATCTAAAAGTGTTGCATGTCAATTTAATCGGCGCAGTCTCGTGAAGCAGTTTTGTTGCACCACAATGTGATTAATATGCAGATTTGGGTGAGGAAGACGCTACACCGCTCAGCTCCACATGGAGTAGAAAGTATAGATGTATGAGGACACCTCTGTATTGGCCTCACTTGGGTTCCGCAAAGCATCACAATGACCATTGTATAGTGCGTGCCACCAGTTCATCGCTGCATACATTACGTGTCCCACTTGGGGCACTGCGTATTAGGTGGGACGATGCCATTCGCTAACATGTTACAGTATATTGTGTATTGCTATATCATTATATCGTATTGGCCCATCCGTAGGTTACCAATTTGCTGTAGGCCCGCAATTGAATTACCGTAGGCCCGCAAAAGACTGCCAACAAATCCTATTGTCGGGGATAAGATAGTAAGCAATATTATGTAATCCCTCAATGCAACTATAACTTTATCTAGTAAATATTATTACTCTCAAGTAGTACCTCTGTGGTTCCACCTGCGCAAAACCCAGCAACACACTGTTACCTTTATTAGACAAAGGTTGTGACTGAATGATTCATCCTCTACAGAACATGTAACCGTGGAAACGGTCAGATTGTTACAGTTGTTCCATAGGAAGATCCGTTATTTGCAGGAAGTCTGGTGTAAGCTGAAGCGTGTTTCTGGATTTTTAACAGGTGCTTTCAGGCACAATTATTCAATAAAACAATGTTATGTATACATGGATTAACCAGGACCTGATTAAGGGTTTTGTGCTTGTTGCCAGGGGTTACATACAGTATGCTCCTTTCCAGGGGATTTTGTGCTCGTCGCCAAGGGGCTACTGCACTAGTGCTCCCGAAATCTGCATTTCCTTGTAGCGTTGGGCATTTTGCCTTCCCGGACAGACACTAGAGATCTAGTAGCAGGTGGAGGACATATGTGGGAGGCAGTGTTGCAGATCCCATGCCACCCACAAGGAATCTGCAGAGACTTAGCTCTTCCCACCGGCTTCCAGTAGTAGGTACCGCTGCAGCGTCTATTGCCATGCATAATAAAAGGCACACAGTCGCTGATTTTATAAGTAAACATCGAATGTATGTATGTAAGTTTAGTGTCCGTGAGTCTCCAAAACACTGCCATCTGGGGCAGTACGGACGGTGTAATGGTTACATTACTGCATCACATCGCTGAGATCATGTGTTTCATTCCCACCATGGCCCTAACTGTGTGGAGTTTGTATATTCTCCTCGTACCTGCGTGGGTTTCCTCTGGGTACTCCGGTTTCCTCCCACAATCCAAAAATAGACAGGTAAGTTGTGTGTGCGTGCGTGTACATGTGGCAGGGAATATACAGTGTAAGCTCCACTGGGACAGGGACTGATGTGAATGTTCAAATATTCTCTGTACAGCGCTGCGAAATATGTGTGCGCTATATAAGAAACTCATAATAAAATAATAAATAATCTGCTGGCAGAGAATGAAACTACGGGGGAAATTTACTAAAGGAAATTTGTAAAAAAAAATTGGTGTATTTGTATTTAGAAATACACTTATTTTTGACATTTACTATCTCGAAAATACGGCAATTCGTATTGATGTGCTATCAATACGAATACGAATTGCCGTATTTTCGGGATAGTAAATGTCAAAAATAAGTGTATTTCTAAATACAAATACACCATTTTTTTACAAATTTCCTTTAGTAAATTTCCCCCTACATCTCTTTCTCACACATGCACAAACACAGAAGGTAGCTGGCTAGCTTTCGAAGCTTTTGATTCGGGCAGGCTTACTAGTATATATAGCCGTTGGCTCTCAGTTGCTTGTGGTTTATATATCTCATGATGGCAGATGATATCGTGTAATGTTTATTGAGGAGACGTAAGAGATACATTATGGGAATAGGGTAATGTGCAGCGACTCCGCAGCAATGTGACCCTGGTAATTATTCTGAAGCGGTGACAGCTATATACAGTATGTGCTCCTCATATAATAGAGATCTCTGATCTGGGTGATAGACCCTGGAATACACTTCTCCTGATGCAGTTCTACCACCGATAAGCAGCAGATTAATGTCCTGCGTCTCTTGTTATCTGTACCATACACACCGTATAATGACATAGCGCCGAAGCTTCTAGAGGCTCAAACAGTATCTGCATTCTCACCCACAGCATGCTGAGACTTGTAGTTACACTCTAGTTATCAAGTACTGCTAATAGCAATAATAATGGGATACGGTTATTGGGTCTACACCAACTAGGTCAACAAGTATTGGGTCCACGATCCAATTTGTACACAATGGTGAATACACTTGCGCTGTCTGCATGTAAATGATGGTCTGCCTTTCCCAGACGCCAATCAGTAGACGTTTCTCCACCAATTCAAAAAAACAACAAAGACAAGGTAGAAATGGTCAGTATATATTGGATGATGAAAACCAAGGGGGGATATCACCCCCTGCAACTGACCTCTCTGCCGTGCCCTATGGGCATATAAAGGTATCTTTAATACGGTCTATCCAGCCTCTTATGCCAATTGGATCAGAGTTCACCTTATATCAGTGCCCTATGGTCCTCAAAAGGTTTCTTTCACAGCAGTGGATGTCCCAATCATCAACGATCCAAGTGATTGAAAAAAGGCACTTTTATTTGGGTCACAACGGATAGACAATACAATAAAAAAAAACGATAAAATCTTTAAAAATAAAAGCTAAAAAAGCCAAGCACTACTGGGGTCCAGAGGAAACAGCGTCCTTGCCACCTCTGCCTCACCCGGGTTAGGGAAGAGAGTGGGTGTCTGTGAGATGTTAAAAAAATAGACACTGGATCCCCAAAGTACCTGGATATTGGTCCTCCTACCAACGCGTTTCGGGCTTAACTTGTAGCCCTTTTTCAAGGTATGGAGGAGAAGGAGACAGAGCAGGTATATATACCTGCTCTGATTAGCATAAAACCTGTAATTTGTAAAATCTGGACCGGACTTTCACCGGTACTTCTGTTCTAATACAATAAGACAGTGCTATTTCTAACACCCAATCATTCCAGTAATACAGAAAAATACAACATAAGTACATGCAGGTTTAAATCAGCGGGGAAGATATACAGTGATTACATAATAGACAGCATCGGAGATTTGATAGATATTTCCATATTTCCCGACTCATACAGTTCAAATAATGCACCGGTGTGCGGCTCGTACGTTCCGATGCGGAAGTGACGTATCGTACTCCGTCAATCTCCCATTTGTTTCTCAGTTTGGGGTGGATATGACGTTCCGATCTCAGTGGAACGCATCCCAAGGTATCCCTTCATTCTCTTCCGCTCTATTGAAACGCATGCATTCCTCTATTCGCCGTCTGTATTACGGATCACTGTGGTGACGCTTCCTCAGTTAATAGAGTTGAAACACTCATCGGATCACATACAGGGAAGCAAACAAAAGAAATATATCATTATACAAGTAACTGAAGAGAACATATCCTTATAAAAAAAACATTTCAACTCTAAATCCATATTCATCCCCCTGGGTTCTAGGGTTTTTAGATCATATATGGATCTCATTTCTAGCTGGGACAATCTTAGGTCCCACCACTAGGTCGTCAGGCAACAAAGTCGACATGGTTTTAGGTCCACAGGTGATTAGGTCGATGCAAGCATTAGGTCAACATGGTGTTTTTCACTGTTTTCTTGAGCCGACATGTGGCGACAGGCGATATTTCATGCCCTACCATCCACTAGGGCGTGGAGGGAATATAAAATAGTGGCCGAAGAATCGCGAGCGAATCGATCGATGCGAGGGGATGCGGTGCACTTCAAACTGTGTCCATGTCGACTGTTGACATTTAGGTAAAAAAACTGCGAAAAACCCCATGTCGACCTTTTGAATGTTGACCTTGCCCATGTCGACCTAATGCTTGTGTTGACCTAATGTCCTGTCGACCTAGACACATGTCGACCTAGACCCATGTTGACCTAGTTGGTGTAGAGCTAACAATCCACACCCATAATAATGATAGGCGCTGCCATTTATTATAGAACAAAAATGAGGCACTTGGCAAGATTTTTGTCCAAAAATATCTGGGCCCACCCACTGCGGTGGCCTCATCATCAGGTGGGTCCTTAAACCTAAGGTTCAATTCCAGGGTACAGGGCCCCCCAAGTCAGCATGGGCCAACCGCCCCAAGACACCACAATAGCAGGGTTGCCTACTTTTAGGCTGTCCTTTTTGGGAGAGGGCAGCCAGCTAGAGGAAGCAGCGGGAGGGGCCAGCGCGTTAGTGCAAAAGGGGTGTGGCAGGAGGCGTTGCTCAACAACCGAACCTTGGGTGGTAGCGTGGCATCAGCATGGCCACTCCCCCAATGTGAAACGCCGGTATTACAGGCATTGCACAACCTGGAGGGGGGGGGGGGGGCGGCGGAGGAACACTGATGCGAATCGGGAGCCTTCTGGCCATTCTGGGAGGGTAGGCAAGTATGCACACTAGTGAGCGGTTAAAGTGTTTAATGATAAGTGTCGTATTGGTGAGAGGCACTGATAATAGCTGTTACATCGGTGGTAAAGTAATAGGGTGCTGAATTAGATATTACAATGGGATATGGGCATTGGGTCGACATGACTGTAGGTCAACAGTCAAAAGGTCGACATGGGGTTTTCACATATATTTTTTTCAGCCGACATGTGCCAACAGGCGGTATTTCATGCCCTACTATCCACTAGGGCGTGGTGGGAGAATAAAATAGTGTGTGAGCGCAGCGAGCCCGAAGCATTGCGAGCACAGGGAGTGTGGGGAGGCGGTGCTACGTTTCAGTGTCGAAATTCGGGACAATATATATATATATATATATATATATATATATATATATATATATATATATATATATATATATATATTAAAAAAAAACATGTCGACCTTTTGACTGTTGACCTAATGCTTGTGTCGACCTAATGACCCTGTCGACCTACATGCTAGAGACCTAATGATCCAAGGCAGCCACACCACACATACCTAGAGCCTTGTCTGTGTTGTAGCCTATGGGAATTGCAGCTTGGCGGAGGACTGGTGACATTTCCTTCCTGTCCTCCTATATGAGGATTTGTGACAGGGACAGCATCGTTACACATGACAGTAATGTGGAAGATCCAGTCCAGGGTTTAGAGCAGCAGCAGTTGCAAGTAAACTGATGTGATCAGGGTTGGGCTGATTAGCAGCACCTGTGGCTTCCTAATAAAAGTGCTTCCAGAGCAGAGGGCCATTGCTCCTGATGGTGGAATAGCTGCCCAGGTGATAGGTCGGGGTGTGGTCTATGGTAGGGACCTCTGGAGCATTCAGAAGAGTTTGAGCTATGCTGTGATTACCTGTATGCTGCTTGCTGTAACTATACTTGCCTATGCTGTGTACCTGGTATGCTGTGATTACCTGTATGCTGCCTGCTGTAACTATACTTGCCTATGCTGTGTACCTGGTATGCTGTGATTACCTGTATGCTGCAATGCTGTAACTATACTTGCCTATGCTGTGTACCTGGTATGCTGTGATTACCTGTATGCTGCTTGCTGTAACTATACTTGCCTATGCTGTGTACCTGGTATGCTGTGATTACCTGTATGCTGCAATGCTGTAACTATACTTGCCTATGCTGTGTACCTGGTATGCTGTGATTACCTGTATGCTGCTTGCTGTAACTATACTTGCCTATGCTGTGTACCTGGTATGCTGTGATTACCTGTATGCTGCAATGCTGTAACTATACTTGCCTATGCTGTGTACCTGGTATGCTGTGATTACCTGTATGCTGCTTGCTGTAACTATACTTGCCTATGCTGTGTACCTGGTATGCTGTGATTACCTGTATGCTGCCTGCTGTAACTATACTTGCCTATGCTGTGTACCTGGTATGCTGTGATTACCTGTATGCTGCAATGCTGTAACTATACTTGCCTATGCTGTGTACCTGGTATGCTGTGATTACCTGTATGCTGCTTGCTGTAACTATACTTGCCTATGCTGTGTACCTGGTATGCTGTGATTACCTGTATGCTGCAATGCTGTAACTATACTTGCCTATGCTGTGTACCTGGTATGCTGTGATTACCTGTATGCTGCAATGCTGTAACTATACTTGCCTATGCTGTGTACCTGGTATGCTGTGATTACCTGTATGCTGCAATGCTGTAACTATACTTGCCTATGCTGTGTACCTGGTATGCTGTGACACCTGTATGCTGCTTGCTGTAACTATACTTGCCTATGCTGTGTACCTGGTATGCTGTGATTACCTGTATGCTGCCTGCTGTAACTATACTTGCCTATGCTGTGTACCTGGTATGCTGTGACTACCTGTATGCTGCCTGCTGTAACTATACTTGCCTATGCTGTGTACCTGGTATGCTGTGATTACCTGTATGCTGCCTGCTGTAACTATACCTGCCTATGCTGTGTACCTGGTATGCTGTGATTACCTGTATGCTGCAATGCTGTAACTATACTTGCCTATGCTGTGTACCTGGTATGCTGTGACTACCTGTATGCTGCAATGCTGTAACTGTACTTGCCTATGCTGTGTACCTGGTATGCTGTGATTACCTGTATGCTGCTTGCTGTAACTATACTTGCCTATGCTGTGTACCTGGTATGCTGTGATTACCTGTATGCTGCTTGCTGTAACTATACTTGCCTATGCTGTGTACCTGGTATGCTGTGATTACCTGTATGCTGCCTGCTGTAACTATACTTGCCTATGCTGTGTACCTGGTATGCTGTGATTACCTGTATGCTGCAATGCTGTAACTATACTTGCCTATGCTGTGTACCTGGTATGCTGTGATTACCTGTATGCTGCTTGCTGTAACTATACTTGCCTATGCTGTGTACCTGGTATGCTGTGATTACCTGTATGCTGCCTGCTGTAACTATACTTGCCTATGCTGTGTACCTGGTATGCTGTGATTACCTGTATGCTGCAATGCTGTAACTATACTTGCCTATGCTGTGTACCTGGTATGCTGTGATTACCTGTATGCTGCTTGCTGTAACTATACTTGCCTATGCTGTGTACCTGGTATGCTGTGATTACCTGTATGCTGCAATGCTGTAACTATACTTGCCTATGCTGTGTACCTGGTATGCTGTGATTACCTGTATGCTGCTTGCTGTAACTATACTTGCCTATGCTGTGTACCTGGTATGCTGTGATTACCTGTATGCTGCCTGCTGTAACTATACTTGCCTATGCTGTGTACCTGGTATGCTGTGATTACCTGTATGCTGCAATGCTGTAACTATACTTGCCTATGCTGTGTACCTGGTATGCTGTGATTACCTGTATGCTGCTTGCTGTAACTATACTTGCCTATGCTGTGTACCTGGTATGCTGTGATTACCTGTATGCTGCAATGCTGTAACTATACTTGCCTATGCTGTGTACCTGGTATGCTGTGATTACCTGTATGCTGCAATGCTGTAACTATACTTGCCTATGCTGTGTACCTGGTATGCTGTGATTACCTGTATGCTGCAATGCTGTAACTATACTTGCCTATGCTGTGTACCTGGTATGCTGTGACACCTGTATGCTGCTTGCTGTAACTATACTTGCCTATGCTGTGTACCTGGTATGCTGTGATTACCTGTATGCTGCCTGCTGTAACTATACTTGCCTATGCTGTGTACCTGGTATGCTGTGACTACCTGTATGCTGCCTGCTGTAACTATACTTGCCTATGCTGTGTACCTGGTATGCTGTGATTACCTGTATGCTGCCTGCTGTAACTATACCTGCCTATGCTGTGTACCTGGTATGCTGTGATTACCTGTATGCTGCAATGCTGTAACTATACTTGCCTATGCTGTGTACCTGGTATGCTGTGACTACCTGTATGCTGCAATGCTGTAACTGTACTTGCCTATGCTGTGTACCTGGTATGCTGTGATTACCTGTATGCTGCTTGCTGTAACTATACTTGCCTATGCTGTGTACCTGGTATGCTGTGATTACCTGTATGCTGCTTGCTGTAACTATACTTGCCTATGCTGTGTACCTGGTATGCTGTGATTACCTGTATGCTGCCTGCTGTAACTATACTTGCCTATGCTGTGTACCTGGTATGCTGTGATTACCTGTATGCTGCAATGCTGTAACTATACTTGCCTATGCTGTGTACCTGGTATGCTGTGATTACCTGTATGCTGCTTGCTGTAACTATACTTGCCTATGCTGTGTACCTGGTATGCTGTGATTACCTGTATGCTGCAATGCTGTAACTATACTTGCCTATGCTGTGTACCTGGTATGCTGTGATTACCTGTATGCTGCAATGCTGTAACTATACTTGCCTATGCTGTGTACCTGGTATGCTGTGACACCTGTATGCTGCTTGCTGTAACTATACTTGCCTATGCTGTGTACCTGGTATGCTGTGATTACCTGTATGCTGCCTGCTGTAACTATACTTGCCTATGCTGTGTACCTGGTATGCTGTGACTACCTGTATGCTGCCTGCTGTAACTATACTTGCCTATGCTGTGTACCTGGTATGCTGTGATTACCTGTATGCTGCCTGCTGTAACTATACCTGCCTATGCTGTGTACCTGGTATGCTGTGATTACCTGTATGCTGCAATGCTGTAACTATACTTGCCTATGCTGTGTACCTGGTATGCTGTGACTACCTGTATGCTGCAATGCTGTAACTGTACTTGCCTATGCTGTGTACCTGGTATGCTGTGATTACCTGTATGCTGCTTGCTGTAACTATACTTGCCTATGCTGTGTACCTGGTATGCTGTGATTACCTGTATGCTGCTTGCTGTAACTATACTTGCCTATGCTGTGTACCTGGTGTGCTGTGACTACCTGTATGCTGCAATGCTGTAACTGTACTTGCCTATGCTGTGTACCTGGTATGCTGTGACACCTGTATGCTGTAACTATACTTGCCTATGCTGTGTACCTGGTATGCTGTGACTACCTGTATGCTGCAATGCTGTAACTGTACTTGCCTATGCTGTGTACCTGGTATGCTGTGATTACCTGTATGCTGCCTGCTGTAACTATACTTGCCTGTGCTGTGTACCTGGTATGCTGTGATTACCTGTATGCTGCAATGCTGTAACTATACTTGCCTATGCTGTGTACCTGGTATGCTGTGACTACCTGTATGCTGCAATGCTGTAACTGTACTTGCCTATGCTGTGTACCTGGTATGCTGTGATTACCTGTATGCTGCCTGCTGTAACTATACTTGCCTATGCTGTGTACCTGGTATGCCGTGATTACATGTATGCTGCTTGCTGTAACTATACTTGCCTATGCTGTGTACCTGGTATGCTGTGATTACCTGTATGCTGCTTGCTGTAACTATACTTGCCTATGCTGTGTACCTGGTATGCTGTGACTACCTGTATGCTGCCTGCTGTAACTGTACTTGCCTATGCTGTGTACCTGGTATGCTGTGATTACCTGTATGCTGCTTGCTGTAACTATACTTGCCTATGCTGTGTACCTGGTATGCTGTGATTACCTGTATGCTGCAATGCTGTAACTGTACTTGCCTATGCTGTGTACCTGGTATGCTGTGATTACCTGTATGCTGCTTGCTGTAACTATACTTGCCTATGCTGTGTACCTGGTATGCTGTGATTACCTGTATGCTGCAATGCTGTAACTATACTTGCCTATGCTGTGTACCTGGTATGCTGTGACTACCTGTATGCTGCAATGCTGTAACTGTACTTGCCTATGCTGTGTACCTGGTATGCTGTGATTACCTGTATGCTGCCTGCTGTAACTATACTTGCCTATGCTGTGTACCTGGTATGCCGTGATTACCTGTATGCTGCTTGCTGTAACTATACTTGCCTATGCTGTGTACCTGGTATGCTGTGATTACCTGTATGCTGCTTGCTGTAACTATACTTGCCTATGCTGTGTACCTGGTATGCTGTGACTACCTGTATGCTGCCTGCTGTAACTGTACTTGCCTATGCTGTGTACCTGGTATGCTGTGATTACCTGTATGCTGCTTGCTGTAACTATACTTGCCTATGCTGTGTACCTGGTATGCTGTGATTACCTGTATGCTGCAATGCTGTAACTGTACTTGCCTATGCTGTGTACCTGGTATGCTGTGATTACCTGTATGCTGCTTGCTGTAACTATACTTGCCTATGCTGTGTACCTGGTATGCTGTGATTACCTGTATGCTGCCTGCTGTAACTATACTTGCCTATGCTGTGTACCTGGTATGCCGTGATTACCTATATGCTGCAATGCTGTAACTATACTTGCCTATGCTGTGTACCTGGTATGCTGTGATTACCTGTATGCTGCTTGCTGTAACTATACTTGCCTATGCTGTGTACCTGGTATGCCATGATTACCTGTATGCTGCTTGCTGTAACTATACTTGCCTATGCTGTGTACCTGGTATGCCGTGATTACCTGTATGCTGCCTGCTGTAACTGTACTTGCCTATGCTGTGTACCTGGTATGCCGTGATTACCTGTATGCTGCAATGCTGTAACTATACTTGCCTATGCTGTGTACCTGGTATGCTGTGATTACCTGTATGCTGCCTGCTGTAACTGTACTTGCCTATGCTGTGTACCTGGTAAGCTGTGATTACCTGTATGCTGCAATGCTGTAACTATACTTGCCTATGCTGTGTACCTGGTATGCTGTGATTCCATGTATGCTGCTTGCTGTAACTATACTTGCCTATGCTGTGTACCTGGTATGCTGTGATTACCTTTATGCTGCTTGCTGTAACTATACTTGCCTATGCTGTGATTACCTGTATGCTGCCTGCTGTAACTGTACTTGCCTATGCTGTGACCTGCTACAAAAACAAAGACCATGTCTTCATCCTGATCCAGTGTATGAGATTCCTTGTCACAGTATTGTCATCATATGAGTCGGACCATGCACGGGGTTGCTCTTTATTAGACGGCAGAGCAGCGCTCTGTGACCTCTTCAGATTGGTGGTGCTTCTCTATCTGGTCTCATTCTGGAAGAAAGAGAGATCCCCAGAAGCAGAAACGACGAAGAGTCTGAGTAATACGGAGTAAACACAGTTCTATTTTTTTATTGGCTTTTGCTTATATAAGCAAAATCAAATCGAAATCCACCGCTTTTGACTCAATTCTGATGCGCGACATCGAAATCGAATAAAAATAAATTGCGCAGGCAAAACTATATACTGTAGTACAGACCTGTAATATATATGTACATGGAGCCGTGCGATTTTGATTGAATAGAAAGTACATTGCAGATGTTGGAACTTAATAAATGGCCTCACGGGTTATCCTGTGCTCTTGAGTCGGGTGTGGTATAGGGTTCCGACAGTCGGGATCCCGACAGTCAGGATCCCGACAGTCAGTAGCCCGAAGTCGGGATCCCGGCTGCTCGGACCCAGACAGCATGGTGAGCGCAACAAAGCCCCTTGCGGGCTCGCTGCGGGCACGGTGGCTCGCCACCTATTCTATTCTCCCTCTATGGGGGTCGTGGACTCCCACAAGGGAAAATAGCGGGTGGCCGTCGGGCACCTGTCTGTCAGCGTTTTGACAGTCGGGATCCCGACGTCGGGTAAATGACTGTCGGGACCGCGTCCGGCACCCCTTGATACAGTCTGAGCTCCCTGGAGCCACCTACGGTAGTGCACCTATCTAAGTTCTATATTGCCAGCACTCGGTTTCCTCCCTGCATACTTCCCACACTTCCCGTCCTGCTCCTGTAGTCTAGATCCATCAATCTTAACCCTTCACTTTGAAGCCTAAAATTACACCAGCGTGAGGCTCCGTGCAGAACCGATAATACTTTTTTGTTTTTAAGGGGTAGAAATACATTTTCCATCTCTTACATAACCCATGGGAGAGTAAACACAGCATGAGATTAGCCCCTGCCTGATTTTAGGGTATGGGTCATTGGGTCTACCACCGATGGTGGTTGATGTCGACCGTCCAACCCTGTCGACCTTACCCATGTCATCTGTATACCTGATTTTATTGGAGATTCTGACCTTGGACGCACGCTACCAAATGTTGATTTGAAGCATAGGGAAAGCAAATCCTTCCTTCTTGTTGTTGCTCGGTATTTCCTGATAACAGCGAGCACTTTGTCTGCAATGTCTGTGTGTTACTTACTGAGTACAGGTTGGCTTAACCATCCAGCACCGACACATGCATTGCGCTGCAAGAAGGAAACAAAGCAGTTGACCCCCCCCCCCCCCCCTTGTCATCACGATTCTGACAGACCCGGGAGCACGTAATACTTTGAGTGATTTTAGCCTCTGCCATCGGCTCGCCCTTATTGGTCCCCTTTGTATCGGTGTATATGTCGCTGAATGGATATGCGCTCCCCTAAACTCTGACCAGAATAAGGATTCAGCTCTGTGTGTATTGAATGACACGTCCCCCCGCTGCCTGGCAGAACAGGGTATGAATTATACAAGCGGCGTCTTATGTCAGATAAATGTCTCATTTGGCTATAAAGGACGGGCGACGAGACCGGGCCTCCGTAGTCCCGTACATTGCAGATGCTGTCAGTGGCATTTGAAAGTGCTGACACAAGCGGCAATAACTTTGTGGCAGACTCCAGGGCAACTTTAGTCGGCGTAATGTAAATATTGTCTCAGGCAGGGTGTGAGTATTCTGAGGCGTCGATGCTGCAGGGCGACTGCCGGGGAAGCAATTTGCTTGTGTTTGGATTACCTTAAATGCACATTAAAGGCTCGCGGAGCAGATGTTTAGTTTCTGGTGCTGTGTCTGCATCTTTTAATATCACGTCCCTCGATTACAGAGGTGATTCTGCTTCTCCGTCCACCGCCTGTACGTCTCCTTCCACCTCACGGAAGACGGTGGTGAAAGGGAGACGTGGCAAAAATATAAATGAAAAAATAAGTTTTTGTTTAATGTTCCTTTTGTTAAAATAAATGTTTGTATCCACTTCATTTTCAAGGGTATTCCTGTAGGTGTTTGTTCGAGAGATCTATGTATCAGTGGTATGTAGGGGTTACATGCTGGTCTTCGTGTTAATAATAAATAATACAATAAACATTGTAATTAACGTGGTCTCGTTCCGTTTACAGGCAAATTGTTTCACATTGATTTTGGATACATCCTGGGCAGAGACCCCAAACCTCTCCCACCCCCCATGAAACTAAACAAGGAGATGGTGGAAGGAATGGGAGGAACGCAGAGTGAACAGTACCAGGCTTTCCGCAAGCAGTGTTACACCGCATTTCTACACCTGCGCAGGTAACGCCATATTGCTGGGACTTCACACCAAGCTTGGGCATAGGATGCTAATTAGATCACACTTTAGAACCCTAGTTTGTAGTTAATTGGTGGTTTTGTGCCACCTCTGTATATACCTACTGTAGGTCCAGACAGGCGATATGACAAGTGAGGTTGTCTGAGTTACTGTGTTGGTGAATTTATTGTGTCCTCTGCCTCAGGCAGCCCCCAAGTACTGTACCACTTTCCATGATTGCATTAGGAGAGTGCACTATCCCATTAAAGACAGACTGCACATTGAGCATTTATTTAGCAGCGCCACCTACTTGTTCCTCCAGTATAGCTTCCAAGCAACACTCAGCCTGTAGCTGTTGCTGTACTCCATGATGTAATACGTTTTCAGCGTAGGCTAAGCTATTTTGTCAGCCTAGTGTAGTCAGCGTAGTGACTCCGCGGCAGCCCTGCGTAGTCAGCGTAGAGTCCCAGTCAGGCAGCTAGTCACTGTACTGTCCCCGGGATCTGAAGCTCTGTCCCCGGGAGCTGAAGCTGTGTCCCCAGCGTCCCTGGCAAGCCTAGTGAGCGCCTCTCACACAGCGCTGGCACCCGCACGATCTCCTCTCATGTGGGCGCTGGCGGAGAGGCGCTCCATCTTTCTGAGATGCGGTATTGCGTCAGGGTATGGCAACCCTGCCGACAGGGTTAGGGGTTTGGTAGTGCGTGAGTCTCCTGCACAAAGGGGGAGTGTGGCTGCAAGTGCGTCTCATCCACAATAAAGGAGGACGTTACGCGTCCTCCGGAACTTTTCATACCCCCACTATCCACGTCGGCGTGGAGCTGATTTTATAAAGTGTCGCGAGCCACCGAACCCGAAGCGTGGCGAGCGGACGCAAATGACTTTACATGTATTCCGCGTCCCCTCGCGGGGCTCGGTGCACTCGTCACACTTCATAAAATCAACTCCACGCCGGCGTGGATAGTGGGGGTATGAAAAGGTCAGGAGAACGCGTAATGCGGGACTTACTACACTCGCCACGCCACCCCCCCCAACCAACCACTGCGCACAATTTCGCTTTATGGGCGGTGCTGCCGGGGAGCGTTGCAGTGTATGTAGCTGAGGGGGCTTTGTGACAAGGTGGGTGGTGCGGGGGTGTGGCCTGCGCAACGTGACCTCTGACATCATTTCACGATGCGCATCGCAGCACACCGGGTCGAGCTCAAACGCTGACCGGAAACTCCAATCTCGGGTTTGAATTCCCTGTAATTTTGGGGCCAAATCCCGGGATCCCCCCCGATCCCGGGATTGGCCACCCTAATTGGGCCTGCTCCGAGACCCATGCAATGCTGGTGTTCATGGGGTTGGCAAACTGATACTGCACATGCAAGAAAGCCTCTGATAACCTGCTACGGGCCACATGGTGGCACACAGATGCGCAGCTGTATTAGAGACGCGTGGTAACTTTGTGCAGAGATTCCTGGGAAATGCAGCTGGAAGGCCGGAGTAGGCACCTGACGGATACAGTGATCCAGTAGATCCGCTGTCGCACTGACCATGTGGCCAATCGAAGACCTTTACACACTTAATGGTCGGTAACTCATTGGGGTAAGTTTAGTAAAGTCTCTAAAAAGATTGATACGCCTGCCTGTGCAGGGGAACTACCAACGTCTTTATGGGCACGCCCAGCAAATGCAGGGTGTTCCCCTGCTCCAGCCGCCTACCCGCCCCCATTCCTCCCCTCCTGGAGCATAAAAGGCCCGGTGAGTGTGAAACTCCGCAAACCGCGACCATCGAGGAAGGGGGCAAATTTGGCCCTTTACGAACACGTCTGGATTGGCCCATTGGCGTTCAGTTGAATGGTTGACCTACCGGCCAGCATGTTCCCAGCATACCGTAAAACTACATCCCCTTATGGTCACGTGTTTTTATATTTCAAAAACTTGGGAAAGCAAAGCAACCGGGGACGTTAATGTATTTCTCAATTATGTTGAGAAAAGCAATTTAGTTTCATTCTATTTCATGGCGCCGTACTTGCAAATTGCTGCAGAGACGTTCCCGGCGCTTAGCCTTTGTAACAGTCGTTCCGTACGACGGAGCTTCTGCCTCCAGAGAGAACGTGATCCCCTATTAACAACAAAATAAGTTGTGTTAAAAACACACAAAAAAAGTTTTTTATCAGATCTAATTGCGTAAATGCGGCCCATACGGTACAGACCTCAACCTTTTCTTTAATCTTGTTTGCCTGCCATCACGGAGAGGAAAGGACTGAGCGACAGGCACAAAATTCCTTAAACAGTCATATAATGAAAGAGATTAGGTAAAGATTGCAGAAATTCTCTAAAGCTTTCGGTTTCCATGGAAACCCAGAAACTATCCCGCGCCGGGGCTCTGCCGCAGACATCTCTGATTTATCGTTAAGGGTTCAGATTTAAAAAGACTTTCCTGTGGGTCCTGGGGGAAAGGAGATGGTAAGAACATGCGGCGTACATGTCAGGGATCTAGAGGGATCGGGAAACTTTTATACACCCATAAATACACTGAAGTAAATGGGAGGTTTTTTTGCACTGAGGATAAACAGGGTGTGTTTATGGCGATCCTCTGAGACTCTCGGCTTTATTCAGCAATGTCCAACTTCTATGGTGGGGGGGGGGGGGGGTTCTTTTGACCTGTGGAAGTAACTAAGACCAGTTTTAGTTACTTCCACAGGCCATTGTCATAGGGACAGTACACCTCAAAGTATTTTCTTTATCATTTCAAAACTGTCATCCTAGACCAGTGGTTCCCTATCCTGGTCCTCAAGTGCCCCCAACAGTGCACATTTTCCAGGTCTCTACACAGAATCACAGGTGACATAATTAGCTCCACCTGTGTTTGAAATTTCAAAATGTGTCTGGATAATGAGTGCACCTGCCGGGTGACCTGGAAAACGCGCACTGTTGGGGATACTTGAGGACCAGGGTTGGGAACCACTGTCCTAGACGCTCTCACTGTCACCCCGGTCTGTCTGCTTCTCCCCTAGAATGTAAGCTTTAACGAGCAGGGCCCTCTACCTTCATGTGCCCTTCCTTCTCTTACGCAAACCATCTTCTACTCCCGAGGGTTGTTAACATGCCCCCCCCCCAATCTAAACATAACTTCATGTTCAGTGGGGGCGCGGGTGACATCACTGAACATATCATTCGGTGTGTATGTGCTACATCGTTTATCCACGAACACCGGCGATATCCTATACCATATCGGCGGCGCGGCGTATAGTGTGTACCCATCTTGAATAATTATTAGAGGGTGTGGTCTGCTAGATACCATATACTTATATACCCTTTACCGGTCCTAAAACGTCTTGGGGTTCAGTATGATTTCCAAACATTCTAATTACCGACAAGCATTGGCAGACAGTCAAAATACCGACACGTTCAAAATGCTGACATTCCTTATGCTGACCTGGTCAAAATGTCGACATTAAAAAATGTCAGGTTTTTCAATACTTCTTTTGGTTTCTTATTGAGTAAGCGTTGTTTGTGTTTATAGGGATCACTGCTCCCTACTGTAGCGTGCGTGTGATAGACACAGTGACCAGGTGGTAGCGGCAGTAGAGCACTGCTGGATTACTCTATAAATATAGGTCCATACTAAGCAACAATCAGGCTGATCAGCCGAGATCCGGATAATCTCTGTGTACGTAGCAACCAGGGCCACTAATGGGCAACATTGACTAGATCGACGCCTATAAATGATGGATATACCATAAGGTCGGCATTGACAGGTTGACACAAACTTACAGATGGAGCCGCTGCCGTTCTTGCAGGGTACCGCCAGGGGCGCTTGCGTACGAGATGCCGTGGCAATGAAGCCTGCCGGGGGTCCCCGCCTTCTCCCCCCGGTCCCCCTCGCCGACACACCCCCCCCCCCCCCGAACTGGGCAGCGTCTCCCTGAAGCAGAGATGGGCAGGGAGACGCTGCCCAACTGCGGTGATATTGGGACCCGCATGAGACGCACGCGCTTTGCAGTCCCTATCGCCGGCGCACGCCAAAGAGGAGTCTCTGGCGAGCACCGGGCAAAGTTAAAGCCGGCTCCATCTCTAAAGGTCGACATGAGCATGGTCGACACGAGTATTTCAAGGTTTTTTTTGGTGTATACCGACTTGGTTCATACTTTTCTATCCAGTTGGGCACAGAGCCGCTGCGTCGTAAGCATCGTTGCACTTGCATGGTTTCCATGTCGACGTTTATTGACATAAACACAGAAGAGTAAAGAAAGTGTGTTGAACATGCCCACATGGACCTTTATTGTGTGTCGACCTATGTTATGTCGACCATTTTCAGGTGTCGACCTAGTCACAGTTGACCATTAGTGATGCAACCGGGCCGATTACCGCTCTGAAAGCTGTGGAATCTTTTGTGCATGGCGTGATGCGACATTATTGCGCACGCTTTTTAGTGCATATGAATTTCCGATCATCTCTTCAATGCTTCTGCCCTTTTAAAAATGTCGCCTCTGTGAGGAGCCTTAGGAGAGATAATTGTTTGGAACAGAACAATAATTCGCTAATGCGTTCACCCCACATCGTCCATCCCCAATATTCTTTCTTTGCTTTGGGAAGTTCCAAGTTTTGGAGCACAATTTTTCGGCTGTCTACACGGTTTACGGAGTTGTGGATTGAGTGATCTACAGTACAGTGTCTTGTCCAGATAGTCAGGAGGTTGACATGTAAGAAATGTCGATAGGGTCAAAACGTTGACAGGGTCAATGGACTGGTCAAAAGGTCGTCATGAGTGTTTTTCTATTTTGGGTGTCAATGTCGACATGAACCCTCCATTAGTGTAACGCATACCCTGGCATGGCTTGCTTCCCCCGTCATACTCCGGTGCGGCGCCTCGCTACACTCGGCACACTATTAGATTCTCATTTTATGCCAACATGGATGGTGAAGCATGAAAAAGAAAAAAATAAGTAAAATGATGTCGACCTTTTGCTGTCAACCTACTGACTGTCTTTCAGACGGATTCCGCTTTTGATGGACTGGTCCTGTCACCTATGGAGCGAGTGTGTTTTGGGGTTTTAAGCTGTGCTTATCTTTCCTTACAGTGGGGAGCGGAAGTTTGGGCACCCCAGGCAAAAATTCATTTTAATGTGCAAAAAGAAGCCAAGAAAAGATGGAAAAATCTCCAAAAGGCATCAAATTACAGATTAGACGTTTTTAGAACATGTCAAAAAAAGTTTGATTTTTTTTTCCATCATTTACATTTTCAAAATAACAGAAAACAAAAAATGGTGTCTGCAAAAGTTTGGGCACCCTGCAGAGTTTATAGCATGCACCGCCCCTTTTAGACAACTGAGACCTGGCAGTGTCATGGATTGTTCTCAATCATCGTCTGGAAAGACCAGGTGATGTCAATCTCAAAGGTTTTAAAAGCCCAGACTCATCTGTCATCTGTGTTCCCTGTGTGATAACTGTACTGTCCCTGCTTATATTGTTACCTACCTGACTGCTGCAACGACCAGAGGCACCGCGGATGGCTGAATAGGCACTGTGCAGCTCGGCAGGTAGGTGTTCCCTGTGTGATAACTGTACTGTCCCTGCTTATATTGTTACCTACCTGGCTGCTGCAACGACCAGAGGCACCGCGGATGGCTGAATAGGCACTGTGCAGCTCGGCGGGTAGGTGTTCCCTGTGTGATATAACTGTACTGTCCCTGCTTATATTGTTACCTACCTGGCTGCTGCAGTGACCAGTGGTGCTGCTGATGGCTGCCTAGGTGCTGTGCAGCTCGGCAGGTATGTGTTCCCTGTGTGATAACTGTACTGTCCCTGCTTATATTGTTACCTACCTGGCTGCTGCAATGACCAGTGGTGCCGCTGATGGCTGCCTAGGCGCTGTGTAGCTCGGCGGGTATGTGTTCCCTGTGTGATAACTGTACTGTCCCTGCTTATATTGTTACCTACCTGGCTGCTGCAGTGACCAGTGGTGCTGCTGATGGCTGCCTAGGCGCTGTGCAGCTCGGCAGGTATGTGTTCCCTGTGTGATAACTGTACTGTCCCTGCTTATATTGTTACCTACCTGGCTGCTGCAGTGACCAGTGGTGCTGCTGATGGCTGCCTAGGCGCTGTGCAGCTCGGCGGGTATGTGTTCCCTGTGTGATACCTGTACTGTCCCTGCTTATATTGTTACCTACCTGGCTGCTGCAGTGACCAGTGGTGCCGCTGATGGCTGCCTAGGCGCTGTGCAGCTCGGCAGGTATGTGTTCCCTGTGTGATAACTGTACTGTCCCTGCTTATATTGTCACCTACCTGGCTGCTGCAATGACCAGTGGCACCGCTGATGGCTGTCTGATTCATCTGACCTTGCCCCAACAATCAGCACCATGGGTTCCTCTAAGCAGTTGTGTAGAACACTGAAACTGAGAATAGTTGACGCTCACAAAGCAGGAGAAGGCAATAAGAATAGTGTTTATTCTAGCACCCGATATCTTTGAAAACCCATGCAGTTCCTCTTCCCTGCCTGGGGTGTCGCTGTCTGCTGTGGTGCTTCTAGCACCGTGTGGTCTGTATATCAGCATTGATATGCAAACCAGACCTGTGCTAGAAACACCACAGCAGACAGTGACACCCCAGGCAGGGAAGAGGAACGGCATGGATTTTCAAAGATAGCAGGTGCTAGAATGAACACTATAGAAGAAAGCAAAGCGTTATCAGATGCCCATATCCTCTGTTCGGAATGTAATTAAGAAATGTCATCAGGAACAGTGGAAGTTAAAGCAAGATCTGGAAGACCAAAAAAATATCAGACAGAACAGCTCACAGGATTGTGAGAAAAGCAAGTCAAAATCCACGTTTGACTGCATGATCCCTCCAGGAAGATCTGGCAGACATTGGAGTTGTGGTAAACTATTCCACTATAAAGAGATACTTGTACAAATACAGTATGGTCTTCATGGAAACCTCTTCTACATCCTCACCACAAAAACAGGGTTTGAAGTTTGCAATTGAACATATAGACCAGCCTGATGCATTTTGGAATCAAGTTCTGTGGGCCGATGGGGTTAAAATAGAATTTTTTGGCTGGAATGAGCAAAGGTACGTTTGGAGATGGAAGGGCACAGAATTTAATGAAAATAACTTCTGCCCAACTGTTAAGCATGGGGGAGGATCAATCATGCTTTGGGGTTGTATTGCAAACAGTGGTACAGGAAACATTTCAGGAGTAGAAGGAAAAATAGATTCAATAAGATTCCAGCAAATTTTGGATGCTAACTTGATGCCATCTGTGTAAAAGCTGAAGTTAAAGAGAGGCTGGCTTCTAGAAATGGATAATGATCCTAAACACACCTCAAAATCCACGGTGGATTACATCAAGAGGAGTAAACTGAAGGTTTTGCTATGGCCTTCACAATCTCCTGACCTCAACATAATTAAAAATCTATGGATAGACCTTAAAAGAGCAGTGCGTCTGACGGCCCAGGAATCTCACAGAACTGGTAGACTTGTAAGGAAGAATGGGTGAAGATACCTCAAACAGAATTGAAAGACTCTTGGCTGGCTACAAAAAGCGTTTACAAGCTGTGATACTTGCCAAAGGGGGCAGAACAAGGTATTAACTCTGCAGGGTGCCCAAACTCTTCCAGACGCCATTTTTTGTTTTCTGTTATTTTGAAAGTGTAAATGATGGAAATAAAATCAAACTTTTTTTTGACATGTTCTAAGAATGTCTAATCTGTAATTTTTGGACCGTTTTCCATCTTTCCTTGGCTTCTTTTTGCACATTAAAATTAATTTTTGCCTGGGGTGCCCAAAAATTCGATCCCCACTGTATATATGTCTGCACCCCAGGGGTATAGTAATTCTTTCCTCTGTCTGTAAGTGACGCAGTCTTAAAAAGTGGCATCAGGAGGTCGGGGAACACGCCAGTGTAATTTAGGTGACCAGATATAGTGTGGGGGTTTAAGTGTATTGTTTTTGATACACATGCTGCGATATCTGGCTGGTGGCTCTCGGAGGAGTGTGACACACACACGCGCACACACACACACACTGCACAGTAGTACAGCTGCCTGTTGGTCCCTATAATTAGATATTATCAGCTTTCATTGTGCCTCGGAATTATTGAGAATAAACACAGGGAACAATTACTGTCATTGTTCCAGAGTCACAGGTTGTGCTGGATCGGGTACGGGTCATTGGTTCCGCCACTGAAGGTTGGCATAGTTGAGGGCAACAGGGTTGGAAGGTCGACAAGCATTAGGCCGACAATGGGAAGATCAACAGTCAAAAGGTCAACTTAATTTTTTTTTATGTCTTTTTGTCCCAAATGTCGACATGGGCACCATCTAAGTGTACCCATCCCCCAGTATGGCTCGCTGCACTCGCCATGCTTCGGCCATGGTGCCTCCCTACCACGCCATAGTGGATGGTAGGGCATAAAATACTGCCCGTCGGCAGGTCAGCTCTTGTTGATCTTTTGACTGTCAACCTAATACTTGTGTTGACCTAAGCCTTGTCAATCTTCAGTGGTTGACACAATGCATGTCGACCTATGACCGTATCCCGTTGGATCACCGGGGGTTTGAGCACATGTCCTACAGTAGAACACGTCCTAATCACCATAAGTAACCGGCTACAGGGATCCTGTTTCTCAGACGCTGACGGGGAGGTTTCTGTCGCTCGCGCTGTAGCTACGCAGGTCCGGAGCGATACCCGTTTAGCGTCCTGTCCACATTAGTTACCCGTATTCTTGTGTCATGTTGCATTTCCCCTGTGATACACCTACTGGTTGTGTTACCTGCTGTTCTCCTATCTGGCTGCTTGTGCAGTGTCTGCTGGCTGCCACCTCTGAGATATCGCACCTTGTACTTGAGTCTACCTCCCCCTCCTGTGTGGTCATCTCTGCCGGCGGATTCCTTCTCCTATCACTGTTGTAGAACATTTGCGTCTCTCATCAGCTGCCGTCATCCCCAAATATAACACACGAGCGCTGAATTACGGCATAAATGCATAGACTGTATTATAACAGTTGGCATCAAAAACCTTAATCCGTGCATCCATCCTACCTTGTGCCAGGTTCTCTGGCTGGTGGGTTTAGTTTACATATGCGCTGATGGCACTCTGTATAATCCTTAATATCTCTTTGGCATGGTTTAAATACCACCTGCTGTGTGCTGACCATGGGCATTCCTTTACAGCCGCAGTGTGCCCATCTTCTAATGGCTACATCCGGCTGGCACAAAGCTCACGTCACCTCACGCTGGTCCTCCGACATGACCATGAGCTCAGTGTTCCCCCAATGGCTGCTGCAGATTGCAGTACACTGTGGAACCTTTGCTATGTGGGGATGGGGAGATTCACTCTATAAATGTGCAGCTGACACATCTGACTCCGCTGTGTGGTTCGTCATGTCACCACGTGCCGAGGTCCCTAAGGAATGGTCCCAGTGTTGTTCTGTCCATGCCACCAAGAACTCAGGCTGTTCTGCTGCAAAGTTGGGTTCTGCCCAGCACTAGAGAGGTGTAAATGGCTGCCTCCAGGATGTCATTGGTGCATTTTAATTAGTCTCCTCCCCCTTCTTGTGTTCATTTACATTGTTATGCCAGTGGCTCTAGTATGTAAATGAAGGAGGCAGCTTTATTGCCTAAAGTTGGATGCCGCAGCGAGGTCTCATAGGATATGTGAGTGTACTATTTTAAAGCACTAAAAGAATACCGTGGGCGATATAACTAATGAAAATTAACCAGTGAAGGAGTAAAGGGCAGAAGGTACATGAGAATAAAAGTGCTCAGTTCAGTTATATGAAAACAGAGACTTGTATACAGATAGTACCCCAAGAAAGGTGACTGGTATATTGCGGTGATAGAAGGAGTGCGAACTGACAAATTTTCTCAAATTGCATAAGGCAGTTAAAGAGAAATAGAATGGAAAAATACGTGGCTAAAGCAGCTAAATCGGCTAAAAGTGCACAAGCCGCTAAAAATGCGCAAGCACAAAAAGATAAAGGGAAAAAATCATATCCCAGCTCACCTAGCAACACAAGTATAACAGAGTCACTAGATGAGACCTTATATATGCCACAAACCGCAACACAAAGAGCTAAAGAAATTTTAGACATTTTGTCACCCTTACTGGACGCCAAATTGACACCAATCTCAGATGCAATTAACAAAATGGTGGAGCAGGTAGCCCAACATTCTGCGAGACTGATGGAAGCAGAAGACAGGATCTCGACATTAGAAGATAACCTTAAGAGTGTAACCACACAAGTACAAGATCAAGGGAAAATAATTACAACACTAACCGACAAAATAGAAGATCTAGAGAACAGAAGTAGGAGGAGTAATGTAAGGCTGATAGGCCTACCTGAAAGTGTGACGAATAAGGACCTAATGACCATAGTCTCAAAATGGCTACCGGGAAAAATAGGACTATCAGATCAAGAACCCATAATTGTGGAACGAGTACACCGGATTGGTCCTGAACGCCAAAACACACAGCAAAGACCTAGGCCAGTGATTTTTAAATTACTTAATTACTCTGATAAAATCAAAATAATGAACGCATATCACAAAACTCATGAAATAAAGTATGAAGAATCACGCATAATGCTGTTCCAAGATTTCTCCTACCAAGTATCCAGTAAATGAAGAGAATACTCAGAGATCTGCAAAGAACTGTACACAAGGAATATACGTTTTTCACTGTTATACCAGGCCAAATTGAGGGTGAACTTTGAAGGGAAAACACAGATATTTGACAACCCAGAAGAAGCAAGGAAAGTTATGAAAATACTGGAACCGGTGAATAAAACTTGAAGAAAGAAGAATACAAAAGGACTAATGAATTAAGATTGAAAGGTTACCTAATTAAAGAACGAATACTGTGATGGATATATAGTAACAAGGGAAAAGGGGGGAAGGGTGGGGGGAGGGGTAAGGGGATAGAAAGACAAGAAAATAAAATATATGTGTTTGGGATAGACAGTACATTTCAATTTCTAATACAGAACAAAGAGAGACAAAATGAGCCTCCCTTGCAGGCTGGGGCAAGAGAGGTACAGAGTAAGGATAGATATATTAAAAATGTCAATGAAAAAGAAAGAATATTAGTAATAAAACACTAGGAAATTATATCTTGGAATGTAGAGGGTTTGAATACCCCTGTTAAAAGGAAGAAAGTATCGATGCATCTCAAGAAATATAAACCAGATGTGATCTTCTTACAGGAGACACACTGGAAAATAACGGAACCCAATGTTTTTAGAGATGCATGGATAAGGAGAGACCAGACAGGCATCTTATAAAACAAAAACAAGGGGCGTTTTGATAGCATTTAGAAAGAATCTGAATTACACAATAGTGGCAGAGTGGGCAGATGTAGAAGGGAGATTTATGTGCATTAAAGTAAACATCGAAAATACGCTATACACGTTGGTATGCATATATGCCCCCCCCCCGGGAGAGAATGCGCAATTTTTTGCAGAATTATATACTAAGATACAAGGATGGAAGGAAGGTATATTAGTCCTAGGTGGGGACTTTAACCCCTTCCCGCCGCAGCATGTTTTTGCCTTCCTGACAGAGGCCTTTTTTTCAAATCTGACATGTATCACTTAAGTGGGGATAACTTTTTTTTGCTTTTACTTATCCCAGTGATTTTGAGATTGTTTTCCCGTGACACATTGTACTTTAAATTAGTGGTAAATTTTGGTCGATACAATTTTTTTTTTTTTTGCAAAATGTTAAATTTTCTGCTTGTGAGACAAATAATCATACCACTCAAAATAGTTAATAACTAACAAAGACCATATCTATACTTTATTAAAAAATCATTATTTTAACCTCCTTTAATTTTTTTGGACACTAGGGGGCAGCAGCGTCTAAATTTTACACTACACGCAGTTTAACGCTGGTTTTGGCTGTTCACTTTTGGACAGCCAATCGCAGCGTTCGTCCAAGACGGGGGGCAACCCTGCCCCCCCTGGGCAATGAGGGAGGATGTCTGCTGTCAGGGAGCAGACATCGTCCCTCTGTCACCGCGTCTGTAGACGCGGTGGCACTTTTAAGTCATGACGTATATATACGTCATGTGTCGGGAAGTACATCCCGGCCATGACGTATATATACGTCAAATGTCGGGAAGGGGTTAATGCAATATTAGATGCCCAAGTAGATATTAAACAGGATTTAAGTAAGAATGTTGGAAAAAGGAAAGCACCCCCAACATTAGTTATGCTAATGGAAAACTTACAGTTAATAGATCGATGGAGGGTAGAGAACCCAGATGAAAAAAAGTTCACTTTTTATTCCCACCCACACAACTCTTTTTCAAGATTGGATTTTTGGTTAGTGGAAGATAAAATATTGCATAGAATAGATAAAATAGAAATACAGGATATAGCAATATCAGATCATGCCCCGATCGTTATGAGGATGCATCTGGACCAGAAAAGAGTACAATCCTTTAACTGGAGATTCCCAGACCATTTAATTAATTTGATAGAATTTAAGGAATACCCGATTCAGATGCATCAAAACTATGTGAAAGATAACGAGGTGCATGAAAGAGATATTAATTTATTATGGCAAGCGTCGAAACCTGTGATGAGAGGGTACATCATGGCCTATACAGCTTCCCAAAGAAAGAAACCTCAAATGCGGCTAATGAAAGCAGCCACGGAAATATCAGTGGCATACGCTAAATTACTAGCAGACCCATCAGAAACAAATAGAATAAGCTATAAGGAAGCAAAAATGGCACATGACAATATCATGACAGAAAAAGCAAACTGGTATGTGCAACATAAAAAAAATAGATATTTTAGATGGGGGAATAGGTCAGGAAAAATGTTAGCAAATTTGGCAAAAACAGCTAAAGGGTATAAAATAATCACAATGTTAAAAACAGAAAAAGATAAAATAATTAAAGAACAAACAAAGATAGCTGAAGCATTTGTGTCTTACTTTGAGAAACTGTATAAGGCACCAACAAATGACTCAGTAGCAAATACAAATTTTTTAGAGCACGCACAACTATCACAGTTAACTAGAGAAGATAGAGAATTTTTGATGGCACCGATAACAGAGAAAGAGAGAGATAGAGCAGATAATCACCAGAATGCAACTTCACAAGACACCAGGGCCAGATGGCCTGTCAGCAGCTTACTACAAATTATTAAAGGCACAAATTATACCACAACTAACTAAACTATATAACGCGATAAGATTAGGTCACGAAGCACCAACACGATTTTATGAAGCACGTATAATATTAATTCCTAAACCAAATAAAGATCCCACATTAATCACAACATATAGACCGATCTCACTCCTTAACCAGGACTTTAAATTACTCACAAAAATAATAGCGGTACGCTTCCAACAAATACTACCAGCCTTACTAATGCCCCAACAAACAGGTTTTCTCAAAAATAAATATTCAACATATAATGTAAGATCGATAATAGCGGCAATTTATAAAACTCATCAAACAAGGGAAAAAGACACAATTATCCTGAGTTGTGACGCGGATAAAGCGTTTGACAGAATATCCTGGCAATATTTAGAAGCAATCTTCCAAAAACAACAATTTGGCACAGAGTTTATACATATATTTCAGATGTTATATTATGAGGCATCAGCCTTTATCACAGTAAATAACCATAATACAAATACATTTAAGTTAACAAGAGGAACACGACAAGGGTGCCCACTCTAATTTGGCATTAGACCCCCTATTGAGACACATTATATTAGATAAAGAGTGGAAAGGTATACAATTTGCGGAAAAAGAACTTTAAAATATCCGCGTTCGCAGATGACATATTGCTATATATGACCAACCCCAAACAAGCCATACCAAACCTCTTAAAAATACTAGTAGAATTTGAAAAAGTGGGGGGATTTAAGATAAATTATTTGAAATCGGAAGCCCTATGCCCTTTTGCAGAGGCAAAAAGGGGATGGGGTGATAAATTCCCTTTCAAATGGGCATCACCACAAGGGATAACATACCTCTGGGTTAAGATTCCACCGGACCCCGACAAATTGTATGCCTTGAATTATGATGCATTATGGGAGAGAACCAAAGGAGATTTTGCGAGGTGGAAACATCTCCCCCTATCATATATAGGGAGAATACACCTATATAAAATGATCACATTTCCAAGGTTCCTGTATATTTTGCAAATGCTACCTATTATACCCAACAAAAAAGATATTGTTAAACATAACAGAGAGGTCACAAAGTTTATTTGGCTGGGGAAGCGACCTAGGATTGCGTTAATGAAACTACAGCAGAAGAGAGATTTGGGAGGGTTAAATCTACCATGCTTAAAAACATACGCCATAGCGGCAAATTACCGGATGGCCACGGATTGGATCTTGGGAGATAACAAATATGCAGATTACAGAGTGGAACAGAGTTTTATCCCCAATATCCAATTAACAGCCGTATTACATAAACCTGCCAGGAGCATGCCGAGGGAAGTAAAAAATAATATACTGCTAGATACCACATGCATGGCATGGAGATTGGTAAGGGCGAGAAATAAACAATACTCCATCTTTTTGCCATTCTGGGGTAATATGGAATTTCCTCCAAGTCAATATATGAGTGTCTTTAGTAAGTGGCATAAGGAAGGGTTAAAATATGTGGCGAACTTATTACAAAAAGATATTAGAACACCCTTGACATACACACAATTAAAAGAAAAATACCCCCAATTAGATATAACCCACTTTGTATATATGCAAATGTTGAGCTATGTGAATAAAGTCATGTCAAAATGTCAAGGGAAAGAGGAATTGGTGCGACTAGATAAACAAACATACCTGGGAAAGAATACTACGACAGCACAAATATACGAAGCACATAGGGGAGAAATAAAACTAGACCAAAAACCAAAAGGGATGCTAAAATGGCAATTAGAATTTCCGGATTTGAAAATGAGAGATATGATAAATGCATATAACATACTGAATAAAACATTAGTATCCATAACATACACAGAAATGCATCAAAAAATTCTATACCGAGCTTATTTGAAATCAAAGAACTAATAGGAGAAGCCACTAATGCGAAGGGTTACAAATGCGGGGAAGAAAACGCTGAAATAGTACATTGTGTGTGGACTCGTAGACTGGTGCAAACGCTCTGGTTGGCTGTACAGGAGTATATAAAACAGGTCTTACAAATAGATTTTACAATAACTAAAAATTGGGCATTCTGGGGAATATATACACCCCAGGAACAAAAAGAACATGCCATACCTACTAGAAAATTACTTATAAAATTAGCAGCGGCCACGGAAAAAACCATACTGGCCGAGTGGATTAACACCAGACCACCGCCTATATCTCTTGTACAGCCCAGAATAATGCATCTGTTCCTCATGGACTGGACAGATTCAACACTACAAAAAGAAAAACGGTACTTGTGGAGTATCACGGCTCCCATCGTATGGCATCGTATGCCATATGTAGTGGCATACGATGCGATGCGATGTTTTACCGATTTTTGAGCATTTTTGCTCAAAAATCGTATGCCATCGCATGGCATCGTATGCCATATGTAGTGGCATACGATGTCATACGATGCAATACGATGTTTTACCGATTTTTGAGCAAAAATGGTCAAAAATCGGTAAAACATCGCAAAACATCATATGCCATATGTAGTGGCATACGATGCGATACGATGTTTTACCGATTTTTGAGCAAAAATTGTGAAAAATCGGTAAAACATCGCATGGCATCGTATGCCATCGATGCGATACGATGTTTTACCGATTTTTGAGCATTTTAGCGTGGAGTTGAGAATAGAATAGTCTGGCGAGCGCAGCGAGCCACCGAGCCCGAAGCGTGGCGAGGGGACGCGGATACCTGTAAAGCCCGCGAGGAGACGCGTATAGCTGTGAAGGTATCCGCGGCCCCTCGCGGGGCTCGCTGCGCTCGCCACGCTTCGGGCTCGGTGGCTCGCTGCGCTCGCCACACTATTCTATTCTCAACTCCACGCCGACGTGGATAGTGGGGGTATGAAAAGGTCGTAGGACGCGTACCGCCGCCCCTCGTGGGCTCGCTGCGCTCCCCACGCTTTGGGTTGACGTTGATAGTGGGGGTGGTGCACTATGAAAAATGGCATTTGGGGGCATTTCACTACTTTAATACACATTTCAATGCATTCTGATTCATTTCAGTCCAAAATCGGGTGCCATCGCATCGCATGCCATCGTATGGGATCCGGTGCGATCGCATACGATTTTTGAGCTAAAATGCTCAAAAATCGGTAAAACATCGTATCGCATCGTATGACATTGTATGCCACTACATATGGCATACGATGTCATTCGATGTTTTACCGATTTTGACCATTTTTGCTCAAAAATCGGTAAAACATCGTATCGCATCGTATGACATCGTATGCCACTACATATGGCATACGATGTTATGCGATGGCATACGATTTTTGAGCAAAAATAGTCAAAAATCGGTAAAACATCGCATCGCATCGTATGCCATCGTATGCCACATGCGATGCGATGCGATTTTTAGCATACAATCTGCATACGATGCAGGTCGTGGGAGCCGTGATACTCCACAAGTACCAGAAAAACTGACAAAAAATTTTATGGAAATATGGTTACCAGTTATTGGAACGCTATCAGAGCCACTAAAAGGAGCATTAAAGAATTCCCTGTTAGAAACAACTTGGTATAGACAGAAATGCCTAAGTGGGGTACCAATCTTTTCGAATAGGGAAATAAAGAAATAGAAGCAGGTAAATAAATACAAAATGAGATAATGTATAGATAAGGATGTAAATGTGTTTTGTTTATTGAATATGTATGTATAAGAAACGAAATGACACTGGAATTTTAAACTTTTGTACGGTAAATGTCTTTCAATAAAATAAAATTTAAAGATTAAAAAAAAGGATATTAATGAGCAGGGTCTAGCATTAGGGCTGCATTACTTTTCGGACAGATCCAGGATGTCTCGGTCGTGAATAAATATATTGGGTGAAGAATGATTAAAGGGTTTATTTTTTTATTTCAATTTCCTCTTTTTTTTATGTCTCAGATATTCCAACTTGATCCTGAATCTTTTCTCTCTGATGGTGGACGCCAACATCCCTGATATAGCACTGGAACCAGACAAGACCGTTAAAAAGGTAAGAGGAACGCCCTTTGTGGGTACAGGGGTCACACAAGGCGGAGTTGTACGTTTAGTCCTGGTATTACTGAAGGTATACCCTTCCAAAAGATTAGGGTTATTATAAATCCCCATACGCACTAAACTATAGGGGCCACAGCTGATGTAATTAATCATATCGTGTGTGTGTGTTTCGATATTGTGCATACACACTGAACGATAACTGTAAACAATATCAATCATTCAGTAATGATTCTAGCACTGGAAACCAGTCGTATTGTATGTCTGTGTGCAGCCGACAGACTGAAGGGAAGAGATCCGCTGCTTCCCATCGGTCTGGCGGCTGCACCCAGAGACGTACAGTACCACCGGTTTCCAGTGCTTCATGATAATATTGTTGTCTTCTCAGTAAAGCTCTCCAGTGTCTTCATAGCAATGTCTGTCATTGTGCTGCACTGTTGTGCAGTGGTTAGCGTTACTACCTCACAGCACCGAGGTTATGGGTTCTATACCCACCGAGGCACAGTATGTGGGGTGTTTGTATGTTCTCCCCTTTGCTTTTGTGGGTTTCTTCTGGGTACTCCACTTTTCTCCTACAAACCAAAAATATGGCTCCCAACACAGTGTTGAGGGTACCCCAGGGTATGTATGACCACTTACCCTGTGGTAGATACCAGTAATCAAACTGATTCCTAAGCCTGCATGCTGCTTGGCTGTAACTCCCACCAGGAGGTGGGGTGGGAGCAAATATTGATAGTCACATTTTTGTGTAAGGGGCAGACACCCCTGTGGACCCCAGTCCCTCTGCAGCCATCAGTTGTTGAACGTGAAACGAAGGGGCTAAATAATGGACTCTAGTGTCACATCCAATATACAAGGAATATGTTGTAAACACAAGAAGGGAAGCATTTGTAATATCTGTGACTGTATCATGTGTTACAGTACTTCCCTTCCTCTGTGTGCTTGTAACTATAGACAGGTTGTGTTGTCCCAGCAGCCACTGAATACAACAGGTGTATAGTATCTTCTTATACATGTTATATGCAGGACCACTGGTTTTTCTGTCTTTCCAAGACCCCAGTAAGCTGATCTATGTTACCCAACCACCATGTACTACCCTCCCTGCGTATCCCATGTATCTGTTCTCCAACCACCACGTACCGCCCTCCCTGCGTATCCCATGTATCTATGTTACCTCCCACACCGTATCCCATGTATCTGTTTCCTGACACACTGTATACCACCCTCCCTGCGTATCCCATGTATCTGCGTTACCCGACACACTGTATACCACCCTCCCTGCATATCCCATATATCCGCGTTACCCGACACACTGTATACCACCCTCCCTGCGTATCCCATTTATCTGTGTTACCCTACACACCGTATACCACCCTCCCTGCGTATCCCATTTATCTGCATTACCCGCCACACTGTATACCACCCTCCCTGTTTACCCCATGTATCTGTGTTACCCGACACACTGTATACCACCCTCCCTGCGTATCCCATGTATCTGCGTTACCCGACACACTGTATACCACCCTCCCTGCGTATCCCATGTATCTGTTACCTCCCACACCGTATCCCATGTATCTGCGTTACCCGACACACTGCATACCACCCTCCCTGCGTATACCATGTATCTATGTTACGTCCCACACCGTATCCCATGTATCTGTTTTCTGACACACTGTATACCACCCTCCCTGCGTATCCCATGTATCTGCGTTACCCGACACACTGTATACCACCCTCCCTGCGTATCCCATGTATCTGCGTTACACGACACACTGTATACCACCCTCCCTGCGTATCCAATTTATCTGCGTTACACGACACACTGTATACCACCCTCCCTGCGTATCCCATTTATCTGCATTACCCGCCACACTGTATACCACCCTCCCTGCGTATCCCATGTATCTGCGTTACCCGACACACTGTATACCACCCTCCCTGCGTATCCCATGTATCCGCGTTACCCGACACACTGTATACCACCCTCCCTGCCTATCCCATGTATCCGCGTTACCCGACACACTGTATACCGCCCTCCCTGCTTATCCCATGTATCTGCGTTACCCGACACACCGTATACCACCCTCCCTGCGTATCCCATGTATCTGCATTACCCGACACACCGTATACCACCCTCCCTGCGTATCCCATGTATCTGTGTTACCCGACACACTGTATACCACCCTCCCTGCGTATCCCATTTATCTGCGTTACCCGACACACCGTATACCACCCTCCCTGCGTATCCCATGTATCTGCGTTACCCGACACACTGTATACCACCCTCCCTGCGTATCCCATGTATCTGCGTTACCCGACACACTGTATACCACCCTCCCTGCGTATCCCATGTATCTGCGTTACCCGACACACTGTATACCACCCTCCCTGCGTATCCCATGTATCTGTGTTACCCGACACACTGTATACCACCCTCCCTGCGTATCCCATGTATCTGCGTTACCCGACACACTGTATACCACCCTCCCTGCGTATCCCATGTATCTGCGTTACCCGACACACTGTATACCACCCTCCCTGCGTATCCCATGTATCTGCGTTACACGACACACTGTATACCACCCTCCCTGCGTATCCAATTTATCTGCGTTACACGACACACTGTATACCACCCTCCCTGCGTATCCCATTTATCTGCATTACCCGCCACACTGTATACCACCCTCCCTGCGTATCCCATGTGTCTGCGTTACCCGACACACTGTATATCACCCTACCTGCGTATCCCATGTATCCGCGTTACCCGACACACTGTATACCACCCTCCCTGCGTATCCCATAAATCTGCGTTACCCGACACACTGTATACCACCCTCCCTGCCTATCCTATGTATCTGCGTTACCCGACACACTGTATACCGCCCTCCCTGCGTATCCAATGTATCTGTGTTACCCGACACACTGTATACCACCCTCCCTGCGTATCCCATGTATCTGCATTACCCGACACACTGTATACCACCCTCCCTGCGTATCCCATGTATCTGCGTTACCCGACACACTGTATACCACCCTCCCTGCGTATCCCATTTATCTGCGTTACCCGACACACCGTATACCGCCCTCCCTGCTTATCCCATGTATCTGCGTTACCCGACACACCGTATACCACCCTCCCTGCGTATCCCATGTATCTGCGTTACCCGACACACTGTATACCACCATCACTGCGTATCCCATGTATCTGCATTACCCGACACACTGTATACCACCATCACTGCGTATCCCATGTATCTGCATTACCCGACACACTGTATACCACCCTCCCTGCGTATCCCATGTATCTGCGTTACCCGACACACTGTATACCACCCTCCCTGCGTATCCCATTTATCTGCGTTACCCGACACACCGTATACCGCCCTCCCTGCTTATCCCATGTATCTGCATTACCCGACACACCGTATACCGCCCTCCCTGCTTATCCCATGTATCTGTGTTACCCGACACACTGTATACCACCATCACTGCGTATCCCATGTATCTGCATTACCCGACACACTGTATACCACCATCACTGCGTATCCCATGTATCTGCATTACCCGACACACTGTATACCACCCTCCCTGCGTATCCCATGTATCTGCGTTACCCGACACACTGTATACCACCCTCCCTGCGTATCCCATTTATCTGCGTTACCCGACACACCGTATACCGCCCTCCCTGCTTATCCCATGTATCTGCGTTACCCGACACACCGTATACCGCCCTCCCTGCGTATCCCATGTATCTGCGTTACCCGACACACTGTATACCACCCTCCCTGCGTATCCCATGTATCTGCATTACCCGACACACTGTATACCACCCTCCCTGCGTATCCCATGTATCTGCATTACCCGACACACCGTATACCGCCCTCCCTGCTTATCCCATGTATCTGTGTTACCCGACACACTGTATACCACCCTCCCTGCGTATCCCATGTATCTGCATTACCCGACACACCGTATACCGCCCTCCCTGCTTATCCCATGTATCTGCGTTACCCTACACACCGTATACCGCCCTCCCTGCTTATCCCATGTATCTGTGTTACCCGACACACTGTATACCACCATCACTGCGTATCCCATGTATCTGTGTTACCCGACACACTGTATACCACCATCACTGCGTATCCCATGTATCTGCATTACCCGACACACTGTATACCACCCTCCCTGCGTATCCCATGTATCTGCGTTACCCGACACACCGTATACCACCCTCCCTGCGTATCCCATTTATCTGCGTTACCCGACACACCGTATACCACCCTCCCTGCGTATCCCATGTATCTGTGTTACCCGACACACTGTATACCACCCTCCCTGCGTATCCCATGTATCTGCATTACCCGACACACTGTATACCACCATCACTGCATATCCCATGTATCTGCATTACCCGACACACCGTATACCGCCCTCCCTGCTTATCCCATGTATCTGCGTTACCCGACACACCGTATACCACCCTCCCTGCGTATCCCATGTATCTGCATTACCCGACACACTGTATACCACCATCACTGCGTATCCCATGTATCTGCATTACCCGACACACTGTATACCACCCTCCCTGCGTATCCCATGTATCTGCGTTACCCGACACACTGTATACCACCCTCCCTGCGTATCCCATTTATCTGCGTTACCCGACACACCGTATACCGCCCTCCCTGCTTATCCCATGTATCTGCGTTACCCGACACACCGTATACCACCCTCCCTGCGTATCCCATGTATCTGCATTACCCGACACACCGTATACCGCCCTCCCTGCTTATCCCATGTATCTGCGTTACCCGACACACCGTATACCACCCTCCCTGCGTATCCCATGTATCTGCATTACCCGACACACTGTATACCGCCCTCCCTGCTTATCCCATGTATCTGCGTTACCCGACACACTGTATACCACCCTCCCTGCGTATCCCATGTATCTGCGTTACCCGACACACTGTATACCACCCTCCCTGCCTATCCCATGTATCTGCGTTACCCGACACCCTGTATACCACCCTCCCTGCGTATCCCATGTATCCGCGTTACCCGACACACTGTATACCACCCTCCCTGCGTATCCCTTAGTACGACACCTGCTCACCAGTAATTTGCTGCACCTGAGTGACACTAATCCCTAGTTCCTGCAGGGGGCAGATGGATGGACATGAGACCCTACATCTGCCGCCAGTCCACCCCATGTAACTCGTACAGAATACAAGCTCTGCATTAGCAATCAGCATATGAGATTGTGATCTGTAAACTGATCAGCTGGGGAGCTCTGCAGATATCATCCCGATCCGATTTACAGCAGGGCTCACGGAGACACTGTATAATGTGACGCGGCTTCTGCATGCAACACGTTACCTCCGGCTCGCTGTATAATCTGTGCTTCAGAGACAGTTCATGACTCTATTAATAAAGGGCCGGAGCCATTCAGTAAGCAGATTATTAGGAGTCGGGATAGACACTTACACAGCTGTGAATACAATCTTGTAATCAAGAACACGGGCTGCTGGCGGCTTATATAGAGCCCGTCTGCACGGAGGGATGGAACGGAAGGGCTCCGACATTAGGAAGATGGAATGTGCACATTATAGTCCAATACCGCATTCCCCAAATATTTATCCTGCCGGCGTCCCAGGAACCGTATATTACCGATGTCGCGTATATTGCAGAATTAAGAACGCCGGATGCTCACCAGATAACGCGTTCTCTTTCCCCTGTTCCATTTAATGCCGCACTTAGCTCACACATTGCAGCTGTTTATCATTCTGCCTGATTGCCGGCAGCGGTGCGTCTACAGGAAACACGGCTATCTCATAGCCACTTCTGATGGGCCGATTCAGGATCACTCGTTGTGATCTGAACTTGGCCCCAGCCCCGATGTGCATTCTGCGCATGTGCAAACCCCGGCAGCGTACAGCTTCGGCGAGTCATACACTCACCGGGCCGTTTGGTGCGGGGAGGGAGGACCGGGGGAGGCAGCAAATGGCTGGGGGAACATGGCTATTTCAAAACTCGAGCCAATTGGAGTTTGCGGTTCGGCAGCAAATCAGAAGCATCACTGGTCGCTCCTGAACTATAGTTTCAGAGGCACGTGGATAGTAAATCATCAAAAAGTTCCAAAATGTAAAAAAAAAAAAAAAAATGTAATTATGAAAAACTCGGTTTGCATCCAAATAAATCTATGATTTCTATGTCAGAACCTTCAAACCATAGGACACCCCTCCCACTGGGCAGCCCACGCCATCCTGATTCCACTACGAGTGCGCGTCCTGTATAACCAGACATATTGCCGGGGGGGGGGAGGGGGGTGGTGGTGTTATAAGTGGGGAATAAGGGTGCGAAAGGGAAGAGGGCCCTGCTCGTGTGAGCTTACAGTCTACAGGGGAGGGACAAAGAGCCAGGGGGTAACACAGAGGGGACAGAATTACTGTGTGACTGATGTTGCCGCATTGTTCCTAATTATCACTAAACACTTGTACACATTAGACGATATATCGGCCGTTGAGTGAGCAGTCGATATTGCTAGATGGTCAGCTGATGTATGCAAATCATGCGTCTATGAACGAAGTCATTCACAGACATATCGTATCGGCTGTGAAGCACAACCGATGTCCAATATATACAGTATGCAGATATATCGATGCAGTCTGCAGGGGATGAGGTCACAGCTGGGCGGGCAAATGCAAATAAGCGGCCAATCAGAGTGTGTACATGCTTCCCTGGGTCAGCCAGTGTGCTGGCGAATCAGCGAGTCCGCCATCTAGTGGTGACGTTGTGTTCCCAGCCTTAGGAATCATTCTGTTTAGCTGTACTCGTGACTGTGTCTTCTGCACAATGCTGATATGATCATCATACAGTATATTCTACCCTAGCATTGCTCAGTTTACCGCCGAGCCTGGGATAATCTCCGGGGCCTCGGTCTGACTCGTGAGTAATGTCATCTGCGCTGGAGTGTCGCACACCTCCGATCCTTATCACCTTGTGCATTATGTCAGGTGCATCTTCTTACAGGAACAAAATGACACATTCCTCTCAATTTACACGATGATGTGAAAATGAGAGCAGATTTATGGGGCACAAAGCGATGGCGTAAATCCCAGAAGCCAACATCTCCTGCACATGCGTCTCCTGAGCAATGAGACCGATTACTGCAGAGGACCGCGTCAGGCGATTGGTTCCGTACCCTTGATTCATGTCCCATCCTTCAGTCAGCGCTGTAGGAATCACAAAGAGGTTGTGGGGAATGAGGATATAGCTATTACCAAATATATAAGGTGAAAGAAGCACTGAAATATCATTAAAACTTTATTGCCAAAATAAAAATAAAATAACTGCCCCAAACGAGCAAACTTCTCCTGGCGTAGTCGTAACCTACTTAATACATATAGTACAAACTACAAATTGTCTCCCAAGGCTCTCTGGCCTAATCACAAGGACCCCAGCGGCCGCTCCCCAGAACATTAATGGCCGCAGTCCACCCCCAGTGGTGATTTAATTAAAATGTAGTCTGATTAAAGTGATAAAACATAGTTGCGCTATAAAAGCAGATCTTTCCCTGCACTGCTCTTTCTGCCGATCCAGCATTGGTGCGAGCCGCTGTGTTGCCGTTTCCTGCATCCTGATTGGCCGGCACGAAAAGTGTTGCTTCAATCTCTATAAAAATTATTTACCTGCTTGTGTGGCACAGTGGTTGGCATCGCTTTCTTATAATGCTGTGCCAAGGTTACAGGATGTGCAAGGCAGGTCAGCGGTAAATAGGTCGACACATACAATAGGTGGACATGAAAACGTTTTTTTTTTTAATATTTTTTCCCCAAAATGTGTTCTTAGTATTATCAGTATATAGCGCACGCATATTCCGCTGCACTTTACCGACAATATCTGGATAAAACTGCACCCGTGCAGCCGCTGGATAAATAATGATGATAATTGATAATACCAGCCATATGTAAAGGCCTCCATACACTACAGCGATTTCCCCGAAGGGCTGAAGACGCATATGATCTCCCCCGCCTGGGACCTTCCCAGGCAGCAGGATCGCATGCAATATATCGTATGCGGTCCCAGCAAGGGATTGGGGTCTGAGAAATCCGCTCTTGCAATCTGTGGCTCCGATCCATTGCGTATGGGAATGTGGATTGGATCCGAATCGGAGGTTAGGCACATGCTGTTTGGGTACTTGTATATGTATATCTAGAGGTATATGTATAGAGCTCCGCAGTGTAAGATCCACGGTCTGTCTCCTGTACCCCAGAGCATTCTCCAGCTGTGCTGTAACATTATCTTATTTCCTATCCCTGTCATCTTATCCATGCACCCCGAAATGTCGCCATGAATGAATCAGAATCAGGGCATTGCTTGTATCGTAACGCCCCCTCGTACAGGACTGTCGCACTCATTAGGTGCAGGGTGCTATATAGTAATAGGAGTCCAGATTAAAATGGACAGGCAATGAGGTAGGAGGGCCCTGCTCGCCAGTTCACATCCTATAGCTAACGGGGGGGGCTTGTGGCGTGGTGTGTAATTACTGAAGAACCATTGTACAATCTGTTAATGTGTAGTCACAGGCGTCACTATATGTTACACAATTAGCCGTCACGTACATAACATGATTATATGCATGCTGACTGACGGCCTATGCTCTATACCGGATTACTGTATGTGACATGTTAAACATTTATTAATTACTAACATATGTTGGGGCAGTGTGACTCCACAATAAGCCCTTCTATGCTTGTACAGAATATACTACCTAATGTACTAATAACTCGGTTTTGGAGGGAATACAGGGACGGTCTAATAACATGGTTATAATCGTGTAGCGTAGCCTCCTTTTCTGTAATACAATATGTGCTGGATCTCATTGCATGGTGTGTAGTTATGTGTTCCTATAATATTGTATGGATAGAGTACAGTGCATCAGGGAGGAGAAGCTGACAGACGGTACTGTCTGCAGTGCCAGTAATTATTATATATTATATTATTGTACCTGACAGGGTATTGTCTAATCGCTGTGCCCAACTATCCCCCCACAAATGACATAACTCTCTTGTTGGATAAAATTGGCCACAGCAGCCATCTTTATTGAACAATACAATTTTAAACAATAATCCAAAAACATTCCCACGGAAGGTGGTCCCCGAGGCCCTCAATAAATATATATCCACACCTCTAAGCACTTCCAGGAGCTCTTACCCCCAGCCGATAGCGATTGGCTCGAGGGCACCAATTGTACACACCCAGTGCTCATTAATTAACCTCACCCAGGGGAGTCCAGCCCCCTCATGGGGCCCTCCCCGCCGCATAATTAAGCCTCAATGCCACCAACCTCGAGGACCCCCCTCCGCACAGGCCACTGTGACAAAAAGACATCCTAGCAAATATTCAACCTAAACTATAAAAAATAGGGAAGGGTGGGTGGGAGCTGTTGAGAAAATCTCCCAGTGACCCCTATTTCCTGCCTGAACCCTGCTTATAAACCCCTCCAACACCCCGTTAAGCCCCTCCCCCTATGACCCTCTCCTTAAGCACTCCTCCTATGACTAACTGCTAGTCAGCTCCCTACAAACCCTGTCAGGGGAGCCTACCCCCAGGCTTTGCCTCCAGTCCGGCTCCTACATGACAGGGTATTGTCTAATCGCTGTGCCCAACTATCCCCCCACAAATGACATAACTCTCTTGTTGGATAAAATTGGCCACAGCAGCCATCTTTATTGAACAATACAATTTTAAACAATAATCCAAAAACATTCCCACGGAAGGTGGTCCCCGAGGCCCTCAATAAATATATATCCACACCTCTAAGCACTTCCAGGAGCTCTTACCCCCAGCCGATAGCGATTGGCTCGAGGGCACCAATTGTACACACCCAGTGCTCATTAATTAACCTCACCCAGGGGAGTCCAGCCCCCTCATGGGGCCCTCCCCGCCGCATAATTAAGCCTCAATGCCACCAACCTCGAGGACCCCCCTCCGCCACAAAGCACGAGGTTAAACCCTTAACCCCGTGCGCCCCCCCCACATCCGGAACGCTGTTTCTATTCCCTCTTGTAGTCCCAAAGACCAAACATCTATCCCCACAGCATTCAGGTGCACACCGTCACCTCTCCAAAATGCCCCGGCACCAGACTCAAGTTCCCTGTGCCTCACCACAACAGCCCCGTTCCTGGCCATAAAACGCCCAATCGCCCTGTTAACTTTAATCCGTGCCTTATTGAGCTTGTCAGCCGACCTCGCATCCCTCCAATAATGGCGTGGCACGATGTCTGACCAAACCGTGATTAATTCCGGAAACATTGCCCATAACCGTAGGAGATCAAACTTGATATCCCGTATCAACTCCCTAAATGGCCTGCTCCCAAGGTCATTCCCGCCTACATGCAGAACTTATATGTCGGGAACCCTATCGAGCCGAACAAAACGGTGAAATTCCTGCAGCACTCCACTCCATACCATACCGCGTTTTCCCAGCCAGCGAACCACTGCCTCCTCTCTATCCAAACCCAGCTGGCGGCCGTTCGGTCTGACATCCCCCCGTAAAGCTCCCCAAAAGACATATGAATGTCCTAAAATCCAAATCCGGCACGGAGGCTGCCCTAAAACAGAAACACGGTCAACCTCAACAATCCCCTAAACGAACATAAGACCGAAAGCGAGACGATTCCCGCCGCCCAATACGCTTAATCAACTCATCCCCAAATCCCATTCTAGCAGCCTCAGTTGCGGCCCCAATGCGGAAAGAGTGACCCGCGTATTCCTCCCCCTTGAGGCCCAACGTCCGCAGGACTGCTCTAAACACACTTGTGAACTGAAACCGTGATAAAAAGGATCCATTCGCATGCATCAGCAAAGGATCCCTTTCCCTGCCCACTCTGACCTCCTTAAATATCCTCAGCCGTGCCACCGGGCACATATCCGACCCTGGTACAGAGAAGAGAACTACCTTCTTCCCCCTCCCTAACTGATCCGTCTTAGACCTCCTCACCACTAGCTCCACCCTATCCGAGTATAAATCCACATCCTCTCCTAACAAACCTCCCGGCCTGGACACGCTTGGACTCACGAGCTCCCCAATCCGCAGTGCCCCGAAGAAGGCAAGCGAAAAAGCTACCCCAAACAACCTTTCCTCGAAATTGGAACTACAGACCTCCCCTAACTTCATGCCCATATTCTGTAACAACTGGAAAGACACCGGCCTTCTCTGATCCTGTACGACATGACCTCTCCTCCAACCTTTCAAAGCCTGCGCAATCAGGAAATTCTTAGTGACGTCAGGCCTGCCGCCTGCACGAAACCCAAAAGCCAAGCCCGCCATGCAGCGCGTGATTTTTGCCACTGACCAACCAATCTCCTTACAATGGCCTATATATAGCAAGACAGCCAACTCGTCATCATCCTCCTTCAGACCTACTACCTCACGCCATTCTAACCAGCTCCGCCATTCCTGATTGTATGCCGACCATGTATTCGGGGCCAAGGATTCCCTGATGAGCTGATCGACTACCCGTCCAGCAGAGCCCAGAGCCGACTCGGGAACCCGGTCCCCTCCCTGTCCGCCTCTGGTGCCAACTCCCGAAAACGCTCCCACTGTGAACGAGATAAAGCATCCGCAATGCCATTAGAGACACCAGGAACGTGCCTAGCCACAACCCACAAATTCAAAGCCAGACATTCCAATACTAACTGCTGCAAAACAGTGACCACTGACGGTGAAGATGCCGACAATTGGTTAATAGCCATGACAACCCCCAAATTATCGCAGTGAAAACAAATCTTCCTATTGCGGAATAGCTCCCCCCAAACAACTACTGCTACCAAGATAGGAAACAACTCCAACAATGCCAAGTTTTTAACCATGCCTCTCTGCACCCAAGACTCCGGCCACCGGCCTACACACCAATGTCCCTGGCAATATGCCCCGAACCCACCACTCCCGGCCGCGTCTGTGAAAAGGTCTAGCTCAGTAGCGACGCATGTGTCTGACATCCACAAAGCTCTGCCGTTAAAAACTTCCAAAAAAGTTGCCCACACCCGCAAGTCCCCTTTCAACTCGCTACCTAATCTGACAAAATGATGAGGAAGAACCACCCCTGCTGTCGCTGCTGCCAGCCTCCTGCTGAAAATGCGGCCCATAGGCATAATGCGACACGCAAAATTCAATTTGCCCAGCAAGGATTGCAATTCCCGCAATCTAATCTTCTTCAACAGCAATGCCCTCCCTACCTCGGCCTTCAAACCCAGCAATTTCTCCTCGGGCAAGCGGCACTCCATATTCTCGGTATCAATGACAATACCCAAAAAACTGATCACAGTCGCAGGGCCCTCCATCTTACCTGGAGCAAGCGGGACCCCAAAGTCTGCCGACACCCTTTCAACAGTCCTCAACAATAAGTCACATACTCCGGTCCCCCCAGGACCAATACATAAGAAGTCATCTAGGTAATGAATAACTGAACTACACCCAGAGACATCCTTAACCACCCACTCCAAAAAAGAACTAAAGGCCTCAAAATAAGCACATGACAAAGAACAACCCATCGGTAAACAACGATCAACAAAAAATTCCCCGTCCCAACAACAACCCAACAAACGCAAACTGGTTGGGTGAACCGGCAGCAAACGGAATGCCGATTCAATATCAGTCTTTGCCAATCTGGCCCCTTTCCCAAACCGCTTCACCCACTGAACAGCCGCGTCAAACGATGTATAAACCACCGAGCAGATGTCAGGGTCAATGCCATCATTGACCGACGCCCCTTTTGGAAAAGATAAATGGTGTATAAGACGAAACTTGTTCGCCTCCTTTTTTGGCACCACCCCCAATGGAGAGACTATCAAATCTGGCCATGGTGCCGACCCAAAAGGTCCAGCCATACGACCCAGCTGCACCTCCTTACGCAGTTTATCCTGCACCACCTCCGGATGCTCCCTTGCAGACTTCAAATTCCTCCTCAAGCCCCCTGAAACCTGCACGTCGGAAGGTATCTTAAAACCTTCCCTAAACCCCTCCTTCAACAACACGGCTGTCTGCTGGTCAGGATACCTACGCAGATACCCCAGCATCCTTTCCAGCCGAACCGGTGTCTCCCCCTTTTGAATTACCGTCCCGTGACTTCCCTCTGAAGCATTTATTTGCACCATGGGTCCCTCCACACGAGGAACATTCATGTTTAAATTTGCATTTTGCCCCAAAACGACATGACCCGTCATTAAAGGCAAAGCAGAGTCCCTTCTGCATGGCCGTCCCATTTGTGGCGTCCCTCGGCCCCCCCCCCCAGTCCCCACGAAAGGGCTGCCCACTTTTTGTGGGAGCCGTCACCTTTAACCATAAAGCAATATCCTTATGGTCCCAACGTATGTTAGGGCGAACACCCTTCCTCTGCCTAAACTGCTCATCGTACCTGAGCCAAGCCAAGCCCCCATACACACGGTATGCCTCTCCTATCGCATCCATGTAACAAAACAAGCCTGAACAATTGTCAGGCGCCTTCTCCCCAATCACACTAGCTAAAATAGCAAATGCTTGGAGCCAGTTCGTGAATGACCGCGGTATCAGCCGGTACCGCCGCCGTTCCTCCTCCTCCTTCTTCTCCTCCTTACGGGGCCTATCCAGATTAAAACGCTCTAAAGGGAGCAATGAAAATATATCAACGTATTCCCCTTTCCAAATCTTCTCCCTCACCTCCTGCTTCAGGTGGGCCCCCAATGGCCCCTCAAAGCATACATACACCTCCCCTTTTGCAGTGTCACTGAGCCTTCCACTCTCCTCCTGCGTCCCAACACTGCCCCCTTCTGCCCCTGCACTACTGCTATTTTGCTCACCGCCGGATACCGGCACCCCGCTGCTCACCGGCACCCCACTGCTAACCGGCACCCCACTGCTAACCGGCACACTATTACTGACTGGCACACTAATGCTAGCTGGTGTGCCCGCATTCTGCGGCACCCATGCTGCCGCCGGGGACGGCCCCGCCCCCTGCCGCAAACCCACCAACCAATCTGCAAAACCACTCAATAATTCAGTAAAACCTCTACTCATTTCCCCTTGGAGGGCTAACCCTCCCCCCCCCCTGACTCTGCGCTAAAGCATTAACAGACATAGAGACAGACTCACCAGGCTGCCTGGGGGCTGTGAACCCAGCAGCCGCAGGTCCAGTGTCCTGACGAACTCCAGCCAATGAGGAAGGACCAGGTATTTCTCCATCATCTGCTGACGCTGCCATCACTCTTCTCCTGACATCCCGACCCTCAGGTACAGCACCAGCCGGCGTGACCTCGTTGGAGGCGGAGCCAGCTGTGCGCCTCTCGCTCCGTGTACCAGGCCTGCGGTCCTCAGCCTGTACTTCTGCCCCCCTGGCACGACTCACCCCGCGCTGGGCAGCAGCATGCCCCGCATGCCCCACCGCACCAGGTCCAGTACCACGCAACGCCGGATCTTCTTGCACGTGGGGGGGATCCCCCCCGCGCGGAGGGTTCCGCCTGCTGGTTGGATTCCTCCCAGACCTGGTCCTGCGGGCGGAAGGTGCCCGGCCCACAGCCTGGCCTGGAGGGTCCCTAACGGGGCTCCGTGAACGGCGCTGAACCCTGGGGGACACAGATGGGCTAAAGCGCTCCGGAGGCCTGGACCTCCGAGGCCGTGCACCCGCTGGAGCAGCCTCTTGCGTTGCTGCTCCCAGTCCCCCCAGCAGACCTGACATCTGCTGCTGCAGCCACTCAGTCCCTCTGGTGCCAGCTGCCTCCCTGAGGGCAGCAAGCGCAGCGGATACCTCTGCATCAGCGTTGCCTGGGGAAGCCATGGGAGATGTCACGCTGCTTAGCTGTTGAGAAAATCTCCCAGTGACCCCTATTTCCTGCCTGAACCCTGCTTATAAACCCCTCCAACACCCCGTTAAGCCCCTCCCCCTATGACCCTCTCCTTAAGCACTCCTCCTATGACTAACTGCTAGTCAGCTCCCTACAAACCCTGTCCGGGGAGCCTACCCCCAGGCTTTGCCTCCAGTCCGGCTCCTACATTCCATACGCCAGGTCACCAGCTGTAGTACTGTCTGCAGTGCCAGCAATTATTATATATTATATTATTGTACCTTCCATACGCCAGGTCACCAGCTATAGTACTGTCTGCAGTGCCAGCAATTATTATATATTATATTATTGTACCTTCCATACGCCAGGTCACCAGCTATAGTACTGTCAGTTCTGTTCCCTCTCTTTTTCCCCCTTCCCATTACCCAAACCCTTTACTGTTTCACTCCTACCCAATCATCTCCCCCTAGTCTTCTCATCTCTTCCCATATTCCACTCATCCCCCTCCCCCACTCCACTCATCTCTCTTCACCCATTCCTCTCACCCCCCCATTCCTCTTATCCAGGGCTGGGCAATTGTGGCCCTCCAGATGTTGAGGAACTACACATCCCAGCATGCCTTGCATCAGTTTCAGCATGGCCACATAGCAAAACTAATGCAAAGCATCCTGGGATGTGTAGTTCCTCTACATCTGGAGGGCCGCAATTGCCCAGCCCTGCTCTTATCTCTCTCCGCCAATTCCTCTCACCCCCCCACCAATCCTCTCATCTCTCTCCACCCATTCCTCTCATTCCCCACCACTCCTCTCATCTCTCTCCACCCATTCCTCACCCCCCCCCCACTCCTCTCATCTCTCTCCACCCATTCCTCTCATATCCCCCCCCACCATTACTCTCATCTCTCTCCACCCATTCCTCTCATCCCCCCCATTCCTCTCATCTCTCTCCACTCATTCCTCTCATCTCCCCCCCCACCACTCCTCTCATCTCTCTCCACCCATTCCTCTCATTCCCCACCACTCCTCTCATCTCTCTCCACCCATTCCTCACCCCCCCCCCCCACTCCTCTCATCTCTCTCCACCCATTCCTCTCATCCCCCCCATTCCTCTCATCTCTTTCCACCCATTCCTCTCCTCTCTCTCCGCCCATTCCTCTCATATCCCCCCCACCATTCCTCTCCTCTCTCTCCACCCATTCCTCTCATATTCCCTCCACCATTACTCTCATCTCTCATCCCCCCATTCCTCTCATCTCTTTCCACCCATTCCTCTCATCCCCCCATTCATCTCCTCTCTCTCCACCCGTACCTCCCCCCCCCCCATTCCTCTCCTCCCCCCCAATTCCTCATCTTTCCCCCATTCTTCTTATCTTTCACCCCCATTCTTCTAATCTCTTATCCCATTCTACTCATCTCCCCCCCCCCTATTCCTCTCATCTCCCCCCCCTATTCCTCTCATCTCTCCCCCCCCCATTCCTCTCATCTCCCCCCTCTATTCCTCTCTCTCCACCTATTCCTCTCTCTCCACCTATTCCTCTGACCCCCCCCCACCATTCCTCTCATCTCCCCCCCTTCCTCTCATCTCCCCCCATTCCTCTCATCTCCCCCCCATTCCTCTACTCTCCCCCCATTCCTCTCATCTCCTCCCATTATTCTCATCCCCTCTATTCCTCTCATCTCCCCCCTCTATTCCTCTCATCTCCCCCCTCTATTCCTCTCATCTCCCCCCTCTATTTCTCTCCTCTCACTCCTCCCATTCTTGTTAAATTCCCCCATTCCTCTTATCTCTCACCCTCTATTCCTCTCATCTCTCCTCCCTAATCCTCTCCTCATCTCTCTCTCCTCTCCCCCTATTCCTCTCACCCCCCATTTCTCTTATCCCCCCTACTCCTCTCACCCCCCATTTCTCTTATCCCCCCTACTCCTCTCACCCCCCATTTCTCTTATCCCCCCTACTCCTCTCACCCCCCCACTCCTCTTACCCCCTCCTATTACTCTGATCTCTACCCCCTCTATTCATCTTACCCCCCCCATTTCCTCTAATCCCCCCCCCTCCTGATAACGCTCATGTCATATACGTAATTATCTGTATAATTTACAATAAATTAGAATAGTGACTGGTTTGTGTCCTGAGCAGATGTGCACAAGGGGTATACAGAACACTACAGCACAGTATATACATTTACCTTGCATCATAAACAGTGTATGACATCATGTGAACCTTTGACCTTTGTGCAGTCATTAGAGTGCCATAACGACCCTAGAAGATCAATACCCCTTTCTCCTGGAACGTGGCTTCCTTACACAGCGAGCCTGCTGTACTCTCTCTCGATAATCTAGAACCTCAGACAGCTGACACATTTCCCAGTGGCACATTTTGCGCCACTACTTTAGCAATATCTAATTTTTCAATTTTGTAATGTCGTTTCCATTCTATTGAAATTGCTTTACTGAAATGATAAAAAGGCGACATCACCCCCTCCTCATAAATGGAGTGATGAATGTGTTCAGCGTCATTTAACAGGATAATACTGTACCTTGTTGGCGCATTAAGCCGCTGGTTTCAGCTCCCGCATTGATTTTCTTCGCTAAGCCTTAAACAAGAAATCTATATATATTTCAAGAAACTCAAATTAGCTAAAGATCTATTCGGATTGACCAGTGAAATGAGTTTATGCTGGTCGCTGGACTGAAGTCAATAGTCCTCTTAGGTCTGATGATGCTACTCCTATAGATGTGTCCCCATACACCCAGTCTCATTACGCCGAGTGGCGCAAGCGAGCTGCGTCGGGTAATGTGATCGCAGTTCTAGTGGAGCTTGGCCACCATCGGCTACGATGTTCCTCTACGACTGCAGCCTGAATAAGGCCGACCATCCTCAGACTTGCAGCTGCAGGGGACGCTGTGATGTAGTCCTCGGCCTCGCAACGGGGCGGATCACTCTTAATATACAGTGCTTCCGGAAAGTATTCATAGCGCTTCACTTTTTAAACATTTTGTTATCTTACAGCCGCATTCCTCAAAGGAATAAATTCTTTTTTTCCCCCTCAAAATTCTACACCCGATACCCCGTAATGACAAAACGCAAAAAAATTTTGGGAGAGTTTTGATTATTTATTGCAAAACAGAAAACTAAGAAATTGCATGTACATAAGTCTTCACGGCCTTTGCTCAATACTTGCACTGTTGGCAGCAACTACAGCCACAAGTCTTCGTGAATATCATGCCACACCTATCTTTAGACCGTTTCGCTGTGTGCTTAGGGTCGTTGTCCTGCTGAATGAGGAACCGTCGCCCAAGTCATGAGCGCGATGGAGCAGGTTTTCATCCAGGATGTCTCTGTACATAGTCTCCCAGTTCCTGCCGCTGACAAACATCCCCACAGCGTGATGCTGCCACCACCATGCGGTCACTGTAGGGATGGTATTGGCCTGGTTTCCTCCACACATGACGCCTGCCATTCACAGAAATGAGTACAATCTTTGTCTCATCAGACCAGAGAATTGTGTTTCTCATGGTCTGAGAGTCCATCAGGTGCATGTTGGCAAACTCCGGGCGAGCTGCCATGTGCAAGGACTGGCTCCCGTCTGGCCACTCTACCATACAGGCCTGATTGGTGGATTGCTGCGGAGATGGTTGTCCTTCTGGAAGGTTCTCCTCTCTCCACAAAGGAATGCTGTATAAATGGTAGACAATGTCTAGTTCGGCAGTCACTGGGTCGACCACTAATGAATGACAGAGACTAGGTCGACACCTTGAAATTGTTCACTCGCCACCGTTGCTTGGCGCAAGTATTGTACCGGTCATCGTTTTATTCCAAATACACATTCGCTCGCAAGTTCTAAAAAATCTTCCGATGGTTGTTTACCATAAAATTATTTTTTTCCCCTTTGCAAATTAAACTCAGTCTAGGCTGACTTTTATTCTGGCCGCAGATGGCCGGATTCAGGGAGGGCGCTGATATCATGTGACAACTGCCACCTCGTCACAAGCAGGCATCGAAACTTCTGCGTTCGGTGGGGTACACCTAGAGTTTCTATGGGCGCACCCACCACTGCGTTACAGCTATGCCCAGCGCACGCAGCACAGCCCGCGTTACAGCTACGCCCAGTGCACGCAGCACAGCCCGCGTTACAGCTACGCCCAGCGCACGCAGCACAGCCCGCGTCACAGCTACGCCCAGCGCACGCAGCACAGCCCGCGTTACAGCTACACCCAGTGCACGCAGCACAGCCCGCGTTACAGCTATGCCCAGCGCACGCAGCACAGCCCGCGTTACAGCTACGCCCAGTGCACGCAGCACAGCCCGCGTTACAGCTACGCCCAGCGCACGCAGCACAGCCCGCGTCACAGCTACGCCCAGCGCACGCAGCACAGCCCGCGTTACAGCTACACCCAGTGCAGGCAGCACAGCCTGCGTTACAGCTACGCCCAGTGCACGCAGCACAGCCCGCGTTACAGCTACGCCCAGCGCACGCAGCACAGCCCGCGTCACAGCTACGCCCAGCGCACGCAGCACAGCCCGTGTTACAGCTAATCCCAGCGCACGCAGCACAGCCTGCGTTACAGCTACGCCCAGCGCACGCAGCACAGCCCGCGTTACAGCTACGCCCAGCGCACGCAGCACAGCCCGCGTTACAGCTACGCCCAGCGCACGCAACACAGCCCGCGTTACAGCTACGCCCAGCGCACGCATCACAGCCCGCGTTACAGCTAATCCCAGTGTACGCAGCACAGCCCGCGTTACAGCTAATCCAAGCGCGCGCAGCGCAGCCCGCGTTACAGCTACGCCCAGCGCACGCAGCACAGCTCGCGTTACAGCTATGCCCCGCGCACGCAGCACAGCCCGCGTTACAGCTAATCCCAGCGCACGCAGCACAGCCTGCGTTACAGCTACGCCCAGTGCACGCAGCACAGCCCGCGTTACAGCTACGCCCAGCGCACGCAGCACAGCCCGCGTCACAGCTACGCCCAGCGCACGCAGCACAGCCCGCGTCACAGCCCGCGTCACAGCTACGCCCAGCGCACGCAGCACAGCCCGCGTTACAGCTACGCCCAGCGCACGCAGCACAGCCAGCGTTACAGCTACACCCAGTGCAGGCAGCACAGCCCGCGTTACAGCTACGCCCAGCGCACGCAGCACAGCCCGCGTCACAGCTACGCCCAGCGCACGCAGCACAGCCCGCGTCACAGCTACGCCCAGCGCACGCAGCACAGCCCGCGTTACAGCTATGCCCAGCGCACACAGCACAGCCTGCATTACAGCTATGCCCAGCACACACAGCACAGCCCGCGTTACAGCTATGCCCAGCGCACGCAGCACAGCCCGCGTTACAGCTATGCCCAGCGCACGCAGCACAGCCCGCGTTACAGCTATGCCCAGCGCACGCAGCACAGCCTGCGTTACAGCTACGCCCAGCGCACACAGCACAGCCTGCGTTACAGCTACGCCCAGTGCACGCAGCACAGCCTGCGTTACAGCTACGCCCAGTGCACGCAGCACAGCCCGCGTTACAGCTACGCCCAGTGCACGCAGCACAGCCCGCGTCACAGCTAATCCCAGCGCACGCAGCACAGCCCGCGTTACAGCTACGCCCAGCCCACGCAGCACAGCCCGCGTTACAGCTACGCCCAGCGCACGCAGCACAGCCCGCGTTACAGCTATGCCCAGCGCACGCAGCACAGCCCGCGTTACAGCTATGCCCAGCGCACGCAGCACAGCCTGCGTTACAGCTATGCCCAGCGCACACAGCACAGCCTGCGTTACAGCTATGCCCAGCTCACACAGCACAGCCCGCGTTACAGCTATGCCCAGCGCACGCAGCACAGCCCGCGTTACAGCTATGCCCAGCGCACACAGCACAGCCCGCGTTACAGCTATGCCCAGCGCACACAGCACAGCCCGCGTTACAGCTACGCCCAGTGCACGCAGCACAGCCCGCGTTACAGCTACGCCCAGTGCACGCAGCACAGCCCGCGTCACAGCTAATCCCAGCACACGCAGCACAGCCCGCGTTACAGCTATGCCCAGCGCACGCAGCACAGCCTGCGTTACAGCTACGCCCAGCGCACGCAGCACAGCCCGCGTTACAGCTACGCCCAGCACACGCAGCACAGCCCGCTTACAGCTAATCCCAGCGCACATAGCACAGCCCGTGTTACAGCTACGCCCAGTGCACGCAGCACAGCCCGCGTTACAGCTATGCCCAGTGCACGCAGCACAGCCTGCGTTACAGCTAATCCCAGCGCACGCAGCACAGCCCGCGTTACAGCTACACCCAGTGCACGCAGCACAGCCCGCGTTACAGCTATGCCCAGCGCACGCAGCACAGCAGGTCTGTCCCCGGGGCCTGTGGCATCTGATGATACAGATACAGATCTGACATTTGCAGAATAAGGAGAAGTTGCTGAGTAATCGGTAGAACGTTGTCCCACTCCCGTTGTTGCTGCGTTCAGTACATTTTATTTGCTAGCGTAATATATTTCTGTGTATGAAGAGACGGAGGTGTACACTTCTATCAGCGCTCCAGATGGTTTATGTCTGAGATAAATTGCAAATATTCCCATGAAATCGTCAGGAATGTCGCCACGAACCTGGAGAGCGCTTTACAATACAGAACCAGTGTATGCCTTTGTTTATCATGGTACATTTAATGTCTGTCCTATGTAATACAGTCATTTATCAATGCAGAACTACGGGACCTTGATACATGTCTGCAACACTTGGGAGCTGGCAGTTGTGTAAGAGACGCCTGTGGCGTAGAGAGAGCGGAACAACTACAGTACCCAACTAACCGTGCCCAATGGGTATCGGCAATGCCTGGCAAATTTACCCAGCATGTACTGCAATACCCACGACCCATGAGTGTAGAGCGAAGCAACTGTGCCGACTTCTGGTGCCCAACATCATTAACCACTGCTGGTGCCCAACATACAGCATGCCAAAAGTGTTCATCCCCAACCTTCACATGACGGGCTATTCTCCTCTTACTCAGTGTGCTTTGGCACTGTGTTTTCTCTTACTATGTGGAACTACAAGTCTCCGCATGATAACCTCTTATGTATGTGTAATCAGGGTGTACTGTCCATGATTCCCCTTCCCCACTGGGAAAACAGACTGCACCACTGGTTGTACAACCTGCATGCTCCACCGCTGGGGTGGGGGGAACCTGCATGCGCCACCGCTGGGGTGGGGGGAACCTGCATGCGCCACTGCTGGGGTGGGGGGAACCTGCATGCGCCACGGCTGGGGTGGGGGACCTGCATGTGCCACCGCTGGGGTGGGGGAACCTGCATGCGCCATCGCTGGGGTGGGGGGAACCTGCATGCGCCACGGCTGGGGGGGGGGACCTGCATGCGCCACCGCTGGGGTGGGGGGGAACCTGCATGTGCCACCGCTGGGGTGGGGGGAACCTGCATGCACCACGGCTGGGGGGGGGGGTGGACACACCTGCATGTGCCACCACTGGGGGGGGGGGGAGACGCAGTCTGTGCCATTGCTGAGGAAACAGAATGTGCCACCACATTAACTGGTCGATGGGTCAACAGCGTCAAAGTCGACAGTCAATAAATAAACCAAAATTGGTGAAATGGCAGTAGATCGACACATGAAAAAGGTCGACATGGTCTAGGTCCTTGATGGCTAACCTTGACACTCCAGCTGTTGTTGAACTACACATCCCAGCATTCTCTGCTTCAGTTTTGCTATTTGGCCATGCTAAATCTGATGCAAAGCATGATGGGATGTGTAGTTCAACAACATCGGGGGTGTCAAGGTTAGCCATCAAGGGTCTAGGTCGACAGTAACAAACGGTTGATGCAATTAAATTGGACACAGGAAAAGGTCGAAAAGAAAAAGGTCGACATGCTTTTTTTTTTTCTTTAAACTGACTTGTTAGATTATAATTATTAGTGTCCAAAGCATGGCGAGCGGAAGCAATTAATACTGTGTCCATATTGACAGATCATGATCTTTTGCTTGTGTCAACTTTTTGTTTGTGTCGACCTTCTGTCATTATTTACCTAGACCGTCGACCTATTGCTTGTCGAACTAGACACTGAGGGAACCAGCCTGCCTGTGCCGCCACTGAGGGAATCTGCCTGTGCCGCCACTGAGGGAATCCACCTATGCCCCGCCCCTGAGGGAACCAGCCTGTGCCCCGCCCCTGAGGGAACCAGCCTGTGCCCCCCCTGGGGAAACCCCTATGTGCCCCGCCCCTGGGGAAACCCCTATGTGCCTCGCCCCTGGGGGAACCAGCCTGCCTGCACCACCCCTGGGGGAGCCAGCCTGCCTGTGCCCCGCCCCTGGGGGAACCAGCCTGCCTGCGCCACCCCTGGGGGAGCCAGCCTGCCTGTGCCCTGCCCCTGGGGGAACCAGCCTGCCTGCACCACCCCTGGGGGAGCCAGCCTGCCTGTGCCCCGCCCCTGGGGGAACCAGCCTGCCTGCACCACCCCTGGGGGAGCCAGCCTGCCTGTGCCCCGCCCCTGGGGGAACCAGCCTGCCTGCGCCACCCCTGGGGGAGCCAGCCTGCCTGCGCCGCCACTGATGGAATCAGCCTGCGCCACTGGGAAAAATAACACCTTAAAAGCGATGCATAACTTCCTGCTTATATAATGGCGGCGCTGTTAGACCGCACTTCTTATGCAGAAAGCGTTTTTGGAAGGAGGCACGGTTGTGGTAATTAACATACATATGTCCTTATTAATGTAGAAAGCGAGCATGATTTTATTAGGCTGGCAGCGTAACGGCGCACATCCTCCATAGACATTTAAATATAATTTTTTGTTCCATTGACCTTCAAAGTCAGTATATTATCTGTGTTTTCTTCAGCGTCCTCACTTATTATTTAGCAGTGTTCTCCGTGACTCCGCTTTGCCGCCTGCCTTTATTGGAAATGGGCTCACTAACAATGCATTAGAGGCCTCTCCTGTCTCTCCCTGCTACGTATGCTTTTTAATTGTCATCCACAGACATTTAACCTCCTTTCTTCTTCAATTACTTGTAACATTTCCAGAGCTAGGGGGGATCTGAATGTGCCCTTGTCATAAATAAGCTTCTGTTGCCGGGATTAGAACAATAGCGTTGCAGTGGAAGGTCAGTTAGGGAATGTTATTACTTGTACCGCTCCGTTCTAGTATCCAACTACTGCAGTTACATAACTATCTCTTACACAATTACTACTGGCAGCGTCACTGAGGGGTTACTGCCCTTGTCCCTTATAATGTACCAGTCTCCTATCGGTTGGGTAGGGGGCCAGCTTGTGTGTTGAACCAGTTTCCATGCAAGGAGGATATGAAATAGTGTAATTGGAGAACAACGGAACTTGGCGTGGGAAACAATGCAAACGAATCAGCGCAGTGTCCTGGTGCATCCTAGTCGCAACGCATTTCGACTACAGGCTCCCAGATGTCTGATCCCCGTTTCTCTGACCTGACTGGGACCAACAATCTGACATTGGCTGCCTATCTTCGGCCATTGAAGTTTGGTAATCCTTCGGTGATGATTTTTTATTCTCGATTCCCTGACCCGGCTGCCAGGGGATCTGCAAATAATGGCAGTAGGTCACTGATGTTTGGGCCTTAACGGTGCATTTGCAAGCAAAAAAAGACGCGGGGGGCTAGCAAAGTCACATGGGACCCAACACGCCTAGGAGGAATGTTTGGCACATCTGCAGCAATATTGTATGACTCAGCATCTGTGCCTGGGCTTATAGATGTCCATTGGAAACAATATTGTGATCTGGGTAAAAAATTATATTTGTCCCTGCTAAATGTTGTTAGTCTGTTGTTTGGGCGAATCTTGAGAACCTCTGGAGGAATTTTGATGCACTTTACATTATTGTATAGGGTATTTGAGGAAGGTTTAGGCGTATGAATAGGCGTCGATGCATCTATCGTCTCTCCGCCACCCTGATCCCTGCTTCCCACGCTAAAGTTCAGGACTTGACCCGTGCTGCACCACTTCAGTGGAACGCACTCCCTCGTTACAATAGACTCTCCCCGACTTTGCAAAGCTTTAAACGGGCACTGAAAACTCACCTATTCATCAAAGCATACCCTTCCGCCTTTACCTAGCTCCCCACAGGTGATGGCAATCATACATTACCAGGGAAGTCTAGAACAGAGCATTTTCTCCCCCCATAGAAGTCTATGGCAATAGCCAGGTGTGACTATCTGCAGCATTCCACAGTGTGTTTGTCCGTGCATACGCCTCGCGGCAACTAGATTAATCTATGACAAAGGGGAGCCGAGCAGTAACTATTTAGTGTAGCTAAAAAAAGAAGAAACATTCGTCCAAGCGCGGGGATCAGCAAAGGCGCAAGCGTGGCCACCTGGTGTGAGAATATACACAGGGCTTGCCCATAGTAAGTGCGTATGTTTTTGCATCTACGCATCTCTTTTTGAGGAGCTCTTTAATTAAAATATTGTGTTACCATCTTGCTGAGATGGAAAGCGACTGTAGGTTGTTGTAAGAGCACCTTCAAAAGTGCTCCCGTGCGAAGCGGGGCCGGGTAGCTAGTCCTACGGTATATGATATCAGGCCGGCTCTATTCCTCACCTCAAGTGGTTCACGCATCGGTGGCCACTAGTTGGTGCCTGACTGAGCAATACAAGTGTTTCTCCACTAGGGGCGCACGCAACTGTTATGATGTCCGTCATGATGTTGACGGGCTGGAAACTAGTTATATATATTATAAAATTATCATTATGGAAGCTCCTCCTCCCCTTTCTCTTCCTCCTCCCCCTTCTCTTACTCCTCCTCTTCCTCCCTCCTCCTCCTCCTCCTTCCTTCTCCTCCTCCTCTTCCTCCTCCTTCCTTCTCCTCCTCCTCCTCTTCCTCCTCTTCCTTCCTTCTCCTCCTCCTCTTCCCCCTCTTCCTTCCTTCTCCTCCTCCTCCCCTTTCTCTTCCTCCTCCCCCTTCCTTCTCCTCCTCCTCCTCCTCCTCCCCTTTCTCTTCCTCCTCCCCCTTCTCTTCCTCCTCCTCCTCCTCCTCCCCCTTTTCTTCCTCCCTCCTTCCCCATGTGACAGCTACCACCAAATGTTGAAGTGAAACCAGTAGACATAACCCTTGGACCATAAAACAATAAGTATTGGACATGTACATTGTGGTTTTCGCTGCCGAACATTTGTCATAGTGTCCGTTAGTCTTGATGCGCACAGAAAAACGTATTTTACAGTGAAGCTTCATTTTATGTTCAGTGAATAGAGAACATCTACTGTATATAATAATTTCCAAATGCAAGGGTATTTAACATCTAGCCCTCCACAGCCTATTGGGGAACTACAAATCCCAGATTGTCCTGCCACAATAACAGTTTTGTTATTAGGACATGCAAAAACTGTACCAGGGCATGCTGGGATGTGTAGTTTCACAGCAGCTGGAGGGCCGTGTGTTTGATTACTCTTGTCCTGTCTCCAGCATGATATGGGAACTGGTGGGCGTGCCTCATCTCCATCATCTACCACTGCTAGAGCGACAGCCGGAAAGGACCCGCCCACTGGTCACCTGACAATATTGGATCAGTGAGATTTTGACAGCAGAGCAGGTTCATATAAGCTGAGTGGTCCTGTTAGAAGGCATTGGGGGTTATGGGCCATTTATACCACCTGGAACTTCAGCTGGTGTCGTAAGCGACGCTTATGTTTGACCTCTAGGGTAACCCCTGGCCATCACTATATACTAACTTGGTGCGGCGTTTGATGATCCCTTTTGGTTTGTATCATAGGGTCAACAGTTTCTAGGTCCAGTCAGTGGGTCGACCATGAGTCGTCAACAGGCACAAGGGTCGACATGGGTAAAAGGTAGACATGTATATGACAAATGGTCGACATTACATTTTCACAGTTTTTGTTTTAATGTTGACATGGATCCCCAAATAGTGTGGCCTATACCCTCACATAGCCGTGCTTCATATTATCAGTCCCAATCAAAGTCCTCGTGGACCGTAGTGCGTGAAAAAAATCTTGTGAAAAATCCACTTGGACCATTTCATGTGTCCACCATTGCCACGTCGACATATAGCTTGTGTTGACTTTTTTGTGTCGACCATTCACGTCAACCTATTAACTGTCGATCTATCATCCCGTATACCAATGCCTTTACTCACGGCCGTATATACAGGTGCGTGGAATCTCCGGTAGTGTAACGGCTGCAGCGTCTGCTATCTTATAATTATGCGCCGATCATTCCAGACGGTGTCTATAATTCATGCTCAGGCCTGTGTCCGGCCCTCACCCCTCCGGCAGGTCACCCTGTCACTTCTCCTCTCCTGCTGCTCTCTTCAGAAACATCCCTTTGAAGGCGGCGGAGCACATTTACATCCTGAAAGCAGGGCGCAGTGCAGAACGGGGAGCGCGGTCTGATTACATTAGCAGGTTCCTGTCTGTGTCAAAGAATTCTAAGTGCTCAAGTCCAACGTGCAGACAGCATTCCTCCGCTCCCTAATGGTCACCTTAGCGTGTGAGCAGGATTTACATTACACGTGTGTTTCACGTTCTCTGGGGAAACCACAACCAAAGAACATGATCTGTTTGTGCATGGTTATGTACCTATGGATCCATGTGGTTAATCTGCGTCACTGTCAGCAGCAGTGCCAGGCTTTGAGTACCCACACTGCCCCCCCCCCCCCCCCCCATAACAGGTATCACAGAGAGGTGCCCTGGAGATAACCCGAGCAGAGGGACTTCCGTAGCAGAAAACAAGTCGTTTTAATCAAAGCAGGCCTAAAGCTACAGGCTGTCAGCGCGGGGAAGAGGAACTGCTCCCTGTGTCTCTCCTAATTGGAGTCCTGGAACATTAATGGGACTGCAGAAAAACATTTCTCTGTTAATTAACAGAATGGCTTTCTCTGCTGTCTCAGTACACAGCGGGCACGTAATGGCCTTGTATGTATGGCACGCAGCCCTACTCCATCTTCCCGGTGACTTCTCCGCCGGCGCACTTCTAGGCTCAGGGCTGTATTGCATTTTAGTTATTGTAACCCTTTTAGTGCCAACGTCGCTGGGAGCGGTCCTCAAATTAGGATACGGTCACTCGGTTGACTCCGTTAAGGGCAACGTACATTGTGTTGACCGCTGAAGTTAATTCGACACCTGAAACCGGATCGACAGGGTTGGAAGGTCAACACAAGCATTAGGTCGACAATGGGAAGTTCAAGAGTTAAAAGGTCGACCTGAGTTTTTTACGGGGTTTTTTAGTCGACGTGTGCCGACAGGCGATATTTCATACCCTGCCATCCACTAGAGCGTGGTGGGAGAATATAAGTGTGCCGAGCGCGGTGAGCGATGCGAGGGGACGTGGTACACTGTCCATGTCGACATTCGGGACACAAGATCGTCAAAACTGATGTCAACTTTTTGACTATCGACCTAATGCTTGTGTCTACTTAGCAATCATGTCGACCTAAGCTCTGTCGTACTTCATCAAAATATCAGTTAATAATGGCAGCGCCGCCCACAGCGACTGTTCTTTTAGTATAAATACTATTACAGCCGTTCATTGATGTCTAGTTAAATATTGCACCCAAAAAAAAATGTGAGGGGCGCTGGCGTTTTTAACGGATATTTTGTGGAACTCTCACAGCAATTTTGGCACTTAAACCGTAAACCCCCAGATGGATCATTGGATAGATAGCAACTAGGTCGACACCACTAGGCCAACATGCATGAAGGTCGACATGACTGAAAGCCGACAGAGTCATTAGGTTAGTGGATTAGAGAAAGGGATTGGCACTGGTTTGAAAATTACATTGATTGACAAATTGTACATGGGTATTTGATAGAGATGACCAGCATAATTACTGCTTTTTTATATATAGTAGCAGTGTTTGGCTGGTGGTGCTCCCAAGGGAATGTTCAGTATTTAAACTGTAAGGCAACAAAAGGGGGGTGGTCACTAGAGTGACCAAAAAGGGAACATGCAAACGGGTTTTTGGGGCACACTTGATGACAATGATAATTAAGTTTATGTGAAGAAATGATACATGAGTGAGATAAGACTTAACTTTTATTTCAAAAAATTGCTAAAAAAGAGTGATATTTAAATCGAGTGCGAAACTGCACTAAACAAGACACTGTTTATCCAATAAATTATATGTGTAAATAACACAAGGTATAATATACAGTGGATAACCTGTCAAAGAGAGAGAAGGTCCTTGATATAATTAGCAAAGTGGGCGCAATGTTAAGATAAAGATACACATATACCTGTGTCAAAAAGTCCCTGTAATAAGACAGAATTTATTCAATTAGTATCAATATAAGGAATTGAACAGGGTACAGGTATACAATTGTGGATGCTTAACACACCAAAAATAATAATAATAGTGGATTTGGGAGAAAAATATCAATCTGTCTCCGTCAATTGTAATGGGAAATAACTACCCCAGATTGGGAAGTAATGTTAGAAGGTCACTACCTGACAGTATTCAAAGGTCACTACCTGACAGTAAGAGGTAGTAACAGAGATTAGAAAGTGTAGAAGATAGACAAGCTACTGGAAGATATAGTAAAATTGAGCTTTGTCAAGAGGGTGATCTCCTGCCGGCAGTATTAATTACAACACCCGGTATTCCCAGAGAGTCTCCCCAAAGGTACTAGCCCGGCCCATCACTGCTTAGCTGCTGAAATCGGAATGGGTTCAGGCGATCCAGTGAGGTATGGTAGTAATGTGTATTGGCATGCGAGGGGACACCAGCATTTGATGCTCAGATGAAATAAGGTGCTTCTACTGTCAGAGGCGCCGTCAATAAACCACCCTGGTGCTCACCTGCATTGCAGGGGGGGATGAGTACGACGCGACTGGTGAGAGAGCACTGAAATGAGAAGAATTCAGTAAAATGGTGGGCTGGTATCAATGATGCAATCTCCAACCTCTGCTGTCCACCATCCACCTTAGGTGTCCAATGGTGAATGAGAGAGTCAGGGATTGCTGATCTTACCCCAGAAGGGAAAAAGGAAGAATATAAATTGGGGCAGCACAACCAATGATGTTGTTGCTGGTGAAGTTGTTGGCTGTGATTTTGCCCAAAAAGGCAGTGATTGGATGATCCAAAAGGTTGGTTTTGGGTTTGTATCCTCAGTACTGGTGCATCTTAGTCCCCATACATGTCAGAGAGTGGTAATTTCTGACAGGAGCTATTGTGTCACCTTGAGGAAGTTTTATTGCTGGATTGCCCAGTCTGTAGGCTTATATAGACAGATGTAGCGATTAATTTCTGCTGTGTAAGAAGGCAGATAAATTGGACAGACTGGGTGGTAGATTCTGTGTTACTTTCCACAGAATATGGGGGAGGGGAAAAGAAAGGAGAAAAGGAAATGCATACAATGTTAGGTACCAATTACTGTTATATAAGCATGCAGATAGGATCGGAATTTATTACTGTTCCCAGTAGTGGTCTCTGTTAATAGCAGTGTTATGTCCACAGTATAGTATAATAGTATTGCACACAGTATACCCTGCAAATATAGTGGTGTGGTATCCACAGAATTGTTAAGCAGTAGTTACAAAAGTAATATCAGAAAAGAAATTTTCCGTGCACCTCGCACGGTAACAGCTGCAATCAGGTAATGCCGTGATAACTATTGCTGCCAGTAAATATTGTTGGGGATAGGCAGGGTTAATAATGATAGCAGACGCTGGTGGATTTTTAAATGCTAGTTTCCGTGATAAGTGCCCGGCTCACGGCTCCGATTTTCGGGGGCCGTCTGTAACAGCTGCAGTCAGGTAATGCCGTGACAGCTATTGCTGCCTGTAGTTACTGATGGGGATAGGCAGGGTTGGTGATGATAGCAGACGCTGGTGGATTTTAAATGCTTATCCCAGCGACAAATGCCCGGCTCACAGCTCCGATTTGCGGGGGCTGTCGGTGGCGTTCAGAGACTTAAATTGTCAGTCTGCGGGTAAGGAGTAGCGGGAAGGCTAGGACAGCAGTCTCCCCGGGGGGAGTGGGGGGAAAAAACACAGTACTTAGCTTGTACGATGCGGCGCCCGGCGCCAGCTGACGGGAGCCGCTGCTTCAGATGTCAGGTAGTGACCAGCGTGAGAGACGGAGGCTGGGGGTGTGTCAGAGGCGTATCCTCACACGTGTTTCGCCTGTAGCTTTCTCAAAGGACGCTGACAGGGAAGTAAACCAGCCGGTATATGTACGTGGCTCTATCCAATTGGAGCCAGGGGGAGGAAAAACTGATGAGTCGCATATGGGATGAAATGGATTTGGCCGTAAAATAAATATTTGACACGCACATAAAAGGGGGGGATTTTTAATAGAGACACAGAACTGAAGATACTATTGCGCTGTGACCTAATGGTAACTTGAGATTAATAATAAAGCGCAAATGGTGGGCTAATGTTAACGGAGAAGCTGTAGTCGCTTGAAGAGATGCTGCTGTAATAATTAATTATGTGGAAGAGTGATCAGGACAAAGTGGTAGGGAGATAGAGCAGGAGAGATCTTGGAACTGCGCTGTGATGATATTGGTGATCACCTCTACAGTGGCCGATAATCGAGGGATGAAATGAAGATATGCAAAGCATGATATAAATGTTTATGTGAATATGTAGTAATACTGAAATTTCTTGCTAACTAAATATCAAAAAATATAAAATTGAAAGGCACTAAGATGGTCATGCATGGAATCATTAATGGAAGACAAAAAAGCATCAGTATTGTAGTAAAGGATATATTAAGATCCCAGAATGGTCAACACGGGAATTACAGGCCATTCAAGAGCTTGAGGATTTGGAGAGTCCGGAAGAACCTAATAACAGCAGACCAATATGTAAGAAACGCTCGACATTCTTCCCTCAAGACACCATCTGCCCGGAAGTACGGGTCTTTACGAACCTGGTGGCCAAGGACCTGGACCAGCTATACCTCAAGAAAAAAATGAACAAATTTTTACCTAAGGGTAACTTGAGCAAACAGGAAGCAAAAGCACTCAGAGAAATCAAGGAACTAACCGATATTGTTGTCAAACCATCTGACAAAGGTGGTAACATAGTCATATGGCCTGTCCCGATGTACTTGAAAGAGGCACACAAGCAACTCAACGACACTTCATGTTACACTAAATCTATGTTTGATCCCACCTCAAATTTCCTACTTGGATATAACAGAATTATTGGCAGGGCAGTTGCCAATGGAGTCATTACAAAATCAGAACACAAATATCTGGAGAATCCCACACCAAGAGTAGCGACATTCTATTTGCTTCCAAAGGTCCACAAATGCTTGGATGAACCACCTGGAAGACCAATTGTGTCCGGAAATGGCTCACTTATTGAGAATGCGTGCACCTTTTTGGACATCCATCTCCGTCACCATGTGGTCGGTTTACCGTCCTATACCAAGGATACCACAGACGTCCTCCAGAAACTTCACGACATACAATTAGACGATGACCATCTTCTCGTATCATTAGACGTCGAGTCACTCTATAACTGTATCAAGCATGATCTTGGCATCCGAGCAGTGAGATATTTCATGCAAATGGAAGGCATCACCCCCTTTCATGAGTTTCTATTGGAGCTCCTGGACTTCTCACTCCGGAAAAACTACTTCATCTTCGAGAACTACTACTACGTCCAGGGAAGAGGTACTGCGATGGGAGCAGCCTGTGCTCCCACGTACGCAAACCTCTTCCTTGGATGGTGGGAGAGGGAAGTGGTCTTCCAAAATGACCCCGATACGGAATGTATCCAAAGTTGGATGAGATATATTGATGACATCCTTGTTATCTGGAAAGGGTCCAAACTCCATCTCACCCAATTCATCAATCGATTAAACACCAACGACCTGAATTTGAAGTTCACTTTCGAATGTGATAGTAACAGTATTAACTTCCTGGACTTGAGAATCTACAGGGATACCAACAACATGCTCTCCACGGAACTATATCGAAAATCCACCTCCACTAATAGCCTGCTCCACAGCACCAGTTCACACTTCCCGCCGACCATCGACAATCTCCCAAAAGGGGAGTTTTTACGACTCCGACGCAACTGTTCTGATGATCAGGTGTTCAAAGACAAATGTGAAGATCTATCTCAGAGACTCCATGAACGTGGATATTCGAAAAGACTCATCAAGAGATCAAAGAGAGCTATACTCTCTACCTCTCGTGAGAAGATCCTTTTCAAAAGTCCCAAAGACAGCACGTCCAACACGATTAGACTGGTAGGAAACTTTTGTCAGGAATGGAAATCAATTAAAAATATCATCCAACGACATTGGCCTATTCTTTTGTCTGATCCTGATCTCGCCGCTAACCTGAACACACGAGTGGACATGAGCTGGCGCAGGGCACCGAATTTGAAGGACAACTTGGTGCATAGCCACTACACGGCAAACCAACCGAAGAAACCACAGACCATTGGGACTTATCCCTGCGGCAACTGCAAAGCTTGTGGTCATGTCACTAACATCAAGACCATTGATGACAAATTTGGAACATCAATTAAGATCAGGGAACACTTCAACTGTAAAACCCCCAATGTCATCTACTGTATCACATGCCCATGCCAATTGAGATATATAGGTATGACCTCCAGACCTCTTAAACAGAGGATTCTGGAACACCTAGGCAACATTAGAAATGCCGTCAGCGACCAATCCAAAATGAAGACATTAACATCGGTGGCACGACATTTCTTGAAAAAACATGCCTCCAATACCAACGATCTCAAATTCTGCGGTTTGGAACAACTTCATCTTGGACGAAGAGGAGGAGACACCAACCAAGCACTCCTCCGCAAAGAAAGCTGGTGGATCTTCCACCTGGGATCCCTGACTCCCAAAGGCCTCAACGAGGGCATTAACTACAGTGCCTTCCTGTAATTCCTGTCTCTTTCTATTCAAGGATCTCAACTATGGCATTAACTACCGAGCTTTCCTTAAATTAATGTTGCTCTCAGCACCCTTTGTTATCCCCCTTAATCACTTAGCATCCCTCCCCCCCATTATTCACCTCCATATGGCTCGCTAATTTTCCCAACTTCTTTCCAGTCTTCAACATTCTCTTATCCCCACCCTCATAGCCAAGTAGTATGCCCTATTTGGGACCATTCTTCCCCAACTCCGACAAGCCTCGGCTCTCACCATAACTATTATTTTATTTATATTTTTTTCATTTTTACTTTATTTCATTGTATTTATCACTATTTGTTAATTTTCATTACTGTCGCATTACCATATATTTTACATACAATATATACATACATTGTTTTATTTATATTTTTCCAATCATCATTCTTCATCATCATATATATATTTTTTCATATTGCTTAATAATTCTTCCAGACATATATTTTCACTTCCCATTAGTTTTTCACCCCTACTAATCCTTCTTCTGCCAATATTAGCATTCACCAGTATCTACACTCATGCTTCCACCCATTCATGATTTAATTTATACCATCCCATTAATATATCCTTTACTACAATACTGATGCTTTTTTGTCTTCCATTAATGATTCCATGCATGACCATCTTAGTGCCTTTCAATTTTATATTTTTTGATATTTAGTTAGCAAGAAATTTCAGTATTACTACATATTCACATAAACATTTATATCATGCTTTGCATATCTTCATTTCATCCCTCGATTATCGGCCACTGTAGAGGTGATCACCAATATCATCACAGCGCAGTTCCAAGATCTCTCCTGCTCTATCTCGCTACCACTTTGTCCTGATCACTCTTCCACATAATTAATTATTACAGCAGCATCTCTTCAAGCGACTACAGCTTCTCCGTTAACATTAGCCCACCATTTGCGCTTTATTATTAATCTCAAGTTACCATTAGGTCACAGCGCAATAGTATCTTCAGTTCTGTGTCTCTATTAAAAATCCCCCCCTTTTATGTGCGTGTCAAATATTTATTTTACGGCCAAATCCATTTCATCCCATATGCGACTCATCAGTTTTTCCTCCCCCTGGCTCCAATTGGATAGAGCCACGTACATATACCGGCTGGTTTACTTCCCTGTCAGCGTCCTTTGAGAAAGCTACAGGCGAAACACGTGTGAGGATATGCCTCTGACACACCCCCAGCCTCCGTCTCTCACGCTGGTCACTACCTGACATCTGAAGCAGCGGCTCCCGTCAGCTGGCGCCGGGCGCCGCATCGTACAAGCTAAGTACTGTGTTTTTTCCCCCCACTCCCCCCGGGGAGACTGCTGTCCTAGCCTTCCCGCTACTCCTTACCCGCAGACTGACAATTTAAGTCTCTGAACGCCACCGACAGCCCCCGCAAATCGGAGCTGTGAGCCGGGCATTTGTCGCTGGGATAAGCATTTAAAATCCACCAGCGTCTGCTATCATCACCAACCCTGCCTATCCCCATCAGTAACTACAGGCAGCAATAGCTGTCACGGCATTACCTGACTGCAGCTGTTACAGACGGCCCCCGAAAATCAGAGCCGTGAGCCGGGCACTTATCACGGAAACTAGCATTTAAAAATCCACCAGCGTCTGCTATCATTATTAACCCTGCCTATCCCCAACAATATTTACTGGCAGCAATAGTTATCACGGCATTACCTGATTGCAGCTGTTACCGTGCGAGGTGCACGGAAAATTTCTTTTCTGATATTACTTTTGTAACTACTGCTTAACAATTCTGTGGATACCACACCACTATATTTGCAGGGTATACTGTGTGCAATACTATTATACTATACTGTGGACATAACACTGCTATTAACAGAGACCACTACTGGGAACAGTAATAAATTCCGATCCTATCTGCATGCTTATATAACAGTAATTGGTACCTAACATTGTATGCATTTCCTTTTCTCCTTTCTTTTCCCCTCCCCCATATTCTGTGGAAAGTAACACAGAATCTACCACCCAGTCTGTCCAATTTATCTGCCTTCTTACACAGCAGAAATTAATCGCTACATCTGTCTATATAAGCCTACAGACTGGGCAATCCAGCAATAAAACTTCCTCAAGGTGACACAATAGCTCCTGTCAGAAATTACCACTCTCTGACATGTATGGGGACTAAGATGCACCAGTACTGAGGATACAAACCCAAAACCAACCTTTTGGATCATCCAATCACTGCCTTTTTGGGCAAAATCACAGCCAACAACTTCACCAGCAACAACATCATTGGTTGTGCTGCCCCAATTTATATTCTTCCTTTTTCCCTTCTGGGGTAAGATCAGCAATCCCTGACTCTCTCATTCACCATTGGACACCTAAGGTGGATGGTGGACAGCAGAGGTTGGAGATTGCATCATTGATACCAGCCCACCATTTTACTGAATTCTTCTCATTTCAGTGCTCTCTCACCAGTCGCGTCGTACTCATCCCCCCCTGCAATGCAGGTGAGCACCAGGGTGGTTTATTGACGGCGCCTCTGACAGTAGAAGCACCTTATTTCATCTGAGCATCAAATGCTGGTGTCCCCTCGCATGCCAATACACATTACTACCATACCTCACTGGATCGCCTGAACCCATTCCGATTTCAGCAGCTAAGCAGTGATGGGCCGGGCTAGTACCTTTGGGGAGACTCTCTGGGAATACCGGGTGTTGTAATTAATACTGCCGGCAGGAGATCACCCTCTTGACAAAGCTCAATTTTACTATATCTTCCAGTAGCTTGTCTATCTTCTACACTTTCTAATCTCTGTTACTACCTCTTACTGTCAGGTAGTGACCTTTGAATACTGTCAGGTAGTGACCTTCTAACATTACTTCCCAATCTGGGGTAGTTATTTCCCATTACAATTGACGGAGACAGATTGATATTTTTCTCCCAAATCCACTATTATTATTATTTTTGGTGTGTTAAGCATCCACAATTGTATACCTGTACCCTGTTCAATTCCTTATATTGATACTAATTGAATAAATTCTGTCTGATTACAGGGACTTTTTGACACAGGTATATGTGTATCTTTATCTTAACATTGCGCCCACTTTGCTAATTATATCAAGGACCTTCTCTCTCTTTGACAGGTTATCCACTGTATATTATACCTTGTGTTATTTACACATATAATTTATTGGATAAACAGTGTCTTGTTTAGTGCAGTTTCGCACTCGATTTAAATATCACTCTTTTTTAGCAATTTTTTGAAATAAAAGTTAAGTCTTATCTCACTCATGTATCATTTCTTCACATAAACTTAATTATCATTGTCATCAAGTGTGCCCCAAAAACCCGTTTGCATGTTCCCTTTTTGGTCACTCTAGTGACCACCCCCCCCCTGTTAGAGTCATTAGGTTGACATTTGGAAAGTCGACAGTCAAAAGGTCAACATGGGGCTTTCCACTTTTTTTTTTGTCCCGAATGTTGACACAGGCGACAAGTGCTCCGCATCCCCTCGAATGGCTCGCTACGCTACGCTCGGCACAGTGGATGGTAGGGCATGAAATACCCTTGTCGCCCTAATGACCCTGTCGACATAACCCCATGTCGACCTAATGATTGCCCACCTAGTTGTTGTAAACCTAGTTGACCGTATCCCGTTTATCTGCAAGGAATGACGTAGTCTTTCTTTATGGGGTGATTCAGTTGTTTTGTGCGCCCAATTATCCCGTTTTTTTTTAAACGTACAGATTTTAGCCGCACAGACATTTAGCTGCGTAAAATGTTGAACCCAAAGTGCGGAGCGCAATGTGAAAAGTGCCTTTTGGGTGCACAAAGGGGTGACTTTTATCACACATTTCAGCCCGCCACCTCTATGGGCTGCAAACTGAAATGTTTCTCTCCACGAATCATTGTGCCCGAATGGAGCAACAATTGAATTGCTCTGTTGGGCACCATCTAGTGGGGGTTGCAGGAAAGAATGGCACTCAGGAATCCAGCGGTCACAATATAGACGATGGCATCCCGACTAACTCGAGGATACCGTACCAGAATTCCGACATTGGTAAGGATGCCGGTATCCCAAACATAAGTATGCTGGTGCATACGGCCCCTGGGTCGACAATGACTAGGTCGGCACTTAAGAATGGTCGACATACCCTAGGTCGATATTGACAGAAGGTTGCCACAAACTTAAGGTCGACATAAATAAGAGTTTTTCATGATTTTTTTTTTTGTCTGTGTGGGGGGGGTTCATACTTAACTATCCAAATGGGCATAGAGGAAGAATATAATAGTATGCCAAGCGCAGCGAGGCACCGTGCCCGAAGTATGGCGAGCGCAGCAGGAAACTTATACAGTACACCAAAAAACGTGAAAAATAGGTTGACCTTATTCGTGTTAACTCAAAGCTTGTGTCGACATATCAATGTTAACCTAGGGTATGTTGATCTAGTGACTGTCGACCTAGACATCGTCTGCCATCTATACCATAACCATATGCTAGGAGCAGTAGCGTTAGGCAGGGGGCGGGGCTGCGTGGGGTGTCAGGTGGGAGGTAAATATACGTCTGTATTCCGACCGCCGATCATCCTGGAAAAAGACCATTGAATTCCCCACTTTAAGTTGCTGCTAATCAGTTAAGAAGTACAGGTGACTGTCCGTTATTATACCCTGTGCCACAGCACAATCTGTCTCTTGGTCGCAGTGGGAGGGGCCAGCGATGTTCATTGTCATTATACACCTGGAGGTAGCAATTACACTGATGCATTTCCCATCCCTCAGCCCCTCTCGTGTGAGCTTTAAATCCCGAATATTTTACTTTTCAGCATTATTATGGCCACTCGCTGTGTAAATACCACTAACTTGCCTCTTGCATAAAGAATTTTTGGAATATAATTCCATTCGCTCATTTAAACTTACTATACAAGACCGCGGTCCCCGGCTGCCTCATTATAGACACAAGCTCGCTGGCTGCCATTTTGTTTTTTTTTCCAAGCAGGGTTCATAAGATTGCTGCCAGCCTGTTCGCTGGAATTAAAAAACACCAGCCGTGGAATCAGCCCTGCGGTTCCCACTGACCCGTGCAATAGGGCTCGTCCTTTCTATGAGGGGTTAACCTAATGTTTTTTTATTTTCTATTTGCTTTGTCATCGCCGTTAACCGTTGGTAATGAGCATCACAGCTGTCTGGCGAAACCGTATAAATTGTGTTCTTCTTGACAATAACTATACAAGGCGCCAGTGTGTTTTTTGTGTTGTACGCTTCTGCTGTTTTCCTCCGGCTCTTCTTCAATTTGTCATTTTGTTTTCACACCTCTCTTCCCCCCCCCCACTACAGGTGCAGGATAAATTTAGATTGGATCTGTCGGACGAGGAGGCCGTGCATTACATGCAAACGCTCATCGATGACAGCGTCAACGCTCTGTTTGCAGCTGTGGTAGAACAAATACACAAGTTTGCTCAGGTGAGAGATTGCCCTGCGCCTACTGCTCCTGGAGACTCATTATTTTTGTTTCCTCTCTGCACTAACCTTAAGTTAACATTGACAGAGACAGATTGGATGCTTCTCCGTACATCCCAATAGGCTGCGCAGTGCAAGCCCCGCTTCCCCATCATTAGCAATGCTTCATAGTGTACAACAGAGCACGTTCCCAGAACCTCTCAATATCAGTGGGGGATACTGTGGGTGGTCTGCGGCAGCACTACAAGTCACAGCATGCAAACACAAAGGCTGTGGAGTCTTGTACTGCTGTTGGGTTCAGGGGTGATCTGCTGCTGCTTTAACAATCTGTGAGAGATCTTCAAAATATCTGCAACAAATGCCAGCGGCGCTCACATTGGTTATATAAATTCAAATAAAAATAGTTTTGTAGATTATATTTCCTATATAAGGTAACATTACCGGTCATCATGATGAATAAAAATGTTTGCTTGGCCATTTTCACACCTATTTCGACAGATTCACTTGGCACTCAAAGGGTTAAGCACAAAATGGTGAAATTCCCTGCAGTACTTCTGCCTGCCACAAGATGGCTCTATAAAATAATCTTTCTATGCGGGTTACATTAATGAGCTAGGTATCTAGTCGGCGTGTCGGCACATAAGAACACACACACACATACACATTCACAGGTCGACACAAGCAATGGGTTTTTTTTAACTGAATTGTTCTTGCTTCACGATCCAAGTGGGCTTAGAGTTAGATTATAATAATGTGCCCAAAGTACGGCGAGCCCAACGGCGCCCTTACACAGCATCCATGTCGACATAGACACAAAAACCGGTTAAACACTCGTGTCGACCGTGTTTGTCTACCTTTTCCTTGTCGATATTTTGCTTGTGAACCGATTCATTACTTTATAAATATTTTTTGACACTTTTTTTCTTTTTTATATTTCACGTAATAGATATATTTTTACATTTGTAAAATTATAGGTACATTTTAATAAATTTATTCACATATTGGATTAAAAATGTACACAAGTAATGCTACCCTTATATGCCCCAGTAAAGAGACAATCATTTTTTTTGTGGTATCCCTAATTATATATGAGTGAAAAATGCCATTATTGTGCGGAATTGTAAAGTGTGGGGTTTTTTTTGCGATAAACTATTTTATTACTTATACGGCGATTGTTACATCTGTGGGGGGCAAATTGGTACTTATGTAGTATCTGGGCTGCCGATTTCTAAATCGGGTACATCGCATCGCATCGCATGCGACCATCGGATGCGATGCGATGCGATGACCCGATTTTTCCATAGGAATCAATGTTAAAATGGACTGAGTCCATTTTAACATGGAATTCAATGGGAAAAAGGGGTCCTTTTCATACCCCTACTATCCAAGTGGGCATGGAGTTGGATATAAACCTGTGGCGAGCGTAGCGAGCCACCGAGCCCGAAGCGTGGCGAGCGTAGCGAGCCCCGCGAGGGGACACAGAATACCGTCCCCTCGCGGGGCTCGCTTCGCTCGCCACGCTTCGGGCTCGGTGGCTCGCTGCGCTCGCCACAGGTTTATATCCAACTCCATGCCCACTTGGATAGTAGGGGTATGAAAAGGACCCCTTTTTCCCATTGAATTCCATGTTAAAATGGACTCAGTCCATTTTAACATTGATTCCTATGGAAAAATCGGGTCATCGCATCCGATGGTCGCATGCGATGCGATGCGATATCGCATCGCATCGCATCTGATTGTATGCCTTAACTTAAGGCATACAATCAAAAAATCGGCAGCCCAGATACTACATAAGTACCGGCAAATTTACTAAAGTGTGAGAAGTGAGATTCTACTTATCACTTAACTAGCACCTTCTAGTGCACTGGTTCTCAAACTTGGTCCTCAGGACCCCGCACAGTGCATGTTTTCCAGGTCTCCTCATCAAATGAAACAATTAGCTCCACCTGTGGATCTTTTAAAATGTGTCAGTGAATAATGAGTGCACCTGTCGGGTGACCTGGAAAACGTGCACTGTTGGGGGATCCTGAGGTTGAGAACCACTGAGAATAATGGCTATAATTTGATTGTTTTCTTTGTGCAACATTTCTCTCTTCTAAAAACTCATACTTTATTAAATGTACCCGTGTCTTAATTGTGCATTGATGCAACTTTAATTTGGGGACAAAGGGCCAGATGTCTCAAGCTTCGATCAAAGTGAAAAAGTGGAGAGAGATAAACAGCCAGCCGATCAGCTCCTAACTGTCATGTTGCAGGCTGGTTTTGAATAAAGGGGCGTGTTTTCACCTTTGCGACCAATCAGAGGCAGCCATTGTGATCGAAGTCCCATTACTCAGAGCACATGCAAGTCAGAACCCCGCAGGCGGATGCATTTGAGCGATTACCGTTTCTGTCGCACTTTGGGCCTGATGCATGGCACGTGCTAGTAATATCATCCGTTGTCCTGCATGGGAGCGCACACCGTTAACTCACTAGATGACATGTACAAAAATGATGTTACGTGTGTCGTAATCGCTCATACCGTTTAAACTATCATCGAGTGTATATGCACCGAGTTCCTGCTGTACGAGGGTGGAGCAGTAAGTACCTGTGTTTGAAGACAGGTGGCGCTGCTGAGGATAGTTGGTATTGCTATCGTGTACTACCATCTTTCAAACCGCACCATACCAAATTTCAGATTGATTCATAGGTTTTTATTCCGCCACGACAATGCACCAGCTCCCTCCTCCGGAATTGTTGCGGCCAAATTTCATGAATTGTGCTATGAATTGGGGGTTTTTTTTCCCGTGAGCCACGTTTTCAGGTTAGGGAACTGAAAGAAGGGAGCCAAGTCGGGCGAGTGCGGTGGATGCGGTAAAAATTCATACATGTCACCTGTCTGTAAGGTGCTAGCACTGACAATGGCGTTCTGCTGTACCTACAGATGTAGCGGGATTCATCTTTGCAGGGGATGGCGACGCCAGCCGCCATCCCCTGCACCGCGCCATCTGTATGCCGGAAGGGTGCGCGCACGAGGTGCGCGCACGTCCCCTTCCGACGGTGCTGCCCTCGGTCGCCCGGTGCCCACACCGGGTGACCGCACCCCCCGCAGTGCCCTTGGGTCCCCCCCAGCCCCCTCGAGCGGGAGGCGTACAGTATTGCGTCCGCCGCCCGGATACTGAGACGCGCGTGCGTGGGGGACGCACGCGCGTCTCAGTCAGATGGAGCGCCGTGTTGCTGGCGGATCGCCAGCAGCATGCTGCTGGCGGATCGCCAGCAGCATGCTGCTGGCGATTCGCCAGCAACACTAAGGCCGGCTCCATCTGTATGTCATTGATAATATCTGGAACCCAAATCGCCATTAGTATACAGACACCTCAATCTTTACCCTGCTTGTTAAGCTGGATGCGGAGAACATGTCTTCATAAAAAAGACATCGAATGATACTAAACCGTACAAAGCGCCCGCTCTCGGCCTGTGACATTGCATTTACTTATACAGCAATAAACCGAGACAGAACATTACATCCAGAGCCGTCAGCGGAATATTAACAAGACGGTAAATAAGAAGAATATACCGTATCGTGCCCCGCGCACACATTGTATTTTACCGTTTTGTTGTAATTATTAGAAGATAATTACATTCAGCAATACAGCAGTTTTTATGTAATGACGGCAGACTTTCCGAGCCAAGGCTCAACGTGTCATTATTGATGGTGACGGCCCTGGTTAATGCCCAGTATTGCGGACCTGCTATTGTTCCTGGATGCAGGAAAATGTTACTGTTTATGGTGCTGAAAGTTTACCGTGTTCTGTTCGGAACCATGGCGCCACCTAGCTTGCGGCCTTTGTAACGATTATCATTTGTATTGGAGTCTTCTCGGATTTTTTTTTTTTTTTGCAGAACTCGTTAATCATTACGAGATCACAGTCATCAATTTTCCAGGCTGAATTTTTCATTTCTTTAACAGGAGGGTTTGAATAATGATTTTTCTGCTGCAAGCACCTCCGCACCTCCTCATCGCCTCTATCTCTCTCATCATCAGCTCGTTCCACCCCCCCCCCCCACCCCCTTCCTCCTCCACTGCCTCACCTGCTGCTTCCTGAACTTGTTTCCTATTGATTTGCCAAATCTAACCTGAATCCTGCTCCCCTGTGTGCCGTGACTTTATCTGGAGAGGCGCACGTGATGACCCATATACAATACAAACACAATTAACGCTACGCGCTCATAATAAATGGCTGAAAAAATACAAATAATAGTATATGCATTGTTCCACAAGAACTCGACATTTTACGTATGGATCAGCTTTAAAATTTAGCAAGTTGTTAACCCCTTTTCTTGCATAATGCAGGATATAGCTACATTCAGTTTAAAAATTGAGGCTGCAGTCTGTTGAGCTGCTGAGAAGTCATCAGCCAAGTTTCTTTAAAGGAATACACCGCTCCACGCAGTGCTGAGGAAACTGCAGCCCAGGTACTGGAGATTGCTAACTAGAGAGCCGCAAAAGAACAGGGGTCGCCCCATGCATAGTTTTGCACCTGAGTACCACATGGCCACTAATTAGTGGGTTCCGACAAGAATACTTTGTAGAGAGGCCCATGCTCTTGGATATTATGGGCGAGCAGCTGCTCCTAAATCTCTAATCACAAAAAAACATTGTATGGTAACAGGACCAGCGGACGCTGGACTGGTATACAGAAAATGTGATAACCCGGATGGACAGACCAGCTCAGAGTCCAGATCTTACACCCATTGAGAACCCCTGGGACAAATTGGAGTGACAGGTGCGTTCTAGTCCGACTTGACCATCTCCACTGTCACAGCTGGTCACCGTACATAAGGCGGAATGGCAAAACGTTCTGTCTGCTGTTGTCCAGGAACCTGTGGACAGATTGTCAAGAAGGCGTCTGCCGTAATCACTGCACGTGATGGTCCTACTGAGTGGAGTAGTGTAAATTCGACCGACACTGGACTGTGGAGCGGTGGAAACCTGTTCCGTGGACGCTTCTCGGTTGGGCGGATGCCAGGAGAACATTACCGTCCTGACTGCATTATGCCAACTGTGACGTTTGTGGAGGAGGGATAATGGTAGAACGCGACTGGCCCACACAGAGGGTCTAATTCAGACCTGATTCCTGCTGTGCAAATTCACACACCAGCCGATTATCGATAAACTGTTTATGACCTGCGAATAAATCCTGCTACTTTTTCTGCTCTCCAGCCAATCGCAGGGTGATTGACAGCCAGAGTTTTGGGGGCGTGTTGAAAAAAGTCAGGCGTCCCCACGTGTTTTAGAGGAGGGTGTGTGACATCAGCTTAGGCCTTGCGCATCCTGATGTCATCTCAGCCGTCGAGTAAGCCCAGGGATCCTCAGAGCCTGCGATCCGTGGAAACCAGTGGGGAAATCATTAGATGGTGAGCGGCTTACAAACGGTTTGGGAAATATTCACACGGCGCACACAGTGATTCGCCATTCTGGATTTTACTATATCGGGGCGGCATTGACCTGATCGCTGGCCACTGCAAATTTGCAGCCGTGCGATAAGGTCTGAATCAAGCCCAGAGCACTGATCTCAACCCAATCAGGGACCATTGGGATGAACTTCTCATCCAACATCAAACAATCCATCTTGCGGCAGCCATCCAAGAGGAGTGGGAGCTGGTATAACGTAGCTGCAGAAGGAGCCAACTCCACATTAACCGCTCCGGTGGTATGGCCGGAAATTCTCTGGGCTCAGCGGTGCTGCCGCAGCAGGTTGTCCCAGAAGTTCTACGGGCATACCACGATATATAGTATGTAGGTGTGGCAGTGGTGCCTCCAGCGGTGCACCACCTTCTAGCAGCAAACACCCCCCATCGCCCAACCCCCCCCACCACCGTCGATCACTGCCTTCCGCCGCTGCCACTGAGCACTCACTCGGAAGTTCAGAGCAGCTGGGCAGCATTCGGGCGTTTGTGTGTTCGGGCGCCTGAACCCATGAGCGCCCGAGCATGCCCTTCCGCCTTAATCCGCTCATTCGCATGCGGCTGAGCGGCACAAAAATAATTTGCTGGTCACTCACCGTCTAATTATTTCTCCTCTGTTCATAAAGAAAAGTCATCCTGGACTGACTTTTTACGCGTACGCTTCCGAGCGAAATCGGGAAGGGCGCTCACGTTATTTTATCAGCTAAAACACGAGTTTGAATCTGTGTAAGAAGTTCCCCAATGTGATCGTCTGCAGCTATTTCTCGCATCAAGTTCCGTGGCTCTTAGTCTGCGAGTTTGTACGCGTGTAAAACCAACACCGGTGGAGCTAGTCACGGTCTGGCGACTCTGGCACGCAACGAGTGCCATTTTCACTGTGCGACAAAAAGTGTATATAAAAATACAGTACAGTACTTGTGGTGCAGTGGCTCAGTCGTGCCGGCGATCTTACTTCGTATGGCATAAATATTCTCAGTGTAGAAGATATTAAATGTCAGGTCTGGTATCGTAATGGTCACCGCTCGTATGACGTCTCATAAAGCATTATGTATCATGGCAAATGTGTATCCTCCGCCTCATTGCCCAGAGTTATGCCTCTCGTACACATTCAGCCACCCCTGATTAGTACAGTAAAGGTGTTTTTCTGCGTGACACGCGATGCCTGTTAAATGGCATCTTCTGCGAGGTTAATGTTTATCTGACATATGGTGTGTCTGCACCTCCAGATAAGTGCCCTGGGAGAAGATGACCTTTTACTGGGGGGATTTGGTTTTGTATCTGTATATGGCAGACGCATTGAGATCTTATTATTGTGAAGGTTACAGAGGTCTGACATCACAGTTCAGGGAAAAGCTCACAGTGGTAAAGATTACTGAGCGCAGTCAGGGCGGTCACCTCAATCCGTGACAGCCGCTACGCTACTGTATAGTTACTGCAGTGATTTGTATGCTTCGTCACGTGAATGGCCCACACAGGGTTCCTAAAGCTACTGTGTCTGACCAGAGCAGGTTCTGACCGAGCTGGCCATGTTGCTTGTTGGAGGGAGGTGGGGTACAGGGATCCAGAGAACAATACTAACCACATTGCCACCGCGCACCTAGCAGAGACAGATAATGGAGAGCGATGGTTTGTGACTGCATGCATATACACAAGTATGTGCATCCTCTTGGTACAAGCAGACGCGGTGAATTGATTATACACAAGCACGTTCGCACCTAGCTGTGTAGGCGGGGGCCATTGGGCGGCGGTGAGGGGCCAGTGACATGGGTGGGGGGTGCGGGCAGCTGACATCAATGGATCAACGGATGTCAGCTGCCCTCCCTCTTTCCATACAGGGAGCGCAGATCTCTTAGATCTGCGAGCGTTTGCAAAATCATTCGATTATGTCCCCGCATGCAAGACTGCGAATTGATGTTTATGTTCAACATCCATTCGCACGCATGTGGGGGATCACAGCGTGCGAACAGGGGTGGGCGTTCCTGTGGGTGGCGCATATATGATACGCATAGTTGAAAATTTTGCAGCTTTGCGTGTCAACTAGAATCACCCCCAATATGTATGTTGTATAGTTTATTAGGTACTTGTTTCCTAGCACGGCGCCCGTCGTGGGTATTCGCATACCTTAAGTTAAGGTAACTTAAGGTATGCCATTTGACGCGACCGACCCGATATTTGGCTATTTTTAGCCTTTTTTTCCGTCAATGAAAAAATCGTGTTGATCGCGTCCATCGCATGCCATTATAATGGCATGCGATGCGACCGACGCGATTTTACATAGGGAACAATGTTAAATGGGCCATTGGCCCCGATTTTTTATTGTATAGACACCCTAATGGGTATTTTGTATGTGAAATGGCCCCCCATTGTTAACGCCACCCCAGTATTGACGCTAACCCGAAGCGTGGCGAGTGTATCGAGCCACGGAGCCCGAAGCGTGGCGAGTGTATCGAGCCACGGAGCCCGAAGCGTGGCGAGCGCACGCACGCATAATACCCGTGAAGTAATGCGCGTCCCCTTGCGGGGCTCCCTGCGCTCGCCACACTTTGGGCTCGGTGGCTCGCTGCGCTCGCCACACTTTATAAAATCAACTTCACGCTGAAGTGGATAGTGGGGGTATCAAAATGTCGGAGGACGCGTACCGCCACCCCTCAATGTAACGCCACCCCCGCCACCCCTCAATACTGGGGTGGCGTTAACAATGGGGGGACATTTCACCCATGACGGGGGGGTATGCAATAAAAATTGGGGTCTGGGGTGTATTTTACATTGCTCCCAATGTAAAATCGGGTCTCAGGGACCATTTTACATTGCTTCCAATGTAAAAAATCGTGTCGATCGCATCGTATGCAATTTGGTTGCATGCAATGCGATCAACGCGATTTTTTAGGTCCCGATGCATGTAATTAAAATCGCTGGCGCCATGCTAGGAAACAAGTATCGTTTATTATGTTCACTCATGGTATGTAGGTATGTATCTTGGTGACACAATGTATCTATTACATCCTAGAAAATGATAGAATCTGATTGGTTGCTATTGCTATTAGAAGTTTAAGGCTGCATCTACACATTGCCATTTGACAGGTTCCGTTTAAAGGGACCTGATTGGGAGGGAGGAGCCTTTGCATGTAAATCTATGGCTGCATCTGCACATTGCATTTTAGCAGGATGCAGTTGAACAGGAGCTGTTTAGCAGGAAGCTTACTTGAGGATACATATATACGGGATGCAGTCAAAATCCCGAATGGGTCATAATACCAACAAGGCCAAAATCCCAACAAGGACAAAATCTGACATTTAAAATCCCCACAAGGTCAAAATACCGACATATAGAATGTACTGTACAGGTGAAATATTCAACATGACTTTCGGTCAACAGGTCGTGAGCTCGACATGGGTTTTTTCACTGAATTTTGACCCGACATGTGCCGACAGGCGGTATTTCATGCCCTACCATCCACTAGGGCGTGGTGGGAGAATAAAATAGGGTACTTATGTTGTATCTGGGCTGCCGATTTTTTGATTGTATGCCCTAACTTAAGGCATACAATCAGTGCGATGCGATGCGATGACCCGATTTTTCCATAGGAATCAATGTTAAAATGGACTGAGTCCATTTTAACATGGAATTCAATGGAAAAAAGGGGTCCTTTTCATACCCCTACTATCCAAGTGGGCATGGAGTTGGATATAAACCTGTGGCGAGCGTAGCGAGCCACCGAGCCCGAAGCGTGGCGAGCGAACGGTATTCTGTGTCCGCTCGCCACGGTCCGGGCTCGGTGGCTCGCTACGCTCGCCACAGGTGTATATCCAACTCCATGCCCACTTGGATAGTAGGGGTATGAAAAGGACCCCTTTTCCCATTGAAGTCCATTTTAACATTGAATCCTAAGGAAAAATTGGGTCCATCGCATCGCATGCGATATGGTCGTATGCGATGCGATGGATCCGATTTCAAAATCGGCAGCCCAGATACTACATAAGTACCTAAAATAGTGTGCCGAGCCCAGTGAGGCACCGTGCCCGAAGCATTGCGAGCGAAGAGAGCATTGCGAGGGGCTGCGGTTCACTTCCAACTGTGTCCATGTGGACTGTGTCGACATTTGGGTAAAAAAACAGAAAAAACCCATGTCGACCTGTCGACCGAAAGTCATGTTGACTGTTTCATCTGTACATTCTATATGTCGGTATTTTGACCATGTCGGGATTTTAAATGTCGGGATTTTGTCCTTGTCGGGATTTTGTCCTTGTCGGGATTTTGTCCTTGTCGGGATTTTGTCCTTGTCGGGATTTTGTCCTTGTCGGGATTTTGTCCTTGTCGGTATTATGACCCAGTCGGGATTTTGACCGTCGGGATTTCATACCGAATCCATATATACAAGCCTGCTTCATCCTGATAAAACAGGCATATCCAAACTATGGCTCCCCAGCTGTTGTGAAACTACAAGTCCCATCATGCCTTGCTACACTTTTGCTATTATGAAATGCAAAAACTATGGCAAGGCATGCTGGGATGTGTAGTTTCACAACAGCCGGAGAGCCGCAGTTTGGACATGCCATACACAATGTATATACACAGAAACTGCATCCTGCTAAATGGGATCCTGTTCACATGCATCATGCTGAAAGGCAATAGACACAGCATTTGTATATCTGCCCCTAGGTGTCTGCAATGCCACCCAGATCTTACCCGCTTATTCAGGCATTGCATGGTGCTTCTCCGGGGTCCCTGGCTGCCTGTGTATTGCTATCACACACTGTAATATTCATACAGGAAAACAAGGCTGTTAGTATATAAATCACATGTTAAATTGTATTTGCAAATGCTTCCCTTTTGAAAAGGTCAGTAAATGAATTTCCCTTTAGGCTTATTTAAACTTTTAAAATGAGAATCAAAGTCATTTAGAGCATATTTAGGTAAGTAATGGATTATCATCTTCTGTCTCTTTACAGTACTGGAGAAGATAAATGCGACTGTTTTCTGCTCAGCGGATAATGAAGTGTCCAAACAAGGAAAGCCTGAGCGTTCATTCACAGCACAGAGCGTGTTCCAGGCTGCCAAGACCACGGAATATTGTCCCCGAGTATTCAGCAGCGCGTCACCTGGCAAGCAGTACATAAACCATATGCACTTTGTATTTGACTATGGTGCCAGCATTTTGGTGAGCCGACGCAGACGGGCGGCAGGAGACCTATCGAGCTGCAGATCCAAATCGGACACCGCCGTAGTTTACGTGTAATGGCGATAACGATCAGCTTGCCTGAGACATTGAGATAATTCACAGTATGACCCTCTGAATCACTTATCTGTTAATGGGCGCCATTAAATATTAACCAGTGGTAGTCATAAACTGGGAGTCTACGATGGCGTATGTAAACAGGAAATATACCGCCGTTCTCAGCGCCCGGATGATCGCTATCATAAATTCTGTATAATATCCAAAACAATGATCACTGTCGTCTCTTATTTTCTGTCGGTCTAAAAAAAAAAAAGGTTTTTACTTCGTACGACATTTATTCATTTTGTGTGATATTTCTGTGCGTCTCCCTCTCACCAGCACTAAGCACACTGAGGGTAATTCAGACCTGATGGCACGACCGATTATCTATGCACTGCGCAGGCTTATGAAATCCTGCTACCTTTTCTATTTGCACGCCGTTCGCAAGATGAGTCTTTGGGTGGTAACCGGATGTTTAGCGGGAGTGGTAAGAAAAATGTGGGCGTGCCTGTGAAAATGCAGCCGCGCCGGAGGGTTTAGGGGAGGGTGTGTGACGTCCGCTCCAGGACGGATAAGCCTTTTTCAATCACACCGCTGAGTGAGTCTAGGGTTGCGATGACTGGTGCCTAGGGTAAGAATCATTAGATGGTGAGCCTGTTGCAATGGGTTTTGGACATACTTCCTCGGGTGTGAATGGATGGTGGCTGTGCGATCAGGTCTGAATTACCCCAAGAACACTCAGATTTAAAAAAAGTAATTCTCTGAATGTGTGGGTCCACTGGTCCCAGTACAGGCCCCTGGTGTACTCCACTGGGAACATTTCTGGCATAGAATGCACTACATTTACTACAGCTGTCTGTTTCCTCCTGCAACCAGGTGCTTATCCATTTGAAACCCCATACACACTGGGGACTATTCAGACCTGCTCACTCAGATCCGTATTCAGCCCCGTCCCTGATGGAGGGGGAATGCACGTGTGCATAGGCGCTAATGCTCATGTACAGTCCCCTGCACCGAGCGCCTTCCGCAATATTTTCATTTGTTGGGACGCTCTCTGCCTGATTGACTTTCCGGCGTGGTCACAAAAACATATAAGCACTGGGCAGGCCCCAGGGAACGCAGGCGTGCCCCTGCCTTCTCAGGACGGGCGGCTGATGTCACATGACCTCAGCGCCTGGCCCCAATTTGCAGAACAACGTACAGCAGAAGCGCTCGCATATCACTGGTAGCCCACTGGCTGCACAGCCAGACGCTGGGCTGCAATATTGCCGGGTCATAGCGGTGTGTGATGTCATGCGGCTGCCGTACCCTGCAAATGGTCCATGCATCGGATTTATAATCCAATCTCTAATGCCTTACTAAAGTGCTATGCTACATCTACAGCCCAAAAAGTCCAAATAACATTTGATTGGCATGATCTACCCCCCAGTAAATCCGTACTGTTTGGCAGAGGCACTTTAAGAAAGGAGAGGTCTCTGTGATCATGGCCCCAGGGACGTCTCATGCGCAAATCACCGGAAATGGCCATGGCGACCATTTTCCCAGTGTTATTTGCAGCTGTGCAGCCAGCCCCGGACCAGATACCATCACATGTGCATCATAACCTAAGATCACTGCAGTAGGAGGAATTGTCATCTGTCAGAGTCACGTTCTGCGAGAATGTAAGCTCTGTGTTTGTACTGCACAGACAACCTGATTCCACCTTCCTAATATATCTGTGCACTCTGTAGAGTCCCGGGACCGCACAGAGTCTATTACACAGAAACACAACAGAGTTCTCTGCTGAATCCCCTGTAACTGCGAGGCAGATTCTTATTTACACCCTTCTGCGGAGTCCCGGGACCGCACATAGTCCATTACACAGAAACACAGCAGAGTTCTCAGCTGAATCCCCTGTAACTGGGAGGCAGATTGTTATTTACACCCTTCTGCAGAGTCCCGGGACCGCACAGAGTCTGTTACACAGAAACACAACAGAGTTCTCGGCTAAGGCCCCTGTAACTAGGAAGCAGATTCTTATTTACACCCTTCTGCAGAGTCCCGGGACCGCACAGAGTCCATTACACAGAAACACAACAGAGTTCTCAGCTGTGTCCCCTGTAACTGGGAGGCAGAATCTTATTTACACCCTTCTGCAGAGTCCCGGGACCACACAGAGTCCATTACATAGAAACACAACAGAGTTCTCAGCTGAATCCCCTGTAACTGGGAGGCAGATTCTTATTTACACCCTTCTGCATAGTCCCGGGACCGCACAGAGCCCATTACACAGAAACACAACTGAGTTTTCGGCTGAATCCCCTGTAACTGGGAGGCAGATTCTTATTTACACCCTTCTGCAGAGTCCCGGGACCGCACAGAGCCCATTACACAGAAACACAACAGAGTTCTTGGCTGAGTCCCCTGTAACTGGGAGGCAGATTCTTATTTACACCCTTCTGCAGAGTCCCGGGACCGCACAGAGCCCATTACACAGAAACACAACAGAGTTCTCAGCTGAATCCCCTGTAACTGGGAGGCAGATTCTTATTTACACTCTTCTCACATAGCAGGTCATGTGGATATTGGCTTATCGGGAATAGGTAGTAATGGGCTATCATGCATATTTATGTAGCCTTATGCCAATACGTTCTGGATGACTCCACCAGCAGCACACAGATAACTGCAGGCAAGGATTTCTTTTATTGTTTTAATAAGGATGGAACTGGGGAAGAGCTGGGAACATACTGTAACATTGTGTTTATTGTGTGCTGCAAAGTCTCATCTGAAATGCATTGGTGCTCCCGTCCTATAGTGATATGATTCTACTGCACTGCTTCCCTCTAGGTCTAGGAACTTTTATGGAACCTTTAAATAAAGTAATTATGGGCCAGATTCTCTAAGCTTCAAAAGTGATAAAATGGAGAGTGCTAAACGGCCAACCAATCAGCTCCTGTCTGACATTTTTTAAACACAGTCTGTGACATGGCAGGTAGCTGATTGGCTGGCCGTTTATCTCTCTCCATTTTATCACTTTTGAAGCTTAGAGAATCTGGCCCTATATGTGTATATATAGATATAGGTACACTACCTTTCAAAAGTTTGGGGTCACCCAGACAATTTTGTATTTTACATGAAAACTGACTTTTATTTATCAAATGAGTTGCAAAATTACTAGAACATATAGTCAGGACATTGCTAAGGTTAGAAATAATGATTTTTATTTGCAATAATAATTTTGTCCTTGAACCTTTGCTTTCCTCAGAGAATGTTCCTTTTGCAGCAATTACAGCACTGCAGACCTTTGGCATCTAGCTATTAATTTGTTTAGGTAATCTGAGGAATTTCACCCCACGCTTGCTGAAGCACCTCCCACAAGTTGGATTGGCTTGATGGGCACTTCTTGGGTACCACATACGGTCAAGCTGCTCCCACAACAGCTCAATGGGGTTGAGATCTGGTGACGGCGCTGGCTACTCCATCACAGACAGGATACCAGCTGCCTGCTTCTTCCCTAAATAGTTCTTGCATCATTTGGAGGTGGGCTTTGGGTCATTGTCCTTTTGGAGAAGGAAATTGGCTAAAATCGCACTGTACACACAGTATGGCAAGGTGTTGCAAAATGGAGTCATAGCCTTCACTATCCAAAATCCAGATGCACCAGCTAGGTGGTCTGGAAAATGTGACAGTAATGACTACACCTGTGCACCAGCTAGGTGATCTGGGAAATTTGACAGTAATGACTACAGCTGTGCACCAGCTAGGTGACCTGGGACATGTGACAGTAATGACTACACCTGTGCACCAGCTAGGTGGTCTGGGACATGTGACAGTAATGACTACACCTGTGCACCAGCTAGGTGGTCTGGGACAAGCGACAGTAATGACTTCACCTGTGCACCAGCTAGGTGGTCTGGGAAATGTGATTGTAGTGACTGCACCTGTGCACCAGCTAGGTGGTCTGGGACATGTGACAGTAATGACTACAGCTGTGCACCAGTTAGGTGATCTGGGACATGTGACAGTAATGACTACACCTGTGCACCAGCTAGGTGGTCTGGGACATGTGACAGTAATGACTACACCTGTGCACCAGCTAGGTGATCTGGGCCATGTGACAGTAATGACTACAGCTGTGCACCAGCTAGGTGGTCTGGGACATGTGACAGTAATGACTACACCTGTGCACCAGCTAGGTGATCTGGGCCATGTGACAGTAATGACTACAGCTGTGCACCAGCTAGGTGGTCTGGGACATGTGACAGTAATGACTACACCTGTGCACCAGCTAGGTGATCTGGGCCATGTGACAGTAATGACTACAGCTGTGCACCAGCTAGGTGGTCTGGGACATGTGACAGTAATGACTACAGCTGTGCACCAGCTAGGTGGTCTGGGACATGTGACAGTAATGACTACAGCTGTGCACCAGCTAGGTGGTCTGGGACATGTGACAGTAATGACTACAGCTGTGCACCAGCTAGGGGATCTGGGACATGTGACAGTAATGACTACAGCTGTGCACCAGCTAGGTGGTCTGGGACATGTGACAGTAATGACTACATCTGTGCACCAGCTAGGGGATCTGGGACATGTGACAGTAATGACTGCACCTGTGCACCGGCTAGGGGATCTGGGACATGTGACAGTAATGACTACACCTGTGCACCAGCTAGGTGATCTGGGAAATGTGCCAGTAATGACTACAGCTGTGCGCCAGCTAGGTGATCTGGGAAATGTGCCAGTAATGACTACAGCTGTGCGCCAGCTAGGTGGTCTGGGAAATGTGACAGTAATGACTACAGCTGTGCACCAGCTAGGTGATCTGGGAAATGTGACAGTAATGACTACACCTGTGCACCAGCTAGGTGGTCTGGGAAATGTGACAGTAATGACTACAGCTGTGCACCAGCTAGGTGATCTGGGAAATGTGACAGTAATGACTACAGCTGTGCATCAGCTAGGTAGTTTGGGACATGTGACAGTAATGACTACAGCTGTGCACCAGCTAGGGGATCTGGGAAATGTGACAGTAATGACTACACCTGTGCACCAGCTAGGTGATCTGGGAAATGTGACAGTAATGACTACACCTGTGCACCAGCTAGGTGATGTGGGAAATGTGACCGTAATGACTACACCTGTGCACCAGCTAGGGGATCTGGGAAATGTGACAGTAATGACTACAGCTGTGCACCAGCTAGGGGATCTGGGAAATGTGACAGTAATGACTACACCTGTGCACCAGCTAGGGGATCTGGGAAATGTGACAGTAATGACTACAGCTGTGCACCAGCTAGGTGGTCTGGGAAATGTGACAGTAATGACTACAGCTGTGCACCAGCTAGGTGATCTGGGAAATGTGACAGTAATGACTACAGCTGTGCACCAGCTAGGTGATCTGGGAAATGTGACAGTAATGACTACAGCTGTGCACCAGCTAGGTGGTCTGGGAAATGTGATTGTAATGACTGCACCTGTGCACCAGCTAGGTGGTCTGGGACATGTGACAGTAATGACTACACCTGTGCACCAGCTAGGTGATCTGGGACATGTGACAGTAATGACTACAGCTGTGCACCAGCTAGGTGATCTGGGACATGTGACAGTAATGACTACACCTGTGCACCAGCTAGGTGGTCTGGGACATGTGACAGTAATGACTACACCTGTGCACCAGCTAGGTGGTCTGGGACAAATGACAGTAATGACTACACCTGTGCACCAGCTAGGTGATCTGGGACATGTGACAGTAATGACTACACCTCTGCACCAGCTAGGTGATCTGGGACATGTGACAGTAATGACTACACCTGTGCACCAGCTAGGTGGTCTGGGACAAGTGACAGTAATGACTACACCTGTGCACCAGCTAGGTGGTCTGGGACATGTGACAGTTAGTAATGACTACACCTGTGCACCAGCTAGGTGGTCTGGGACAAGTGACAGTAATGACTACAGCTGTGCACCAGCTAGGTGGTCTGGGACAAGTGACAGTAATGACTACAGCTGTGCACCAGCTAGGTGGTCTGGGACAAGTGACAGTAATGACTACAGCTGTGCACCAGCTAGGTGGTCTGGGACAAGTGACAGTAATGACTACACCTGTGCACCAGCTAGGTGATCTGGGACATGTGACAGTAATGACTACACCTCTGCACCAGCTAGGTGATCTGGGACATGTGACAGTAATGACTACACCTGTGCACCAGCTAGGTGGTCTGGGACAAGTGACAGTAATGACTACACCTGTGCACCAGCTAGGTGGTCTGGGACATGTGACAGTTAGTAATGACTACACCTGTGCACCAGCTAGGTGGTCTGGGACAAGTGACAGTAATGACTACAGCTGTGCACCAGCTAGGTGGTCTGGGACAAGTGACAGTAATGACTACAGCTGTACACCAGCTAGGTGGTCTGGGACATGTGACAGTAATGACTACAGCTGTGCACCAGCTAGGTGGTCTGGGACATGTGACATTAATGACTACAGCTGTGCACCAGCTAGGTGGTCTGGGACATGTGACAGTAATGACTACACCTGTGCACCAGCTAGGTGGTCTGGGACATGTGACAGTAATGACTACAGCTGTGCACCAGCTAGGTGATCTGGGAAATGTGCCAGTAATGACTACAGCTGTGCGCCAGCTAGGTGGTCTGGGAAATGTGACAGTAATGACTACAGCTGTGCACCAGCTAGGTGATCTGGGAAATGTGACAGTAATGACTACACCTGTGCACCAGCTAGGTGGTCTGGGAAATGTGACAGTAATGACTACAGCTGTGCACCAGCTAGGTGATCTGGGAAATGTGACAGTAATGACTACAGCTGTGCATCAGCTAGGTAGTTTGGGACATGTGACAGTAATGACTACAGCTGTGCACCAGCTAGGGGATCTGGGAAATGTGACAGTAATGACTACACCTGTGCACCAGCTAGGTGATCTGGGAAATGTGACAGTAATGACTACACCTGTGCACCAGCTAGGTGATGTGGGAAATGTGACCGTAATGACTACACCTGTGCACCAGCTAGGGGATCTGGGAAATGTGACAGTAATGACTACAGCTGTGCACCAGCTAGGGGATCTGGGAAATGTGACAGTAATGACTACACCTGTGCACCAGCTAGGTGATCTGGGAAATGTGACAGTAATGACTACAGCTGTGCACCAGCTAGGTGGTCTGGGAAATGTGACAGTAATGACTACAGCTGTGCACCAGCTAGGTGATCTGGGAAATGTGACAGTAATGACTACAGCTGTGCACCAGCTAGGTGATCTGGGAAATGTGACAGTAATGACTACAGCTGTGCACCAGCTAGGTGGTCTGGGAAATGTGATTGTAATGACTGCACCTGTGCACCAGCTAGGTGGTCTGGGACATGTGACAGTAATGACTACACCTGTGCACCAGCTAGGTGGTCTGGGACATGTGACAGTAATGACTACAGCTGTGCACCAGCTAGGTGATCTGGGGCATGTGACAGTTAGTAATGACTACACCTGTGCACCAGCAAGGTGATCTGGGACATGTGACAGTTAGTAATGACTACACCTGTGCACCAGCTAGGTGATCTGGGGCATGTGACAGTAATGACTACAGCTGTGCACCAGCTAGGTGATCTGGGACATGTGACAGTAATGACTACAGCTGTGCACCAGCTAGGTGATCTGGGACATGTGACAGTAATGACTACACCTGTGCACCAGCTAGGTGGTCTGGGACATGTGACAGTAATGACTACACCTGTGCACCAGCTAGGTGGTCTGGGACAAATGACAGTAATGACTACACCTGTGCACCAGCTAGGTGATCTGGGACATGTGACAGTAATGACTACACCTCTGCACCAGCTAGGTGATCTGGGACATGTGACAGTAATGACTACACCTGTGCACCAGCTAGGTGGTCTGGGACAAGTGACAGTAATGACTACACCTGTGCACCAGCTAGGTGGTCTGGGACATGTGACAGTTAGTAATGACTACACCTGTGCACCAGCTAGGTGGTCTGGGACAAGTGACAGTAATGACTACAGCTGTGCACCAGCTAGGTGGTCTGGGACAAGTGACAGTAATGACTACAGCTGTGCACCAGCTAGGTGGTCTGGGACAAGTGACAGTAATGACTACAGCTGTGCACCAGCTAGGTGGTCTGGGACAAATGACAGTAATGACTACACCTGTGCACCAGCTAGGTGATCTGGGACATGTGACAGTAATGACTACACCTCTGCACCAGCTAGGTGATCTGGGACATGTGACAGTAATGACTACACCTGTGCACCAGCTAGGTGGTCTGGGACAAGTGACAGTAATGACTACACCTGTGCACCAGCTAGGTGGTCTGGGACATGTGACAGTTAGTAATGACTACACCTGTGCACCAGCTAGGTGGTCTGGGACAAGTGACAGTAATGACTACAGCTGTGCACCAGCTAGGTGGTCTGGGACAAGTGACAGTAATGACTACAGCTGTACACCAGCTAGGTGGTCTGGGACATGTGACAGTAATGACTACAGCTGTGCACCAGCTAGGTGGTCTGGGACATGTGACATTAATGACTACAGCTGTGCACCAGCTAGGTGGTCTGGGACATGTGACAGTAATGACTACACCTGTGCACCAGCTAGGTGGTCTGGATAACATGAACTGTTGGTAGATTTTGAGTTTAGCCACTCCTGGTCTATTTGGTTGCTGATAAGCATACAAATAAAATTATTCATGAATAATAATCAGTTGGTTCCATCAGTAAAGATGCTATATGGGAATTTTGTGTCGCGATCCAATGTGTTTTCTACCCAGTTGCAGAATTGCACCCATCCATCCATTACAGTATCTACAGCTGGCGGAAAAGAGAGTGATGAATCCAGCCTGCATCTTTAGGGTCTGAGCGAATGTCATCTACTAACTGTGGGAGCAATGTACCAGTACTCTGCGCGTTTCGTTCAGATTACTTCTTCAGGGTTACAACCGTTCAGAGCAGTTAATTAATCTATAGCCACATTAGAAGCCTCACAGATGTGTAGGACTTTTATACAATGATAAATATAATCCATTGAGGAAATTCGGTCCCCAATGAATAATAAGTATATCATTGACGTTAATGCGTTCATTTTCACATCTTCCACAGGGATAGATCACAACAAAATATAAAAAAGTTGCTCCAATAGTGATCTGACTATGGGCCAGATACACTAAGCTTCAAAAGTGATAAAATAGAAAGTGATAAACAACCAACTAATCAGCTCCTGCCTGACATTTTTCAAACACAGTCTGTGAAATGACAGGGAGGAGCTGATTGGTTGGTTGTTTATCACTCTCTATTTTATCACTTTTCAAGCTTAGTGCATCTGGCCCTTCAACTATTAGGGTAGCATCTCTTCCTTGGGAGCTTGTCTCAATCTGACCGCCAGGGTCATACCAGCGCTACTGTGTGACCAGTTGTCACTTTTTTTTTTTTTTTTTTTGTTCTTATAGTAATTTGGCTTTTTTTTTTTTATCCTAAATGGTTTTGAATCTTTGGGATGCGGTCAGATTGCCGGCATTCAATATACCGATGCTGGCATCCGCCATCAGAAGCCGGAACCTTTTTAGGTGGAGGGGTACTGGGGTTTGGTGTAGGCACTAGTATGGAGGGTTAGGATCAGGCTGTAGGGGGTGTAGGGCTAGGTGGCTGAGCTGGTGGGGTAGGTTTAGGTGGCGGGGTTCTATGGTTTGGTGTAGGCACTAGCATGGAGGGTCAGGCTGTAGGGGGGGTAGTGTTAGGTGGCTGAGCTGATTGGGTAGGTTTAGGTGGCGGGGTACTGGGGTTTGGTGTACGCACTAGCATGGAGGGTTAGGGTCAGGCTGTGGGGGAGTGTAGTGTTAGGTGACTGGCCTGGTGGGGTAGGTTTAGGTGGCGGGGTACCAGGGTTAGGTGTACGTACTAGCACAGTGATGGCTAACCTTGACACTCTAGCTGTTGTTGAACTACACATCCCAGCATGCTCTGCTACAGTTTTGCTATTTGCCCATGCTAAAAATGATGAAGGGCATGCTGGGATGTGTAGTTCAACAACAGCAGGAGTGTCAAGGTTAGCCAGCACTGCACTAGCACAGAGGGTTTGGCTCAGGCTGTAGGGGGTGTAGAGCTGGTGGGGTTGGTTTGGGCGGCGGGGTACCGGGGTTTGGTGTAGGCACTAGCACAGAGGTTTAGGCTCAGGCTGGAGGGACCGTGTAGTGTTAGGTGGCTGGGCTGGTGGGTAGGTTTGGGCAGTGGAGAATGGTGGTTTGGTGTAGGCACTAGCACGGAGGCTTAGGGACAGGCAGTAGAGGGTGTAGTGTTAGGTGACTGGGATGGTGGGGTTGGTTTGGGAGGCGGAGAACGGGGGTTTGGTGTAGGCACTAGCACGGAGGGTTAGGGTCAGGCTGTAGAGGGTGTGTAGTGTTAGGTGACTGGGCTGGTGGGATACGTTTGGGTGGCGGTGTTTGGGGTAGGCACTAGCACGGAGGCTTAGGGACAGGCAGTAGGGGGTGTAGGGTTAGGAGTCTGGGCTAGTGGGATAGGTTTGGACGGTAGGGTACCGGGGGTTTGGTGTAGGCACTAGCACGGAGGGTTGGGGTCAGGCTGTGTAGGGGGTGTAGTATTAGGTGACTGGGCTGGTGGGATACGTTTGGGTGGCGGTGTTTGGGGTAGGCACTAGCACCGGAGGGTTAGGGACAGGCAGTAGGGGGTGTAGGGTTAGGTGTCTGGGCTAGTGGGATAGGTTTGGACGGCAGGGTACCGGGGTTTGGTGTAGGCTCTAGCACGGAGGGTTAGGGTCAGGATGTATGGGGTGTAGTGTTAGGTGGCTGGGTTGGTTTGGGTGGCGGGGCACCAGGGTTAGGTCTAGGCACTAGCATGGAGGGTTAGGGGGAGAGTTTTAGGGTACATATGGAGCCATTGTTAGGATTCTCCTTATCGAGATGTTTGGGTCGGTCTTTTGACTGCCGGGATATCATATGTATCCCGAATCTTTGATGGGAGGGTATATCTCGTCAGGATCATCATTCACATCGTTATGGACAATAACAATGGCTCTATACAAGCATTATGTCGACAATGGGAAGGTCAACAGTCAAGGTTGACATGAGTTTTTCGTGTTTTTTTGTTGCGGATGTCGACACCGTCTAGGGGGGTTATTTTAGATCACTCTTTCTGACAAATTCCTTCTTAGATGGACAAAACCATGTACACTGCAGGTGGGGCAGATGTTACTTGTGCAGAGAGAATTAGATTTGGGTGGGGTTTTACTTCAAAGTGAGATCTATATTGCAGGGTAAAAATAAAGCAGTCAGTATTTTCCCTGCACAGAAACAAAATAACTCACCCAAATCTAATTTTCTCTGCATATTTTACATCTGCCCCCCTGCAGTGCACATGGTTTTGTCCATCTAAGAAGGATTTTGTCAGAAAGAGTGAACTAGAATAAGGCCCTAAGTGTACCGCATCCTCTCGCATGGAACGCTGCGCTCGGCACATCCCCTCGCATGGAACGCTGCGCTCGGCACATCCCCTCGCATGGAACGCTGCGCTCGGCACATCCCCTCGCATGGAACGCTGCGCTCAGCACATCCCCTCGCATGGAATGCTGTGCTCGGCACATCCCCTCGCATGGAACGCTGCGCTCGGCACATCCTCTCGCATGGAACGCTGCGCTCGGCACATCCCCTCACATGGAACGCTGCGCTCGGCACATCCCCTCGCATGGAACGCTGTGCTAGGCACATCCCCTCGCATGGAACGCTGCGCTCGGCACATCCCCTCGCATGGAACGCTGCGCTCGGCACACTGTTTTATTCTCCCACCATGCTCTAGTAAATAGTAGGGCATTAAATACCTTCTGTCAGCACATATCGACCCATGTCGACACATTTCACGTGTCGACCTAAGGGCTGTTGACCTTCAGTGGTCTATCCCAATACATGTCGATCTAATGACGTATCCCGTTTTTCTTACAATATATAAATATGTAATTATTGTATTGTCAGTGAATTAGAGCCCTCGGGTGTTGTTTCTTTGCCATGTTTTTGTTACTGGGGTACTGTAAATCTCCGAATAATGTAATTAGTCCCTGGTGCTCCTGGCTGATGTTCTGAATTATGCTTCATACTGAGGATGAGATGTAGAGTTATCACCCATCCCAATATCTTATCTGTTACCGGATAGTTAATAATATAAAGGCCACAAATCAGCCTCCTCTTAATGGAATGTCCATGTGATTCATCCGTTTCTCAGCTCTTTGGTCTTAAATTAACTTATTTAAAATCCACGTTAGACTGTACAGTATATGCTGTAATAATTCAGGGATGAGCACTGTGGCTCCCAATCACCCACCGGGCCTTTACTCATAACTCCACTGTCTGCCCTTTATATGCGGCTAGTATACCTTTATCTTACAGCTGATGCAATGGACATTAATTGGCGCTAAGAAGAGGCCTGGTATCTGCAATCCGCTCCTTTGCGAGTCTATCATATATGTGAGGGCCCCCCCCCAGCAGATCAGTCCGTGAAAAGATCCGGATCTTTTACATGGATCATCGGTTCCCTTTGAAAGAAGGGGTAATTTGATAATGAAGAAGCATAATTTTTTACAATAATTTATTGCCTTTTTTTTTTTACTTTTTTGTTTTTAAACCGTGAGCTGAACAAATAAGAACATACATGACCGAGTAAAACACTGATCAATGGCTGGGTGCAGAATCGCCATCAATGGCAACCATCGATGGCATCTGCACCGATGGCCATCCCTAGCAGCAGCAGCCTTATTATTCCTTCTTTCACTTGCAGTCGCAGCACTGTACTCAGTCTCCGGAGTCAGTACATCTCAGCTGCCACAGGTGGCAGTGCTGAGATCAGGCAAATGCATTGTAATGAAAAACGAAACTGAAAGTAAAAGAACGACGGTTCACCTTTTTGGAATCGGCGGCTCCCTCAGTCTTTTATGGGATCCGTCCAAAAGACCCGCCTCGTTCGCGAACGACCCATCTCTACCACAGAACTTGTCTGCACTGTGGTCCCGTCTCCCCTCCTGGCTTCTGCTGCTATGAAAACGGACAATCACAAAATGTCTGCCCCCATACAGCAGACAGTTTCAGAGAACTGTCTGCTGTATGGGGGCGGATATTTTATGATATTACGTTTTCATAGCAGCAGGAGCCAGGAGGGAGTCCCGGCCGCAGCACAGACACGGCAGCGGCGTTACAACAGCCCCGCAGACCCCCGGCACCCACACTTACACAGTGAGACCCCGCTACCGCGGGTCCTGCGGGGCTATTGTTACTATCCCCTCCAACATGGCCCATTCCATTAGGTACAAAATGCTCTGTTCCTGGACTTCCCTGCCAGTGGCAGTTACAGAGGTGAGGCTGCAGCACAGTCCAATATTCAAAAAGGGGATCCACACCTTCTGCCACCTCAAACATCACTGTCCTGGACTCACTGGCAGTTGATGTGACCCCCTCTTAGATTATTGGACTGTGCTGGAGTCCCACCTCTGTAACTGCCACTGGCAGGGAAGTACAGGAACAGAGCATTTTGTACCTAATGGAATGGGTCATGTTGGAGGGTGTATTGTTACGCCACTGGCGAGCTTGCTCAATGACAGTTGGTGGAAGCCGCCTGCAGACCAGCTGAGAGATCAGATTAGCGTACGTAATGTAGTGCAGTCATAAGACTTCTTACAATCATCTGTAACTTGTTACTTTCCATTGGAAGACACATTAAGGTAGACATATTGTAGATTAACGTTCCCTTAGATCTGACCGTAAAGAAAAAGCGTTTTTTTTTCCACAAAATTGTAAAAGCCGTTTTGTCCATGAAATCACCCTGCAGCGTAATACACAAATGTATAACTTCAATTTCACCTACATCCTATAGAGCACAGGCTCTCAACCTCGGTGCTCAGGACCCCACACAGTGCACGATTTCCATGTCTCCACGCAGAAGTGAAATAACCTGTGGATCTTTTAAAATGTGTCAGTGAGTAATGAGTTCACCTGTGCACCTGCCGGGTGACCTAGAAAATGTGCACCGTGTGGGGTTCTTGAGGACCGAGGTTGAGAACCACTATTATAGAGGAATGTGATATTTACATTTGCTACTTTCTGGCCGTTTGTGGAATAGAGATAACTAACCGGGGGGGGGGGGGGGAATCATACCTCCCAACTGTCCTTATTACAGCGGGTCACAGTGTCCCGGAGGGGAGGGGGGGCTTCCTCGGGTGCGGCAGGTTCCAATGGCCAAGATGCAGCAGTTGGGAGGTATGGCAGAGGTAACGTTCATGTAGAGATTTGGGTGAGTTATTTTGTTTCTGTGTAGAGTAAATACTGGCTGCTTTGGTTTTACTCTACAATTTAGATTTCAGTTGTAACACACCCCACCCAAATCTAAAGGTGCCCATAGACGGATTCGGTATGAAATCCCGACGGTCAAAATACTGACCGCTCTTGACCGACAGTCAAAATCCCGACATTTAAAATCCAGACAAGGTCAAAATACCGACATATAGAATGTAGACAGGTGAAAAAGTCAACATGACTTTCGGTCAACAGGTCGCGAGGTCTACATGGGTTTTTTCACTGTTTTTTTTTACCCGAATGTCGACTAAGTTGACATGGACACAGTTGGAAGTCAACCGCAGACCCTCGCATCGCTCGCAATGCTTCGGGCACTATTTTATTCTCCCACCACGCCCTAGTGGATGGTAGGGCATGAAATACCACCTGTCGGCACATGTCGACATGGCCGTGATTACATCACATGGCCGTGATGCTCAGGGGTAATGTAAGAGAGGAGGAGGCCCATGTGCAGCTTATGCCATCTGTCCCAGACCTCTCTGCCGGTGGCACCGCACAGCACAATAGAGTGAGCACTGGAGTGCTTTCTGGACATCCGGCCGTGCTGTGCCTTCATTGCGGAACTACAGAAGCGATTATTTTAAAAAAATGGATGCCGTGTGGGTCCCTCTGGCCCATTGCACCCATTATAAATATGCCACAGGTGACGCTCGAAGTTGAAAGGAAAAAAAGTATCTGATGTTGCAGTAATATAAACCAGCAACCTTACAGTATCGCTATAACAACAGTTATTACTGCAGTGTTACTATAACAGCAGTATAATGCCCTAACTGGTCACAGCCAGCCTGCAGCGGCCTATCACGCACCTTCCTACGCCCCATCCGCAAATAACGGACACCCTGAATTACTAAGCTGGCGTCTAGCTATTCCGCACCGCCGCCTCCTGCTTACACTGACGATATAACGCGTCTCGTGTCAAGTTGACGCTATAACCGTACATCAAGGAGAAGGCTTTGGCTTCCGCCCTGGAAACGCAGCCACTGTGAAGCGCTTAATTAAAATTCTTCTTTCCAAACATGATTGTAAATAATTAACCCTTTCACGTCGGTTCCCCTGTGATGTGATTGTGGCGCTTCCCCCTAGGAACTTCTGTTTTCTCACAATCTGTTTTCTAATTTCCTTCCTGTCAGGATTTTACATGTGCGGCCTTTCATATCCAGGTGTAATGCGGCAGAGGCTCGACAGCTCCGACGGAGGGAGCGTAACCCGCCGGTGCTTCAGGGGCCAGGGTGGAAATTGAATGTGTAAATGAAACGGGCAGAGTGTCAGCAGCTCCCCAAATGCCGACGTGATTAGATTTCACGCTTTTAGGAACTGCAAACAATAAAACTTCAAAGGTGCAGATCTGTGGGATGTTTATCATGGAGGGGGATGCAGTGTCAATGTTTGATGAATTTGGCCGATGTTTTAAGTGTGTGTGTGTGTGTGTGTCGGATTTAGTACCAGCTGCAATCAGTGCAATTCTTTAGCTCGGAGACCAAGGTATTGGGGCATTGCAGTAGGCATGCGTGATGGCACAAATGCATTGGTGATTGTAGGAAGATCTTCTGGGGGAAGTTAAGGGTTAATTCAGACCTGATTGCTAGCAATAAGGTAAACACCACCCCACCAAATGCACCCCCCTACCATCCGAATCCCCGCACTACCAGGCGAGCGGTTGTGTACACTTACACATTCGCTCGTGTGCGGACGCACAGATGAAAATTCGTTTGGTCACTCTCCACCGAATGATTTTATCTCTGGTTGTAATGAAAAGTAAGCCATGACGTGAACTTCATTTGAACAGTTCCCGACGAATTGGGGACAGCCGCTGGCGTCATGTGACGTCAGTCACCCGCCCCGAGCAGGCAGGGTGGGTGGGGCCCAACGGAACTCTACCTGCCTGACACTCACATCAGCATAATTACAACCCGCGACTAGTGCAGGTGTGAAAGGTTCCCGGGCCAAAATCCCAGCAAAAATTGCCAGGATTTCAACCCTGCTATGGAGCAGGGTTGTTCCCAGGTTTAACCCAAGTACCTGGCCGGTGTGAATGGGGTAGGGGATGCTTACCAGGGTTGCCGGTCCACGGTGTGCTGTCCGCCCGGGGATCCACACAGGCGGCAGGCGCAAATGACGGGACAGGCGGCAGATGAAGATGACGCAGCTCACACTGCCACCGGAGAACTGCGTCATCTTCATCCGCAGCCTGTCCCGTCATTTGCGCCCGCCGCCCGTGTGGATCCCTGGCCTGCACGGAGGACCAGCAACCGGGGTGAGTATTCTACACACTTCCTGCCCACCTCCACCGCCATCCCGCAGACTGCCGGCCTCCTCCCCACCTCCTGCCGGCCTCCTCCCTGCATCCTTCCCACCCCCTTCACATACCAGAAAATGCAGGGACTTTTTTGGTGTGAAAGGGGCCAACCCGGGAATGGCCCGGCATGATTCCTGGGCCATATTCTGGGTGGGTCCGTGCATTTTCTGGTGTGAAAGGGGTATCAGATAGCGAATGCCTCAACGAATAAGAAATTCACTGAAGGCACTCGCTACGGGGGTTTGCACATGCGCATAATAACGCATGCGCAGCCCCCACCACCAGGGACTGGGAGGAATTCGGACAGGTCTGAATCAGCCCCCCAGTTTTTGATTACGGCTATGTTCTTTAGATGAAAGAATGAAGATCTGTTTAGGTGTGAGGCCACCATTAAGGACCACACAAATGGTGGGATGTGATGCCGGCCACATTTGGTGGCCATCCGGGCTGCTGGTGGAACTTGGATGTTATTAAAGGGGCAATCACAAGGCAGCACGTCAGTGATTACCCCTCTAAATGTGATTGGCATAGAGCTACTGTAGGAAGCCACACCCAGTCTGATCATCCGTCCTAAGCCGCTTCTCCGGGCTGCAGCCGATGCAGTCCATAAACGCAGAGAGTTTGCACAAGTTGAGTTAAATCGCAGCTTTTGTGTATACGCTGGATCCTGGGAGCTGTCAGATTTAATGCGCAGGTTCCAGGACCTCACCGCCGCCTACTCCAAAATCAGTAGGAGCCACCGCTGTAGTCGGCCATGCATTTGGGGTCTAAATGATGTTTGTTAAGAAGTGATCTCACAATGACTTCCTTTAGGGCAGGGATGGGGAACCTTCGGCCCTCCAGCTGTTGTTGAACTACACATCCCAGCATGCCCTGTTTCATTTTTGTTATTTGACCATGCTAGAACTGTTGCAAGGCATGCTGGGATGTGCAGTTCAACAACAGCTGGAGGGCCGAAGGTTCCCCATCCCTGCTTTAGGGGTTGAGGAGAAATGCCTATTTGCGAAGAGCATTTAACTATTTTGCAAATGCAGGGCCAATGATGTCCGTACACCTTATTAGAATCTTAGCTGAGGTAGGGTCCAGATTACAGATGGTGGGACATTGGGGTAATTTCATCTACAGTATTTATTTTACGTTTGGTGAGTGCGATCATATTGTAATGTTGGTATATACTGAGCACTGATATAGTGCTCAGCAGCGCTGCTCGACCCCGGGAGACGGGTGCCGGACGGGGCGGTTCCCGACAGTCGGGATCCCGACAGTCGTTTACCCGACGTCGGGATCCCGACTGTCAAAACGCCGACAGCCGGGTGCCCGACGGCCACCCGCTATTTTCCCTTGGGGGGGTCCACGACCCCCATAGAGGGAGCGAGGGGAGCGAGCCCGCAAGGGGCTTTTTTGCACTCGCCATGCTGTCTGACTCCGGGCAGTCGGGATCCCGACGTCGGGATAATGACTGTCGGGATCCCGACTGTTGGAGTCCCGTACCACACCCCCGGGAGACACAGCAGGTGTTTTTTTTAGGGAGCGCTCTCCAAAAGAACCTGCCCTGTGGGAAGCGCTTTTTAAAACAAAACAAAAAAACACCAGTGAAGGGGTTAAGGGTCTCCGGCTTAAACATTTTTCTTCATGTCTTACCAAACATATTGGGTTCAGGGGTTGAGTAAATGATAATTATGATATGATTTAATACATAACCCATTGTTTTTTGCACAGCGTTGCCTATAAATATTGTGTATTTATGGAGTAACTAAAGACGATTATGAAATACCACTGAGCGTTTGGCCGGCAGGATTCTGCAAATCATTCTCTCGCCGTTAGTTTACTTTATTGTGGGAAGTGCAATAAATTTATTTTTTCCAATCTTCTTAGCTGGACCCAATCTCCGCACCTCGCGGGCAGTTGTTTTATCGGATGGCTTATTTTATCTCTTTCTTCATTTGCATGGAGTGGAACGCAACATTATCATCATTTGTTTTAATTGCTTAGCCAGTGGCTATCCTATTATCTCCACAAATCTGGCGGAGGTCCCAATCATGCAAATACCATCTTATGCTCAATGTCTCCTGATAATAAACCAAACTGTTTATTTCCCCTAGTGAGACGGTCCGAATGAACATTTATTTATTTATGGGCGTCGGTAGTCACCGGCTGGTAGAATTAGGGAAAAAAAAAAACATTTCAAAACACTGGGCGGCTTTGATTGGCTAAATGTGAGGCTACTGATTGGCTGAGAGCTACATTTTAATGTAACAATGTAATGTGGGCTAGGTGACATGAGGGAGATTGCTAGACTAATGAGGGAGAGAGGGAGATTGCTGCTCTGTCAGTGAGTCTCCTGTAGAATGCAGGAGGGGAGGTAACTATGATGTAACAGTGTAATGTGGGCTAGGTGACATGAGGGAGATTGCTAGACTAATGAGGGAGAGAGGGAGATTGCTGCTATGTCATGGAGTCTCCTGCAGAATGCAGGAGGGCAGGTAACTATGATGTAACAGTGTAATGTGGGCTAGGTGACATGAGGGAGATTGCTAGACTAATGAAGGAGAGAGGGAGATTGCTGCTATGTCAGGGAGTCTCCTGCAGAATGCAGGAGGGGAGGCAACTATGGCGATGACTCTCCCCTGCACCTCACATGCTCTGACAGCGCGGGGTGAGCCAGCTCCCCTCACACTGACTGCAGGGTGAAGTGGCTTCCTCTGCACTAATGACAGTGGGCAGGGCCGACTCCAGGCCTACTAGTGCCCCGAGCAAAAAAAATTGCTATAGTAGCACTCAGCCCTGATTTGCTGTAGTGGTGCAGATAGAAATGCTGGATGCGCCCCAGGGAATGCAGGCATTCCGCGGCCTGCTCAGACTGAGTGGCTTAAGTCACATGATGTCAGTGCCCGCCCCCAATTCGGAGAAGACTCTGCAGCAGGAAAGTCAGTCCTGAGCTACCACTGGGTCGCATACAGAGAACAAGTAATTCCAGGGTGAGTAACCATCGGAGGATTTGACCTCTGTGCATATCTCCCAACTTTGTCACTTCAGCAGGCGAGACGCTGGTGCTGTGCGCCGGAGGCGCGTCAAAATTTTCGGGGGCGTGGCCTATACGGGCGGCTCTTCCGCGAGGCCACGCCCCCATTTTGCCGCTATGGGGGCATGACCAAGAGGCTCTGTGAGCCTCTAGCCATGCCCCCAGCCCCCTGGCTGCGGGAATAGACGCTGTGCGCATGCACACAGCGTTTATTCCCCGCTGCTTAGCAGCTGACAGGGGGGACTCCCAACAGCCCCCCCACACCGCGGGACACTGCCGCCCGCGGGTGGGACAGCGGGACAGGCCCTGACAATCGGGACTGTCCCGATAAATCGGGACTGTTGGGAGGTATGTCTGTGTGGGCGCCTTTGAGCGGATATGTATACATCTGCTTGCAGTGTAGCAGAGGGATTTGGGCGGTGGTGGTGGCATGTGTTCGGCGGAGCGGTGTTCACCTGCTCGCGAGGGTCCAATTAAATGCAGCCTAGCTAGCAGGTCAGAATTACCCCAAAGTTTCAATCAATCTGTTCCCGTCACTTGGCAGTTAGGAGCTGATTGGCTGCTACTTTGAACCTGATTCAGGCCTATTAGCAAGGCTGCAATTATTGCAGATGGATAAAACCATGCTGTGCTGCAGGTGGGGCAGATGAAACAGGTGCAGACAGAGTTAGATTTGGAGGAGTTATTCTGTTTCTGTGCAGGGTAAACATTGGCTGCTTTATTCTTATAGTGCAATATAGATTTCAGTTTGAACACACCCCACCCAAATCTAACTCTCTCTGCGCGTATTACAACTGCCCCACCTGCAGTGTAGCATGGTTTTGTCCATTTACAATAATTCACAGGTGTGAATTAGGCCATTTACTGCTTTTCACTATATCACTCTAAATTTAGTACATCTCCCCCATCGGTGTTGACAAATCATCCTTTTAGTAAGAGCCCCTCATATTTGCACAAAAAAATGGTCTAAAAACTCCTCCATTCCATTCATTCCAATGTTGCTTTCTGTCTGTTGCTGAGCATTATTCCATCACTGATCTGAGATACGCGGCACAGAACATGTGGCCCCGTCCTTAGATGTGGGGTGACATTAAATAGGATGAGATTTTTAGTAACATTTTAAAATCGCACATTTTTGCCGCAAATTCGCATATTTAATGAGGTGCGTATTCCGGGCAAAAAATTGCGATAATGTGCGATTTTTAGGCATGAAGATGTGCGAATTTGAGGAAATATGTGAAATTTTTTAAGACAGGACAATGCACAGATCTCAATGATCTGTGCAGGGTTCTGGCCAATTCGCCTGTCAGAACCTGGTCTACTGGGGCAACGGGACCCTGTCCGTCTCCGCTTCAGGGAGACAGACAGGGTATGGGGGGAGTGCGGGGAGGTGGTGGGGACCCGGGTGAAGCCGTCAAAAGAGGACGCACGGGCGTCCCCTTTTCGCAAATACAGATGACGGGTGGCGGGGTATGGCGGATGGCGTCGCCATCGCCATCCCCTGCAAAGAAGAGCCCGGCTCCACCTGTATGTGGCGAAATTTAGACACATTTTTCCGATTCTGCATCTCATTAAATATGCGAATTGTATACTTTTCAATGGGAAAACATCTGGATGCGAGTTCCGGCGCGACTGAAAAATCGCACTTTCAGAATATACGATTTCACGGCAAAATAGGCGGTTTTTGCCTTTTTCCGCATCTCGATTTTGGGGAAAAGTGGGATTTCGGACGTTTTTTGGTGAAAAAAAAACCAACATTTTTTTCGCATCTCATTAAATGTCACCCATGGTCTTCAGTTGCTGAGAGGTGACAGACACCAGGAAAGGTCACCCGCCTTATAGCTGAGCCACGCCTGTATTATTCCTAAGCCATGTGTTACTGGGGCCGCTCGGTATATACAGTATATAAATAAAATAATCCCATGAACGGATCAAGCAGATAACAGATCTCTGAGATTTCAGTTATTATTCTGTCTTTGTGCAATCACCACCTGGGCTCCCACAGCGGCATGTGCCAAGCAGCGGCATTACATCCATCCAGCCGTCCATCGCGCCGATGCTCACCGCATATGGGCAGGTCTCCCGGTAAGAGCGTTTCCATCATTTTTGTGTGGCACGCCTAAGAAATGCTTGGCAGACCCACCAACCGCCCACTGCCTGTCACTCAATTTGCGAACCCCCCGCCGAGTGAAAAACTCTCCAAAGGTGTTCGCCATGGGGGTTTGAACATGCGCATTATCGCACATGCTCAGACCTCCACCATCGGGGATGGGACCAAATTCAGGTCTAAATAGACCCAAATATTCTGTGAGTAAGCTCACAGCCTGAGGGGTATTTCCGCCCGGTTTTGCCCCTTGCTTTCCCAGTTATACTTTGCTTTATTTGTGTTTCTAAAACATATTTTGTTATCAAACTTTCTTCAGTGTAATCTCTCAAGTAGCAGGAAGATCAGATAATGATTGACAGGATGATGGTGGGACTGACCTTTAGCACCGGGGGGTTTAACAAATAATATAAATCCTTCAGAAATAGATTAGGAATAAAAACTATTCTGCGGCTTTTATATCTCCTGGAAGAGAAAGAAAAGGTGATTTGTGAGAGACAATTCCAATGTGACACTGCGACCTTTACTTATCGCAGGATATTGCCTGTAAACCCGGCAAAGTCACTTTCCTAACTTTGTAAGGTAACTTTCCATATAAACTACTCTGTGCAAGTACGAGCAGCGCCAGGGACCAAGTTACTGTAGTGTCATGTACCAATATAATGATGGCGCTGCGGCCAGGGAAACAGCCCACCGGCCATCCATACTGTATGTACATCAGCATGGAGGGGCCAACACTGGCATTACCATAAGGCAGCAAGCGGGCAGCTGTGGACATGCTGAATGGTTCCCACAGACGCATCTGCCTCAGAGAGATGTCCTATGTCAGTTATACAGGCAATGTTGACACCAAACGGCAGTCATAGTGTATATATATAATGGTGCACTAACATATGCCCCTGCCCGCCCCTCCTGGAGCGAACGGCGCGGCGAGTGTGAAAAGATTCTAACCCTACAGAGTAGGGAATTAGTCACACGCCTGGATAGATGGTCTGTCTGTCAAGCAGCCAATAGTGGGAGGGTCAGTTCCCCAAGAAATAGAAAAGTAGCACAAAGTAAGTGGCGCATGTATATATCGAAAACAGTTAACAAATAACAAAATAAGAATAATATCACAATATGCTAACAATAACATTAGCTGACTGGATCAATTTTAAAAAATCGGTACTTGTTTCCTAGCACGGCCACCGACGCGATGCCCCCGATTTTCCCATTAAAATGCATTGAAAAAAGTAAAAATCGCGTCGGTCGCGTCATATGCGGCTAAAAAAGGCTTAAATGGTCCAGACGCGATGCCCCCGATTTCCCATAGGAAACAATGTTAAATGCCTCAATTTCACCAAATCATCATAGGGAACAATGGTAAATGGGCCAGAAACCCCCCAAAACACCCCTGAACAGTGAAATGTCCCCCCAAAAGTAGTTTACACCACCCCACGATCAACGCGAACCCAAAGCGTGGCCAGCGCAGCGAGCCCGCGAGGGGCGGCGGTACGCGTCCTCCGACCTTTTCATACCCCCACTATCCACGTCGGCGTGGAGTTGAGAATAGAATAGTGTGGCGAGCGCAGCGAGCCACCGAGCCCGAAGCGTGGCGAGCGCAGCGAGGGGACGCGGATACCTTCACAGGTAAACGCGTCCCTTCGCGGGCTTCACAGGTATCCGCGTCCCCTCGCGGGGCTCGCTGCGCTCGCCACACTATTCTATTCTCAACTCCACGCCGACCTGGATAGTGGGGGTATAAAAAGGTTGGAGGACGCGTACCACCGCCCCTCGCAGGCTCGCTGCGCTCGCCACGCTTCGGGTTCGTGTTGATCGTGGGGTGGCGTAAACTACTTTTGGGGGGACATTTCACTGTTCAGGGGTGTTTTGGGGGGTTTCAGGGCCATTTACCATTGTTCCCTATGATGATTTGGTGAAATTGAGGCATTTAACATTGTTTCCTATGGGAAATCGGGGGCATCGCGGGTAAATTGAGGCAATTAACATTGTTCCTTATGGGGAAATCGCGGGCATCGCGTCGCTACCATCACACCCGATTTTTTAGTGCATGCGATGGCCGCGATGCCCACGATCATGATCGTTGTGGCCGTGCTAGGAAACAAGTACCAAAAAATCTACTTTATTGTATACATATAAAAACAATAAAAAAGTGCAAAACTCCAATGAGTTCTAAAAACACAGTGGTAAAATTTGGGACAGTAAGGCTCAGCTACTCTTAAAGCTTGTTCCTATATGCTCAACAACATTTATTCCACTGGTGTCCTCAACTTGTCCGTCACCAAAGTTGATCCGCAACTGCCTTCCTATACCCCTGGCAACACCATTGTGTCATCATCAGTCCCCTCCTTCAGTTCTTTGTGTGCCACCAGTCCCCCTCCCCCCTCTCGTGCTCTCTATGTGCCACTGCTACAGTACCTGTCCCTTACAACCTCCTGCGCTCCCTCTACCAAAGGCCGCTGACAAGTCTAAATACATCTTTTAAGGATGCACAAGACAAGGAACCTGAATGACTATGAATCCTAAGATACAGAACACAGTAAATAAGTGCCTGGAAGCGCAGCCCTCTCCCTAGTAACAGCTTCGTTCTTCATGCCGCTGTCACACATTACACCCTCTTAGTGTGCATTGGAAAATGAGCTGAGATTAAGTCAACTAACACTCAATTAATCTGACAGATACGGCAACAAGGCGCATGATTAAAAGCAGCAACTGTCTCATTTCTTAAGAAGAATGGCTTGTAAATCCTGAAGCCTATTTCTAATAAGCCTACCAGAGCCTGTAAGAGCCTTCATTATACCAGCACCAGAACATTTATTACTGTTCTTACAGAGATAACGGCAGTCACACAAGGGAAGTGTCTCATAAACAGCAAATAGATCGGGGTCCCCGCACTGTAACCTACATTCACCTGCGTGGTATTATTGTCAGTCTCTCCTTCTCTCTCTCGTTCTTTCTGCCCTCCACTTTACAACTGTCCCAACTACTGTAGCTCTCCCCCTCTCTCCCTCCCACTCTCTCCTCCTCTCTACCTCACTTTCTTCCTTTCATCCCCTACTTCTATCTCTACCTCTCAACTCCTCTCACTGCTCTCTTCCCCTCTACAGTACCTCGCTCTCTTCATTTCCTCCCCTGCCTCTCTCTCGCGCTATCACTGCTCTCATCCCCTCTACTTCGCTCTCTTCCTTCCCTCCCCTCCCTCGCTGCTCTCTTTTACTCTACCTCATTTTCTTCCTCCCCTCTCCTCCATCTCACTGCTCTACCTCACTCTCTTCATTTTCTCCCCTCCCTCTCCCTCCCTCTCCCTTCTTTTATTTCCCTTTCCACTCTCTTCCTTTCATCCCCTCCCTCTCTCCCCTCACTGCTCTCTTCCCCCTCTATCTTACCCTATTCCTTTCCTCCCTACCTCTCTTCCTCCCACTATATTGTCTCACTGCTTTCTTCCTACCTTACTCTCTTCCTTTACTCCCCTCCCTCCTTCTCCCTCCCACTCTCTCCATTCACTGCTCTCTTCCCCTCTACCTTACCCTTTTCCTCCCCTCCCTCCCTCTCTCTCCCTCCCACTCTCTCCACTCACTGCTCTCTTCCACTCTACCTCACCCTTTTTCTTTACTCCCTAGCTCTCTCTTCCTCCCACTCTATTCTCTCACTACTTTCTTCCCCTCTGTCTCTTTTTTTTCTCCCCTCTCACTCTTATTTTTCTCCCCTCCCTCTCTCTCCATCCTACATTATACTCTCACTGCTCTCTATTTCACTCTTCGGTACTCTTTACCTAGAACGGCGCCCACGATTGAAATCGCGGGATCGCGGGTAAAATCGCGGCAATCGCGGTAATCGCGGGTAAATCGCGGGTACATCAAAATCGGGTACCCGCGATTACCGCGATTTTCCCATAGGGAACAATGTTAAAAAGGCAGATTGACCGCGATTTTAGCGTTAAATGCCTCAATGCCCGCGATTTTTACATAGGAAACAATGTTAAATGGGCCACAGAGCCCTAATAGTCCCCCTGAATTGTTAAATGGCCCCCACAATTTTTAACGCCACCCCACGATCAACGTGAACCCGAAGCGTGGCGAGCGCAGCGAGCCCGCGAGGGGCGGCGGTACGCGTCCTACGACCTATTCATGCCCTACTATCCACGTCGGCGTGGAGTTGAGAATAGAATAGTGTGGCGAGCGCAGCGAGCCACCGAGCCCGAAGCGTGGCGAGCGCAGCGAGCCCCGCGAGGGGACGCGGATACCTTCACAGGTAAACGCGTCCCTTCGCGGGCTTCACAGGTGTCCGCGTCGCCACGGACACCTGTGAAGCCCGCGAGGGGACGCGTTTACCTGTGAAGGTATCCGCGTCCCCTCGCGGGGCTCGCTGCGCTCGCCACGCTTCGGGCTCGGTGGCTCGCTGCGCTCGCCACACTATTCTATTCTCAACTCCACGCCGACGTGGATAGTAGGGCATGAAAAGGTCGTAGGACGCGTACCGCCGCCCCTCGCGGGGCTCGCTGCGCTCGCCACGCTTCGGGTTCACGTTGATCGTGGGGTGGCGTTAAAAATTTTGGGGGCCATTTAAGACTTCAGGGGGACTATTTGGGCTCTGTGGCCCATTTAACATTGTTTCCTATGTCAAAATCGCGGTCATTGAGGCATTTAACGGTAAAATCGCGGTCAATCTGCCTTTTAACATTGTTCCCTATGGGAAATCGCGGGCATCGCGTCGCGGGCATCGCGGGTACATTTATGGCCGGCCGCGACGCGACCGACGCGATTTTTCAGGTTTAACATGGTTTTCAATGGGAAAATCGCGGGCATCGCGTCGGTCGCGTCGCGGGTAGCCATAAATGTACCCGCGATGCCCGCGACGGGCGCCGTTCTAGGTAAAGAGTACCCACTCTTCCTTTGCCTCCCTCCCTATTTTTCTCTCCCACTGCTCTTCCCCTCTACCTCACTCTATTCCTTTACTTTCCTCTTACTCTCACCTCCTCTTACTGCTCTCTTACCCTCTACCTCCCTCCCTTCCTTTACTCTCCTCCCTCCCTTCTCTAACTCCCTTCTATTTCTATCTTTCTTTCCTTTTTTTCTCCCACCCTCACTTTCCCTCCCCCATCTTCTCTCCCACTCTCCCCCCTCAGTCTTTCTCTCTCTCCCTGCACAATCTGTTACTCTCTATACATCTCTCCCCCTCTCCTGCTCTTCCCCTTTCTCCCTTTCTGTAGCTACTTTCTCCCTGTCTCACTCTCTCCTTCCTCCTCCTCTAATTTTCAGGCTATGGTATGTTATGTTATTGTTTTTCACTTTATCTCTCTCCAAGCTTTGCTATATCTTCACCTATATATTCACCTCACTCTCTTCCTCTCGTCCCCTCCGCCACTCTCCCTGCTAGTCCTCTCCTTCATTCTCTCTCTCTCTTGTCAAATTCTAGTCTGTACTGTAAATTGACAACATGAAAATGAATTTAATTAAAAATTTAGTTCATGTGCAGTTTACTTCCCTGAATTTCATTAGATTTTTTTTCCTTTTATCTAAGAAATATTAGAAAGCAAAGTAAAGCAGACAAAACAATAATCCCTATTAGGCCTGATTTACGCCTCTGTCCTGATTATTTCGTTTATGCTTCATTATTGGTTCAGTCTGATTTTACAGCTGCTTTATGTCCCAGATTTTGAAAGCGATTTCTTCTTCTGGACCATAGGCATCTGTATCACAAAGCATCAAATCGGCAAATGGTTAAATGCTACAACCTTTGTTTTGATTGAGTGTTATTGTGCATGACTCGTCAGACTCAATAACATTGAGTTCAGTGGCAGCGCAGGATACCGGCTGCACTGGGACTCTTTTATTAAGAGGGCAGTTACATAAAGGCAAAAAAAGGCCTTGTAGGGGATTGACCCTTTAAAAAAAATATCCCAGTTTGGCTGACATCTTGCACTGCTGCTGAACTCTTTTGGCATTATATCTCACCTCCCCTGTCTAAGTATCCAGACATTAGGTTATGCTGCTTAATCTGCGGGTGTATATATTTTCAACTTGGCTCTATAAAATGGTCTTCATGTGCCCCATACTGTCTCTGTGTTACTGGAGCATCACAGTGCTGCATGGATATACAGTACTTAGCCCAGGATAGATTGATAACTTATCATATTAACTGCTGCTTATCGTCTATCACTTGTATCCTGTTATCTTAAAACCTACTCAAGTTTGGAGTCAACATGTGAACTACCCTTTTTGCTCACATCTGCTGTGCACCAACCTATAGATATCCGACAATAGGTTATGGTCCTGGAGTTATGTCTGTGAGGGACATATTCTGTATGATTACAAATTCTTATTGGAGGTGAAAATGCATGCAGCAAGTGAAAATACTGTATGAGCTTCATAAAACGGAAAGGCTCAGAGATCTACTTTACTCAGAAATGTGTTCTAGAAATGCAGTTAAAGTGTATGAAGTTATGGAAGGTCACAACTCAAATCCTGAAGAGGCTGATAGAACATTTGAACCACTGGCTTAGCTGGGTTATCTGCTAATATTGTAAGGACAACACTGCTACAATTCCAAAACAATTCCTGCGGACAATATTGCTGGATCATCTGCCTTAAAAACTAAGGGCACTAAGTTCAAAAGACCAAATTACAAATAACATATTTGCTACAAAGAAGGGCAAAAGGTTTGAGATTGCAGACTAAAAGACTAAAATGGTGCACAGAAAGTGCGATAAAACTAAACTGAAATATTTGAACATAGCAGAGAGAGAAATGTAGACGGGGGTGGGCAGGAGTGGTAGTGCCAGGAGAAGTGGTCTCTCTACCTTATGGTGTCGTGCCATCCAGTCTGGGAGCTGACACAGCCCACCCAGTGTTGCAAGTAAGGGGGTACGGCGTGGTACTGCGTACCTGTAAGAAAGATGTTGCAGGTACGCAGTACCACTTACGCCCAGACCCACTGTCAATTCTATTTTTATTTTAAGTCTAAATATAATGCATCCACAGCCCGCCCACCCAGCGTTATGATTGGTGCTGTATGCAGCTAACGGCTGCTGCTGATTTCGCCTGTCACACTGACTGGCATCAGCAGCGCAGACAGCATGAAGAGCAGGCTCCACAATTGTAAGCACAAGCTGCCTGGCTCTCCCCCAAGCAAGAGCAAACCCACCCCCAGCCATCCCTATTTCCCATTCCTTGTCCCCTGATGCCACGCCATTATTGTCATTTAGTCACTCCTCTAGCTTGTGTGACCACGCCCCCTCATGACACATGGCCACGCCCATTGTTGGTGGAGGCTATCAGAACCACCAAGAAAAAAATTCTACTTGCACCACTGAGCCCACCCTACAGCGCCAATAGCTATTCGGCTCCAACTTTAAGGAGGATCATGTGCGAGCACCAGCAGCAGTATACCGTTTACCCAAGCTGCTGTTTCACGTATGATGGTCATCTGTGTGAACAAAGAGCAGGTACTAACTTTTGTTGGTGACACAGAATAAACAAAGCTTTTGGGAAACAAAGTATCACCATTCAGCATTCTGTGTCTGTGCTGAAGATAATTTATACCCTTTCACACTGCACTTGTTAAACGGTATATTGCCGGTTTTTTTTTTCCATTTTAAAACGTTTAAGGCTGCAGTGGGAAAGAGCCAGAGTTGATTTACCGGTTAAAGATAACCGGTATTTTAAAACGTTTAAAAAGCAGAGTCCTACACGTTTCAGAGCCGTTTTTTATGCAGTGAGAATAGCTCTGAAACGGTATTTAGTAAATACAACAGATTACAGACCTGTGATAGGCTGTCCCCTGCATTCTGCCTTGAAACGTGTTCAGGGGATTAAACGGGTTGAATGATGGGAATGGAACCGGTTTTTGAAACGTTTTGGCAGTGTGAAAGCGGTATTACAGTGGTGGTCTCAAGATCGGCCTAACCCTTCTTTGCTACTAACGCTGTATACAATCTGCTGCTAATAGACGCGTGTGTCTGCGCAACTTCACAATCTGCTATCTCTTCTTTCTCTAATTAAACAAATGAATTCTATGTAGAAAGCGAAATGCAGGTGGATCGATTTCCCGTAAGAAGACTCCCCTTGTTGTAATGGGATACATCAATGGTTCAGCATTGACTATGAGGAGGTGTTCTCCCCTGTCACAAGGTACAGTACCCTATGTAATAATTTTTTTGGGGGGGGGGGGGGGGGGGGGGGGTGGACGACTAGCTGATGGTATCTTTATATAGCCACCAGAGCACTATGTTAAAGCTTAAGGAAGCAGATGATGGGGACCTTTTCTTTCGGACTGAGTGACATTTGGGGAAGTCATGGACAGCATCTCAGTCTGAGACAGTATAAGGATGCTTTGGAGTTTGATGGTACGACCGATGTGCACCCAATGTTCCCGATCTTTTCACTTAAGTACATGAGTGGTGGATGGAATACACCAATGGTGGGCGTTGATGTGCCCAAGACGGAGGTTGAGCCTTTAGCATATATTATGTGAATACCCTGCGAGCACAGACAACCACGTACAGCGTAGAATCAGGCCACATACAGCACCAAATCAGGCCAATTGTGCATCTCCTCTGAGTCAGAACATTCTAATACCAATCAGGGGCGAATTTAGGGGTTATGCCGCCACTTGGTAACAACATTTTTGCGCCCACCCCCCTATTTTGATGTAATCATATATGAATATACTGTACATTGTTATTTATATATTTCATTAAATTTTAACTGTAGCCCACCTCAAAAAAAATTTAAGCACTCTGGACTCCTTACTGTACGGAGGACCCGGAGGGAGGGAGGCACTTATTAGTACAGTGATTAGCAGCACAGTGTCTCTCAGTCAGGTTTCTCTCTCACACTGTTACTGACTGAGCGCAGGGAGGATCTGCGCGCCGCTCAGCTCAGCTGCAGGATACACAGCAGCCAATAGACTGTGTGTGTGTGTAGATTAGCCAATGGGCAGGTGCCGGCAGCAGTGAGCCTGAGCCATTTCCAGATGTGCAGGGGGACCATCGGACCCAGCCACTAAGCGGTGATGTAATGTGCATAGCAGAGAGGGTGGGCAGAGGCGGGTGACGAGCGGCGCTGCCGCCTACACATGATAATTCATGTCTGCGGCGGCGGCGCTCATCACTCGCCGCTGCCCACCCGCTGTGCCCTGCTGCTTTTTAACAGAATTTCAGCCTGCCTGCCGCCCTTAATTGGTGCCGCCCTGAGGCCGGTGCCTCACAGGCCTAGGCACAAATCCGGCCCTGATGCCAATAATGGACTTCCTATTAGTTATCACAGGTAATACAGTAAGTTGGTAACCTGACCAGCTCTCTGTTGAATGCAGCAATACATTTGCTAACAGATAATTCTGCGCTGAATTATATTATAGGAAGCCGATGTTTCTGTGAAAACAATTTCACCTCTCGGGAATTCTGACCAAGCCAAATCAGCTCTTCAAATAACTGGACAGAAATTTCCGCTGGCTTCATAATTTTGTTGTTGTTGTGTACACGAGGAATATAAATGAAAGGCCAGCTGCTTGCACATCAGATCCAATAGGAAACGGCTCCACAGGACCCTGTGGCTAAATGTCATGTATTGGCAATGCTCAGACAGACGCTCCTGCCTTGTTTGCTTCACTCTGCAGTGCGGAAACGCTTTAACTCTTTGCAGAAGAGCATTTGGCAGCGGTTGTGTGCTCCTGATATACTATGTATCTCCTATAGACCCGAGATTATCCATATTATATCCCCATCCTGCCTATTAAAGATTAATATTGGCAATAGTCACAGCAGGGGCGGATTGGGCCGCCGGGAAACCGAGCCACTTCCCGGTGGGCCGGACCACATTTGGCTGCTATACCCCCATGGCCGGGCAGCCGCTTACCCACCCTTCCCCAATGGCTGCTGCCTGGCTGTGCTGCCCACAGAAGATATGGCCGCGGCTTTGACCAGTTTGACGATGGCCGTAGCCACCCGCCGGTCGCTCATGGTTGATGTCATCACGTCACCTGCGACAGCTTCAGCATATGGTGCAGAGTCTAAGGTTGACACTGTATCCCACTGTCTGTGCTCCCAGTCACAGCAGCACACCGCTCATCAGTCATATTAAGTGTTCCTCCCGGTCCCCCAGAGAGGCGGGCAAGTCCTGATACTTGTCTACCCTCTAAGAATGGCCAGGAGTCTCCTAAAAATCAGGCGGCCTCTTGGAATGGTGGGCAAGTCTCCCACTCTCACCACCAGCCCCTGAACTCCCCCTTAGCAGCCCAATTAAAGAGCACAGATGGGAGATTCGAGGGGACCCGAGAATGTAGTTTGTGCTGGATGGTGTCATTGTGACCTAACCCACCGCTAAACAATGCTTGTGTCCAGGGGTGCTGACAGGTCGTCTGAGCCCCGGTAAAATGGAGGGGGGTGGGGGTGGGGCCCCATGCAGGCAGCATGGTTACCTCCCTGTGAAAAATAATAAACGAGAGGGAGCTGCCTCTCTCCCCAGCTCAGCCGGGGAGAGAGGCTGTGCTGCGGTGGCATCCTGTCATCCCTCTCACTGCATGGCTCCCCGCAACATGGGAGGATGAACCCGGACCCGGGCAAAAAGTACCTGCTCTCCCTCTCCTGACACCACTGCTTGTGTTTATCGTTCTGTGATAAACGGTGACTGAGCTACCAGAGAGGGACCTTTACTGAATCCAATATATGCGAGAGATGCGACGCCAGGAGGATGGCAGTTTGGTTCATCTCTGGACATAGATCTGTCTGTAATCAGCGCACATTATCTAATATTAACGCATCCCAGCAATATTTAATGTTTTTCTGCTGCAATTAGCAGTGATCAGAAATGACAAATATAGGTATCTGATAAATATGTCCCAAGGTCGGTATGAGGGCTCGGCTTCTGTACTGCTGAGGACTCGGCCTGGCCGGTGGAAATCCATTTCCTACCGTAGCTCGTCTATATTTATATGAAGTATGTGAATCATCGCAGCAAGATCCAGTCATATGAACTAAAATACAGACAATGAACAGCACAGAGATGGAAAGACGAAACTTCCCTGTGACAACGCCGGAGAACACTGAACCGAATAAGAGAATTAAAATTGATTTCGTTATATTTAGACGTTCAAAATATTTTTTTTTCATTTGCTTCTGGTAATCTTGTTGTGTCTATAAATAGCCGGAATTTGCCTCGTTCTGGAAGTCGCTGATAACATTAATCTGCGGCGCTTAATTAAAATAGTCTCTGTTTTGTTGCAGTGTCTTAACAAATACAGAAAAATAAGACATGAAGGAAGATGCATCTGATAATACGTGAAACTCGGAGGCCTCAGACGTAAAACTGTCCCCAGAAATGTCGGCAGAGCGTTGCGTCAGCGCTAATGCACTCATAAAGAACAACGCCAATTCCACTAGACAGTTGTGTCAATTGGTCGACACAATACAGTTGCCAGGAAAAAAGGTTGACATGGACAGTCAACATAAGCAAAAGCTCAGCATGGCTGTACTTGATACATGAAAAGGTGGAACTGCTATTTTAGGAATTTTTGGGGTAATTTTTTCATATCTTACCATCCACGTATACAGGAATACAACAAGCATTTAGGCACTTATATGTAACTAGACACAACCCCTCAACACTGCACCGTGCAAACTTATACTACCAACTAAAAACTCACTGAAACTAGTTTTCAGAAGTAGGCAAGTATGCTACACCCAGAACAAACAGGGCCTGACCAGGTTAGATTCAGCCCTTGGGGGGCCAAGTGCACTCAATGCCGGAGACCCCCAACCCCACCAAGCATCCCCCCCCCCCCCATTGCCACCCACCTCCTCCGCTGAGTGAACCATGAGCCGGCAACACGAGCCATCCAGGGGAGAGTCTCATGCTGCAGGGGGTGAAATTACTCCAGGGTGCCGGTAAGGCATACTTGCCTACTTTTGAAAACTAGTTTCATGGAGATTATAGTTGGTAGTATAATTTTGCAGGTAACCCAGTGGTATTGACCTCTTGGGTCCTCCTCTGAATCCGGCTCTGGGGCCTGGTTATTGAATGAAGCATGGGCAAATCTAGGATGCATGGCAATGCCGGTATCCGGACTATTTGTAGACAACAAGTAGATAGACAGCCATTAGGTCGACACCATTAGTTCGACAACTCAATAGGTCGACATGCTTTTAGGTCGACATACCATTAGGTCGACGTGTCAGTAGGTCGACATACCATTAGGTCGACATGTCATTAGGTCGACATGTCATTATGTCGACACTGCCATTAGGTCGACAGTCAAAAGGTCGACATGGTTTTTTTCACTGTTTTTTGAGCCGACATGTGCCGACAGGTGGTATTTCATGCCCTACTATCCACTAGGGCGTGGTGGGAGAATAAAATAGTGTGCCGAGCGCAGCGAGGCACCGTGCCCGAAGCATCGCGAGCGATGCGAGGGGCTGCGGTTCACTTCAAACTGTGTCCATGTCGACTGTGTCGACATTTCGGCCAAAAAACAGTGAAAAAACCATGTTGACCTTTTGACTGTCGACCTAGACACTGTCGACCTAATGGCAGTGTCGTCCTAATGTCAGTGTCGACCTAATGACATGTCGACCTAAAAGCATGTCGACCTAAAAGCATGTCGACCTATCGAGTTGTCGAACTAATGGTGTCGACCTAATGGCTGTCTATCTACTTGTTGTCTACAAATGGTCCCACATCTGGCAATGCCAGCTTCCATGCACTGCAAAGATATGTACTTGTCCCTCCCACAGTCCTGAGCCTGGGCAGTTAGCACCTCCCCCTTTCTTGTCTCCGCACCTCTGGCACGACGACGAATATACACATTGCTTTCATTTCAGCGAGTTGCTCAATGTTTTCACACTGCCCCTGACTTTGATGAAACCCAAACGAAGTGAAACTTTTAAATTGCAATTCTCCCCGTATTGATATAGCAATAAGCAGAAAGTGCCCTAACGATTGCAGGCGTGTTTCCTCTAGTGGAAATGATTTGCTTTATTGAGGCTTATTCTGGCTAGATTAGATTTCCTTTACATAAAAAAACATAAACTAAAATTGTAATACTTGGACTTAATTACTTTCAGACTGGAAGCAGAAGGATTTCTCTATTGCAATTAAATATCAAAATCTCCTAATCTCTAAAGCCTCACAAAAATAAATATAATATTGCCAATAGCTTATGGGTTCATGCAGGTTATTTATTACTTTTAATATTGTGGTTCCTTAGCTGCTTACTAAGAAGCCTTTCACGGTATCGTAAACTTTTACTGGTTTCTTTTATTTATTGACGGGAGAACGGCAGCAAACATTGCAGCAACACCATGGCGGGTAATTAATGGGTGGATTATTAGGTCGACCAGAATTAGGTCGGCAGCAACTAAATAGACCTGAAAATATCGACATGGCTGACAAATTATTTGGCATGTTCTTTATTGTTTTTGGGGTGTTGAAAAAGCCAAAAGAGGTCACTCTGGTTGACTCATACACAGCCCCCTTCCCCCCCTCTCGCCGACCATCTAATGATTTCTAATGCCTTTGCAAATCTAAGACACTCTGTGGTGACTCAGATTTGCGGCGCCCCCCGGCACCCGTGTCATGGCCGAATTACCATGGGGACGTCCACTGCTCTATGCGAATGGGCCGGCGACTTTACAAATCACCGCGTCCATTTGCTTTGCAAACGGAGCCTGATCGGAACCTGATCTCCAAAATATGTACCTTCGCCGATGACCTGGGATACTGGACAGGATGGCAGTAGACTTAGACAGTGGCCATGTCAACTCCAGATTGAGCGCCTCTCCCTCTTGCTGGCGAATCGCCAGATTGTCTCCGCTGGCGAGTCTCAGTTTCCGGGAGACGGACAGGGTTAGGTGGGAGAGCAGGGAGGAGGTGGGGACCCGGGGGAAGCGCCGTCGGAAGGGGGCGCGCGCGCCCCCTTTCGCAGATCAGATGGCGGCTGGCGGAGGATGGCGGCTGGCGATTATTCCGCCATCCCCTGCAAAGATTAGAGACGCTCCATCTGTATGTCGACATTTGGGACAATTTTTCTCATTGTCGACCTAATGCTTGTGTCAACATTCCGACTCTGTTGACCTTAGCTGTGTCTACCTATTTCAGGTGTTGACCTTCAGTGGTCGACCTAAAGGCCACTCCCTGTGCTCTGTATATTGAGGAGTAACATGGGAGTTCTCTTGAAGAGGAGATTCTACTTCTTATTTATTTGTCACCTTCTAGAAGATAAGGTGACAGTGATTCCCAAACTGTCTGCCGTGGCACCCTGGGGTACCTTGTGGTACCTGCAGGGGTGCCCAAGGCTGGTGGTCCATGTCCACAGAGAGATTATTTATGACCAATGTAATAGGCAAAATGTGGACAAACAGACGTGAATCGGGTCCGTTACCACGTAACTGACACGGAGGACGAGATATAAACACAATTTATTTTACTGATATTTTTTCCAGATTTTATCAGTAAGATACTTTTGCCCTAGGGGGGCCGTGATTAAATTCTGATACTCAGGGGTGTCGTGTTTCAAAAAAGTTTGCGAACCACTGCACTACGGCAATTTATCTGAGGCTTGAAATTGCATCAGATTTCCCTGGAGCTCCACCAACAGCTTCCCGGGAGTCCTGAACGTCAGATTCTGTACTAAGATATATTGCATGCAATTTACTGTACCTACACTTGTGCAATACAATTTATCTGATGGGCTGTGCTACAGGGTGTTAGGGGGGCTGGCCTAAATATAGTGCTATTGAAAGCTATGTAGATGTAGGGATGGCCATCGGTGCAGACGCCATCGATGGTTGCCATCGATGGCAATTCTGCACCCAGCCATCGATAGTGGCAAACTATTTGATGAATAACCATCAATAGTTTTAGCTATCGATGGTCATCCATTATATTTGACTGAATGGCCCGTGGGTCAATCAAGAACACGGGGGCGTGACTTCCGGTTGTGTCGGGGGCGGAGCTATGCTCCATGTCCCGGCACCTTGAAAAAAAAAAGGAAACCTCGTTTCTCCTTTGCCATCGATGTAGGGAAACCATCTGGTACTCCCACATCGATGGCAAAAGTATTCGACATCGGCCACAAACCATCGATGATTTTAAATGTAGAATGTAGAATAGGCTAGTAGCTACCCTACCTACAGTATGGGGTCAATTAAGACCCAGTCTGAAAATTTACTGAGCTGGTTCTGGTTACAGAAATACAAGGGGAAAAAAAAGCTGGGGTCCCCTTTTATGTCTATAACCAGCACCAGGCTCTTGGCCCGATCCTGGTTCCCAAAATACGGGGGACAAAAGGAGTAGGGGTCCCCCGTATTTCAGAAACCAGCACCGGGCTCAAACAGCCAGCGGTGTCATGCCACAGCCAGGTGGCGGCTTTTTACATACGGTCCCCTTGCCAAAGCATGAGCACCCGGGGTGGCAGCTGATTGCAAAAAAAAAAAAAAAAATCATTAAATATTGTAAGCATTGGTGGTCAGTGTCAGAAGCAGCCCCGTAATGTGCTTCTTCTATGTTGCTGCTGCCCCCCCATCACGTTGGGAGGAGGTTGGAGCAGCGAGGCCTCGCGCAGACAGCGGCGGTGCGGTGATGACCTGGCAATCTGGCGGCGGATTTCTCCGTCGGAAGGTGCGACCGAGTAGGGGCGATGCAATGCGCACGGGAACACGCATTGCATCGCCCCTCTTGTCATGTACATGCATGTCATGTAAATCTGTGATTTAATCGCCCAAATTGCATGGACATCACCTTAGTGTATGGGGCCTATAGAATCTGATTGCTTGCTACGGGCTTCATCTCATCTTCACTAGATCTCACATTTTAGTCATTTTAAGTTATTTACACCTCTGTTGCCTCAATATACAATGAGGAGAGTCAGTAAATATTACACAGTTCAGTCAAGACAGGAATTATGGAAATTCCAGCCACATACATTACTGTCAGCCTTGAATGTACAATACAATTGGATTCCCCCCCCCCCCCCGGCCCCCCTGAAACCTGGCGGTGCTCAGTGCAGTAAATGTTGCGTCAGACGAGGAAGACAGATGGGGCGCATCGTACGGTTATATCACTGATACAGCGGCACATGATAAATGAGCTGTCTGTGTAATAACAGTGTGTGGCTAATGGTGGCACCAGCCGTCATATCTGGAGGATATATATCCACCCCCCAGGCTGAATAATGTCATGGGCTGATGCGGTCTGCAATGTTCTGTTATACAGGCCCCAGCCCAGTACCGCTGCTGGCACAGGAGTCATGTGCACAAACTCCAACCGAAGGAATGGACCCGTGTGATATTGTACGTTTCACAGGATCACAATATTGGGGTAACTATACATTTATTCGACGTTTCAGGGAACTAATCCTTTCATCAGGATAATTCACAGTGGGTACAAATTGTAAATAAGTACAGACACTTACCAATCAGCCGGTGTCCCCTCCTCCTGCATCTGGTGCGCATCCCGGTTCCGAAATACCCACTTCCGGTTACAGACGTCACATCCGCCAAAAGTTGTCGGATGTGACGTCTGTGACCGTAAGCGGGCTCATTGAACCGGTCCTAGTTTTAGAAATTTAGGGGACAAAAATCATAGGGGATCCCGGTAAATTTCAAACACCAGCACCAGGCTCAAGAGCCGGCCCTGGTTCCCAAAATAGGGGTAAAAAATAAGTAGGGGTCCCCATGTATTATGGCAACCAGCATAGGACCAAAACAGCCAGCAGTGTAATGCCAGGGGGAACTTTTTTGCAAATTACCGGACAAAGTATTATTCCCTGTGGCTGGTCAGTCCGAGCAAGGACCCTGTAAGAGTGGGGAACCCCCCCCCCCCCCCAATAAAGGGGTCCCCCTCCAGAGTAAAGACAAGAAAATATAGAAAGTGTGGGGTGCGCAATTAGCAGCAGCCGGTACTAGGGATTGTCAGTCCTTAATATTTATGGCAAGCAAAGAAAAATGGTTTGTACCGGCGCTAGCAGCGCCGGTACAAACCAATTTTCCCCTCCAGAGTAAACCCTGCCCAGGATGAAGCCCGGTGATATCCCGGTGCCCCAGGGTGGTGGGAACCGGTGGGAACCGGTGGGAACCGGGCTGATTGTATTGTAAAAAAATAGATAAAACTATTATGCATTGTTGTAAAACTACAAGTCTCAGCAAGCCTGCACTGCAGGGTCTTGGAGAATTACAAGGGCCAGCTGGTACTTACAAATAGTAAAAAAAGAAGTAAAGTTTTATTTCATTCTTCAATCACACACACACACAAGATACAATATACGGACCGATAAGTCCCCCGCAAGTCGGTCCCCTTGTCCTGTAGAATCCGTTTGGTGTGTACCCCCGGCACACAAGCGGAGAGTGTGTTTTCATTCACGACTCCTCCCACAAACCGGGGGGTTGGTTCCACCCACCAGCTAATCAGGAGTGGGTTTCAGGAAATATCCGCTCCTGATGGGCGGGCCCATCCCCAGCAGCACAAAGTTACCCCAACCTTGCTGTGATATGATGCCAATAGCTGCAATAAAAATGTTTTTTTGTTTGTTTAGTTTTAAAAAATAAGATGTCACAGAGTATTGTGACAGGTGACATGTGGCTCCCGCATGCCTAATGTAATACATTCGCAGTGACAACAGAAGCCGGTAATAATATTTGGACTCTGCATTACTACAAGTGATTTGGTGCATTTCCCATTCATTTGGTTTTGGATTTGCAATTTGATTGCCTTTCTAAATGCCATTTGTAACAATGGGATGTAATTAGACAGAGCACCTGTACTGTATATCCTCACACTGAGTCCTGGACACATATGCCAGCGCATAATAATGACACACGTACAACCCAATACCCCCGCATCAACTCAGGAATTATTCTGTGTCAGACTCTGCGAAAGTGACTGAAATGCTCTCTGTCAGAATGATCCGTGTTACATGGCTGGAAACCTGTCACTGTGCCATAAATATTATGCAGTCAGCCGAGATAATTGCCCTTCCTACGGCCTGGGTAAGGTCGGCGCATCCAATGGCAGAGCCTTGTGGGAGACATCAAATTTAGGCATGGGAAAGGAAGAAAAAAAAGAGCAATGAGAACAGTAATTGCAGTAATTGCAAGGTCTGGGCACCGGGAACTTGGAATGGGACAAGTACTCTAAAATTTTAATCTACTGCTTCCCCCTCCACTCCACTCCACAATGCCACTAATGCCCACTTTCTAGACCCTCAAGTGAAAGTGTGGAGGTGGCATCTTTGAAATTGCACAGCAACCACATGCATTAATTACAACAAGGATGTCTTCTTCATAGACGGCCTTAATTTTGTGATTTGCAGACTCCATTTTTGTGCAGTGGCACTACGTAAGATCCCAGCACCCTAGACAGCTGCCTAATGGTATAAGGGTATTGGTCATTGGATCAACACTATGAAGGTCAAAATATATTAGGTAGACATGGCTAAGGTCGACAGGGTCAGAAGGTCGACAAGCATTTTGACGTATCAATGTACTGAGTCTGCTCGCTCGGCACACGGTTATATTCTCCCTCAATGCCCTAGTGGATGGTAGGGTATGAAATACAGCCTGTCGGCACAAGTCAGCTAAAAAATATGTGAAAAACTCATGTCAACCTTCTCATTGTCGACCTAATGCTTGTGTTGACCTTCCTACCCTGTCAATCTTAGCCATGTCGACCTGTTTTATGTGTCAACCTATGCCCTGTCGAACCTATAGCGCTCAACCGTATGTATGGCGACCTTCATTGTGTCGACCTAGCAACCGTCTCCCTGGTAGAGCTGGGCATGTGCACATTTAGGAGATGCCCAGCTGCAAGCTTTTATACCAGGGTTGCCGACCCTCCCGGAATTACCGGGAGGATCCCGAAAATCGGGTCCTCCTCCCGGCCCCCCGGAAAGGTGGGCAACCCTCCCGGATTCCGGGGGACCCCCACGCCACCCCCCGATTGCGGCGTCTTCCCCATACCTTTTGGATTGAAATCGTCAATCTGCGGGTGTCAGAGGAGGGGGTGGAGCTAAAATTGCGTCATTTTAGCCCCGCCCCTCCACGGAGATCCGTGAATTGGGGGTTTTACCATCCTGGGGGCGGGGCTTAACAATGTAAAGATCAAGCCCCGCCCCCCCCGACCTGCAGCTGGAAGTCTCCTCTCCGGGCTTCTCCCGGAGAGGAGACAGAAAAAGTCGGCAACCCTGTTTTATACTCGTTTAAAGTTATTGGAGTGTAGAAAATGAGAAATATGCCAAAGAAAAAGTTTAAAACAAAATTTGTTTCCAATAATTGCATAAAACGAGCGACAGTATTTAGGATTCGGAAATAAATTATACATGATCCGCCACACATAGTAAATAGGCTGCTGAGAGCAGGGAACGTTGCAGATGGTGCATTAGAGGTAAGACGGAAAACCGTTTTTGGGAACAATTCAAGTGCTTTTAAATTGTTCTGCAAAGGAAGATTGATGCATTGATTACACAGCGGCGCACAGTAGGTGTACGGAAAGTTATTTACTGCATTTTCTCCCACATTGAATATTTTAAAACAAGTGTGCCAATATAATTTTAACTGAAAATTGGGTAATTTCTTATTACCAGTTATATGGGCCTTATTCTAGTTCACTCTTAGAGGCAAATTCCTTCTTAGCTGGACAAAACCATGTGCACTGCAGGGGGGCAGATATAACAGGTGCAGATAGAATTAGATTTGGGTGAGTTATTTTGTTTCTGTGCAGGGTAAATACTGACTGCTTTATTTTTACACTGCAATATAGATCTCACTTTGAAGAAAAACCCCACCCAAATCTAATTCTCTCTGCACATGTTATATCTGCCCCACCTGCAGTGCACGTGGTTTTGTCCAGCTAAGAAGGAATTAGCCTCTAAGAGTGAACTAGAATAAGGCCCATAGTGCACACATATTCAGCAGCGCTTTACAGAGACTATTTCACCATAACATCAGTCCCTGCCCCAGTGGAGCTTACAATCTATATTCCCTTTAATAAGTATATGCCCACACATTCATGCTAAGGTTAATTAACCTACCAGTATATTTTTGGATTGTGGGATGATACCGTAGTACCTAGAGGAAACCCACGCATGTACGGGGAGAATATTCAAACTCCACACAGTTAGGGCCATGGTGGGAATCGAACCCATGACCTCAGTACTGCGAGGCAGTAATGCTAATCATTACACCATCCGCTGTATTACAGCACAGTGCCACATTTACTGTACCCAAACCAAACTCATTGGGTCCGTAGCCATCTCTTATATATTTAGCCAGATCTGTCACTCATCCCCTGTGTAGCTAACGTTCCCAAAGCGCGTGCCAAAGGGGCGTGGCCTACACATTGTACCTCTACGAAGCCACGCCCACATTTTTACCACTGTGGGGGCTAGTGGCTCTGTAGGCTGCTGGCCAGTCCCCAGCCCCTTTGCTTGCGCATGCGCACAGCGCCTATTCACCGGGTGACAGGGGGGGACTCCCAACTGCCCCCTCCCCCCGCTGCGGGACACTGCCGGCCACGGGCGGTACATGGGAACATCCCCAAAAACCAGGACATTCCCGCGGAAAGCAGGACAGTTGGGAGTTATAACTTAAAGGTGCCCATACGCGCTGCGAGAATCGCATGCGTTATGGGCTAGATCGCATTGCATCGCATGGCATGCGTTGTAAATGCATTGTGCATGCGATGCAATCCGAAAGCAGTACAAAAAGCATGTGCAGCATATACTTTTTGTACTGTGCGATGCGATGCCTGCGGGAGCGCGCATCACATCGCATCGCACGCTGCTAACGCACCGTGTATGGCCACCTTAAGATCTACCACCAGTCCAGGTTTTCCAGACTGTGGATCTGTAGAATGTGGTAGTTAGAAATGAATGCAGCACATGTTTGAAAACGTGACAGTTAGTAATGACTGCACCTGTGCACCAGCTAGGGGGTCTGGGGAATGTGCCAGCTAGTAATGATTACACCTGTGCACCAGCTAGGTGATCTGGAAAATATCACAATTAGTAATGACTGCACCTTGCACCAGCTAGGTGGTCTGGGTTACGTAACAGTGAGGACTACACCTGTGCACCAGCTAAGTGGTCTGGGAAATGTGACTGTAATGACTGTACCTGTGCACCAGCTAAGTGGTCTGGGTTACAAGACAGTAATGACTGCACCTGTGCACCAGCTAGGTGGTCTGGGAAATGTGACTGTAATGACTACACCTGTGCACCAGCTAAGTGGCCTGGGTTACAAGACAGTAATGACTACACCTGTGCACCAGCTAAGTGGCCTGGGTTATAAGACAGTAATGACTGCACATGTGCACCAGCTAAGTGGTCTGGGTTACAAGACAGTAATGACTTCACCTGTGCACCAGCTTAGTGGTCTGGGTTACAAGACAGTAATGACTGCACCTGTGCACCAGCTAAGTGGTCTGGGTTACAAGACAGTAATGACTGCACCTGTGCACCAGCTAAGTGGTCTGGGTTACAAGACAGTAATGACTACACCTGTGGACCAGCTAGGTGGTCTGGGAAATGTGACTGTAATGACTGCACCTGTGCACCAGCTAGGTGGTCTGGGTTACGTAACAGTGAGGACTACACCTGTGCACCAGCTAAGTGGTCTGGGTTACAAGACAGTAATGACTGCACCTGTGCACCAGCTAGGTGGTCTGGGAAATGTGACTGTAATGACTGTACCTGTGCACCAGCTAAGTGGTCTGGGTTACAAGACAGTAATGACTGCACCTGTGCACCAGCTAAGTGGTCTGGGTTACAAGACAGTAGTGACTGCACCTGTGCACCAGCCAAGTGGTCTGGGTTACAAGACAGTAATGACTGCACCTGTGGACCAGCTAGGTGGTCTGGGTTACGTGACAGTGAGGACTACACCTGTGCACCAGCTAAGTGGTCTGGGTTACAAGACAGTAATGACTGCACCTGTGGACCAGCTAGGTGGTCTGGTAAATGTGACTGTAATGACTGCACCTGTGCACCAGCTAGGTGGTCTGGGTTACGTGACAGTGAGGACTACAACTGTGCACCAGCTAAGTGGTCTGGGAAATGTGACATTGGTGATGGCACCTGTGTATCAGCTAGGTTTTCTGCAAATACAGTATGTATCCTGTAGGGTGGTGATATACCCAACCTCCTATGAAATTCTAGTGTTTTATACGTACATGAAACTAATTAGCTTCCTTATTATTAGTCCTCCAATGCTTGTTTGAGAATCCATTATCCGTCCCTCTGTTATCCTGCACTATTCACCCCATTTCTCAGATAAGCGCAGAGTTTTTTTTTTCCAGCACTTTTCTGCTGTCGCTCGATAATTGGTACAATAACGAGAAAAACTTTCCCTTTTTATTTTCCTCTCCCCGGATCACATATCCGGGACTTAGAAGTTGAGACAACCCTTCAGAGTGCTCCGTTTTCATATATTAATAAATACGCAGATGTATTGTACATGAGAGGGATTTCGTGACTACCTGATTCCTTTTCATCTCTGAGTAACTGAAGGATTGTCCTCAGTCTCACCCCTCTTCAGATGCGGTGGGAAGGGGAAAAGAAAAGAGATGACGCCACGTCGACAATGTTTTGACATTTACGATTGGGCGAGGGCCGCACATGCCCTCCATGCTGTGTGCTCATAGCCCACAGGATACAGAGCCCCAGAAATCTCTCATTAGCTATCAGAGGGATGGTGTCGGCGTAACGACACAGCGGCTGGAACAAACGATTGCTCCCGGATAATGCGCACATATTGCTGTCTCCCTGGCAACCCGCTCAGCAACAGTGAACACTTGACCTTTTCCGATCTGTTGTAAATTGTTGCAGGCACGTTCATTGTCACATATATAAAAAGTCACATTTCATGTGGACGCAGAACGCGCTGCCCTGTTACAAAGTCATTAGGCGCAAGCGACAATATTGTTTTTTTTTCACGGGATCCATAGCACAGAAGAATAACAAAAACATCTGACGTTGCAGAAGAGTAATATATCGGGGATGGAAAACTGGACTTTTTCTTTTTCCTAACAGTAAGGGGTCATTCAGACCATACCGGTGGGCTGCGATTCTTCAGTAAATTTCGCCCCACCATGATCTCCCTCCACCCTGTGCATGACTGCGAATATGTTTGCAGCCGTGCACACATGGGCAAAACCATTCACAATCGAATGATCCCCCCCCCCCCCTGTTCAGATGCCAATTAAGTTCAGGCTCACTCGGCACTGCAATGGCCGTGGGGAGAAGGAGGCCACTGCTAACCTCAGCAACCCTCCCTCCAAGAGGCTGGGCATGCCTTTGTTTTCTAGGGCATTCCCGGAAAACACTGGCGTGCCTCCCTGCCTGTCACTCTACTTACGAATGGCCATCGCTGGCAATGATCACATGGAAGGCTCGTGCATGCACGGTCATTCGATAATCATTCGGGCTACAAATTTGAAGCCGAGTGATCAGGTCTGAATGACCCCCAATTTGTCAGGATTCAGTTGATTTTATCTGCACGCTCTGTTGAGCATTATTGACTAGTTTAAAGCCCGATAAAATGACGTCTTCTGCAATGTACTTCCACTATGGGCCTTATTCTAGTTCACTCTTTCTGACAAAATCCTTCTTACACGGCATTACACGGCATTTGAAATGCTGTGTATTTGCCGCGATTTTCAGACTTTTCTTTCTGAAAGGGGTATTACTCTCTCCATATCCAGTAAGTTTGAAATAGACCAGTATCCCTGCAAATATTGCTTTCATTTTCAGTTTTTTCTGTAATTTGGTCCATCGAGTGTCCTGACACTAGTGCCCTAGTCTTCTGGATCCCACTGTCCTGACACTAGTGCCCCAGTCTTCTGGATCCCAATGTCCTGTCACGAGTGCCCCAGTCTTCTAGATCCCACTGTCCTGACACTTGTGCCCCAGTCTTCTGAACCCCACTATCCCTAGCAGACCTACCACCTGAAGTGCCATCAGGAGCTCTGACTGATAGGAGAGACTCTGCGTTATACCCAGCTGCCAGGTGCTGGCTGATTGAAGCAGCTTGTTGGGCTAAGAAGCACATGAGACCTGGTCTGGTCCCAATGGATGGGAACCTGGTCCATGCACACTTTCCATCTACCACTGAGCTAAAACCCTGTGAGTAGGTCCACCAGCCTCTGAGGATTCAGCTGGTCAAACTAGCATGGCTGACTAGGGCCTGGTTGCAGCCCAGTAAAAATTCTGCAGTGGAAATAGTCGCACTGGACCAGGCTATGTGGGTCTTAGACAGCAGTGGGCCCTTCAGGCTGAACCCTAGACTTATGAGGAGCTGGCAGTGGTGATTGAGCGACACCTGACCCTGGGGAAATTGAGTAAAGCCAGGTCAGGATTTATCCCAGTACCAAAGCCCAGGACTCAGGTTCCAGTGGTTAAGCCAAAGGCCCCGCTTTCCACTGTGTGCTTTGAATATGACAAGCCTGGTCATGTATGGCAGAACTGCCCAAGACGGGAAGAGCTGATGGATTGCAGCATGAGGAAAGCCCTGTTCTGTGTCCTGGTACAGCTGGAAGGTCAGGAAATCTGGGCAATAGTGGACACTGACAGTGAGCTTACAATAGTATCTGCCAATGGGGTTCATCTAAGAGTTGACAAGGTCCTGCCTCCTTTCAGGGTGTTGTGTATCCATAGTGATATTGAGGAGTGCCTCCATGTGTACTTACAGTACTCCTGACAATACAAGGTTGGCTATTAAAAGGTGGTAGTAGCAGTGACTTCCCGACCACCTTATCCACTGATCTTGTCCATGGCTTCCCATTATTGCAGGGGTTGGTTACTTGACATGACACCAACAAACAGTCAGCAGCTGAGCATCTCAGGACCCTGAGACCAGAGACTACCAAAGTTTGGCATCCAGGAGGAGAACTACTGCTTCCACTAAACTACTCCAGGAAACAGTGACTGAGGCCCAATGGAACCCTGTTGGTGAGAAGATACCATTGCAGGACTGGGGTGAGACCAACGCGATTATAGCAATTTGATACACGCCTTTGAGACTGTAAAAGTGGTTAGTGGTAGGGTGGTTGCTGCTTTACCACCAGAGGGTGCGCCATATTTTGTGTTGGGGAGATCAGCTATTAGTTACCCGAAAACTCGAGCAGTTGGTGTTGGGAGCTACACATACACATTTGTGGGGTGGCCATTTAGGGGAGGAGAAAGCTCTCCAATGCATACAGTTAAGGTTCTTTTGGCTAGAAATCTGGCACTATTTACAGAGAGTTACTAACCCGGAGGTACGTGTGTACAGTATATGAGATAAGGCGTGTGTGCATGAGCATTTAAATGAGAAAGGCATGTGCATATTTTTTAGTGAAGGTGGCTTGTGTGGCTTAAGTGCGCATGACTGGCTGCCAACAAACAAAAGTAAGTTTAAAAAAAAAACAAAAAACAGCTAGCATTATGGATGTGGGGCATACAGTATGTGTAAGGTGAACTAAAATTACCATATATACTCGAGTATAAGCCTACTTTTTGAGACCATTTTTTATGCTGAAAAATCCCCCCTCGGCTTATACTCGAGAGAGGGTCCCGCTTGAGTCAATGAGTTTTCCCAGTTTTTTGTTGTAAAATTAGGTGCCTCGGCTTATATTCGGGTCGACTTATACTCGAGTATATACGGTATGTGCTTGTGGTGTAATGTGCATAAAAGACTCTTGAGTGGTGTCATGTCAATAAGGAGAAATATGGTGCAGTGGAATGCAAAAATCGCAGCCTATTACATTTCGCCCAGCATGTTTTTGCCTTCCTGACAGAGCCCTTTTTTTCAAATCTGACATGTATCACTTAAGTGGGGATAACTTTTTTTTGCTTTTACTTATGACAGTGATTTTGAGATTGTTTTCTCGTGACACATTGTACTTCAAATTAGTGGTAAATTTGGGTCGATACAGTCTGTGTTTTTTTGTGAAAAATACCAAAATGTCGTAAAAAAATGGAAAATTTAGGAATTTGCAAAATGTTAAATTTTCTGCTTGTGAGACAAATAATCATACCACTCAAAATAGTTAATAACTAACATAGACCATATGTCTACTTTATGTTTCCATCATTATTTCAACTTCCTTTTAATTTTTTTTGACACTAGGAGGCTTACAATATGAATAGCAAATTCTCAAATTTTCAAGAAAATTTCAAACACTGATTTTTTTAGGGACCAGTTCAGTTCTGATGTGACTTTGAGGGACTTGTATGTGAGACACCCCCATAAATGATGCCATTTCAAAAACTGCACCCCTCACAGTATTCAAAACAGCATTTTGGAAGTTTGTTAACCCTTTAGGTGTTTCACAGGAATTAAAACAAAGTGTAGGTGAAATTTCGAAATTTCATTTTTTTTGCAGATTTGCAATTTTAATACATTTTTCTAAGGAACACCGTAGATTTTACTAGAGAAATGTGACTAAAAATTGATTCCCCCAATTCTTTTGTTTTCATAAATATCCTATATGTGGCCCTAGTGTGCACGTTGACCAAACTACAGGCTTCATAATAGAAGGAGCACCTACTTGATTTTGGAGCCTCCTTTTTATGAGATTATTTTTTAGGCACCATGTAGGTTTCTAGGCACCATAAGATGCTAAAATTTAGGAACCCCCCCACAAGTGACCCCATTTTGCAAACTACACCCCTCAGGGAATTCATCTAGGGGTATAGTGTACATTTCAAACCCCCAGGGGTTTCACCAATTGTGGTACAACTGGGCAGTGAAAATGAAAAATTAAATTTTTTACACAAAAATGCAGTTCTGGCTCAAAATTTTTCATTTTCACAAGGAATGAAGGAGACAAAGCACCCCAAAATCTGTGCCCCAATTTCTCCCGAGTACGGCAATGCCTCACATGTGACCAAAAAATACCATTTGGGTGCATGGCAGGACTCAGAAGGGAAGGAGTGATTTTGGGATTTTGCAGCTCAGATTCTGGTGGAATGTTGGTGGGTGCTATGTCGCATTAGCAAGACCCCCCAAGCACCAATACAGTGGAACCCCCCCACAAGTGACCCCATTTTGCAAACTACACCCCTCAGGGAATTCATCTAGGGGTATAGTGTACATTTCATACCCCCAGGGGTTTCACCAATTTTGATACAACTGGGCTGTGCAAATGAAAAATTAAATTTTTTACACAAAAATGCAGTTCTGGCTCAAAATTTTTCATTTTCACAAGGAATGAAGGAGACAAAGCACCCCAAAATCGGTGCCCCAATTTCTCCTGAGTACGGCAATGCCTCACATGTGACCAAAAAATACCATTTGGGTGCATGGCAGGACTCAGAAGGGAAGGAGTGATTTTGGGATTTTGCAGCTCAGATTCTGGTGGAATGTTGGTGGGTGCTATGTCGCATTAGCAAGACCCCCCAAGCACCAATACAGTGGAACCCCCCCACAAGTGACCCCATTTTGCAAACTACACCCCTCAGGGAATTCATCTAGGGGTATAGTGTACATTTCATACCCCCAGGGGTTTCACCAATTTTGATACAACTGGGCTGTGCAAATGAAAAATTAAATTTTTTACACAAAAATGCAGTTCTGGCTCAAAATTTTTCATTTTCACAAGGAATGAAGGAGACAAAGCACCCCAAAATCTGTGCCCCAATTTCTTCCGAGTACGGCAATGCCTCACATGTGACCAAAAAATACCATTTGGGTGCATGGCAGGACTCAGAACGGAAGGAGTGATTTTGGGATTTTGCAGCTCAGATTCTGGTGGAATGTTGGTGGGTGCTATGTCGCATTAGCAAGACCCCCCAAGCACCAATACAGTGGAACCCCCCCACAAGTGACCCCATTTTGCAAACTACACCCCTCAGGGAATTCATCTAGGGGTATAGTGTACATTTCATACCCCCAGGGGTTTCACCAATTTTGATACAACTGGGCTGTGCAAATGAAAAATTACATTTTTTACACAAAAATGCAGTTCTGGCTCAAAATTTTTCATTTTCACAAGGAATGAAGGAGACAAAGCACCCCAAAATCTGTGCCCCAATTTCTCCCGAGTACGGCAATGCCTCACATGTGACCAAAAAATACCATTTGGGTGCATGGCAGGACTCAGAAGGGAAGGAGTGATTTTGGGATTTTGCAGCTCAGATTCTGGTGGAATGTTGGTGGGTGCTATGTCGCATTAGCAAGACCCCCCAAGCACCAATACAGTGGAACCCCCCCACAAGTGACCCCATTTTGCAAACTACACCCCTCAGGGAATTCATCTAGGGGTATAGTGTACATTTCATACCCCCAGGGGTTTCACCAATTTTGATACAACTGGGCTGTGCAAATGAAAAATTACATTTTTTTACACAAAAATGCAGTTCTGGCTCAAAATTTTTAATTTTCACAAGGAATGAAGGAGACAAAGCACCCCAAAATCTGTGCCCCAATTTCTCCCGAGTACGGCAATGCCTCATGTGTGACCAAAAAGTGGCAGGACTCAGAAGGGAAGGAGTGATATTTGGATTTTGCAGCACAAATTCTGGTGGAATGTTGGTGGGTGCTATGTCGCATTAGCAAGATCCCCAAAGCACCAATACAGTGGAACCCCCCCACAAGTGACCCCATTTTGCAAACTACACCCCTCAGGGAATTCATCTAGGGGTATAGTGTACATTTCAAACCCCCAGGGGTTTCACCAATTTTGATACAACTGTGCAGTGAAAATGAAAAATTACATTTTTTTACACAAAAATGCAGTTCTGGCTCAAAATTTTTCATTTTCAGAAGGTATGAAGGAGAAAAAGCACCCCAAAATCTGTGCCCCAATTTCTCCCGAGTACGGCAATGCCTCATGTGTGACCAAAAAGTGGCAGGACTCAGAAAGGAAGGAGTGATATTTGGATTTTGCAGCACAAATTCTGGTGGAATGTTGGTGGGTGCTATGTCGCATTAGCAAGACCCCCAAAGCACCAATACAGTGGAACCCCCCCACAAGTGACCCCATTTTGCAAACTACACCCCTCAGGGAATTCATCTAGGGGTATAGTGTACATTTCAAACCCCCAGGGGTTTCACCAATTTTGATACAACTGGGCAGTGAAAATGAAAAATTAAATTTTTTTACACAAAAATGCAGTTCTGGCTCAAATTTTTTCATTTTCAGAAGGTATGAAGGAGAAAAAGCACCCCAAAATCTGTGCCCCAATTTCTCCCGAGTACGGCAATGCCTCACATGTGACCAAAAAATACCATTTGGGTGCATGGCAGGACTCAGAAGGGAAGGAGTGATTTTTGGATCTGGTGGAATGAATGGTGGGTGCTATGTGGCATTAGCAAGACCCCCGAAGCACGGTGAAATTATGAACCTAATAATCCATAGATGTGTGGTATATTTTAAAACACTCCTTTATACATAGGCCGGGTTTGTCGGGGCAAGTGTCACACTGGACAATAGTTTGCTTTCTTATTCCCTTTTTATAGCAAACTTTGCACCTTTTTTGTGTCCTGCCCTTTTTTCCAGTGGAGGGGATTTCATCAGGAAAATGCTGCCCTGGTACAATACGGGGGCCAGTACTAGAAGTACTGGGGCCCTCTGCCTGTTGGTTCCCAAATATTAGGCCCTTTATGACTTCCTCTTGAAAGTGCATAAATGTCCCCCTCTGGCCGGTAGAACGGAATAGCACGTAAGCGTTATACAGTGCCATCTGGATGATATACACGGCCAGCTTCTTGTACCAGATTTTTGTTTTCCGCAGGGCACTGTACGGCTTCAGTACCTGATCTGAAAGATCCACTCCGCCCATGTACCTATTGTAATCCAGGATACAATTAGGTTTTGAGGTGTGGGTACTGGTACCTCGTACAGGGACGGAGGTGGTACTGTCTCCATGAATTGTTGTCAGTATAAGGACATCCCTCTTGTCCTTATATTTGACCAACAACATATTTTCGGTGCATATTCCCCTGCTTTCACCCCTTCTCATTACTTGGGCAATGTGCGTTTTTGGGAGGCCTCTTTGGTTCTTGCGCACAGTACCGCAAGCTGCTGTACCTCTTGAACCAAGGGCCTTAAACAGGGGGATGCTAGTGTAAAAGTTATCCACATAGAGGTGATAACCTTTATCCAGGAAGGGGTGCACTAAATCCCAGACAATTTTTCCACTAACACCTACGAGGGAGGGGGGGCATTCTGGCGGTTCAATTCTTGAATCCTTCCCTTCATATACCCTAAACATGTGGGTGTACCCTGAGGTGCTTTCACACAGCTTATACATTTTTATGCCATACCTTGCCCTCTTACTGGGAAGGTACTGGCGGAATTTAACCCTTCCTTTAAAATGTATAAGGGACTCGTCAATACAAATAAATTTTTCAGGGATGTACATCTCTGCAAATTTGGCACTGAAATGATCAATGACCGGCCTGACTTTGAATAGCCGGTCAAAGGTGGGATCATCTCTGGGTGGGCACTGTGCATTATCGTTGTAATGCAAAAATTTAAGGATCATCTCAAAACGAGCCCGAGTCATGGCCATACGGTAAAATGGGGTGCTGTACAGAACATCTGTACTCCAATATTGCCTAATTTCTGGCTTTTTTACTATGCCCATATGAAACACCAGACCCCAAAACGTCATCATCTCTACTGCATCTACAGGGGTCCACCTAGCAAATGATGACGTGGGGTTTTGAGCAATAAACTGCTGGGCATATAAATTAGTTTGGTCCACCATTAAATTTATAAAATCATCAGAGAAAAATAATTTGAAAAAGTCAATTTCTCTGAGACCTGTGGAATCAAATTGGATTCCTGGCATGGCCAAAAACTCAGGAACCTGGGGCTCAAAATTGTCTGGTGGTGGGGTCTACGGGGGCGTCTTTGAGGGGGTCCCTCATCACTAGAGGAGGAAGTGGAGCTTAAGATGAATCCTTCAAATTCCCCGCTTGCCTCACTGGCTGTGTCAGAGTCAGAGGCAAGCATGGCATATGCCTCCTCCGCTGAATACATTCTTCTGGATGACTGGGATGACATTTGGGATGACATTTGGGATGCCATTTTTATTTTTGTGTTTCTGGTAGTGAAATGTTTCAACACGTGTATAGTGTAGGGGGGGTACAAACTTTATTTCAACCAGGGGGTATGTAGTGTGTAGTGTGTATGTAGTGCAGAAAAAAAAAATACTTTATACAGGAATTTGATCCCAATATAAAAAAAAAAAATTGATGGGGTTAAAAAAAATAAAAAATTGAAGGGGTTAAAAAAAAAAAGGTCCTGCGCCAAAAATTGAGCACAGATGTTGGTCAGTAACGTCCGTCAATGAACAGCGCTCAAAGGCAACAGGAATTTGATAAAAAAAAAAATAGATCAACCCTGTGCCGAAAAAGCTGATCAGTGATGTACGTCACTGATCAGCGCACAGTGGCCACAGGACACCCACAAAATCACAGTGTGTGTAAAAAAATTAAAAAAAGACCCCACAGCACCCTCAAAAAAAAAAAAAGGTGATCACTGATGCGACACTGATTACCAGTGAGGGGCAGCAGGTGCACAACCTTTGGTGCAACTGACAGTGCAACTGGCAGCAACTGACAGGTATATATAAAAAAAAAAAAACCTCTGCACCCCCAAAAAGTTGCTGATCACCTCAGATATAGTGATCAGCACAAAAGGCGGGGGCAGCAGACACAAAATATAGCACTCTCTATCACTCTCTGTCACTATCTCTCTCTATCTCTCTCTATCTCTCTATCTCTCACTATCTATCACTCTATGACACTGCAGCAGCAGCACTGACAGTTATATATATAAAAAATAACCCCTGCACCCCCAAAAAGTTGCTGGGGGTGCACAAAAGGGGGGCAGCAGACACAAAATATAGCACTCTCTGTCACTCTCTGTCACTATCTCTCTCTATCTCTCTATCTCTCACTATCTATCACTCTATGACACTGCAGCAGCAGCACTGACAGGTATATATATAAAAAAAAAAACCTGCGCCCCCAAAAAGTTGCTGATCAGTTAATTTATACTGATCAGCACAAAAGGGGGGGCAGCAGTCAGTTATATAAAAAATATATAGCACAATCTGTCACTATCTCTCTATCTCTCTCTATCTCTCTCTCTATCTCTCTCTATCTATAACTCTATCACACTGCAGCAGCACAAAATATAGCACTCTCTGACACTATCTCTCTCTATCTCTCTCTATCTCTCTCTATCTAACGCTATTACACTGCAGCAGCACAACACAGGAAGTCACAAGTAGTAACAGGATCCAGGAAGCATCCAGCACGCTACAAGCAGTGATCAGGTAAGTATTTTGCAAGGATCAGGTCAGTATATCACGGCAGCTAGGTACGGTGACCGCACTGCACGCAATTCCAGACCGGAATGGCGTCTGCAGTGCAGTCACCGTTAGTTTAAATCCCCCTCCATGGCTGTGATTGGTTCGTCGGTCCGACGAACCAATCACGGCCTTTGGGGGCGGGCGGGGTGAGGTGGGGTGACACCAGTGTCACCCTTACACCCCGTGGTGATTGGTGCTGTACTTTACAGCACCAATCACCTCCGATCCCTGTGTCACCGGCGAACGTTATTAGCCGGTGACACAGAAAACGCTGTAATTGGCTGTTCACACTGAACAGCCAATCACAGCGATCGCCGACGGGGGGGCGGCATCGCAGCCCCCCCTGGGCATGCAGGGACATGTCTGCTGTCAGGGACAGCAGACATGTTTAAACTGTCACCGCGTCTATAGACGCGGTGACAGTTTAAAGCCATGACGTACATTTACGCCATGTGTCGGGAAGTACTTCCCGACAATGACGTAAATGTACGTCAAATGTCGGGAAGGGGTTAAAGGTGACAAAATGTGAATAGGGGACACTATAGTGCAGTGGTTCCCAAACTGTGTGCCTAGGCACCCTGGGGTGCCTCAGGACACTTGCAGGGGTGCCTTGGGTTGGTGGACCAAGATCAATTCATATTATTTATGGTCAATGTACCAGGCAAAACCAGTGCTGGTGGCTGCCAATCATAATATATGGGGACAAACAGAAGCAAATCCTGTCCCTCACCACATAACTGTGACATATAAGCACAATGCACTTTTTTTCTGAATTTCTCGATACAAAGCATTTGGCCTAGGGGTGCCATGAAAATATTTTGATGCTCTAGGGTGCCGTGATTCAAAAAATTTGGGGAACCACTGCTATAGTGTGATATAATGTGAATAATGTTGCACTAGTGTGTGGCACAATCAGCCTTTGTGAGCTCAGCATGCACTGTTTCTGTATTATATATGGGGTTTGGGGGCATCAGTGCTCTTGCTGCCATAGGGAACCAAAATGAGCATTGTTACGGGTGATGGGTGCTTCTGGGTGATGGTATGTTCGGAGAGGGGTGCTCAATCAGTATTACTACTAGTGGCGATGCTCGGGGGCACTGACCAAATCTTGCCTAGTGTACCAGGTTGGTTATGGCCGGCCCTGCATCATACACACTGCTTCGTGACAAAACAAATACTGTGCACAAAGAATACTGAGGTAGCACATTGTAACCTGGACAACAGTGACTGGGGAGACATCCACCTAGCACAGAAAGCATTGATAGGACAGAGCGGCCAACAGACCTTTCAATTTAACTGGAGTGCGGATAATTCTTGACTCATACGCATACACTCGCAGCGCATACACTCGCAGACGCATACACTCGCAGCCTAGCTAACCTGGGAGGGGATGTGTACAAGAACACATCCCCTCGCATGCGTCCAAAGGAGAGATTAATCATTCGATGGTCCCGGAACATCAAATGATTTTTCTTCCCTTCCGACAGAACAGTCAGTCTAACTTAACTTTTATTTTCACCGCTGATCACCGAAAACGGGACGGGCTCTAAAGTCATGTGATGCCAGCCACCCACCTTGAGCAGGCAATGCCACGCCTGCCCTCTCAGGAGCGAACGGCCCGACTAGTGTGAAACTCGCCGACGCTGTTTGCTCCTGGGGTTTGCACATGCGCATAAACAAGCGCAATCCCCAAACATCGGGGAAGGGGCAGAATCGCCCATAGAACAGAGCGGCCAACAGGTGTTTTAAATATAACTGGAGTGTGGATACACGCGGATACACATCTGGAGTGCAGATGGAGTCGGACTTATTGTTGCTGGCGAACCGCCAGCAGCATGTTGCTGGCGATGCGCCAGCAACACGGCGCTCCATCTGACTGAGACGAGCGTGCGTCCCCCACGTACGCGCGTCTCAGTATCCGGGCGGCGAGGCGGACGCAATACTGTCCGCCTCCCACTCGAGGGGGCTGGGGGGGACTCGAGGACACTGCGGGGGTGTGGTCACCCGGTGTGGGCACCGGGCGACCGAGGGCAGCACCGTCGGAAGGGGACGCGCGCGCACCTCGTGCGCGCGCGTCCCCTTCTGGCATACAGATGGCGCGGGGCAGGGGATGGCGGCTGGTGTCGCCATCGCCATCCCCTGCAAAGATGAATACCGCTACATCTGTAATTCTGGACTCACCATTATATTAGATACAGGTGGGGCCACGCCAATGGGTCATAGGTACGTTTTTGTCACCTGCGATAGCTCAATGAATGTTCTATGGATTGCAAGTACCACTATATGCACATACAGCAAAACTCGCATCGCGGCAAACCTTTATGTAAGCCGAAGTGTCACATATGCTGGATAGATGGATGGACAGATAGATAGATGGACAGATAGATAGATAGATAGATAGCGAGTGAGAGACGTTATATAACTCTCAGCATTAGTGACAGCTCCGTTATTCCCCTGCAGAAGCCGCACGATGACCTTGACAGACTCCATGAAATAAAACAGCTAATTAAGCATCTGGTGCAGAGTTTCTATTACTGTTGTGAATGTCACAATTATTAACATTTCTAGAAGGAGAGCCATTACCCAATGTCATTGTCACGGTTACGCATCCGTTTGTTAAAGTTCTGCTTCTGTAAGTCACGAATACGAGTTTTTTAACTTTTCTCATTTCCTTCCTTTGTGAAATTCATGGCCACTCTCCTATAGTAACACTGCTGCCGCTATTGTATCTTGTGTACATGGCCGCTGTCCTATAGTAACACTGCTGCCGCTATTGTATCTTGTGTACATGGCCGCTCTCCTATAGTAACACTGCTGCCACTATTGTATCTTGTGTACATGGCTGCTCTCCTATAGTAACACTGCAGCCGCTATGGTATCTTGTGTACATGGCCGCTCTCCTATAGTAACACTGCTGCCGCTATTGTATCTTGTGTACATGGCCGCTGTCCTATAGTAACACTGCTGCCGCTATGGTATCTTGTGTACATGGCCGCTCTCCTATAGTAACACTGCTGCCGCTATTGTATCTTGTGTACATGGCCGCTGTCCTATAGTAACACTGCTGCCGCTATTGTATCTTGTGTACATGGCCGCTCTCCTATAGTAACACTGCTGCCACTATTGTATCTTGTGTACATGGCCGCTGTCCTATAGTAACACTGCTGCCGCTATGGTATCTTGTGTACATGGCCGCTCTCCTATAGTAACACTGCTGCCGCTATTGTATCTTGTGTACATGGCCGCTGTCCTATAGTAACACTGCTGCCGCTATTGTATCTTGTGTACATGGCCGCTGTCCTATAGTAACACTGCTGCCGCTATTGTATCTTGTGTACATGGCCGCTCTCCTATAGTAACACTGCTGCCACTATTGTATCTTGTGTACATGGCCGCTGTCCTATAGTAACACTGCTGCCGCTATGGTATCTTGTGTACATGGCCGCTCTCCTATAGTAACACTGCTGCCGCTATTGTATCTTGTGTACATGGCCGCTGTCCTATAGTAACACTGCTGCCGCTATGGTATCTTGTGTACATGGCCGCTCTCCTATAGTAACACTGCTGCCGCTATGGTATCTTGTGTACATGGCCGCTCTCCTATAGTAACACTGCTGCCGCTATGGTATCTTGTGTACATGGCCGCTCTCCTATAGTAACACTGCTGCCGCTATTGTATCTTGTGTACATGGCCGCTCTCCTATAGTAACACTGCTATTGTATCTTGTGTACATGGCCGCTCTCCTATAGTAACACTGCTGCCGCTATTGTATCTTGTGTACATGGCTGCTCTCATATAGTAACACTGCTGCCGCTATTGTATCTTGTGTACATGGCCGCTCTCCTATAGTAACACTGCTGCCGCTATAGTATCTTGTGTACATGGCCGCTCTCCTATAGTAACATTGCTGCCGCTATTGTATCTTGTGTACCTATAGTAACACTGCTGCCGCTATTGTATCTTGTGTACATGGCCGCTCTCCTATAGTAACACTGCTGCCGCTATTGTATCTTGTGTACATGGCTGCCTCCTATAGTAACACTGCTGCCGCTATTGTATCTTGTGTACATGGCCGCTCTCCTATAGTAACATTGCTGCCGCTATTGTATCTTGTGTACATGGCCGCTCTCCTATAGTAACACTGCTGCCGCTACTGTATCTTGTGTACATGGCCGCTCTCCTATAGTAACACTGCTGCCGCTATTGTATCTTGTGTACATGGCCGCTGTCCTATAGTAACACTGCTGCCGCTATTGTATCTTGTGTACATGGCCGCTCTCCTATAGTAACACTGCTGCCGCTATTGTATCTTGTGTACATGGCCGCTCTCCTATAGTAACACTGCTGCCGCTATTGTATCTTGTGTACATGGCCGCTCTCCTATAGTAACACTGCTGCCGCTATTGTATCTTGTGTACATGGCCGCTCTCCTATAGTAACACTGCTGCCGCTATTGTATCTTGTGTACATGGCTGCTCTCCTATAGTAACACTGCTGCCGCTATTGTATCTTGTGTACATGGCCGCTCTCCTATAGTAACACTGCTATTGTATCTTGTGTACATGGCCGCTCTCCTATAGTAACACTGCTATTGTATCTTGTGTACATGGCCGCTCTCCTATAGTAACACTGCTGCCGCTATTGTATCTTGTGTACATGGCCGCTCTCCTATAGTAACACTGCTGCCGCTATTGTATCTTGTGTACATGGCCGCTGTCCTATAGTAACACTGCTGCCGCTATTGTATCTTGTGTACATGGCCGCTCTCCTATAGTAACACTGCTATTGTATTTTGTGTACATGGCCGCTCTCCTATAGTAACACTGCTGCCGCTATTGTATCTTGTGTACATGGCCACTCTCCTATAGTAACACTGCTGCCGCTATTGTATCTTGTGTACATGGCTGCTCTCCTATAGTAACACTGCTGCCGCTATTGTATCTTGTGTACATGGCCGCTCTCCTATAGTAACACTGCTATTGTATCTTGTGTACATGGCCGCTCTCCTATAGTAACACTGCTATTGTATCTTGTGTACATGGCCGCTCTCCTATAGTAACACTGCTGCCGCTACTGTATCTTGTGTACATGGCCGCTCTCCTATAGTAACACTGCTGCCGCTACTGTATCTTGTGTACATGGCCGCTCTCCTATAGTAACACTGCTGCCGCTATTGTATCTTGTGTACATGGCCGCTCTCCTATAGTAACACTGCTATTGTATCTTGTGTACATGGCCGCTCTCCTATAGTAACACTGCTATTGTATCTTGTGTACATGGCCGCTCTCCTATAGTAACACTGCTGCCGCTACTGTATCTTGTGTACATGGCCGCTCTCCTATAGTAACACTGCTGCCGCTACTGTATCTTGTGTACATGGCCGCTCTCCTATAGTAACACTGCTGCCGCTATTGTATCTTGTGTACATGGCCGCTGTCCTATAGTTACACTGCTGCCGCTATTGTATCTTGTGTACATGGCCGCTGTCCTATAGTTACACTGCTGCCGCTATTGTATCTTGTGTACATGGCCGCTCTCCTATAGTAACACTGCTGTCGCTATTGTATCTTGTGTACATGGCCGCTCTCCTATAGTAACACTGCTGCCGCTATTGTATCTTGTGTACATGGCCGCTCTCCTATAGTAACACTGCTGTCGCTATTGTATCTTGTGTACATGGCCGCTGTCCTATAGTAACACTGCTGCCGCTATTGTATCTTGTGTACATGGCCGCTCTCCTATAGTAACACTGCTGCCGCTATTGTATCTTGTGTACATGGCCGCTGTCCTATAGTAACACTGCTGCCGCTATTGTATCTTGTGTACATGGCTGCTCTACTATAGTAACACTGCTGCTGCTATTGTATCTTGTGTACATGGCCGCTGTCCTATAGTAACACTGCTGCAGCTATTGTATCTTGTGTACATGGCCGCTCTCCTATAGTAACACTGCTATTGTATCTTGTGTACATGGCCGCTCTCCTATAGTAACACTGCTGCCGCTACTGTATCTTGTGTACATGGCCGCTCTCCTATAGTAACACTGCTGCCGCTACTGTATCTTGTGTACATGGCCAATGTCCTATAGTTACACTGCTGCCGCTATTGTATCTTGTGTACATGGCCGCTGTCCTATAGTTACACTGCTGCCGCTATTGTATCTTGTGTACATGGCCGCTGTCCTATAGTAACACTGCTGCCGCTATTGTATCTTGTGTACATGGCCGCTGTCCTATAGTTACACTGCTGCCGCTATTGTATCTTGTGTACATGGCCGCTCTCCTATAGTAACACTGCTGCCGCTATTGTATCTTGTGTACATGGCCGCTCTCCTATAGTAAAACTGCTATTGTATCTTGTGTACATGGCCGCTCTCCTATAGTAACACTGCTGCCGCTATTGTATCTTGTGTACATGGCCACTCTCCTATAGTAACACTGCTGCCGCTACTGTATCTTGTGTACATGGCCGCTCTCCTATAGTAACACTGCTGCCGCTACTGTATCTTGTGTACATGGCCGCTCTCCTATAGTAACACTGCTGCCGCTATTGTATCTTGTGTACATGGCCGCTCTCCTATAGTTACACTGCTGCCGCTATTGTATCTTGTGTACATGGCCGCTCTCTTATAGTAAAACTGCTGCCGCTATTGTATCTTGTGTACATGGCCGCTCTCCTATAGTAACACTGCTGCCGCTACTGTATCTTGTGTACATGGCCGCTCTCCTATAGTAACACTGCTGCCGCTATTGTATCTTGTGTACATGGCTGCCTCCTATAGTAACACTGCTGCCGCTATTGTATCTTGTGTACATGGCCGCTCTCCTATAGTAACATTGCTGCCGCTATTGTATCTTGTGTACATGGCCGCTCTCCTATAGTAACACTGCTGCCGCTATTGTATCTTGTGTACATGGCCGCTCTCCTATAGTAACACTGCTGCCGCTATTGTATCTTGTGTACATGGCCGCTGTCCTATAGTAACACTGCTGCCGCTATTGTATCTTGTGTACATGGCCGCTCTCCTATAGTAACACTGCTATTGTATCTTGTGTACATGACCGCTCTCCTATAGTAACACTGCTGCCGCTATTGTATCTTGTGTACATGGCCGCTCTCCTATAGTAACACTGCTATTGTATCTTGTGTACATGGCCGCTGTCCTATAGTAACACTGCTGCCGCTATTGTATCTTGTGTACATGGCCGCTCTCCTATAGTAACACTGCTGCCGCTATTGTATCTTGTGTACATGGCCGCTCTCCTATAGTAACGCTGCTGCCGCTATTGTATCTTGTGTACATGGCCGCTCTCCTATAGTAACACTGCTGTCGCTATTGTATCTTGTGTTCATGGCCGCTCTCCTATAGTAACACTGCTGCCGCTATTGTATCTTGTGTACATGGCCGCTCTCCTATAGTAACACTGCTGCCGCTATTGTATCTTGTGTACATGGCCGCTCTCCTATAGTAACACTGCTGCCGCTATTGTATCTTGTGTACATGGCCGCTGTCCTATAGTAACACTGCTGCCGCTATTGTATCTTGTGTACATGGCCGCTCTCCTATAGTAACACTGCTGCCGCTATTGTATCTTGTGTACATGGCCGCTGTCCTATAGTAACACTGCTGCCGCTATTGTATCTTGTGTACATGGCCGCTGTCCTATAGTAACACTGCTGCAGCTATTGTATCTTGTGTACATGGCCGCTGTCCTATAGTAACACTGCTGCCGCTATTGTATCTTGTGTACATGGCCGCTCTCCTATAGTAACACTGCTGCAGCTATTGTATCTTGTGTACATGGCCGCTGTCCTATAGTAACACTGCTGCAGCTATTGTATCTTGTGTACATGACCGCTCTCCTATAGTAACACTGCTGCCGCTATTGTATCTTGTGTACATGGCCGCTCTCCTATAGTAACACTGCTGCCGCTATTGTATCTTGTGTACATGGCCGCTCTCCTATAGTAACACTGCTGCCGCTATTGTATCTTGTGTACATGGCCGCTGTCCTATAGTAACACTGCTGCCGCTATTGTATCTTGTGTACATGGCCGCTCTCCTATAGTAACACTGCTGCCGCTATTGTATCTTGTGTACATGGCCGCTCTCCTATAGTAACACTGCTGCCGCTATTGTATCTTGTGTACATGGCCGCTCTCCTATAGTAACACTGCTGCCGCTATTGTATCTTGTGTACATGGCCGCTCTCCTATAGTAACACTGCTGCCGCTATTGTATCTTGTGTACATGGCCGCTCTCCTATAGTAACACTGCTGCCGCTATTGTATCTTGTGTACATGGCCGCTCTCCTATAGTAACACTGCTGCCGCTATTGTATCTTGTGTACATGGCCGCTCTCCTATAGTAACACTGCTGCCGCTATTGTATCTTGGGTACATGGCCGCTCTCCTATAGTAACACTGCTGCCGCTATTGTATCTTGTGTACATGGCCGCTCTCCTATAGTAACACTGCTATTGTATCTTGTGTACATGGCCGCTGTCCTATAGTAACACTGCTGCCGCTATTGTATCTTGTGTACATGGCTGCTCTACTATAGTAACACTGCTGCCGCTATTGTATCTTGTGTACATGGCCGCTCTCCTATAGTAACACTGCTGCCGCTATTGTATCTTGTGTACATGGCCGCTCTCCTATAGTAACACTGCTGCCGCTATTGTATCTTGTGTACATGGCCGCTCTCCTATAGTAACACTGCTGCCGCTATTGTATCTTGTGTACATGGCCGCTCTCCTATAGTAACACTGCTGCCGCTATTGTATCTTGTGTACATGGCCGCTCTCCTATAGTAACACTGCTATTGTATCTTGTGTACATGGCCGCTCTCCTATAGTAACACTGCTATTGTATCTTGTGTACATGGCCGCTCCCCTATAGTAACACTGATGCCGCTATTGTATCTTGTGTACAGTACTCTGGAAGTGATCCAGTCTTTGTGGCTGTGACCCCCCCCCCCCCCCAGGAATGGCGCCGTGACACATTGTAATCACTATGATGTGTAACGTTGGCCGCAGAGTGAAATCTCTCTGAAGGATTTCCACCCAAGCTCAAACTGTGGGTCTATGGGGTAAGATGCTCGTGTTTGCAGAGGAGAAGACATTTAGAGTCTGATCCAGGCCTCATTTGGCAGAATCTGGGGAGGGCCGCCCCTGACTATAACAAAATTAAGGATGACTCTAAGAGAGGTGTCCTTGTTGAACGTAACACAAGCGGCAGGTGTTGAGCTTCTAAGATGACACCTCCACACGTTCTCCTGAGGTTCTGGAGAGTCGGTGTTGGTGGGTGGGAAGTTGTGGGAGCTATAAGCCGATGTTTTGCCTAGGGGGCCGATAAACCTTGCACCGAAAACCTTGACCAGAATGGGGCACTGCTGCTCCGCAAATGCAGCCAAGAACTAGAAGTGATTGTTCTTGTCCTAGGCTTTTATTTGGGTCATAACTGATCTGCGCATTAGTGAGTGGACAAGCGGGACTATGAGTTTTTTGGGGGAAATTTTCATGTTTTACTATCCACATGGCAGGGTGGCCCACTGCTGGGCAATACCTGAATACCAAGAAAGTGCTAAATAAACAAGACGTAGAATTTGAATGGTTGCTACGGGCAACATCCCATCCCATAGAACTCCCATCTTAGTAAATTTATCCCACAGTGTCGATAGGTCAACATCAAAATATTGACATGCAAAAAAACCCGATAATGACAAAAAGTCAACATCGACAAAAGGTTTCCACGAGCAAACGGTCAACATGAACAGGTCGACATTGTTTTTATTATTTTATTTTTTGGACTTTTTAAAATACTTTTATCATACACGTGGACTCTGATTGGGAGCGGTACCACTCGGCACCACGCCCGAAGCATGGCAAGCGAAGCGAGTCAGATGTAGGTATGCGCTACACTAATCGGTGGTTTGTGTCGACATTGACACATACTGTACAACTTAAACAAAATAACTTATGTCAACCATTTTCTTGTGTCGACACTTTGGCTAGGTAGACACTGTTCCTGTCTACCTTTTGTCAATGCCTAGACACTATAGCAACTACAACAATAAGGTTCTGGAATCCCTGTAAAATGATGGGGGAGGTACGGAATCCCTGTAATACATGGGGTGGATTAGATTTTGCTCACCAATTTTCAAGATTTTTTTTTTTTTAGAAAATAGTCTACAAAAATAATATATACAGGTGCATTGTATATTGCATTCAGGTTCCACTTGCATTGATTTTTAGAAAAGATAATTATTGCCGTTATTCTCCTTGATGTTCTCATTAAGACGACATTGATCCGTTCCGCCATTGAACCACAAAATACCCAGGAAAAATATTGCAGGCACTCTGCAGCCTGGAGGACGGAGATAAGGGAGGGTATGGAGGAATATATTGGGGCTCTTATGTTCATTCTAGTTCACCAGGAGTCGCTACTGTTGTATGAAAGATTAAGGGGCCTCGTTACACAGAACGGGAGATTATCCTGATTGTATGGAAACACAATGTCCCAATGACTTAGAGATAACCCGCCTGACTCTGATTGGTATGTGGTCCCTGGGTCAACAATATCTAGGGCGACGGTCACTAGTTTGACCGCCAATGGTAGACAGCGACAAGGTTGGCACTGACAGATGGTCAACACAAGCTTAAGGTTCACATGGGCATGGCCGACACAAGTTTTTCAATTTTTTTTGGTGTAGACCAACTTGGTTCATACTTTACTATCCAAGTGGACATAGAGTGAGAATATAATAGTATGCCCGGAGCCCTGAGGGCCATGTAAGGGGACACGGCACACATACATAGACATAGACACCTCAAAAACCGTGAAAACCTCATATCGACCTTGTATTTGTTGACCATGCCCAAGTGGAGCTTCTTGCTATGTCGACCTATGGTATGTCAATCATTTTGAGGTGTCAGTCGACCTAGACATTGTCAGCCCACTATACCGTAACCCTCTGAGTAGCATGCAGGTCACAATGCGGACACACGTTGAATGCACGTGGATTGCAAACCAAGTGTACTGTGACTATAGGTGGGAACTAATGTGTGTGCGTCACACTGCCCCATAGAGGGGCACCTGTCATCATTATCTTTGGCACTCACACGTAGGTGCAAGCAATAAGGCTGAAATAACCATAAGCATGACTCAGAATACTGTATGTAACTCTGCCTACCCGGCCAATGCATACCATGACACTCCACCATAAGACAGCTCTCGTCTGCATACTCCCAGCTGCCAGGATACACACAGATGACCGGCGGTGGGGATGCTAGATTCTTGGGGGGATACCGATGCTGGCATCATGATGCAGGGAACCCGACAGGGGTCTGGTAAGTATACTTTCCTTTAGTCCCCCCCCCCCCTTAACCCTCCCCTTGCAGCCAGACCCTAAACCTCCCCACCAGTGCCTACCCCTGACCTTCATCCCCTGCTGCCTAACCCTGCCTTCCCATGGCCTAATCCCCCTCCTCGCAGCCTAACCCAAACCCTCCTGTAGCCATATATTAAACTTTACATTTTGGCATTTAGTGTTCCTTAACCCTATTAATATCTCTGTTATATTTCCATATTCAGGACTCTATTGCATCATTTAATGGCATTGCACAATATATGTGCTTCTTATTGCACTCCAATCAGATTCCTCCCAGCATTCCCCATGTCGCATGCGTCACACAACATATTTACAGGCATTCTCCCCGGTCACAAATTGATGCCTTCAACCTCCCTTTCCCACCAATTACTGAAGGACGCTCAGGTTACTGCGATAGTGCCATGACGGAGACGTTCACCATGAGCAGAGCATCTCACATTGGGATGAAGGAGGAAGGAAAGGTCACAGGAAAGGATGGAACTGATGGAGACCATGTTTCTGCGTGTGCACTCTGTGATTTTGATGACCAGTCCGAGACAAAAAGAGGTCAATGGCTGCTGTATTCTCATGGATGGTCACCTTCCAACCTCATGAGCGTGTGCTGAATGGTATGTAGCCTCACACATGGGACCAGGTGCAGGGCCAGTGTAAGGTTTCTCGGCACCCTATGCCAAACTTCAACCTACTGCCACACCAACCCCACATTCCCATCAATACCCACTTTCCAGCACCTGAAGTGGTGTCTTAGAGGTTCCACAGTCACCACCTGCTTTAAGTACACCAAGGATCTCTTCCTCATAGACATCCTTAATTTTGTGATAGGCCAGCTCCCTGGGGCCCCCTCCCCAGGTCCCGGCACCCTAGTCAGCTACCTACTGGTAGAACCGCCCCTGACCAGGTGGCCCCACTAGTTTTGTCTGTGTCTGTGAGTACATTCCTGCAGGGAAAAATTGAGATCGATCGGCCAGGTGCTCTCTAAGCATTGAACGATGGCTGCTTAGTGAGTGGTACAGAATTACCTCCATTGTCCATCGTTGTCAATCAGTATTCTGTCCGTCAGCAACCTATCATTATATTACGCCTAGACCAAGCAGTTGTTGTTACCCTGGTTGGGAGCTTCTCAATGTTGCACCAATGCCAGGTTATTGGCATGTTAATAGATGCCAGGGGGTACTCAGCATGATATGTGTAAGACTGGCACACCTGTTCCTTATAAGTTTTGATTTCTTTACTATGTGACCAACTGTGATCTTATATTAAACATACAAATTACATTTATAGGAGCAAAGTGATGGATAATGCAATGTGGTGATTATACTCAGCGTGCATGGTGGGATGCTACGGCTTCATTAAAGAACAAGTAACGCCAGTATTCGGCATTTGGTTATATCTGTGTGTTACAGGGAGGATATACAGAATATACCCGGTGTTGAATATGACCATTATGCCATTGGTACTCAGTATCCTGGTCAGTGTACCTCCTGCCCGCAAACAGCTCGTTACAGCCTTCGTTAGAAGAATTAATTGTTTTTTAGTAAATAAGGAACCATAACATTTTGCAGAGCTGGACATGCAGAACATACTAAAACTTTGACATAATAGCAGAACCCTCTCTTTGACCAATCAGAGTGCTCCTCATGCATCCTACGAGAGCAACCAGTGAACCTTCAGTATTGTTGGGGCAATGCTAGTAGTCATTGTTTGTTACCCATGTAGTGTTTATTTTTTACAGATTCTATGCATGCTACAGCTTGAGCCACGCTTAGTCGTCCTTACAGCACGCATATTGTGTTTTGGCGTGCCACAGTTGGAGCACGCACAGACACATTGGCCCTTATTCTGATCGGTGCGGCCGGATCCGAATATGCGGCCAGGACAGTGTGTCCGAAACCCCGCCTTCCATACGGATCGCCAACTCCGTCCGAACGCGGTAAGAAGCTGTCCGAACGGACCGCACGTGTATTTCTCATGAATACACACCTCCATCTCAGGGAACCTCCCCCATCATTCGATGGTCGCAGACCATTGAATGCAGGACCGAGTGGCCAGGCAGCTCCCGCAACCTCAGACCACACGGGCATTTCTCCGTACAAAAGCAGGGATCTGGGCGGGCAGCAGACATCCGGCAATGTCATCTGTCCGCCCCCTACACGTGCGTCACGACCGCATTACCATACGTACGCCCAGCGTTTTCATGAAAACTCCCATGAAACGCGGGGTGTAAACATATGGTAATGAGCCCAAATAGCCCTTCACGCCCCTCTCCACCCCTGTTCGTAGTGTACATATTTCATGCGGAATTAGGCCGTGCATTTCGCTCGCACATGCGCAGAGACAAAACATCGGCGGCCCGAACGCACGCGGACATTACCGCACCAACCAGAATAAGGGCCATTGAGACAACATGCACAGCATGCAATACACACATCCACTACTGGGTGGGCTCCACTAATCCATTGACTGTATAGGAACCCTTCTGAAAAATTTAAACGTGTAATGAGATGGCGAATGAAGGGTCAGGGGTGTGTTTAAATACTGTAAGTAAAGATTTTTTCCACTGTGTGTGTGCTGTGTTTATTGTGTTTTATTTTTCTACAGGTGTTACGACAGAACTAGCTTTGTGTTTTTAGAGTTCCTCAAAAATATATGTTATGTCTACTTTTTTCAACTATGTAATAAAACTACACCCATCAACCCAGGGCTGGATGTCCATAGGGGCAGTGGTAAAACCTCAGAGGGTGCCATGAAGGCCGCTGACGGGACCCGTATCTGCAGTGCAGACTGGCCCAGCCAATGAGGGACTCTTCCCAGGTGCTTCCCAGGCACATAGAGTTGGTGGCACGGTGGAGCAGATAGGTGGCATGTAATAGGTCATGTTGCCACCTATCTGCTCTGGGTGTGGTATAGGGGTCCGACAGTCGGGATCCTGACAGTCATTATCCCGACATCGGGATCCCAACTGGCCAAACCCAGACAGAATGGTGAGCACAACTAAGCCCCTTGCGGGCTCGCCATGCTGAGGGCACGGTGGCTCTACTCTATTCTCCCTCTATGGGGGGTCGTGGACCTCCACGAGGAGGGAGGAGGAGGGAGGAGGAGGGAGGAGAAGGAGGTTTAAAAGTACAGTAGATAACAAAGTAATGAGTAGTGAGACAGGAAGGTGAGGAGGTACAAACAGCTAGAGCAATAAGGTGAATGTAGTTAAGGAAGGTGACAGAAGGGAATGTAAAGCTATGGAGAAGAGCAAGAGACGACAAAATATCGAAGGTGTCCATTACAGGTGGAAGATGAAGTCCTCTCGGGATACTCAAAATTTTTGTGGCAGCTGAAAAAGTGGGGTTACGAATGAGAATATTTTAATCAACTATTATGAAAGTAGATCTATTCTGAATTTTTGGAGGAACTAGGTCCTGCGCTCCTATCCCAGCTGCCTTGAACTCTCACTAAGGTCTCCCTCAGACCTTGTAAATTTGCGAGATAAAGGGTGGGTGTGATAAAGGAGTCATATCAAGTAGGATCATATAAAGGATGATATAAAACATGAAATCTTCTTATCCCCAAAGGTATTTGGAGCCAGCAAGGATGGTTAAGGCAGGGATGCAGTCCGGAAGTACACCCTGCTTTGGCTCCAAATACCTTAGCACTGGGCAGGTCCAAACAATGGAATGGAATACCAGTCACCTCCGACGCGTTTCGAGCATCTAAGTGCTCTTCTTCCTAGGCGCAGTGACTGGTATCTGAACTGGGCCAGTATTATTGGGCGGACATGGTGCTCAATAAACCCGTGACCAAGCTTAGCTGCCCTGCACAAAAGCCCCCTTGTTCTTGTGTGCAGGGCAGCAACACTGGTCTCACGGTGACCATTATGAGTGTTTCAGCCCCAATGCTCTTATTTGTTTGCGAAACACACTTTGCACCTAGGTTTCTGGTTTGTCTACAGTATGTGTCCTAGGTACACAGAGATGACACCGAAACATGTACAGGGAATGTGGATTTCAGAAGAGGCAAGCACACACCGAATGGAAGGAAGTGAACATTTTTCTACTTTTGCTAATAGGGAACTATAATTCCTTCGCCATGGAATTTTTTTTGTGTACTAGCAACATAATGAGACACAAGAATCAGCTGCCATGGAAACAGATAAAGGGAACAAAAATGCTTCTTTGTGCTCAGCGATGGTTTCCAATGTGACAGCGCACTATCTGAGTTCCATCGTTACTGCATGTCTCAGATTAAAGAACGTGACACCAATTAGATCTGTTTTACATTCAGCAGATTTTCAGTTTACCGCCGAGCAAGCAAAAAAATCGATACACCGCGGCGCCTTTGTACTCCGCACAACCTGGTGTCTGATGTAAAGCTATTGGGCCTTATTCTGATTAACTTGCTGCTTAGAGAGCCATTTAATGCCGCCCGCCGGCCGAGAGAATACGCGCCTCCACGCCGCCGTCCGAACATCCCCACAGCATTGCGAATGGATCGCCGACCATCGCCGACCATCGAATGATTTTTCCCCTGTTCACAAATATAAGTATGTTTTGACCTGTAATTTTGCCATCCGGATCCGAGAAACTGGGCAGGCGGCTGAAGTCCTGTGATATCAGCCGCCTGCTGTCTGCGTTTGCATGGGGACACCCAGTGTTTTCCTGAGCGCACCAGCGTTTTTGTGGGTACAGCAGCCCCAAATGTTCAAATGTGAATATGCACAGAGTGCAAAATCGTTTAATAGTGCGGATACGCTGGGGATTGATCGGACCAGAATTAGGCCAATTGTTCGATGTCTACAAAAATCTTTGCGTTGGGATAACTGCGACCGTCTCCCTATTTCTCCCATGCTTGCAAATTAAATCTAAACAATGGGTTTTGTGTTCAAAGCCAACGCACTTTGATGGTACGCAGAATATCATGTCATTAATCTTTTGAAGTCTTGGAAGGAGCTGTGCTGGGTTGATTGAGAGTAGACCAGCAGGGGATGTAATGGGAACGTCTAACGGGGAGCTGTGAATTTGTACATTAAACTACAGAGCGGCTGAGGATATAATAATACCACGTTAATCTGCACCCTGTCACACTCATTTCCTAAACTAGGTCATGTTCGGGGGAAACTGCACCTTTAATGCAATTTTCTTTTAAGGGAGCAACATTAAACCCCGTCAGCTTTCAGGATTCTCAGCAGGAGACCGCTTGTTATAGTTTCATCAATCACGGAAGGGAAGCGGCGCAGGAAGGAGCAGGGAGATCAGTGCAGCAGGAGTTGCCGATTCTGGGCTGGTCTCATATACTGGTGGTGACAGTCTTCTGTGATATATAGTAGTGAGGAGAACTCTGGGGATGATGGAGAAGTGTCACCGGTGTTGTCGCTCTGAGCATGTCGGCAGCACTTTAATAGCTAAGAGCGCCTGTATTAAGCCAGACTTCATCACCAAAGCAGGATGTGGTCACAGTGTCTAGGTCAACAGTTAAAAGGTTGTCCTCTATTCGTCGACAGTCGAAAGGTCGACACACGGAAAAGGTCAAAACGCATTAGGTCGACATGGTGTGGCAGGGACAGCATACCAAACACATGATGGTAATATGGAGGATCCAGTCCAGGTTTTAGAGCAGTGACAGCAGGAAAACTGATGTGATCAGGGTTGGGCTGATTAGCAGCACCTGTGCTCTCCTGATATAAGTGTTTCCAGGGCAGAGGGTCAGAGCTCCTGATGGCGGAACAGCTGCCCAGGTGATACCTGGAGGTTTGGGCTACGGTAAGGACCACTGGAACATACTGAGGAGTTTGTACTATGCGGTGACACCTGTATGCTGCAATGCTGGAACCACGCTTGCCTACGCTGATTACCTGGTATGCTGTATTACCTGCTACAAAATAAAGACCAAGACTTCATCTTATCCAGTGTATGCGATTCCTTGCCACAATGGTCAAATGGTCGACACAAACAAAAAGGTAAACGCAAGCAAAATGTCAACATGGAAAAAGGTTGACATGAGTTCTCCATAATATTTTTTTTAAACCAACTTGATCATACTTTGCCATCCCAGTGGGCATAGATGGTATATAAAACAGTGCCTGAAGCATGGCGAGCGCGCTGTCCAAAAGGTGAAAAACTCATGTTGCCCCTTTTCCAAGTCAACCTATTTTTTTGTGTCGACCATTTACTCATGCCTATCTAATGCATGTCTGCATTTTTGGTGTGTTGACCTTTTAGCTGTTGACCTTTTGACTGTCAACCTAGCCACTGTCCTCCTAACAACCCATACCCCCCATACCCATAGCTTGCCACTGTGTGCTTTTCATATGCTGTCTGGCATAACAGAGCGGTGTGAACGGATGCCGCATACAGGCGTGCAGCATTTATATTGTAACATAGCAGGGGCATCCCATCATCTTGGAAAGTCTTGGCCATGCCCTCAACATGACACGCAATGAGACGTGGCACGTGAAGATACCCTTGCTCCTAACACATTTTGGGAGGTAAGCCGTTGTGATGTGTGTGTGTGTGTGTGTGGGGGGTGTGTGTGTGTGTGGGGGGTGTGTGTGTGTGTGTGGGGGGGGGGGGGTCACTGCATCATGGAAGATCTTTGTTCCTTAAATGAATTTCCCTAATAACAATAAATAAATAATTGGGGGCTGTGATTGGGTTGTGGCCACATGACTCGTGTCACTAGACCCCGCTCCTCCACGGACCGCTGATTCCCACTTACTGTTCTGTTCACTTTACTAGCTGTTCGGCAGAATGCAGGAGGGGTGCCAACTCTTCCAGGGGTGTTGGAAACTACCCCAAAAATAAGGTGTCCCATGCAGAATCCAGTAGACAAGGACTGTGGGACACATTAGTATTATTGTGTGCATCGTGGCACACTTGCATCATGCTATGCTGTGGCATCCCGGGGACAGGGAGTGGGGGATGTATCATTCAGATACAGGACAGAAGCCATTGTATAGGTCAACAGTATTATGGTCTACAGTCAATAGGTCGACCACTATAGGTTGTATGAAAAAAAGCTTTTTTTTTCCATACTTTATTATCCAAGTGTATGGCATGGTAAGCGAAGTGAGCCATGTGAGGGGATGTGGTCCACTTATACGGTGTCCATGTCAACCTACTGTATGTCAACACAGACATGTGCCTTACACTAGTGGCTCCCCGTGTGATACAGTCTGTGCCTTACACTAGTGGCTACCCGTGTGATACAGTCTGTGCCTTACACTAGTGGCTCCAGGTGTGATACATTATGTGCCTTACACTAGTGGCTCCCCGTGTGATACATTGTGTGCCTTACACTAGTGGCTCCCCGTGTGATACAGTGTGTGCCTTACACTAGTGGCTCCCCATGTGATACATTATGTGCCTTACACTAGTGGCTGCCCGTGTGATACAGTCTGTGCCTTACACTAGTGGCTACCCGTGTGATACAGTCTGTGCCTTACACTAGTGGCTCCCCGTGTGACACATTGTGTGCCTTATACTAGTGGCTGCCCGTGTGACACATTGTGTGCCTTACACTAGTGGCTCCCCGTGTGATACAGTGTGTGCCTTACACTAGTGGCTGCCCGTGTGATACATTATGTGCCTTACACTAATGGCTCCCCGTGTGATACATTATGTGCCTTACACTAGTGGCTCCCCGTGTGATACATTGTGTGCCTTACACTAGTGGCTCCCCATGTGATACAGTGTGTGCCTTACACTAGTGGCTGCCCGTGTGATACATTATGTGCCTTACACTAATGGCTCCCCGTGTGATACATTATGAGCCTTACACTAGTGGCTCCATGTGTGATACATTATGTGCCTTACACTAGTGGCTCCCCATGTGATACAGTATGTGCCTTACACTAGTGGCTGCCCGTGTGATACAGTCTGTGCCTTACACTAGTGGCTCCCCGTGTGATAAAGTGTGTGCCTTACACTAGTGGCTGCCTGTGTGATACATTATGTGCCTTACACTAGTGGCTGCCTGTGTGATACATTATGTGCCTTACACTAGTGGCTCCCCATGTGATACAGTATGTGCCTTACACTAGTGGCTCGCTGTGTGATACAGTATGTGCCTAAAGCTTAGAAAGTTTGCCTGAATCGCCCCTTGTGTACATCGCTATCGCCCGGCCGAATTGAGGCAAGAATATTTTGAGTAGACACTGCAGTGTCTATTCGGCTGTACACACAGGCTGCTGCAGGGGAAGGCAGCCGGCTTATCTCTGTCAGCGACATCCCGAATATGACCAAGCAAAATCGCTTAGTCAAAATCACCCAGCCGCAGCCCATGTGTGCACCCCTCTACGCTAATGGACACAAGGACACACCCAGCTGCAGCCCGTGTGTGCACCCCTCTACGCTAATGGACACAAGGACACACCCAGCTGCAGCCCGCGTGTGCACACCTCTATGCTAATGGACACAAGGACACTCCCAGATGCAGCCCGTGTGTGCACCCCTCTACGCTAATGGACACAAGGACACTCCCAGATGCAGCCCGTGTGTGCACCCCTCTACGCTAATGGACACAAGGACACTCCCAGCAGCAGCCCATTTGTGCACCCCTCTACGCTAATGAACACAAGGACACTCCCAGCAGCAGCCCGTGTGTGCACCCCTCTACGCTAATGGACACAAGGACACTCCCAGCAGCAGACTGTGTGTGCACCCCTCTACGCTAATGGCTCAGCCAAGGACACACTACAGAAGCACAAAGGTTTGTGAAGACTATAAAATACAGTACACACTAATCAACTGGCCTACTGTACATTAATTAGTAATATAAGATGTAAATATAATCCTGATATAGAACAATAAGGGGGCGTCCGATTCCAAGTCTCAGTTACACCTCTGCCATTGGTGCACTGCAGCACAGGGTCAGGCAGGGCCGGATTTGTGCCTAGGCCCGTGAGGCACCGGCCTCAGGGCGGCACCAATTAAGGGCGGCAGGCTGACATTCTGTTAAAAGGCACAGCGGGTGGGCAGCGGCGAGTGACGAGCGCCGCCGCATAGATGAATTATATGTAGGCGGCAGCGCCACTAGTCACCCGCCACTGCCCATCCACTCTGCCATGCACATTACCTCTGGTGGCTGGGTCCGAGGGTCCCCCTGCGCGTCCGGAAATGGCTCAGGCTCACTGCTGCCGGCTTCCACCCATTGGCTACTCTAAACACACACACACACAGTCTATTGGCTGCTGTGTATCCAACAGCTGAGCGGCGCGCAGATCCTCCCTGTGCTCATCACAGTGTGTGAGCCGGAGAGAGACTGACGGAGACACTGTGCTAATCACTGTACTAATAAGTGCCTCCCCCCCTCCGAGTCCTCCGTACAGTGAGCAGTCCAGAGTGCTTAAAAAAAATATTAAGGTGGGCTACAGTTACATTTTTATGAAATATATATATAAATAACAATGTATATACATATATGATTACATTAAAATGGGGGGGGGGGGGGGGGGACACAAAAATGTTGTGCCTAGGGGCGGCCTGACCCCTAAATTCACCCCTGGGGTCAGGACAATGGGCCGTGATTGTCAGTCATTCAGGATGTAATTATTAATGTTCAGTACGAACAATGGACCTGATTCTGAGTGATACACTGTGTCCGCATTCTAGGGGAGATGTATCAAGCAGTATGTGGCCGCTGGAGATGCGCGGCGGCCACTTTTTCGGGTTTTGGATCTCCCTTCGTGTTTTGGATCTGGATTGGTTTTGGCAAAACCACCCTTGCGGGTTTTGGTTTTGGATCTGGATTTTTTTTTTAAAAATGCTAAAAATGGCTAAAATAACAGAATTTGGGCCTGTTTTTGCCCCTAAAGTATTATTGACCTCAATAACATTAGTTTCCACTCATTTCTAGTCAATTTTGATCACTTCACAGCTCACAAAATTGTTTTCATTGACTGTAGTTGGGCCAAAAGGTTATACCGAGGTAGCTGGATGACTAAGCTAAGCGACAGCAGTGGGCATCACATACATGTGGACCTTACACTTCCAACCTGGCAGAGCGGCACTGCAGGGCAGACAGGGTGGCAGTTTAATAAACTACCGCAAAAAAAGAGAAATGCTCCAAAGAGCAAAAAATACAAAGAGGTGCAAAATGAAATAGTCCTTGGGCCTTCCCACCCACCCTTATGTTGTATATAGGGCATGCACAGTTTAACAAGTTTATTTTTCTTATTTTACACTGGACACAGTCCGTTACACTGGACACTGGATACAGCCCTTTACACTGGACACTGGATATAGCCCGTCACACTGGACACTAGATATAGTCCGTCACACTGGACACTGGATATAGTCCGTCACACTGGACACTAGATATAGTCCGTCACACTGGACACTAGATATAGTCCGTCACACTGGACACTAGATATAGTCCGTCACACTGGACACTAGATATAGTCCGTCACACTGGACACTAGATATAGTCCGTCACACTGGACACTGGATATAGTCCGTCACACTGGACACTGGATATAGTCCGTCACACTGGACACTGGATATAGTCCGTCACACTGGACACTGGATATAGTCCGTCACACTGGACACTGGATATAGTCCGTCACACTGGACACTGGACACTAGATATATGCCATCACACTGGACACTAGATATATGCCGTCACACTGGATATAGGCCGTCACACTGGACACAGCCCGTTACACTGGACATAGCCCGTCACACTGGACACTGGATATAGTCCGTCACACTGGACACTGGATATATGCCGTCACACTGGACACAGCCCGTTACACTGGACACTGGATACAGCCCGTCACCCTGGACACAGCCCCTGGACACTGGACACAGCCCCTGACACACTGGACACAGCCCCTGACACACTGGACACAGCCCCTGACACACTGGACACAGCCCCTGGACACAGCCCCTAAAACACTGGACACAGCCCCTTGTATTATGGACACTGCAGCCCCTGTACACTGAGTGTACAGTCAGCAGCACTGCAGCCCCTGCGTGTGAGCACTGCAGCACCTAGTTTACAACAAAATAAATAATCACTAAATAAATCACAGCACAGGGCACGGAGCACAGATCCCAACCACCCTCTTCCCTCTCCTATGCTGGAGTAAAGATGGCGGGGCGCGCGTGCGTCTTATATAGAATCCAGATCCCGCGAGAATCTGATGATAACTTTTTGCCTCGTTTTCGGTCCGGAATTCAGGCGGGAACTCCCGAGTCGGCTCGGATCACCATATTCGGATCTGTCTGATCCCGGAGATCCGACCCGCTCATCTCTAGTGGCCGCATTCTAGGGGGAGATGTATCAAGCAGTACGTGGCTGCACTCTAGGGGGAGATGTATCAAGCAGTATGTGGCCGCACTCTAGGGGGAGATGTATCAAGCAGTACGTGGCTGCACTCTAGGGGGAGATGTATCAAGCAGTATGTGGCCGCACTCTAGGGGGAGATGTATCAAGCAGTAAGTGGCCACACTCTAGGGGGAGATGTATCAAGCAGTATGTGGCCGCACTCTAGGGGGAGATGTATCAAGCAGTATGTGGCCGCACTCTAGGGGGAGATGTATCAAGCAGTATGTGGCCACACTCTAGGGGAGATGTATCAAGCAGTATGTGGCCGCACTCTAGGGGGAGATGTATCAAGCAGTAAGTGGCCACACTCTAGGGGGAGATGTATCAAGCAGTATGTGGCCGCACTCTAGGGGAGATGTATCAAGCAGTATGTGGCCGCACTCTAGGGGGAGATGTATCAAGAAGTACGTGGCCGCACTCTAGGGGGAGATGTATCAAGCAGTAAGTGGCCACACTCTAGGGGGAGATGCATCAAGCAGTACGTGGCCGCACTCTAGGGGAGATGTATCAAGCAGTACGTGGCCGCACTCTAGGGGAGATATTTCAAGCCTTGGAGAGGGATAAAGTGCAGAACTTGCCTTAAGCAACCGATAAGCTTCTGCCATTTTATACACTGTGCCCAATTAGTGGTAACGTAGACCCACACGGGCTCGCTTCACTTACACACTATAGTCGAGGTTCCATGCCCACTCTGCCTGCACTCGTTACAGCATATTATTCTCAGTCAGAAGCCACATGTACAGACACAGTCATTAGGGTGACCCATTCATCCTCTTAATCCGGGACACATATTAATTACACAGGTTCTGTGGCTGGCTTTCACCTGGTTTTAATCTGCCACACCTCAAGTATCCATTTCACCTGGTTTTAAACTGCCACAGAACCTGTGTAATTAATATGTGTCCCGTATTAAAGGGATGAGTTGGTCACCCTAACAGTCATGCTCATTGTTCCTGCAGTCGCGCCATCCAGGTATCCTAGTTGCGCTATAATAATGACATGTTAAAGTGCACTAAGGGTTAATAAGGCATAAGAGGTTCCAATGCATGTAATTACACTGCTTCAATGCAGCGCTGCCCTGCCAGGTACTCACCAGTCTGCGCCACTCGCAAAGGTGCAGGTCATATACTTCAGCTCCATGTGTCAGCCCTTGCTGGCCTTATGCATGTATCCCAGCATGTCCATGGCCTCCGCTGTTTTACAGCCGTTACAGTCTCCATGTGATTCTGCTATACAGGAGTTTCCCTCCAGGCCCAGTACTGGGCGTGGCCATGACAGTCTGAGTTAGCTGACCACTCTGGAATCAGTGACCTCACACACTCCGGTCAGCTAAGGTGTCATGACCAATCACCTTCCAGCCAGGAGTATAAGTTTGTCCTGACAGTGCTTTATTGTACCATACCTCCCAACCGTCCCACTTATCGTGGGAACGTCCCGTTGTTTTCGGACGTGCCCGCATCCCTCCCGTGTCCCACTGCAGGGGTGTGTGTGTGTTAATTAGGAGTCCCCCCTGTCGTCGGTGAATAGAGGCACAGCGTCTGTTCTTGCATCCAGAGGGGCTGGGGGCATAGCCAGCAGCTCACGGAGCTGTTGACCATGCCCCACAGCGGCGAATACGGGCGGCATGGCCTCACGGCAGCATCGTGGGTTTAGGTCACGCCCCTTTTCCATAACCACGCCCCACTAAATCGGGGCACGTCTACAGCACACGAGCGGTCCCGCATCCCTGTCAACGAATGTTGGGAGGTATGATTGAACATACCTCTGCATGCAGTCTGCTGTCCTGCTCCGGGTTGTCCAAAGAACTTCTGTGCTTCTCCTGGTTGCTGCTCTCATCAGTTCTACCCCGGTGTTCTCAGGTAGCTGTCCTGACTCATCGGTCAATCCCGTCCCTACACCTGCTGTGATCTGCTCATCTGGTTCAATCCCGGTAACCTGCACTGCTGGCTGCACTTTGGTCAATCTCTGTCCCTGCACCTGCTGTGATCTGCTCATCCAGTTCATTTCTGGAAAGCTGCACTGCTGGCGCACTTTGGTCAATCCAGGGACCTGCACCTGCTGTGCTCTGCTCATCAGTACAGTACATCTTGGTAACCTGCACTGCTGGCTGCACTTCGGTTCAATCCCCGTACCTGCTCCTGCTGTTCTCTGCTCATCGGATCATCCCGATTACCTGTACCTGCTGTGTTCTGCTCCGTATGCTGGACTGCTTTTTTCCACCTCACCCACTAGACTCCACTCAAGGTACTATTCTGCCACAGTGTGCTTGGCCTGCAATCTTCCAGCACTGTGTTTCCACCCAGCTGGCCTGCATTCTCCCAGCTCCCCACCAGTAGTACTAGCACTAGTGTGACTGGCCTGCATTCTCTCAGCACACCCTACAACGCAGGACATTAGATGCTGTATGGTAGACCAAGCAAATGTTTTAAAAAATGTGAAACACACTATGCCCTCTCCAACATTAGACTCTAACCTATTTTATAGTCTGCTAAAATATCATTACATTGAAATCCTACTGTTACAGTATATTGTAGAGTTATATTTGATTATTATTGTTAAATAATGATTGTTATATTTATTTTATCTGTACTGTTTCTAATGAAGAATATGCGCTATGTTTAAGGGTGAAACATTTTAGGGAACTGTCATTTATAGTAGACCTAGATCAGCTCTTTCTGATGATCAGTGAGAACGGTGTATACTGTACAGTACGTTGCTTTTCTATATATATATATATACAGTATATATTATGTTCCGCTCCTTCCCTCAGCATTAGTATTCCGCTCCAGCTTCTGATCTCCTGCTCCTTGACAAGCGATAGTGTTGAAAAGTTGAAGAAATGTCTGAACCGCAACTTCTAGGATCAAAAAAAAAATGACTTAGATATATAAACTGGATTCCCCCGTGGGCTTATTTACCGTGGAACGTGGGCTGAATCAATAACTTTCTGCAAACTGGAAGAAAGATATTTCTAGATTGTGGCTCATTTATTTCCTCTTTTTTGGGGGGGGGAGGTGGGGTGTGGGGTGGTCCTTGTCTCGGCAATAAAATGGGGACTGGTACTAAACCTCCTTTCTTACTGTATATTAGAACCCAATACAGTGGCCTAACTAGAAATGTTGTTCCCCCTTATCAATAATTGTCCTTAATTTTTTGCCTACATGCTCCTTGCCTGGGGTTTAATGTTCATTTCCAGGGTTTTATGCTCATTGCCTGCAGTTGTATGCTTCTTGCCAGGGGTTATATGCTTATATCATGCTCATTGTCAGGGGTAACAAGCTCATTGCTAGGGGGTTTCTTGCTCGTTGCCATGGTTTTAGTGCTGATAGGGGAACCGGCGCTCCTTGATTCCGCCACTTCTGGGTAGCGCTGTACATGTTGCGCTCTCCTGACAGACACTAGAGGTCCAGTGTGACATCTAACATCTGTCCTCTCCCAAGGCAGAAGCAGATTTCAAGCGGATGGTTATACCGCATTGAATATGCAGGTGGAAGATGGAAGTTCTATTGATGGTGAGATGTAGGCCGTAGCAACCAATTCAAATCTAGAAGATAATATAATCTTAATTGTTGTCCATAGCAACGTACCATCTTCAGTGGAACTCCCATCTTAGTAACAAAAACCTGTTTTTTTGTTTGGGGAATGATGGGGAGTCAGACATTATGCTAATGAGAGTACCTACCTGTCTTTGAAGGGTTTCGCTATGATTTACCTACAATCAAAATCCCTACTGTCAAAATACCGACAGCAATTGACCGACGGTCAAAATACCGACATGGTCAAAATATGACATCTAAAAATTATACACGTTTTTCATATTTTTGGGGGTCTGTATGTTGACATAGATCAACATGAACCCCAGGGGCGTAACTAACTATTCAGCGCCCCCCCCCCGCCGCATGTTTATTTGGCGCCCCCCACCTAACCTGCCCCCCCTTCTTACCCGCGGTCTGCGTCATCTCGCCCGGCTCTCTGTCGGGACCTTCCTGACGTCACGGTCCCGGCCGGCTCCTGCTGCTACAATGAAAACGGACTCTTAGAAAATGGCTGCCCCCATACTGCAGACAGAAAACTGTCTGCAGTATGGGGGCAGCCATTTTCTAATTGTCAGTTTTCATTGCAGCAGGAGCCGGCCGGGACCGTGACGTCAGGAAGGTCCCGACAGAGAGCCGGGCGATACGCAGACCGCGGGTAACTATAGCCCCGCAGCCCCCCCGGCGGCGCCCCCAATTTCTCTGCGCCCCCCCGCCACCGCGGGGGCTGCGGAGCTATAGTTACGCCCATAGGCGTGCGCAGCACATTTTATTAGGGGGTGCACCGTCAAAGGGGTGTGCATAGCTCCATCTATTGGGCGTGTCTAATACCGCCAATTAGGCATGTCTACCATCATCGATTGGCACTGGCTACAATATACATCAGCCACACCATAATCTGCCTATTTCAGTTTTAATCTTGTAATTACTCTGTGTAACAGTACATGCAAATAAAGTTATAATCATATATGGATTACGTAGGTATGTAGTAATATGACAATGGTCTAGTACAACTAACAATGCAAACACATTATTGATTGATAGGTACTTCTTTTAATGGAATACAGTTCTAAAAAGCAAGTGTCTTTTGCTGGTATTACTAGTGGCAGAGGTGTTCATAAGGGTGGGCACAGCATTAGGGGGTGCCTGTGCACCCCTAACACTCAATGTGCGCACACCTATGGTTACGCCACTGATGAACCCCGTACTTCGGGCATGGTGCCTCGCTGCGCTTGGCACACTATTATATTCCCCCTCCGTGTCCACTATGATGGTAAAGTATATACAAGTCGGTTTCAATGAAAAAAAATAATTTCAGTACTTTGACCTTGTCGGTATTTTGACTGTCGGGATTTTGATTGTAGGTAAATTGACCGCATCCCCTCTGCAGACTGCGCACCGGTCTTTGTTCTGAGTAAGGTCACACCCACTGGTTCTCCATGTGCAACTATGAGCCTTAGTATTGGGATTTACATCCAGCCATGCCGGGGGCAAAGGATGTGGCAGAAACAGGTGTCAAATCTCTATCCGTGTGCCCAAATGCGCATGGAAGTCGGTCTCCCTCCGCATTGTAACCACGCAGCTGCTGCCTCGTAACGCCCATTTCACCAATGTACAGATTAATGAGTCCACACTCTCCATCCAGGTACAAATGTATAATATGGTGCATGTGTAATCTTTGATTGTTTCGTTCCATTCAAACACTGCAAATATATCCACATGCTCCGTCCCAGTGGCGCATGCAGGGAGGGTTTCCAAGTACCTAGAAACTCCTCCTGCCTGACCACAATCAGAGCTTTGCCCCCTCTCTATGGGGCTAATTCCGAGCTGCAAAATTCAAACGGTCAGCATTTAGTTAAGCTTTGCAAATGAATATGCTCGCTGTACAATTGGATGTGTATGGCTACACAACTATTTACAGCTAAGTGAATATGTACAGAACCCTTCCATCTTCTGAGGAAACCGGCAGGTTCTAAAGCCGGAGAAACGCGTCAAGAGACCTCCTGGAAATCTTCCTATTTGACATTTGAATGGTGGTGAGCAAGGAGCCCCGCAGCGACAGATCACCGGGTCCTTTAATCCTCCAAATCGTCAATTCCATCTGACAGACCTCCGATATACACTACTGCGGTATTCATTCATTCCGTCTGATGAGATGAGGGAAGGATAGACAGCGGCATCAAGACTACCTAAACGGGTGTCCGCCCCCAGCTGCGAGTGAGCGGACTACCTACAGACGCAGTGCAAGTGAGCTGGTCTCACACTGCGGTCTGTCTATCTAATCAGCAGCCGCTGTCTACACTACACGCTATTCCCTTGTAACACGCAGCAAGGCACCGGAGACTGTGCCGACATCTGCACCAGTGAGGTTGGATACGGACCCTGTGTATCACAAGTATAAAGGTATTATGCAAAATCCAGACAAATTATTTGCCCAAATGATTACACCTTATCCATTGTGACTGTAATATCCGGATAAATTGTCGCTGAGAAATTGAAGTCAATTCATGATTCTTTAAGGAGCCCTATATAAAAGGAAGTTATCCCTTATCATCAGCTGAATTACCAATTAAAGGGTGGCCACCCCTTCCCACCACCTCAATGTCTTTTAGATATTGTTATTATTGATTATTTTATTGTGTTACAGAATGTGTAATTTTGTATGAAATTTATTAATAAATCATTATTGGTTTTTACCAATTAAAAATTTCACATGTGCGCTTACTTAGAGGTGTGTTTAGTTCAATAATTGTCTAGAAAGGGGTGTTATCAGTGTCACACATGCGCTCTCTAAATATTTCTTGATATTTATTTAGATTTTTTTCCATCATAACAAGCTTACCATCGGAAATGGTGCAATGAGGTGTGGTCTAATGGCACGATTTACATGGCCCCACCCACAACAAGAGCCGTTGTATAACTTTACAAATCAACTATGTGGATGGATCCCATGTGCATGCATCAGAACTACTGAATAAGCAACTGAATTATCCACATATCAACAGTCAGTGTTGAGCGTACACAGAGACCCAGCTGATATCAGCATACAATGCGTCATTGTGGCAAAATATAATCAAAAACATTTTTTTCTAGTAATAAAAATGGCAAAATTCACATAATGTCAAGATTACTCTAATCAGTTGTCATTACATTACACTTAGAAGTGTTCTTATTTATTTATTTATGGGACAATGATGTGTGTGTGTGTGTATATATATATATATATATATATATATATATATATATATATATATAGCAAACAGTATATCCAGGGATATAGAGAAGACAGCACTCCTTGAGGAGTGCTGTCTTCTCTATATCCCTGGATATACTGTTTGCTACATGATTCACTGTGGACAGGCACCCTCAGTCAAAGTTTTCCAGAGTGTGCGGATTCCTCAAGTTTATATATATATATATATAAGTCACTTGTCGGACTTCGTCAGGAAGTGACGAAACGCGTAGAGGCGTGGCTACCTTCACGGCATCATCGTGCACAGACCTTTCTGGTCTCTCCTGGTCCGAATATAGAGACGCCGACGGTGGGAAACTGAGTCCCGGTTTCTGCTGACTCTAGGCTATCTCTGAAGGATCGTTACTGATTGGGAAAGCTGTTTGCTGTTTTTTATCATGTATGTGATCTATTTATTATGCCAAGTAAAACCTTTTTTATACTGACGTGATTGCGCCATTTCCTCCTTTTATATATATATATATATATATATATATATATATATATATAGTAGCAGCTGTGTTTCGGCACTCCCTGTAACAGAATAACTGCGGCCGGTGCCTATACAAAAGGCAAATGTAGATAGACGGTGGTATGGCACTCGTAGCCAATAGTAAATAAATTGAAGAAGAAGCCAAGTTGATATATATATAATTTATTATCTATGGTTCACTTGCTCCTATAGCCACAGTTACTACGTACAGTATGACGTTATCTGAAACAGATAAAATTGAACTTTCAAGGCAAAATCAGAAAACCAGTTACGCATCGCCTGCCTATTATCTTTGCACATAAAATTTAATTCCACAACTGCCTTTAAAATTAATGTAGTAAACAAACCGTTATTCCTCTTAAAATGTTATTTTCAAAGAAATGGAAGTGAATTTGTCCTGGAGGAGAGTTTAGATCTTTAAACTGCCATAGCTGTAAAAACATATAAGAAAACCGCCATATAAATCTACAAAAAAAACGCAATATATATATTTTTTTATTGTGTTTTACTGTTTTAGATATTTCTTACTCCATATAGTGTATTTTATGGTTACAAATGATTTTCATGCCGCGTGAAACTGCCGTACGTCCAGTTGCTGAATACATTTTTTGCTGCTTTCGGCGAGAAAGGTGAAAGGTGTTCAGGCTATTCCATCTGATACTGTAAGGTAAATTTACTAAGATGGAAGTTGCCCATAGAAACCAATCCGATTCTACTTCTAACAGTATATATTTAACACCAAGAAGATAATATATAGAATGTTATTGGTTGCTATGGGCAGGAGCAGACTGGGAACTAGAAGTGGCCCCGGAAAAATGTCTAGAAATGGCCTAATTTGGCCGGTACCAAATCGAATGTAGGGGGAGCCAACACCAAAATAGGCTGGAGCAATACATCACTACATCTGTGTGGAAGCCGTTGGTTACAATATGCTCGGCCGTCTAGTGGCCCCCCAGAGCTTTAGGCTGTTGTAACAAACCGCAAACATTGACCGTTCAAATATTTCCAGTGGTCGGGGTGCCGGTGTTCACTGTACCGTCACTGGCATCCTGACTACCGGTGGGAGACCGGCGACAGCAATTAGGAATACCGACTGTGGGGATGATGAAGCGAAGTATGCTGGGAAACACTACCATCAGTGTGGGAAAGGAGGATTAGGTACGGGGGAGAGGTTTGGATGAAATGAGAGGGGTTAGGCACTTAGAAAGGGGGGGGGGTTAGGGTGCAGGAGGGGGGGAGGGTAGGTGGCAGGATGGGGGGGGGTGGGGGCTAGGTGGTGAGGTACGTGGGTTAGGGTTATCAACTATCGGGGATGGTTAGGGTCAACTGCTGTAGGGCGGGGGAAGGGGGGGGGGTTATGCTCCTAGATGGGAAGATTAGGGGGCAGGGGGTGGGTAAGTATATCCTCCCCCTCCCTATATTCTGATCGCCAGAATCCTGACAACCTACAGGGGTTGGGGATAAGGGTAGGCACCAGGGGGACAGTTAGGGTTAGGCTGTGTAAGGGGGAGGTTAGGGATAGGCTAGGAAGGTAAAGAAGGGGTGGGCTCAGGGATAGGAAATACGTACCCATAAGCCATCAAGATTCTGACCGTTGGGATGCCGCTTTTAGTTTCCTAGTGTCAGTATTTCGTACCTTACCCCCATTTACGCACCACCCCACACAACAGCATTAATCTGACAATCGCTCTTCCATCCATTCCGTCCTTTCTTCATCCATCATCGGAGCCTCATCCTGTCTGGATGCTTGTTCCGGACTTTGAGCATCCATCTTGTCAACATTTTGCTGAGTGACGTGACCTTACCACTTGTGGGGCAGTTCTGTTTTATTTGTGCCATCGTTAACGAGAACGCTTGTTTGTTTGTTTGTGTATTGAGAAACTATGCGGTGCGTTTTATCTGTCATTAACTCAGAAGTCATTAACTCCGACGCTCTAATGAAGGATGGGATTTGTGCTGTTCCTTTGTTAGATACTTTGAGAGGACTCCTATACAATCCTATAGCACTGGAATTCTAATAAATAAATAAGTAAAAGGAGAAACTCACAGCTTTTGGGAGTTATATTTTATTGAAGCAATTTCCTTCGTGACGTCCCTTATCTACAGTCTGCTGTTCTCTAATTAACTGCTGCAAAGCAATTAAAGCCTAATTTCTTTATTCCTTCTCTCATATTCCACTTCCCTTAATTACCCCTGCATAATTCACATCTCCTTCTCCTCCGTAAGCATCGACTACCTTTCACACACAGATAAAGAACAAAGTTTGGAATCTGGAAGGCAGCAGAGTGCGAGTAAGGCAGACAAACCAGTGGGGAATAGAGGCTGTATGGGCCCAGATATCAGTGTAAATGAAGATACAGTGTACTATAAACCACCTAATTAATCCTAGATGCACTTATCTTTAACCCTATCATTCCCAGTGGCACATTTCATATTTGCACTTCATGTCTACCCACTATTTTTGTTCTTCGTATTCAGCCTTCTCAGGAACAGTTGTTTGTGCCTCTACCCAATGGAATTTTATATTCTGCCGAGGTTTCTTGAATTCGTGGTGGAGGGGGGTTTAACAAAAAGGAGTTCTCAATGTCATCCCGAGGCCAAACTTTTTGGTAAACAAATACTTAGGCGCCTCTTGGAGTACTTTTGTGCCCCCCCCCCCCCCCCCAAAAAAAAGGGTGCATGGCTTCATGAGTTAAGCTCAGGTGTATTGATTCTCACACATTGGGCCTTATTCTAGTTCACTCTTAGAGGAAAAATTCCATCTCTAATGGACAAAACCATGTGCACTGCAGGTGGGGCAGATGTAACGTGCAGAGAGAATTAGATTTGGGTGAGTTATTTTGTTTCTGTGCAGGGAAAATACTGACTGATTTATTGTTACACTGCAATATAGATCTCACTTTGAAGAAAAAACCCCGCCCAAATCTAACTCTCTCTGCACATGACAGTGGCAGAGAGAGGAACAGCTCTGGTGGCCGCCGAAGAGGCCAGAAGATGCCGGGATCAAGAAAGGAGATCTCCGGCGCCTTCTGCAGGAGGAAAGGAAGTGGCACCGCCGCTGGTCAGGACGTGCCAGCGGCAGAAGAAGAAAGATGGCGGCCGGACAAGGAGTGGCCAGCGGGGGTGGAAAGCACTAGAGCTGATGAAGCTCCCCCCCGGGGCCTCTCCCAACACCAGGTAGGCGTCCCCCAGCCACCTACCCCTTACCCTAGACCCCCGGGTGTCGGTTACTAGGCCAGTGGGCACTGTCAGGCCCTTCTGTGGGCACTGTGGGTATTTTAGTCGGGCCATCTCGGTCCGTGGCCACTTGGTTGTTGGGCCTTTCAGGCCCTTAGGTACTTTAGGTGGGGCATTCTGCCCCAAGGCCCCCATAGCCAGGCGCTAGGCCCGTGGCACATATAGCCGGATGCAAGGCCCGAGGCCCTGTTAGGAGGGCACGTTGCCGGGGGGGGGGGGGGGGGGGCTATAGATTTAGGCACTAGGCCTGTGGCTGCAGGAAAAGCATTAGACATGAGAACAGTTTGGAGTTTGTGCCCATTTGTTGTAAAGTCTGGTGACCTTGGGCATTAGGCCCAAGTCACTTTATACTAGCCACGGTAGACAGGCATCAGGCCTGAGCGTATTATTCAGGCCCCTAGGCCTGCACCTATTATCAGGCCCCTGGGTCTGTGCCAAGGGTGATTTTCATCCTCCTGAGAAGTCCTTCCCCTGGGAACAGTGGGCTCAGCAGCGGCTCTTCCCAGGGCCCAGTCCTAGTAAGGAAAGTAGGGAACGGCTGTTTCCATACATCGCCCCGGATGGCCATCCAAGGGCATAGCCAGTGCTAGGTAAAAGGAGGGTAGGTGATTCTGGATATACTCACAAGATACTTTTATGTTGTTTCTGTCAATCTGTTTAAGTTATTTGTCTAACCTGTTTAGTGTTGTTTAGACATATTAGTTCACTAATCATAGCCATAGTGAGAGTTAGTTGGTTAGATAAGAGTTTATGTAGGATTGAGAAGTGTGTGTACATGTTTATTAGCCTTGTATAGGAAAGCTATAGGTTAGGGAGGCTGTGTTTCCCCCATAGGTGTTGGAGAACTTCTGTCAAGGTGACAAGTGCCTGGAAGTGAGTATACTCCACGTTTGTCTGTCTTCTCTTCCCTTGAGTACCGGCTTAGGGACTGTACACGGACATGTGAGTCCCCTATCTAAACACCTGGGTGCGCAAGTGCCTATAGGTGAAACTGGGTGGCTGAGGCTCCGGCCAATGATGACCATTTACCCAGCACAGCCACCCATAACCCCCTTCACATTGAACTCTCTGTGAGTTGAACAGTGGAGCCTGCTTAACCACCCTTTGGCGAGAAATCCATCGGGAGGAAGGTCCATCGTGTCCAGGTGACGGAGAATTCCAGGACCGTGGTTTGTCACGGCCTGAAGGTGAGAGGGTGCGGCGCCAGGTAAGTGGTGACACCTGCACGGCAGCAGGCACCACACTGCACCGCCCCAACACCCCTCTCACATATAAACAGAAGGTTAGGATGAGAGATGGCCAGGTTTTATGCAGGAGGGTGGGAAAAAGTCGGCTTAGTCTTTGATATTTTGGGGGACATTTACCAAAATGGATTCGTAGAAAAAAGGTGTACAGTATTCGTAGGGAGAAATACACCTTTTTTTTACGAATTTGTATTTTCGGGATTTACAATCCCAAAAATACACCAATTCGTAGTCCTAAAGATGGAACATTCGTATTTGTAGTTACAAATACGAATGCCCTACACCATCGATAGGATACGACAGAAATCACCATTCAAAAGAATGGTGGTTTCTGATTTACTAAGCAGCCGTACTGATAATACGGCTGCTTAGTGGTGTAAAACACCCACGCAAATACGACAGGAAAATAGAACACCATTTTCCTGTTCTATTTGCGTTTTAGCCTGCACGGATCAGTCAGATCCGTGCAGGCTGCAGTGTAAAAAAATAGAAAAATAAATAAATAAAAAAAAAAACGGCGTGGGGTCCCCCCCACAGCCGAAACCAGCACCAGGCTGACAGAGCCTGGAGCCGGTAATTAAAAATCAGGGAACCCGACAAATAGGGGTTCCCCGATTTTTAACAACCAGCCCCAGGCTCCTGCTCTGGGGCTGGTTCCCAAAATACGGGGGACAAAATGACTAGGGGTCCCCCGTATTTTAAGAACCAGCCCCAGGCAAAACCAGCCAGCAGGGTAATGTCACAGCCGGGGGGAGACTTTTTATACAAGTCCCCCCGGCCAAAGCATTCATCCCTACCGACCAGTCAGCCTGGCCAGGGGCCCTGGGGAAGTGGGGACCCCCCCAAAAAAGGGGTCCCCCCCCTCCAGGACTTACCTGACCAGGCTGAAGCCTGGTGCTGTCCTCGATGCCCCTGGGCGGTGGGCATCGAGCTGATGGTATGGTGTAAAAAATAGAATAAAAACCATTGTCTTTTACTGGTGAACTATGAGTCCCAGCAAGCCTCCCCCGCAAGCTGGGACTTGGAGAACCACAAGTCCCAGCCTGCGGGGCATTAAAGGGCCCGCTGGGTCTTGTAGTTCCACAGTAAAAGAAAGAGTTAAATAAACACACTGACACACGTGAAAAATAAAAGTTTAATACATACATAACACATACATACTGATACTTACCTTTCTTGATCCCGTAGGTAGCCCTGGTCCTGATGTCCTGTGTCGTCCATGTCGGCTGTCTGCGTCGTCCTCCAGGTCCATGTCGACGGTCCGTGTCGTCCTCCAGGTCCATGGCGGTGTCCGGGTCCGAAGAAATCCATGATGGAGCTGTGGAAGGAAATCCTACTCACCTGGTCCTGCGCTGAAGAAGTCTTCTCTTGATCCGACGTAGTCCAGGTAATCTTCATGCTGTCGCCGGTCCCCGCTGTCTGCGCTGTCTCTGCATCGCGCTGAGGAGAGATGCTGAAGTTTCATATTCGGCGCCTCTCCTCAGACTGAATTCTATTGGCCGCCTAGCAGGCCAATCAGGAGCCGAGAAAGTCGGCTCCTGATTGGCCTGCTAGGCGGCCAATAGAATTCAGTCTGAGGAGAGGCGCCGAATATGAAACATCTCAGCATCTCTCCTCAGCGCGATGCAGAGACAGCGGAGGCAGCGGGGACCGGCGACAGCATGAAGATTACCTGGACTACGTCGGATCAAGAGAAGACTTCTTCAGCGCAGGACCAGGTGAGTAGGATTTCCTTCCACAGCTCCATCATGGATTTCTTCGGACCCGGACACCGCCATGGACCTGGAGGACGACACGAACCGTCGACATGGACCTGGAGGACGACGCAGACAGCCGACATGGACGACACAGGACATCAGGACCAGGGCTACCTACGGGATCAAGAAAGGTAAGTATCAGTATGTATGTGTTATGTATGTATTAAACTTTTATTTTTCACGTGTGTCAGTGTGTTTATTTAACTCTTTCTTTTACTGTGGAACTACAAGACCCAGCGGGCCCTTTAATGCCCCGCAGGCTGGGACTTGTGGTTCTCCAAGTCCCAGCTTGCGGGGGAGGCTTGCTGGGACTCATAGTTCACCAGTAAAAGACAATGGTTTTTATTCTATTTTTTACACCATACCATCAGCTCGATGCCCACCGCCCAGGGGCATCGAGGACAGCACCAGGCTTCAGCCTGGTCAGGTAAGTCCTGGAGGGGGGGACCCCTTTTTTGGGGGGGTCCCCACTCCCCCAGGGCCCCTGGCCAGGCTGACTGGTCGGTAGGGATGAATGCTTTGGCCGGGGGGACTTGTATAAAAAGTCTCCCCCCGGCTGTGGCATTACCCTGCTGGCTGGTTTTGCCTGGGGCTGGTTCTTAAAATACGGGGGACCCCTAGTCATTTTGTCCCCCGTATTTTGGGAACCAGCCCCAGAGCAGGAGCCTGGGGCTGGTTGTTAAAAATCGGGGAACCCCTATTTGTCGGGTTCCCTGATTTTTAATTACCGGCTCCAGGCTCTGTCAGCCTGGTGCTGGTTTCGGCTGTGGGGGGGACCCCACGCCGTTTTTTTTTAAAATTTATTTATTTTTCTATTTTTTTTTACACATTGCAGCCTGCACGGATCTGACTGATCCGTGCAGACTGCTAGAAATAATTCGTATTAGCGGCCGTATATACGGCCGCTAATACAAATTCCTACGACATCGGTGGGTTACAAAGCAGTCGTATATGACTGCTTTGTAACTGATCCTCCGGAACACGACTTTGCATACGACTTAAACAGTCGTATGCAGTCGTAGGGAAAATACCAATACGAAAAACTAGGTTTTTCATATTGGTAAATTTCCCCCTTTAAGTCTAAAAAAGCGCTGGGTCATCCAAGAGTAGATATCAGAGAGACAGTTGGAGATATGAGTGAGGATAGAGGGAGAGAGATCAGGAGAGGATCGGTAGATTTCAGTGTTATCAGCATAGATGTCATATGGGAATTCAAGAGAGCTAATGACCTCACCCAGAGAGGATGTGTAGAGATAGAGAAGAAGAGGACCAAGAATAAAATGTTGGGGGACACCTACTATCAATGGAAGAGCAGGAGATGTGAAGTCATTAGAGGTACAGCTGGGCATTTTCAAAACTGACAGTGCAAATACAGCATTAACAGTGTTAGTAAAAGTTTTAGCAGTTGTAGAAATGGTGATATTACGGCTGAATAGCCAGATTAAGCAGCCAGGAGTAGTATGTTTTGAGTATGAAGGGAGCTCACTCAAAGCAGTCCTTTGGTTTTCTGAGTTGCTGTTGTTTTCTGTCCTTCTGTTTCACTTTGGTGTAACGCCGGTATAATGCTGCAGTTATGTTTAAATTACATTATGCCGACCATGGCATTCCAAGATACTAAGTTGGTTGTCAGTTTCTTCTTTTAGTTTCTGTCCAGTTTAAGTCCAGGCTAAGTCCAGGCTGAAGTTATGTAACTGTTTTCTCCCTAATTACAAAATATCTATAGTTAGCTTTCAATAGTCAACCAAGGCTATAGTCAGCCTTCAATCTTCAATAAGAACTAAAAGCTGTTTTTTGTTGCATATGTGAAGGTCTATGTTGCATGTGGGGAGGTCTATGTTGCATGTGGGGAGGACTGTGGCATTTGTGGAGGTCTATGTTGCATGTGAGGAGGTCTGATTGACATGTGGGGAGGTCTGAGTGACATGTGGGGAGGTCTGAGTGACATGTGATGAGGTCTGAGTGACATGCGGGGAGGTCTATGTTACATGTGATGAGGACTGTGGCATTTGTGGAGGTCTATGTTGCATGTGAGGAGGTCTGAGTGACATGTGGGGAGGTCTGAGTGACATGTGGGGAGGTCTATGTTGCATGTGAGGAAGTCTGAGTGACATGCGGGGAGGTCTATGTTGCATGTGATAAGGACTGTGGCATTTGTGGAGGTCTATGTTGCATGTGAGGAGGTCTGTGTTGCATGTGGAGGTCTGATTGACATGAGGGGAGGTCTGAGTGACATGTGGGGAGGTCTGAGTGACATGTGGGGAGGTCTATGTTGCATGTGAGGAGGACTGTGGCATCTGTGAAGGTCTATGTTGCATGTGAGGAGGTCTGAGTGAGGTCTATGTCAAACTCCAACTAGTCTCCAGGCAACTGCAATTAAGGCATATACTGTATAAATAGATCTCATCGAAAGACAACGCTCTATTCTGGTCCCCTGTTGACTTGCTCCTAAACAGATGTCACTAAAGTTATTTGTGACTTGTTTAGTTACAAGTATTCATTTATTTATGAACTTTCCCTGACACAGCGCCAGCATATTCCATTGTGTTTTACAGATGGAACCATACCATTGATATAACAGCCAGACAAAGAGATAGGAGGGCCCTGCTGGCAAGCTTACAAAGTGTAGGGAAATAGCAATTTGATGTATGAGGATAATAGCTAGATTTTGCAAGTTGGTGAAGACAGATTGATGGGTTTTCAGCAGATTTGATGCATATAAAACAGTGATCAAATGGTTTTACACTCTGACTGTACAATACATATCTGTAATAAGAAATATGGGGCCCCATTCAGGTTGGCTCGGTAATCTGTGAACATTGCAGCTTATCGAGTGCCGGAAACGCCGCCCACCACCCTTCCGAAGCCCACCCCCCGCCGTTGCCGATTCCCCTTAGTAATATGCAAGAGAAATCGCAAGAGATGTTCGCTAGGCTGCTTTTACACCCCTAGTGTAAGGTCTGAATCAGGCCCAAAGTAACAACTGCCAGAAAAATGTTTCTGCCTCTTCTGTACGTGTTTACCAGCGCCACGGATCTGAGTCCGCAGGGTAAGACAGACCGTTCTGCTCTCCAGCCTCAGTAGAATGAGGCCCATTATATCTAACAGCTGGACACTTAATTATAAGAAGATTACTGATTTCTGACTGGTACATTGAGGAGCACTTGAGAATTCATCAAATAAAGGTCTCAGCCAGTTTTATTTTTTGATATATTTTGTACTTTACAGAATTCAAAGCGTTCCCATCTGTGAAGTGTAATGAGGATTAAAAACGCTACAGTCTATAGAAGGGGGTCTGTCGCAAGATGATTAAATATTGATGGATGTTGGAAAACACATTATAAACAGCACAGCAAAGGAAGGCATGATATTGTTTGCTAAAAGAGATTAAATATATGAAATATAATGCACATAGCTACAACTACAAATATCAGCATGCACCCGTATATGTGGTTTTTGCAAGTGCCCCAGTTTGCCCCGTTTAATTTTATACCACAGTACTCCCAATTCACATAAAGTCACAATGCCAACAGTTCACATTATGCCACAAAGTGCCCCCAATTCACAAATTGCCAGCCCTCTCTCCTCTATCCCCCTTCGATGCTCCAACCCCCAACCGTGGCACTCGCCTATCACCCGATTCCTTAAAAAGTGCTCTCGCACTGCTGAGCGCTTCTGGAAGAAATCACGCTCCCTCGCGGATTATCTCCATTTCAAATTCATTCTTTCCTCCTTCAGCTCTACCCTTGCTCTGGCCAAGGAATCCTACTTTAAGTCCCTCATCCTTTCCCAATCATCCAACCCCCGCAGGCTCTTCGCCACCTTCAACTCCTTGCCCCCCCCCCCCCTCCAGCTCTTCCGTCCTCCATCGTAGCCGCTGATTTTGCTACCTACTTTTCAACCAAAATCTCCTCTCTCAGGACTGCCATCACTGCTGCCATGACCTCACCGTCTCCCTCCTCCCCTCCTACATCTCCACTCCCCTCCTTCCAACCCCGTCCTCATTTTACCCCACCACTGCCGCTGAAGTCCACTCTATCCTTCAATCCGCTTCACCCTCCACCTGCCCGCTCGATCCTATCCCCTCCAATATTATCCGTCGTCTCAGTCCGTCAGTCTGCTCTCACCTGGCTCACCTTTTTAATCTTTCCCTATCCTCTGGGATCTTACCTTCCTCCTTCAACCACGCTCTTGTCTCCCCAATTCTCAAAAAAACTAATCTGGACCCCAACTCTCCATCCAACTACAGGCCCATCTCCCTCCTCCCTTTTGCCTCCAAGCTCCTAGAACATCTGACCTATAATCGTCTCCTAAGCCACCTTACTGCCAACTCCATTCTAGACCCCCTCCAATCTCGGTTCCGCCCTTTACATTCCACTGAAACTGCCCTGACCAAAGTCACTAACGATCTGCTATCGGCTAAATCCAAAGGCCTCTTCTCTATCCTCATCCAGCTTGATCTGTTGGTTGCCTTTGACACTGTTGACCACCCTCTCCTGCTCAACACCCTCCGCTCCTTTGGCATCACTGGCACGGTCTTCTCCTGGTTCACCTCATACCTCTCCGATCGCTCCTTCTCCATCTCCACTCCGAGCTCCTCCTCTCCTACTACTCCGCAGCCAGTCGGTGTTCCCCAAGGGTCAGTCCTTGGCCCTCTCCTCTTCTCCCTCTACACCACCTCTCTGGGCACCCTCATCAGCTCCTATGGTTTTCATTACCACCTTTATGCTGATGATACCCTAATATATCTCTCCTCCCCGACTTATCCCCATCACTCCTGTGCAAGGTCTCCGAATGCCTCACGGCCATCTCAGCCTGGATGACCCAACGCTTCCTGAAACTAAACATGGCTAAAACTGAACTTCTAATCTTCCAGCCCCGAACATCCCCTCTTCTCCCACTATCTCCATCAGCATTGGTGAAACAGAGATCACCTCCACCTACCAAACGCGCTGCCTCGGTGTCATCATTGACTCCTCCCTCTCTTTCACCCCCCACATTCGTGCTCTCTCACAGTCTTGCCGCTTTCACCTACGCAACATCTCACGCATCATACCATTCATCTCCACTGACGCGACCACAATTCTCATTCACTCTCTTGTCATCTCCCGCCTTGACTACTGCAACATCCTTCTCTCTGGGCTACCTCTCACCCGCCTCGCACCTCTCCAATCCATTCTTAACGCTGCTGCTAGGCTCATCTACCTCTCCCGCCGCTCTACCTCCGCCTCCCCCCTCTGTCTATCTCTACACTGGCTCCCCATTCCCTTCCGAGTTCTCTTTAAACTCCTCACCACCACCTACAAGGCTCTCTCCTCCTCCACCACTCCTTACCTCTCTTCACTGATATCTATCCACACTCCATCCCGTCCTCTTCGCTCCATTGCTGACCGCCGACTGACCTCTCACCTAATCACCTCCTCCCACTCCCGTGTCCAAGACTTCTCTCGCGCAGCCCTCCTGCACTGAAACAACCTCCCACCACCCATCAGGCTTTCTGATTCCCTTACCTCCTTCAAGCGCTCCCTCAAAACCCACTTTTTTCGACTAGCCTATCCCTCCTCCTAACCTCTTTTGATCCTCCTATCCTGCCTCCGTTCCCATCCGTTCCTACTTTCCTATTGTTTTTCGTTCGTCCACCCACCTCCTTTTAGTATGTTAACTCTTATGAGTAGGGTCCTCCTTCCTCATGTACTCACCCTACCTCTTTACCTCACATGTGCTCCTGTCCTGTTCTTCCCTTTCTCTACTTTATCCTCAGTCTACTCGACAATTTTGACACCTACTTCTGAACTGATGCTGATTTTAGTTCTACCAGCTATACCCCTATTTATACTGTATTTTTCAACACACCCTGTACGTTACCTTGTAATTTGTTTTTTGTTTTCTATGTACGGCGCTGCGGACACTTTGTGGCGCCTTATAAATAAACATACTACTACTACGGTGTCCCTAATTCACAATATGCCTTACAGTGCCCCCAGTTCACATGCCACACAGTGCCCAAAGTTCACATAATGCCACACATTGCCTCCAGTTCACATTGTGCCACACAGTGCACTCAATTTACATTATACCACACAGTGCCTCAGTTCACATTAAGCCACACAGTGTTCCCAGCTCATATTAGGCCACAGGGTTCCCAGACAACATGATGCGCACAGTGCCCCAGTTCACAAGATGCCACACAGTACCCCAGTTCAAATCATGCCACACAATTCCCACAGTTCACATCTCGCCACATAATGTCCCTATTCACATTATGTCACAGAGTACCTCAGTTCACATAATGCCACACAGTGCGATCAGATCAAATTATGCCACAAAGTGTTCCCAGTTCACATTATATTATACCACAGTGTTCTTAGTTCACATGATGCCACACAATACCACCAGTTCTCATTTTGTGACACAGTGCTCCAATTTCTCATTATGATACCCATCTACCCAGTTTACATTATACCCAGCAGTGTCCCCAGTTAATGTTGTGTCACAGTGCCCCCATTCACATTATGCCACATAGCCCAATGTTCACATTATGCCACACAGTGCCCCCAGTTCACATAATGCCACACAGTGGCCCCAGTTCACATAATGCCACACAGTGGCCCCAGTTCACATTGTGCCACACAGTGCACAAAATTCAAGTCATACCACACTATGGGGCAGATGTATTAAGTCTTAACAAGAGATAAATGCCAGGGTGATAAAGAGAGATAAACGTCCAGCCAATCAGCTCCTTACTGACTTTTTTCAAACACAGCCTGTAACATGGCAGTTAGGAGCTTATTGGCTATATATATATAGCCAGATCTGTCACTCATCACCTGTGTATATAACATTCCTGCCCAGTGGGATACACAAACCCGCCCCCCCTAGGGAAAAGACCAGTGTTCTATGTGTATAACGTTCCCACCCAGCAGGATACACAAACCCACCCCCCCTAGGGAAAAGACCAGTGTGATACACACCACTACCCCCTTGACATCACCTCCCCCCGCCCAGCCAGTACACGCCCATCATCCAGCATTACTCCACAGCCACCAGGTGACACACACCTCACGCCCCCCCCTTCCGCGATTCGCGGCACACACACCACCCTGCATTTCACAGACCTCCCCTGCCTCGATTCGCAGACCCCCGCGACACCACACACACACACACCCCGTGATTCACAGAACCCCCGAGCCTTCCCGCGATTCACGCCACCCCCTCCCGCGATTCGCGGACCCCCGCAACTCCCTCTTCCCGCGATCCACACCCCACCGCGACCCCCCCTTCCTCGATTCAAGGACCCCCACAACCCCCCCTCCCGCAATTCGCGGCCCCCTCGACCCCCCCTTCCTGTGATTCATGCGCCCCGCACCCCCCCTCCCTTGATTCACGACCCCCAGCCCCCCCCTCCCACCATTCACAGACCCCCGCGACCCCCCTCCCGTTATTCACGGACCCCCGCAACCTCCCTCCCGCAATTCACAGACCCCCACAACCCCCTCTCCCACGATTCCCGTACCCCTGCACCCCCCCAATTTGCGGACCTACCCGGCCCCCTTCCTGCAATTTCCCCACTTCTAGGGGACTCCCGCAACCCCGCTCCCGCATTTCACGGACCCCCGTGAGATCCTGTATCGCCACAAGAAGGTGCCGCCCCTAGGTGGGAAGCCCTGGCTGCCTCGCTGCAGGTTCCCCCACGGTCCTCTGCACCAGCGCCACAACTTTTATCAATGTCTTGCCCACATACCACTATTATACAGCCTCCTGCTCTCATGCACCCTCACTCCCTCCCAATGTCACTGTACTCTCCACACTAACTGCTTTTTAATTAAACAAAACAATACACACCCCCTTCCCAATCATATGCTCTCTATTTAACACATTTCACCTATAACTCAAGTTGCAATACAGGGCATCTTACATACAATTCTAACCCAGGGTTGCCGACCCTCCCAGAATTTGCGGGAGTCTCCCGAAAACCGGGTCCCCCCTCCCGGCCCCCGGAAGGGTGGGCAACCCTCCCGGAATCAGGGGACCTCCACTGAGCCCCCCCCCCCCCCCTCGATCGTGGCATTTAAATGCCGCAATCCGCGGGTCTCAGAGGAGGGGGCGGAGCTAAAATGGAACAATCGTGTCATTTTAGCCCCCGCCCCCTCCATGGAGATCAGTTATTTTGGCTATTTGCAAGCCCCCCCCCCCCCAAACTCGTAATGAAAGATTCCTCTCCGGGCTTCTCCCGGAGAGGATTTTATGCAAGTCGGCAACCCTGTTCTAACCATATTTCTCATATACAAACGTTCACAAATTAAGGGGGCGCAGCCCCTTACTCCGGTGTGAAGAGCGCCCGTAGGGCGCGATGAATCACCTAATATATATATATATATATATATATTTATATATATATATATCTGTAAAAGAGATGAGAAACAGCGCCTCCTAGTGCAGTATCTTCAAATTTACTTGATACCCTTCACCACAAGTGAGAGTTTTCACCCCAACAAATTGAAGGAGTACCGTAAGAGGTGGTCCTCAACCACCTTATTAGAGCCTGTTTGTATAATGCCCTCCCAGGCAGATGTTCACCGTCCTGGTTACCGACTTCTCATGGAACCTTAATACACCCCACTGTTATACTCCTCAAAACAAGTGGGTGTGCATTAAAAAAGCAAAAAGGAGATGATAGTGTAATATATCAAACAACAATTTTATTACACCACACAGCGACAACTCAGTTGCCCTTACAATGTTTAAAATGAAAAACAGCTTATCTGAAGAGTGCTCGGCCAGCACTATTAAGGTCAGTCTATGTCCATAAAAGATATCCCCAACGCGTTTCGTCCTCCGCACATTACTGCTGGACTTCTTCAGGAGTGCCTCAATGCTAGCATGACGATCCCCATATTTATACCTCCATTAATTCCCTCAATTACACAGTAACGCCGGACACCGGGTATAGAACTTCCGGTTTCCGGGTCTGTGAGGCGCACATGGAACGCACGCGTCACTTCCTGTGACGCGCGTCACTATATTCCCCCTATTGGAGCGCACATTCTCTCCGTGCGTTCTCTTATTCAGCTGTATGTGTCCGGCTAGTGCACGTCACTTCCTGTGACGCGCATCTACCTATTTCCGGCAGCTGGAGCGCACAATAAGACTTCTGCGTTCCAGCTCCGGAGTTTACTTCCGGATAGCGGCTTATCAGTACTCATCTGGCATAACGTCAGATCGCTGTTACTAGGTTACTCACAGACGCCAAAAGACACACCATTTTTAGCCACAATAATCTTATACCGAACTCAGATCTTTTTAGCAGTTCCTTAACGGAATTCATTCTATTCACAATTCACAAAATCTTTTACTCTGCGGATCTCAGTATGCACAGGAGGGTTAAACGGTCACAGTGCCTACCTCCCCGCATAATTATCCACCAATATATTGCACAAGATAGTTTTGTAGATATAATACATATGAATAATAATAATAAATATGACAAAAAAATAGTTTAAAAATAGTTTAAAAAGGACGGACAAAGTTCCCCTCTTTAAAATGTTATACCAAGAACTAAATATTAAAAAGTATTAAAAAAGTATAAAAAGACTTATAAACTCATCATAAAAAAGGTGCAATCTCATAGTTATCATTCAGGCCATTCGGTGTTAAAGTGTCAAGTGCGTGAATCCAGAACATTTCCCTTCTGGACAGCAAATTCTCTCTATCACCCCCTCTGGGGCCCAGTGTTACATGTTCTAGTACTTTGAATGTAAGGTCCTCCACCGTCCCATTATGATATCTATTAAAATGTTTTGGGATCGTGTGTGTTTCTATTTTATTTCGGATTCCTCTTACATGTTCTTGTATACGCAGTTTTAATTGTCTCTTTGTTTTTCCCACGTACTTCAATCCGCACTTGCACTCCAACATGTATATTACCCAGCACGTGTTACAGTTAACGAGGCTTTTTAATTTGAAAGACTTTGACCCATCTGAGCTTGTAAAACTTTTCTGGTCTCGATGTGCAAATTTGCAGATGTTACATTTAGTGCATTTGAAAAAGCCTTTCACTTGGTCCCAAGCATTAGTTTTCATAGGTTTCTTCTTTGCCAGCATACTGGGTGCTAGTTTATCTTTAAAATTACATGCTTTTTTAAAAACTATGTCTGGTTTGGCTGGTAATATTTTATTTAAAATGGGATCTAATTGTAACACATTCCAATGTTTGTTGAGTACCTCTCTTATAAAATTGGCCTGTGAGTTAAAAGTGGTTATAAAATTCAACCCATCTTTATTCTTGGTTTTTGATTTGTACTGCAGCAGATCATCCCGGTTGAGTGTTTTTGTCTTTTCCAGAGCTTGACTCATTACCTCTTCCGGGTACCCCCTCTCTCGGAACCTGTTCGTATATATTTCCAGTTGTTCATCACACACTGCTAAGTCTGTGCAGTTCCTTTTAATCCTTGTGAACTGAGATAGTGGGGTGTTGGTCTTCCATTGTTTTTTATGACTGCTTTTAAAATGTACATAAGAATTGGCATCCACTTTCTTAATATAGTTCTTGGTGGCAATTTTCTTCCCTTCTTTCATTAATACCAGATCCAAATATTCCAATTGCTCTTTGTTGGTCTGGTAGGTAAATGACAAATTGTAGTCATTCACTTCAATCACATTCATGAAATCTTTAAAATTCTCCTCTGTGCCATTCCAAATTATTAAAATGTCGTCTATATATCTAATGTACAAAACTATCTTTTCAAAAAATGGGTTATTACTGTATATGCTCTTCTGTTCCCAACTTCCCATATGTAAATTTGCGAAGCTGGGTGCAAATACAGTGCCCATGGCAGTTCCGCATACTTGGTTAAAAAACTGCTCTAAAAATTTAAAATAATTATGACTCAGAATGAATTTGATCAAAGTGCAGATGAATTCCTTGTGTGAATTCTCCAGTTCATTGTCTGAATCTAGGAACTCTCTGCATGAATTGATGCCTTTGTCATGGTCAATCGAAGTATAAAGCGATTGCACATCCACCGTTGCCCATAAGTATCCGTCTTCCCATTCAATATCTTTCAAAATTTGGAGGACAGCTGTTGTATCCTTAACATACGATTTTAGACCCGGTACGTATTTTTTCAGAAATATTTCTACATATTCAGAAAGGCCTGCCGTAAGGGAATTGATCCCCGCCACTATGGGACGCCCTGGCGGATTCTGCAGTCTCTTATGAATCTTAGGCAAAAAATAAAAAAATTGGGATCACTGGATGGTTTTTTATCAGAAATTGGTATTCATCTTTGGTAATTATTCCTCTATGTAATGCCACCCCAGGCCAATAAAAGCCTGGATGATAAATTTTGGGAAATGGAAAGAATCCTCTCAAAAGAGATCCGGACATGGTGGGATATCGCTAGTCTGGAACAATACATTAAGTGTAACAGGATCCCGAGAGGATTAAGGGTACAGAAGGAACCCACGTTCACTAGTACAGACGATAAATTTACCAAACAATGGGACTTAGTGTTACATGAGTGCTCACTTAAACTGATGAAACTCATAGTGGATGAAAAGAATCGTGATCTAATAAGATTAGAACAAGAACTGAAAGCAAAAGAAGTGGAGATGGAGGAACATAAGAACAGTGAGGATTTTAAAATCAATGAGACGGTTCTAGTAAAAAAACTAGAGAAAATTGAGGAAGAGGTCATACATTTAAAAGAAAAGAAACATAAAAGAGATAAGCATGACTATGACACGAATAAAATAAAGAAATGGAATGGGAACCAAAATGGGTTTATACCCACGGAGATATCCCACTATAATCAGAGGAAGTACAAGGACTGGAGAACTGTCCCCCAAAGACAGAGGACAACACAGAACAGAAATCACACACCGAAGAGGGGTTATCCAGAAACCAGGAATCGCTTTGAAGCTTTGAGGAACCAACCAGAGGAAGTAAGACCAGCCAGTTTTTTACCAGTAGTGGCCTCTGGAAGCACACAAGCACGAATACCGATTATCAAAGAAGTGGTCAATCGAGCAACACCGCTCAAACGAAGGTCAAGAGAAGACGAGGAAGAAGAGGAAGGGGTCTTAACCGAATACAAGAGAAAAAGGAATCTAAAATAAAGTCTCAACAAAATAGTTATAGCATGGGGGATGGAGGGATCTATAATCTTTCAAGTCATACTTTAACCAACATGGAAGTATCAGTATTAAGCAAGGGATTATCCTTTGCCCCCAGTTCAAATATGGATGACTTTGAAGTATTCACTGATCTCAATAAATACATGAGAAAGCTCACACTGAAGAGACATTTCGACAAAAAAGAGGAGCAGGAAACACAAATCCCCCAAATAAGCTCTAAATCTGGTTTGAAACCCGTATCAAAGTTTTATCCGCTAGAATCTAAAAGTACGCAAATGGATGTCTTTTATGAGCTAGTGAGCAGGGAATTAAAAATGAAAAATGTTAAGAAAAAATCTAAACAATTTAATAACTTAACTAACTTTGAGAGGGGGTCACTCAAAGCACTGAAAAATAATCAGGACATTGTTTTGAAAAGTGCGGATAAAGGGGGAGGATTGGTCATTATGAATAGGCAGGACTATGAAGATGAGGCAACCAGACTTCTTGGCGATGAGAACTCATATTTGAAACTACAGAAAGACCCCACATCCGAATATCTCGATGAATTAAGACCTATCTTGGTGCAGGCATTACATAGAGGAATAATTACCAAATATGAATACCAATTTCTGATAAAAAACCATCCAGTGATCCCAATTTTTTATTTTTTGCCTAAGATTCATAAGAGACTGCAGAATCCGCCAGGGCGTCCCATAGTGGCGGGGATCAATTCCCTTACGGCAGGCCTTTCTGAATATGTAGAAATATTTCTGAAAAAATACGTACCGGGTCTAAAATCGTATGTTAAGGATACAACAGCTGTCCTCCAAATTTTGAAAGATATTGAATGGGAAGACGGATACTTATGGGCAACGGTGGATGTGCAATCGCTTTATACTTCGATTGACCATGACAAAGGCATCAATTCATGCAGAGAGTTCCTAGATTCAGACAATGAACTGGAGAATTCACACAAGGAATTCATCTGCACTTTGATCAAATTCATTCTGAGTCATAATTATTTTAAATTTTTAGAGCAGTTTTTTAACCAAGTATGCGGAACTGCCATGGGCACTGTATTTGCACCCAGCTTCGCAAATTTACATATGGGAAGTTGGGAACAGAAGAGCATATACAGTAATAACCCATTTTTTGAAAAGATAGTTTTGTACATTAGATATATAGACGACATTTTAATAATTTGGAATGGCACAGAGGAGAATTTTAAAGATTTCATGAATGTGATTGAAGTGAATGACTACAATTTGTCATTTACCTACCAGACCAACAAAGAGCAATTGGAATATTTGGATCTGGTATTAATGAAAGAAGGGAAGAAAATTGCCACCAAGAACTATATTAAGAAAGTGGATGCCAATTCTTATGTACATTTTAAAAGCAGTCATAAAAAACAATGGAAGACCAACACCCCACTATCTCAGTTCACAAGGATTAAAAGGAACTGCACAGACTGAGCAGTGTGTGATGAACAACTGGAAATATATACGAACAGGTTCCGAGAGAGGGGGTACCCGGAAGAGGTAATGAGTCAAGCTCTGGAAAAGACAAAAACACTCAACCGGGATGATCTGCTGCAGTACAAATCAAAAACCAAGAATAAAGATGGGTTGAATTTTATAACCACTTTTAACTCACAGGCCAATTTTATAAGAGAGGTACTCAACAAACATTGGAATGTGTTACAATTAGATCCCATTTTAAATAAAATATTACCAGCCAAACCAGACATAGTTTTTAAAAAAGCATGTAATTTTAAAGATAAACTAGCACCCAGTATGCTGGCAAAGAAGAAACCTATGAAAACTAATGCTTGGGACCAAGTGAAAGGCTTTTTCAAATGCACTAAATGTAACATCTGCAAATTTGCACATCGAGACCAGAAAAGTTTTACAAGCTCAGATGGGTCAAAGTCTTTCAAATTAAAAAGCCTCGTTAACTGTAACACGTGCTGGGTAATATACATGTTGGAGTGCAAGTGCGGATTGAAGTACGTGGGAAAAACAAAGAGACAATTAAAACTGCGTATACAAGAACATGTAAGAGGAATCCGAAATAAAATAGAAACACACACGATCCCAAAACATTTTAATAGATATCATAATGGGACGGTGGAGGACCTTACATTCAAAGTACTAGAACATGTAACACTGAGCCCCAGAGGGGGTGATAGAGAGAATTTGCTGTCCAGAAGGGAAATGTTCTGGATTCACGCACTTGACACTTTAACACCGAATGGCCTGAATGATAACTATGAGATTGCACCTTTTTTATGATGAGTTTATAAGTCTTTTTATACTTTTTTAATACTTTTTAATATTTAGTTCTTGGTATAACATTTTAAAGAGGGGAACTTTGTCCGTCCTTTTTAAACTATTTTTAAACTATTTTTTTGTCATATTTATTATTATTATTCATATGTATTATATCTACAAAACTATCTTGTGCAATATATTGGTGGATAATTATGCGGGGAGGTAGGCACTGTGACCGTTTAACCCTCCTGTGCATACTGAGATCCGCAGAGTAAAAGATTTTGTGAATTGTGAATAGAATGAATTCCGTTAAGGAACTGCTAAAAAGATCTGAGTTCGGTATAAGATTATTGTGGCTAAAAATGGTGTGTCTTTTGGCGTCTGTGAGTAACCTAGTAACAGCGATCTGACGTTATGCCAGATGAGTACTGATAAGCCGCTATCCGGAAGTAAACTCCGGAGCTGGAACGCAGAAGTCTTATTGTGCGCTCCAGCTGCCGGAAATAGGTAGATGCGTGTCACAGGAAGTGACGTGCACTAGCCGGACACATACAGCTGAATAAGAGAACGCACGGAGAGAATGTGCGCTCCAATAGGGGAAATATAGTGACGCGCGTCACAGGAAGTGACGCGTGCGTTCCATGTGCGCCTCACAGACCCGGAAACCGGAAGTTCTATTTCCGGTGTCCGGCGTTACTGTGTAATTGAGGGAATTAATGGAGGTATAAATATGGGGATCGTCATGCTAGCATTGAGGCACTCCTGAAGAAGTCCAGCAGTAATGTGCGGAGGACGAAACACGTTGGGGATATCTTTTATGGACATAGACTGACCTTAATAGTGCTGGCCGAGCACTCTTCAGATAAGCTGTTTTTCATTTTAAACATTGTAAGGGCAACTGAGTTGTCGCTGTGTGGTGTAATAAAATTGTTGTTTGATATATTACACTATCATCTCCTTTTTGCTTTTTTAATGCACACCCACTTGTTTTGAGGAGTATAACAGTGGGGTGTATTAAGGTTCCATGAGAAGTCGGTAACCAGGACGGTGAACATCTGCCTGGGAGGGCATTATACAAACAGGCTCTAATAAGGTGGTTGAGGACCACCTCTTACGGTACTCCTTCAATTTGTTGGGGTGAAAACTCTCACTTGTGGTGAAGGGTATCAAGTAAATTTGAAGATACTGCACTAGGAGGCGCTGTTTCTCATCTCTTTTACAGATCCAATTTAAAAGTGCTCCAGGATAGGAAACACATAGGAGAAGAGCTGCCACCCTGGAGAGGAGGGACGGTGCTTATATAAAGACTTGAATTAAGAAAAGACTCTTAAGCTGTGTTAATATTAATTATTAACACTCAGGGAAAAAGGGTAGACTGAGAGGGGTTAAGGCGCTAATACCACAATCGTTAAAAAAATATATATATATATATATATATACACATACAGTTGTGCTCATAAATTTGGGTAGCTTTACCATCTAAGAAAATAAGGAGCCTCATCCACTACTATCACAAAAGACCAAGCTGTCACTAATGTTAAAGGGGGCAATACACGGTATTAAGAACTGGGGTATGTAAACTTTTGATCAGGGTCATTTGGGTAAACACAGTTGTTTGGCAATAAATGGCTTCACCCAACCACTAACCATGAATGAGTAATCATTCATATTCTCTGACAAATGGCCAGAAAATCACAAATTCTGCTAGGGTATGTAAACGTATGAGCACAACTGTATATACAGTATATACTTATATGTATAATATAATCTATTACACACTTCCCAACTTTGCTGTCCTTCTAACCAGGACTGCACTGGTGGCATAGGTGGCCTTAAAAGGGGGAGGAACCATGGGAGGGGTGGGTCAGGCCTTGTGTGGAGGGGGGCGAGGCCTCATGCTGCGACTCCCATTCTCAACATTTTGGGGGCATGTCCAAATAACATTGCAGGCGCTGTTGTTAATAAAGGAAGACTAATTGCAGGATGAATATATCTGTACTGGCCTGAATTAAAAAAATCCCAAACTTTCTATAACTAGGAAAACGCACCAATATTTTAAAAACCAAACCTTTCTTAACATTTACTTATGACAGAACTTATAGTTTCGTTAATTATAATCTGCTTTCCGATCACAAAAAAGTTATAGCTGACTATACAGATTTTTATTATTTTATATACTTTTATTTTATATTAGTTTATGAAGGGAGAACGATTTTTACCGCCGGAAATTTTTTTTTTATTGTACGCTGCAAATGTTAACAGGCCATAGATCTAAATGAAAATATAAGCAAAAACATATTCCAAGTTCAGCACTTTCTGCATGTCTAGCCTAAAAAGCAGCAGCGCTGTACATTTGCCAGACGAATGCAGTTTTATTTTTAATTTTTTTTTTGCTAGAGAAAACGGTTCACATTGAAGTTTTTTTTTTTCATACTAACTTTCAGGAAAGGTCATATCAGCATTTCCTTGGACCGCGTTAACAATAAATTTGCTTCCTCTGCTAAAATGAAAAGCATGGCTCTACAAATCAATCAACCCTACTTGTCACAACTCAATTCCGCACTACATTCTGTTCTGCTGTGGCCAATACCAACCTGACAGACAAATCCATGACCCTTATAATTTATGAGTCGCATCTATCTTGACTCTAATTTACTTCTGAGTATTATCCACTATTAAAATGAGCTTCATATGAAATGTCTTCTGTGCGCTGTGTGTGACTCACAAACTCAATCATTTGCCATGGGGGATAAAAACTGCAGCGTAAACTTCTAAAGTACAAAATTATAGTTCTGTCTTCAGTGTCTCGTTTTTAAGAGAATTGAAAGGAAGTAATGGGTGCTAGGGACATCGGCGATAATCGTGGACCAGGACAACTGAAGGCTCATTAGGACAGTCTTCATTGTGTATCAGATCAGTGATAATTGGGGACCAGGACAACAGAAGGGTCATTAGGACAGTCTTCATTGTGTATCAGATCAGTGATAATTGGGGACCAGGACAACAGAAGGGTCATTAGGACAGTCTTCATTGTGTATCAGTTCAGTGATAATTGGGGACCAGCACAACAGAAGGGTCATTAGGACAGTCTTTATTGTGTATTAGATCAGTGACAATTGAAGACCAGGACAACAGAAGGGTCATTAGGACAGTCTTCATTGTGTATAAGATCAGTGATAATTGGGGACAAGGACAACAGTAGGCTCATTAGGACAGTCTTCATTGTGTATCAGATCAGTGATAATTGGGGACAAGGACAACAGTAGGCTCATTAGGACAGTCTTCATTGTGTGTCAGATCAGTGATAATTCGCGACCAGGACAACAGAAGGGTCATTAGGACATTCTTTATTGTGTATTAGATCAGTGATAATTGAAGACCAGGACAACAGAAGGGTCATTAGGACAGTCTTCATTGTGTATCAGATCAGTGATAATTGGGGACAAGGACAACAGTAGGCTCATTAGGACAGTCTTCATTGTGTGTAAGATCAGTGATAATTGGGGACCAGGACAACAGAAGGGTCATTAGGACAGTCTTTATTGTGTATCAGATCAGTGATAATTGGGGACCAGGACAACAGAAGGGTCATTAGGACAGTCTTCATTGTGTATCAGATCAGTGATAATTGGGGACCAGGACAAGAGAAGGGTCATTAGGACAGTCTTCATTGTGTATCAGTTCAGTGATAATTGGGGACCAGGACAAGAGAAGGGTCATTAGGACAGTCTTCATTGTGTATCAGATCAGTGATAATTGGGGACCAGGACAACAGAAGGGTCATTAGGACAGTCTTCATTGTGTATCAGTTCAGTGATAATTGGGGACCAGGACAACAGAAGGGTCATTAGGACAGTCTTCATTGTGTATCAGTTCAGTGATAATTGGGGACCAGGACAACAGAAGGGTCATTAGGATAGTCTTCATTGTGTATCAGTTCAGTGATAATTGGGGACCAGGACAACAGAAGGGTCATTAGGACAGTCTTCATTGTGTATCAGATCAGTGATAATTGGGGACCAGGACAACAGAAGGGTCATTAGGACAGTCTTCATTGTGTATCAGTTCAGTGATAATTGGGGACCAGGACAACAGAAGGGTCATTAGGACAGTCTTCATTGTGTGTCAGATCAGTGATAATTGGCGACCAGGACAACAGAAGGGTCATTAGGACATTCTTTATTGTGTATTAGATCAGTGATAATTGAAGACCAGGACAACAGAAGGGTCATTAGGACAGTCTTCATTGTGTATCAGATCAGTGATAATTGGGGACAAGGACAACAGTAGGCTCATTAGGACAGTCTTCATTGTGTGTCAGATCAGTGATAATTGGGGACCAGGACAACAGAAGGGTCATTAGGACAGTCTTTATTGTGTATCAGATCAGTGATAATTGGGGACCAGGACAACAGAAGGGTCATTAGGACAGTCTTCATTGTGTATCAGATCAGTGATAATTCTGGACCAGGACAAGAGAAGGGTCATTAGGACAGTCTTCATTGTGTATCAGTTCAGTGATAATTGGGGACCAGGACAAGAGAAGGGTCATTAGGACAGTCTTCATTGTGTATCAGATCAGTGATAATTGGGGACCAGGACAACAGAAGGGTCATTAGGACAGTCTTCATTGTGTATCAGTTCAGTGATAATTGGGGACCAGGACAACAGAAGGGTCATTAGGACAGTCTTCATTGTGTATCAGTTCAGTGATAATTGGGGACCAAGACAACAGAAGGGTCATTAGGACAGTCTTCATTGTGTATCAGTTCAGTGATAATTGAAGACCAGGACAACAGAAGGGTCATTAGGACAGTCTTCATTGTGTATCAGATCAGTGATAATTGGGGACAAGGACAACAGTAGGCTCATTAGGACAGTCTTCATTGTGTGTCAGATCAGTGATAATTGGGGACCAGGACAACAGAAGGGTCATTAGGACAGTCTTTATTGTGTATCAGATCAGTGATAATCGGGGACCAGGACAACAGAAGGGTCATTAGGACAGTCTTTATTGTGTATCAGATCAGTGATAATTGAAGACCAGGACAACAGAAGGGTCTTTAGGACAGTCTTTATTGTGTATCAGATCAGTGATAATTGGGGACCAGGACAACAGAAGGGTCATTAGGACAGTCTTCATTGTGTATCAGTTCAGTGATAATTGGGGACCAGGACAACAGAAGGGTCATTGGGACAGTCTTCATTGTGTATCAGATCAGTGATAATTTGGGACCAGGACAACAGAAGGGTCATTAGGATAGTCTTCATTGTGTATCAGATCAGTGATAATTGGGGACAAGGACAACAGAAGGGTCATTAGGACAGTCTTCATTGTGTATCAGATCAGTGAAAATTGGTGACCAGGACAACATAAGGGTCATTAGGACAGTCTTCATTGTGTATCAGTTCAGTGATAATTGGGGACCAGGACAACAGAAGGGTCATTAGGACAGTCTTCATTGTGTATCAGATCAGTGATAATTGGGGACCAGGACAACAGAAGGGTCATTAGGACAGTCTTCATTGTGTATCAGTTCAGTGATAATTGGGGACCAGGACAACAGAAGGTCATTAGGACAGTCTTCATTGTGTATCAGTTCAGTGATAATTGGGGACCAGGACAACAGAAGGGTCATTAGGACAGTCTTTATTGTGTATCAGATCAGTGATAATTGGGGACCAGGACAACAGAAAGGTCATTAGGACAGTCTTCATTGTGTATCAGTTCAGTGATAATTATGGACCTGGACAACAGAAGGGTCATTAGGACAGTCTTCATTGTGTATCAGATCAGTGATAATCGGGGACCAGGACAACATAAGGGTCATTAGGACAGTCTTCATTGTGTATCTGATCAGTGATAATCGGGGACCAGGACAACAGAAGGGTCATAAGGACAGTCTTCATTGTGTATCAGATCAGTGATAATCGGGGACCAGGACGACAGAAGGGTCATTAGGACAGTCTTCATTGTGTATCAGTTCAGTGATAATCGGGGACCAGGACGACAGAAGGGTCATTAGGACAGTCTTCATTGTGTATCAGATCAGTGATAATTGGGGACCAGGACAACAGAAGGGTCATTTGGACAGTCTTCATTGTGTATCAGATCAGTGATAATTGGGGACCAGGACAACAGAAGGGTCATTAGGACAGTCTTCATTGTGTATCAGATCAGTGATAATTGGGGACCAGGACAACAGAAGGGTCATTAGGACAGTCTTCATTGTGTATCAGTTCAGTGATAATTGGGGACCAGGACAACAGAAGGGTCATTGGGACAGTCTTCATTGTGTATCAGATCAGTGATAATTTGGGACCAGGACAACAGAAGGGTCATTAGGATAGTCTTCATTGTGTATCAGATCAGTGATAATTGGGGACAAGGACAACAGAAGGGTCATTAGGACAGTCTTCATTGTGTATCAGATCAGTGAAAATTGGTGACCAGGACAACATAAGGGTCATTAGGACAGTCTTCATTGTGTATCAGTTCAGTGATAATTGGGGACCAGGACAACAGAAGGGTCATTAGGACAGTCTTCATTGTGTATCAGATCAGTGATAATTGGGGACCAGAACAACAGAAGGGTCATTAGGACAGTCTTCATTGTGTATCAGATCAGTGATAATTGGGGACCAGGACAACAGAAGGGTCATTAGGACAGTCTTTATTATGTCATTTTTATGAAGGTATTTATTATATTAATTAAAAAGTACTATACTGTACCTGGACATGTATTTTCAAGCAGTAACCCAACGGGAAGGTGAAAAATGCAAACCCCAGACCTCCACATTTTATGTAATACCTGACCTCCCTCCACTGTGATTGAACACAGACTCCAAAACCTCCACCAAGCAGTCAAACAGCTCATTACCATAATCTCCTGAATATCACAAATATCCTCATCTGTCCCCCAGGGGAGTCCAGACATACTCCAGAAATTGTTACACCCCAGTCACAATGGATATAGTTTGGCACCCGCCTTAGATGTGTATTTGAAGCGTTGGTTACTCTGCTCTGTAAACCAGCAAAGGGTGTGGGAGACGGAGGGGGGGATATTTGGGTAGGGCTGAGACCAGTACGCTCCATTACGCTACAAGTTTTGTTACTTGAATTCCAATTAGCTAAATGCTTGGATCCAAATGCTTATTTACACGCAACACAGTTGAGTTGATTTGGTTCATACAGTAGATCCTACATATAATACTTGCATTTGTGGGATCACTGTTTTTAATCAGATGAACACTTATGGGGGAATCTATGTACCACGGACTTGACTATCTGAAATTCCCAGGAGGTTGGTAAAGTGTTACTCTAATCAGCTGGGTATCCCATACCACCATTACAGAATATTTTTTAAGTTCCACTGAACATGGGAGTACTAACACTACTCCATTTTGAGAACCATTGATCCAAATTAATACAATTACAGTTTATTACAGTCAGAATTTGATGCACCTGAATGTTTTTCCAAAATAACGATACTGTGATGCACCAAACCAAAATCCACATCTACTGCTGGCCATACACCAGACCAACTTTCATCCAATCATCCAGTTGGTTGGTTGGACTGAAAATCTGGTACTGTACGAGAGCAAATAACAATCACCAATTTGCTCACAAAACTAGGAAAATGGACAAAAACATTCAGTCAAATTGTTTAAATTAAATTAAACGACGGCACCTTGTCTGAGCGATAGTTTTTGTCTGATTCTAGATTTTGGGAGCAAATTACCGAATTACAAATCACATAGGCTCTCATCCAGTACCAGGTTTTTATTCCTCCATCCAATCAACTTTTTGGATGACTAGAGCAAAGTTGGTCTGATGTATGGCCAGCATAACCCACCAGTTCTTGTGAACTTTAAATTATATTATTGAATCATTAATTTAACATTTGATTTCTTGGATTTTTTTGGGGGGCTTGGGCACTATAGTGGTGATTCAATAAAGATCGGTCCCCGGTGCATTCGAATGTTGACTGGTAATGCCGCTCTACGCATGCGCATATTTGTGCATGTGCAGGGCCACTGTACGAATGCCTTTGGTGACTATCACAGTGGCCGAGGTCTTCGTATGGGTAGGGGAAGGAGGGGTAGGGGCCGGAGCAGCAGAACGCCCAGCTTTTAATGGATGTCCCCATGAAAACACTGGGCGTTCCCCTGGGAGCGCGGGTGGGCCGATGCCTGCTGGGGCGGGCTTCTGACATCACATGACGGCAGCACCCGCCCCCTCTTCTGCGGACACCAACAGAAATAAAAGGCAGTTCAGAATGACTTTTGTTTCCGAAACGGGGAAAAAAAACATTCAATGGATATCGACCATCAAATGATTTCTCTCCCATTCGGCCGCATGCGAGGGGATGTGTTCGCGTACAGAGATTGGGCGGCGTGGGTGGCGGACATTCGGCTGAGCGACATTTTAGGCCATCAAATACTCTATTTAGGGTTTGTATTTGTAAAAGCTGTAAGTCAAAGGATTTGGTATTTGTAAAGCATTAGTGTGTTGTACAGTATTTTACACCTTTTACAAGTAATTAGGGGTACATTACTTGTACAAAAAAAAATTATATTGCTTATTGCCAGGGTTTTCATGCTCATTGCCAGGGGTTTCATGCTGGTGGTTTCGTGCTCATTGCCATGAACTTCTTGCTTGTTGCTAGGGTTTTTTTTGCTAGTTGCAAAGGGTTACACGCTCCTGGTTTCATGTTCGTTGCCATGGCTGTTTCATTGCTAGGGGTACCATGCTCATTGCCAGGGGTTTATACAGCACAAGAGACGGTAGGCTTCTCATAGAGCAGCCTTACTTTAGTGCAGTGGTTCTCAACTTCAGCCCTGGAATGCTTGTGTTGAGAGCTGTATTGTATAGTGCTTTTGTTATTAAGTTTAAATGGAAGCTATTTTTGATAACAATGTAGCACAGTGAAAACTGCATAGGTATAAGGAAATAAGAAATGGTTCCTATTTGTCAAACAGGGGGCCTGATTCAGCTTTGCCAAAAAAAAACCATGCAAATGGGCAAAACCATGCTGCGCTGAAGGTGGGGCAGATATAACATGTGCGGAGACAGATTTGGGTGGGGTGTGTTCAAACTGAAATCTAAAATGCAATGTAATAATAAAGCAGCCATTATTTACCCTGCACAGAAATAAATGAACTCACCGAAATCGAAAGCTTTCTGCAGAGTGATTTTTGAAGAGCCGCACATGCACAGGGCACACAGTGCCCATGCGCTAGGTTTCCCTGGAAATTAAGCCGGTGATAGTCTGCCATTCCTGGCCATTCGCAAGGTGATTGACAGCCGACCAGTGGCGTAACTATAAAATTTGCGCTCATTATTCAATAAAGCTTGATTAGTTAAATTTAAAAGGGAATTTTTTATTTTTTGCAACGGGTTGCTTCTTAATTTTTTATAAGTGTTCCCCGAATGGCGGGTCTCGTGTCCTGGCACCAGTTTATCGATGACGTTTTTTTAATTTGGCGTGGGAGCGAATCTGATTTGATTTCTTTTAGCACCAATTTAAACATTAATTCATTTGCGATTAACCTAAGTTTTATCTGGAGTTATACATGTTTATCCTTTCTGGATTTATCAATATATATTGAGAACAATGTGTTAAAGACTAAAGCCTATCGTAAAGCTACCGACTCTAATAGCTTCATAGATGTCTCTAGTGAGCATCATCAGAATTGGCTAAACGCAATTCCATTTGGTCAATATGTACGCATCAAACGCAATTGTACAGATGCAGAAACATGTGATCAGCAATTTGATGAGGCTTCAGGTGAAGGGATATTCAGCTAACACCCTACAAAAATCCAGGGTACGTGCCACACAAATGGAAAGATCTGCTCTATTAGAAGTGAAAAGCCCTAAAAAACCAAACAGTGATGAATTTAAATGGGCCTTTGTGAGCCAATTCAATTCTAGGCATAAGGAAATAGAAAATGTATTTAAGTCTAACTGGAAGCTATTAGTAAAATATCCTATAATTGGGAAACAATTGCCGGATGTTCCAAAATGTATTTATAGACGGGCCCCCTCACTGAAAAATCACCTTGTGAAAAGCTTGTCAGAAACAAAGACCCGCAAAAATACCAGAACCAATGGTTTTCACCGTTGTGGCACATGTCTTATGTGTAAGACCATGAAAACAAAGGATGTTAAATTTACAGAATTCACTATAGGCAATAATACTTTTCAGATAATTTTTTTTATAACATGCCATTCAAAGTATATCATTTATGTGTTACAGTGTGAATGTGGTCTAGCATATGTCGGCAAAACCACCCGACAACTCAAAATACGACTTTCTGAGCACATTTACAATATTAAGAAGGGACTATTAACGCACACTGTATCGGCACATTTCAAATCCAACCATCTATCCAATCCATGTAAATGAATTAACTTTTGGGGAATTGAACAAATCTCTACAAATTGGCGTTCTAGTGATATAGACAACAGACTATCACGCACTGAAATGAGGTGGATTCACCGTTTGAGGACCCTGGTTCCACAGGGACTCAACGGTGACTTCGAACTCAAGCCTTTCCTTATTTAAAACATGGATCATCACATATGTATGGTGTGTTTCTTTCCCTTTTGGTACAATTGTTTTAATTTAAAAAAAAATTTAAAATGTTGATTCAAATGCTAACCATTGTGTTTCCTTTTTGGAGGGGACCAGGCGCAGTGAAAAGTACCAGGCTGTGGATATATTAACATCTTTTCTTCTTAAGAGAATGCATTTTTGTTCTATCCTGTCTTTCCATTTGCGCTTGCGCAAATTTAGATTCTCTCCTAGTTATTATATGTTTTATATATTTTATATGTATTATTGTTTTTTCATATATATGTGTAAAAGAATGCACAGAAAATGTACATTATATGCAAATTCCATCTGCTTAATTGCGACATGGAGTGTCCGCATGATATGCGGTCCACTTCCACATTTTGCGGTCCAAAGCCGGACCGTGGAACACACGGCCATTTTATTTCCGGCTTCCCACCCGTCTGTTCAGCAGCTGGCTTGTGCTATGACACGCACAGCCATACTGCTTCCGGTGGGGACGGCCGAATCTAAAAACATCCGGCTGACGCCGCAAATGCGGCGAATGGATTGCAGGTGTCAACACTTATTCATGGGGTATAAAAAACCCCATGATGCATTGTTTAAGCATACACTCCTGACGAAGGATTTCTGAAACGCGTTGAGTGTTTGGACTGCCTCCCAGAAGCAAGTACAACGCCAGGCTGCGGTGCCTCAGATGCTGGTTCCATCACCAGTTCCGGACTTGTGCCTGGATCCTTGGACTGAGCCTGCCTACCTTTACATCTGATCCTGTTGCTGTTTTGACACATAAGAGTGTAATCATATGCTGTTTTAAAACGTCTGCATATTGTAGGTGTGGACCTTTTATTAAATATATCTTTTTACCAAAGATAATTTGCACTATTGCCTCTTCCTGTTATACCTCCTCATTTACATTCTATGGCCCTTATTCTGATCGGTGCGTACTTTCCTGAATTCTTTCGGTGCGGTCCGCACGCCACACTGTGCGGTGGCGTACGGCCAACGTCCGTAGAAACGCCCACGTGTCCTCTGCATTCGGACGGACTCACTCTTTAAGAACAGGGCGTGTTTACGGACGACATACAAACCATGCGTGTGCGGGGGAAACACTCCGATTCTGCACGGTGTGACCGCGTATGCACGGCCTTCCCGTGTCAGAACGCACGCGAGCCGGCCACTACGCACAGATGCGGTGTACTTACGCAAAAAAACAGACTACTCTTATCTGAGTTCCCAAATAGATCACATGACACACTTAGGCAATTATCAAACCACTTTGAGAACAGATTGTTGCTCCTGGTCATCTGTTATTTATCTAATTGATCCTTAAACACTTACAAGCACTATACATTAACCCTAACATTCCCTATGGGGATAAAAATGTGATCTACCCTTTTGCTGCGTACATATCTAAACATCAACATGTTTTTTTTTTAAATGCTATTTATACTTTTAATGTGAAATACTAAAATAACACACAGACAACTTCTTAAATAAAGGGGAACTTTTATTAACAAACAAACAAAAATTAAAAAAATTACTCCAGGAGCAGGTCACATAGGTCCTCGACATGTGCTGTCATCCTCCTGAGGTCCTCCCGCAACCTCATGAGGGCCCCTCTAACACCCTGGGCTGGCTCCTGGTAATCTGTGTGCATGAGAAAGGGGGTACAACATTAATTATGCTACTCACGTACACCTTGTACAGTCAATCCTAAGTACCTACACCATGAGAAATCATACATACAAACAAATACTTAGGCAATCTTGTATGTACTGGCATCAAATATATGATCATGATGCTGCTGCCACCACACACATACACACACACATACACACACACATACACACTTGTGTGACATATACATTTCACAATCTATATATCAAAAACACAACCACACTTGAGGATCACTCACAGTTGTCCTGGCCAAAGACTCCTCACTCAACTCAAAACATACACCCACTACAACATGCCACATTTACCCATACATATATACCTGCATGTTACTGCTTAATAGCTAAACTGCATGATAGATAGATAGATAGATAGATAGAGAGATAGAGAGATAGATAGAGAGATAGAGAGAGATAGAGAGATAGAGAGAGAGAGAGATAGAGAGAGATAGAATAGATACCACATTAAAATGCTAGCCTAGTCCCTCTACCCATTACTTCATGATTCCTTGTCACATTGCCAGATAGGTGAAAGTGCAGCACTAATCCGCTTCCATACACCAAACAATTTCTAAGGTCAATCTATCCTACATAATACCTTTCAAAAATACACAGTGGCGGATTCAGGGGGGGGGCACCCGGGCACGTGCCCCCCCTGTCATTAATTTTGTAGCTGAGGACCAGGGCTTTCCAACGAGCCCAGCCCCGTGTCTCTAGCCTCCCGGGAACCAGAGATATCGCCTGGCAAAGCTGTAACGTTTTTTTCCCCATAGGATAACATGGGACTCGTCAATTCCGACCCCCCCACCCGGTTCCGGCGGCTGCCAGTTCCCCCCCTGGCATCGCAGAAGCTTGTGGTTGATCTCATTCCATTCCAAATCGCTGGGCCTTCAATATGATACCAGGCTGGTCCAATTTGGTTTCAGAGATATTGCATGTAAACCAATTTTTTTTTTTTTAAATGTAATTTCATGGCTGTTCATGTTCTTTGAGGGCAGATTACTCTGGAACCAAACGTTCCAGTTTCACTGGACTAAAATCATTCAAAGCCCACTCAAAAGTTCTTCAATTTGATATTTGTCTCATGTAAATCGGTCAGTTGGTTCCGAAGATATAGCCGGTTAAATTAGATAACTGGTTAAAGGGGGAAGGGGTGGTTTTCTCTCCCCCTCACACCATAAAATGCAGGGACTAGGCTGATGTAAAAGTGGCCAACCTGGGAATGCATTTTCTGGTGTGAAAGGGGTAATTTTTCAAATAGCCGGGACCTGCAGTGCTCTGAATACAGCCAGGCTCTGCCACTGTCAGTGGCTATCACTTCTGCCTGGCGGCAGCTGTCCCCGTTTACCGCGAGCATGTATTCCCCCTTGGCAATGAGCATGTAATCCCACATGGCAACAAGCACGGAACCTCCGGCAATGAGCATGGAACCCTTGGCAATGAGCATGTAGATAAGCAGCACTTATGTAGCATAATTTTTAATAGGCATTATGGTGTTTGGCATAATACATAATGGACATAATGGTGTGTAACTTAACGTGTAATGGACATTATAGTGTAAATGTTTAATGCGAGCCTTTGGTGGACAATGTCCCTGTTTATGAAGCGGATTGTGAATTTTGGCTTAATCTGTGTGGCATTATGTGAATTTTGTCTCAATCCATTTGGCATTATGTGAATTTTGTCTCAATCCATGTGGCATTATGTAAATTCTGGCACAGTCCGTGTGGCATTATGTGAATTTTGGCTCATTCCATTTGGCATCATGTGTAACGGGCAAGTATAATGGGGTGTAGTATTTTGTTGCATAATGTGTAGAAGTTGTATATGGTGCTGTACACTACACTCAAGGACACGCCCCCTGTTGAGTGGCCACACCCCCTTTTATGGAGCGCGCCTTCGGCGCGCGCACAATTACATCCTTCACATTTGCCGCCATGGTGGGCGTACTTTAACTGCCAGGGCCTATTTTTAGTCCCATTCCCACCCTCTCTCTGCCGCTCTCTTAGCATGTACACTGGCACCACTAACACTGCCCCTCCCCCACCTAAACCCTCTTTTATCATGGTGCCCCCCCTGTCATTTTATCCTGGATCCGCCCCTGAAAATACATGACAACAACACGGGCCCACTGGCTAGAGGGGGGCCCAGGCAAACTGGCCACTTGGGACTCTAGTATAAATCAGGCCTGCCCATATTCCATAGATGTTTTATTGTTGCTTCTATACAAAGACCCTCCATAAATAAACACTCATCACCTACATGAGCATCCAGATTGCACGTTTGCAGCATGGCCCTATAAGGCCAAAGTGTGTCTGTTGTTTCCCATTTTTTTGGACTACTCTTTACTATATTATATCAAAATTTCATCAGCTGTGCGACATAACAAACTGTACCTAACTCAGTAATGATGCATTACGTCTACTTACCCCTGCCAGCCAGCTCCACCATCTCTTCATCCTCCACATTGGGAGGTGGTGGCAAATCGGGGAGGGGTAGGGTCACCTCCTCCTCCTCCACTTCGACCTCCTGGCCGACCTCCTGGGACACCTCCTGGGCCTCCTCTGTGTCCTCCTTGGTGACCACCTCCTGGGCCTCCTCTGTGTCCTCCTCACTGGCCACCTCCTGGGACACCTCCTGGACCTCCTCACTGGCCACCTCCTGGGCCTCCTGTGTGGCCTCCTCACTGGCCACCTCCTGGGCCTCCTGTGTGGCCTCCTCACGGGCCTGTCTGGCTCTCTCCCGCGCTGTGGGTTAAACAAACAAAATGGGTGAGTGTCATTTGACATTGAAATCACTCTAACAAGTACATATCATAACCACATTATATATGTGTTATTTATCACACATATAGTATATGGCATTTCTATGTCATCAACACCCAATTGACCTCATGTAATATTAATATTAAATAATGTGAAAATGCAAACACTCACTGGCCTAGATGCACTAGCCTTCAAAAGTTATACAATGTAGAGTGATAAACACGCAGCCAATCAGCTCCTTCCTGTCATGTCACAGACTGTAGTTGAAAAATGCCAGGTAGGAGCTGATTGGCTGCCTGTTTATTACTCTCCATTTTATCACTTTTGAAGCAGACTGAATCCTGGCCACTGTCAATTATATGTATTGTGCGAAAATACTTACAGCGTTAAAGACGCCGCCTCAGAGCCTGCAGCCGCTCCGGCTCCCGCCTCCGCAGGTCGGACCATCGCCTCTCCAGTTGGGCGATGGTCCTCCGCACATGAGTGCAGGCGAATATGCGGCGCCGGGCCGCAACATATGCCCGGCGCTTGTCCCGATTCGTGATGAAGGGGCCTGCCTGCCCCAGCCTCCTCTCCATTACTGCCACCAGCAACATCAGCTCCGCAGTGGAGAAGGGCTGTGCTCGCTGGTAGGCAGCCATTTTAGCAATGGCACAAATCAAACAATCATGTGCTGTCATTGGTTGGTCAGAGTGATATTTGGTATTAACTTTATTGTTCATTTTTACACTAACAGCGTGTATGCGCCCGAACAGACGGCTAACCCATTGCATCGCACACCCATCCTAAACAGACAGTGTAAACTAAGATGGAAACACATTATATATAATCTATAGCATTCACCAAACATGGGTATAAGCAGCCGTACGGAACGCAGGTTGCAGCTGATTAACGCCAATTACAGAAATAGTATTTAAAGTTGTCCTAGAAAGGCAAACACTTGTTGGAAACATGGCTGGCTCAGAGTCAGAGGAAGAACAGGTGGTGCAGAATCTCTTGTCCCGCATGGAGGCTAACACCACCTATGTCCCCCTCAACCCAGAGCAGCCAGATGGGCCATCAACATCAGGCCAATCAGCAGCTGGCCCATCCTCAGCATCAGCAGAATCATTGGGAACACAGCAGGTGGCTTCCCAACAGAGTAGCCAGGCCAGCGCTTCAAGTACAGCAACCGGTGGCCGTGGCCGTGCCAGTGGCCGTGGCCGCAGTCGGGCAACAGAGGAACCAACCACAAGAAACATGGCATATGAACCGCAGGAGCTTGACATCCTGGTGACCCGGGCACGTGATTTGATAGAGTGCCCAGCGGTAAAGTTGACACACACAAGGAGATGGAAGATCTGGGAGGAGATAACGGCGGAGATTAATGCAGTGGCTCCACAAGTTCGTGAGGCGGAGCACGTTAAGAAGAGGCAAGTACAGTACATGTGTGTTACATTTGAGCAGTACAAGTCCAGTAATGTTTACATTCAATATTAGATGGAGTTGGTCAATGGGTGGGCACGTTGCTTGGAGGCACAGACATGTTTGCCATGACATTGAATTGATAGTTATTGGAGGGTGACTGTGATTGTATCTTCTAAGGGTTGTTTTTAAAAATGAATATAATGTAAGTTTGGTGTCAGTAGGCACATGTTGTATTATGTTTCAGATTGCAATGGGTGCTACAGCAAACATGAGGAGTGACATGTATTAATATGTACACTTTGATTGCAGGTGGCACGACTTCAAAGGCAACCTCAAGAAAAAATTGACCCAGCAGTGGGAACACAGCCACACCTCTGGGGCTGGCCCCATGCCATCAAAGCTGCAGCTCACCCCCCTGGAAAAGATGGCACAGTGCTGCATTGCAGTGGAGGAGGTCCGGGGGGTGAGCACCATAGACAGCGAGTCCCCAGCGGAAGTGATGGCTTCTACACTTGAAGGTAATTATTTGCCAGCCCATAAGTAGATGTTTTGAATTTTGCATGGAATGTGTGGTAATTGGTATTTTCGCCTTCAACAGCATCCCCACCGCTTGGTCAAGAATCTCTTGAGGAGGTTGTGGAGTCTGTGCCACCTGGCCCCAGTAGCAGGCCCGTGCAGCAGCAGCCGGCAATATCCACGGCAGAATTGGCCACGTGGGGGCATGTGCTAGAAAGTATTGTGCAGCAGGGAGACTCGGCATCAGAGCGGGTGCGTAGGGCCGAGGAGGTGCTGCAGGGTTTGACCACCAGCCAGCAGAGTATTGCTGCGAGCATGCAGGCTATTGCTGCTAGCCTGCAGGTGCTGGCTGATCAAGCCCTGCGGCAAAATGACCTCCTCCTCCGCCATAATGAACTTATGGTGGAGCTAGTTACCACCAATAGGGTCCTAATGTCACCCGCTTCTGGTGCATTACCACCATCATCACTCCCTGCTGCCAGAGGGGGAAGAAGATCCACCCCCTCCCCAGCATGTGCTCCACGTGACCCACCATCTGACTCTGGCCGTGGGCGAGGCCGAAGAGCTGCTGCACGTGGCGAGGAGCCTGCCAGGGACAAACGTGCCCGCAAATGAACTTGTGTCCCCATTAATCTCCACCGTTATGTCTTCCCAAATCTTCCATTGAGCTGTGTGTGTCAGCATCCTGTGTCAAAATCCGTGCCGAGGGTCACCACATTTGCCCGCGGTTCAAATGTCATGTTTGGTTCCCCTGTTGCCCAGTTTCGGCTAGCATTACTGTGTGCTGTACTTGAAGTGTTGGTGCTCTACTTTTGTTGTGAAGCCACCTGATGTGTTCCTAATGATTCTGCTGTGGCTATTTATTATATATTATTTACTTTTAGTCCTGTTATGGTACCATTTATTTTGTGATGGTTTCGAAATTATTTTCTACGTTTCTTTAATAAATGTTATTTTGGCCCCACAAATGTCTGTATTAATTGATCCATGCAGAAGTGACATGTGTATTAGTATTATTAATATTAAGTTGTGTTCATTATTTGCAGTGTAAAAGTGTGTGACAAGTGCAGCATGTAATGTTCCCTTTAAGCTGCAATGGTTATAATTGAAGCAGTGAGAAGCGTGTAATTAACAAGTAATGAGTAAAGTTGGTGATTGTATTGTATTCAGCTGACATTGGTTGAGGTGCGTCCGTCCTGATTAGGCGTTCCGATTTCCTAGCGCATGACCGAGTGGTGTCCGCTAAGCAATACTAGCCTTTTGGACACCACACATTTCTTGCCTTTTTGTTCACGTGCATTCGGCGTGCTGTCCGAATGCACGCCTACCAAAATATGTGTACTCCCCCGTGTCCGCCCATGTTTCCGCCCAGTTTAGCCCACTTTTAAACTACGCCCCTGTGTCATTCCGCATGACGCCCATAACACACCCATATTGGCCGAGTGATTGCGGTGCACATTTCTGTACGGTATTAGTGAGAACAAGTACGGAGACCATGCGTGGCACATGCGCATGGCGTTCCCCACGCATGCGCAGACGGCTAAAAAACGCGATCCGAAAGAATTCGGGAAAGTACGCACCGATCAGAATAAGGGCCTATGTGAGGAGGAGGTTATCATTTCAGCTACCATCTGATCTGGACCTGATTAAAACACAAGGACACAATCTCATTAAATTGAGAAACGTGTATGGTATTTAAGGCTCATAGTGAGCGCTTCTGTGTATACACCCTTTTTTCTGTTCTATCAGAGCAGGAGACAATAGCAGCGCACCGGGACCGGCGCAGACAAGCCGATCTCTGGGCTCCGGCAGCGACGGCAGCGAGCATGGGGGGTGGGAGGTAAGGCAGGTCCGAGCAGCAGTGCTGCACAGAAATAGCCCCGCAGACCCCCGGCACCCTCACTTACTCAGCGCCTCCCCACCACCGCGGGGTCTGCGGGACTATAGTTACGCCACTGCAGCCGATGTCCATTTGTGTGCGGTATGTATGCTGGGACAATTCAAGACTGATTTTGCAGCTGTTTCGTTAATGGAGACTCAAGATATGATGGCGCTCACCGGGGTCCATGAGATGTGTTGGAGTCTGAAAACGTATTTTTGTTATTTTCTATCATTCTGTTTCCGAACAGACACGAAGAAAGTCGGCTCTGCAATGTATCATGGAAACGGAATGTTCTGCAATACACCAAGAAAGCCGGCTCTGCAATGTATCATGGAAACGGAATGTTCTGCAATACACCAAGAAAGCCGGCTCTGCAATGTATCATGGAAACGGAATGTTCTGCAATAGCCCCATCCAGTCGCAGGTTGCAGGAACATGTTGTCACTGATACACTGTACAAAATGACACTTAATAGTGTTACAATAGCAATTACCTGGCTTTCCTGGGCAGCCAGTGTTTGTATCATCCCAGGGTACCTGATGCCAACACAGAGGAATATCTGCTTTGGGCAGCAGAAGAATTAATGTGGGGAAACCTTTCAAGATGACATTTCTCTGATGAGTCCTCCCAGGGAAAATGCATTTTGCTGGTCAGACCTAGACGTATAATGCATCTGCGGACTCAAGAGCCAATAGATCATGTACAAAACTGTCCAGCCTGGGCATATCACCCAGACAATATATCATGTACGAAACTGTCCATCCTGGGCATACCACCTGCACAATATATCATGTACAAAACTGTCCATCCTGGGCATACCACCTGCGTAATATATCATGTACGAAACTGTCCATCCTGGGCATACCACCTGCACAATATATCATGTACAAAACTGTCCAGCCTAGGCATACCACCTGCGCAATATATCATGTACGAAACTGTCCATCCTGGGCATACCACCTGCGCAATAAATCAGAAAGCACCCGCCGCCTGAGCACAGACCATGCCAGGACAGCCATCCAAGATATTAGCAGCTACCCGTCTAGAAACAACGAGACATTGCTGGACACTGGCAAACAACTCCGGCAGAATGTCAAATGTAAATGTCATTAATTAATAGGTGCAAATTAAAAACTTTTAAAAAAGGAACGCTGTGAGGCCAAATTAGGCAAATTGTCATTTGTTGCAAACTTCTGAAAGTTTTACATTCGGATTACAGACCCCATTCTGCGATTTTAAAAATGTAGAGCCCGCGAGGGGTGGTGGTACGCGTCCTCCGACCTTTTCATATCCCCACCATCCACTTCGGCGTGGACGCGTATTACTTTACATGTATTCCGTCCCCTCGCAGGAATCGCTGCGCTCGCCATGCTTAGGGCTCGGTGGCTCGCTGCGCTTGCCACACTATATGAATTTAACTCCACGCTGACGTGGATGGTGGGGGTATGAAAAGGTCGGAGGACGCGCTCACCACGCTTCGGGTTGTCGTTGATAGTGGGGGTGGCGTGGGGGTGCTTTTAACATTGTAAGCACCCATTACGGTGCTTATACAATTAATAATTACAATAACAATTTAAAATCGTATACCATCGCACTGTATGGCATTGTATGCCATATACAATGGTATAAGATTTTAAAATTGTATCACATCGGGTGCCATCGCGTCACATACCATTTTAAAGCTTATGGTATACGATGCGATGGGCGCCGTGCTAGGAAACAAGTACCGAATTTGTCTTTGCGAGTGAACCAGAATAAGGGCCAATAACTACAGTAGTAGTGCCAGGCATCTTGCCACGCCAGCAAACGCAAACTCTATTACCAGGGGTGGATCCAGGAGAAAATTACAGGGGGCCACCATGATAGGGGAGGGGTGTGGCCACTCAAAAGGGGGCGTGTCCTTGAGTGTAGTGTACCACACCATATAACACTTCTACACATTATGCAACAAAACACTAGACCACATTATACTTGTCCCTTACACATAATGCCAAACTGAGTGAGCCAAAATTCACATAATGCCACATGGATTGAGCTAAAATTCACATAATACCAAACGGATTGAACCAAAATTCACATAATGCCACACAGATTGAGCCAAAATTCACATAATGCCACACGGATTGAGCCAAAATTCACATAATACCAAACGGATTGAGCCAAAATTCACAATATGTTCAAGAAACAGGGACATTGCCACAAATTTACACCGTAATGCCCATTACACGTTAAGCCACACACCATAATGTCCATGACATATTATGCCAAACACAGTAATGCCTATTACAAATTATGGTACATAAGTGCTGCTTATCTACATGCTCGTTGCTAGGGGTTCCATACTCGTTGCAAGGGGCTCCATGCTTATTGCCATGTGGGATTACATGCTTGTTGTCATTTAGTATTACATGCTCGTCGCCATGTGGGGTTCCATGCTAGTTGCCATGTGGGGCTCCATACTCGTTGCCATGTGGGGTTCCATACTCGTTGCCATGTGGGGTTCCATACTCGTTGCCATGTGGGGCTCCATGTAGGGTGGCCAATCCCGGGATCGGCGGGATCCTGGGATTTGGCCTCAAAAAGTCTGGGATTTCGGAGTATCCAATCCCGGGATTTCGGGATTAGACTGCACATGCGCAGTCTAATGCCGGGCAGCGTCTGAGCACTCGCACAGACGCTGCCCGGCTCCCGAATCCTGACCCCTGCGTGCGGCCTGCGTAGCGTGACAGTAGAGGTCACGCTGCGCAGCCTTCTCCTGTGCCTGCCCCCTTCCAGTCTCCTCTGCGCGCCCGCCCTCCTCTGCCCGCCCGTCTCCTTTCCGGCCTGCCCTGCCTCTTCGTTCTCCGGCCTGCCTGCTAAGAAGGATCCCGTGATTGAAAAAATGCCCCGGGATTGGCATCCTTAGTTCCATGCTCGTTGCCATGTGTGACTTTTTTTTTTTTGGCCCGCCGGGTCACCCGTTGAGCTGTCGCCAGGAAGATCTGAATACAGCCGCTGCTGGGAAGAAAGCATTGACAGCCGGACAGAGAGCAGCGAGCTGCCCAGCTGTATTCAGATCACTGCACTGCAGCAGGTTTTGGCTATTTGAAATCTTGAATCCAAAGTTCAAATAGGGAAGCCACTCCAAGGGGGTGATTCAGCCTGGGTCGCAAAAGCAAACTCATTCTTTAATGGACAAAACCATGTGCACTGGCAGTTGGTGTGGTTACAGTATTTGAATTTCACTATTTGTCTTCTGAGTGCTGAACACTCTGTTTAAGATCACACATTCCAGCCCCATCATTTGCACAAAAATAGATATACCCATTTCTGTCTTTATCACCTCCCCATAGATCATCCCCATAGAACCGCCCCTTACTTACTACATTGCTTCCAGTTCCGGCTGTTATTACAGTTGATGGTATTGGCGCTGTACAATGCATGCGGACAGATGTATACAGATGTACATACAGAACATTTCCCACCTTTACTTTATGTTCTTATATTTGCGGTGTATTTAATGAGTGTAAATGTCTCTACAGTGCGTCACGTCATTTGTCACCGTACTGTCTCTGCTGTTGGTAATTATTTCCCTTCCATTGTCCTTGATAAAATATTCTCAAGGGGACGGAATCATTAAACATACAGTATGACAATATTTTGATGGCTTATCAGATGTAAAAGAGAGAAAAGACGATCTCACATTTACATCTCTACAGCAAATGATAGGTTTCCAGTTATCAGCATTCAGGCGGCACCGGTGGAAAATAGGAGAGTAGGAAACGGCATAATTACAGCAATTCCCAACCTTGAGAAAATATAGGAAATGATATAAATGTGCAAAAGTAATATTAGCAAAAATTGTAAGAACATGCAAATGATCAAATGATTGGTTGCCATAATTATGTTCAATTGGTTATTTATTGTATCACAATAAACAATAACATTCCATATTAAACAATAATATACAACAAAAAACAGCAACATTCAACAATAAACAAAAACATACCACAATAAACACTAACCTTCCACATTAAACAATAATATACCACAATAAAAAGTAAAGTACCACAATAAACAATAACATTCCTCAATAAACAATAACATTCCTCAATAAACAATAACATTCCATATTAAACAATAATATACAACAAAAAACAGCAACATTCAACAATAAACAAAAACATACCACAATAAACACTAACCTTCCACATTAAACAATAATATACCACAATAAAAAGTAAAGTACCACAATAAACAATAACATTCCTCAATAAACAATAACATTCCTCAATAAACAATAACATTCCACAATAAACAATAACATACTACATTAAACAGTAATATACCACAAAAACACTAGCCTACCACAATAAACGCTAATGCCCCTTTCCCACTGCAGCTAAAAAACTGTAAATTGCCGATTTTCAGCGCAATTTACAGTTTTAAGGCAGCAGAGGGAAAGTGCCAGAGTTGAAATACCGACTTAATGGTATTTCAACCCGTTTTTAAAGCAGAGTCCTACACGTTAAAATAACGTTTAAGAGGCAGTGGGAATGTCTCTTAAACGTTATTTAGCCTCCAGGCAGTCCCAGTGCCTGATGAGACCTAGTAGTTCTCACTTTGTGCATGTGTAATGAGTGCACGTGCATAATAAAGAGCCGCTCATTACATATGCGCATATGTAATGAGTGGCTCATTAGATTGCACATGCACTCATTACATATGCGCAAAGTGAGAACTACTAGTTCTCATCAGGCACTGGGACTGCCTGTAACCTGCATGGACCCTGCATGGACACCTGCTGCCTCCCCACTGCCCTGCATCCCGTGCAGGTAAGTACAAGGGGAGGGGAGGTGGGGGCACAGGGCAGGTACGGGGGGTTAGGCACTCTTTAGGCACTCTTTACACTTGGGGGGGGGGGGGAGAGATTAGGCACAATCTTTACACTTGGGGGGGGGGGGGGGTTAGGCACTCTACATTTTACACGGTTCACTGCAATGGGAATGGTACTTAAATGGTATTTAAAATGGTAATCTGCTGCAGTGGGAATGCTAATACCGTTTTAAATACCATTTAAGATTACCGCTACTTTAAACTGGTCTGCAGTGGGAAAGCAGCATAACATTCCACAATAAAAATAACATTCCACATTCAACAACAACATACCACAGGGAATGGACGTCCATTTTACTTCACCTTGTCATCGCTGCTGTCAACATAATAGGGCAGATAGTAGCAGAGACTGTGTATGTTCTGTCCCTCAACCTCCCGACTGACCGCAGCATGTTCTCCCATTGCTGAAAACAGGTCCCATGTCAGAGATCACAGGTTAGGCGTTTTACACTTCATCCCAAAATGGATCCCATCTGTGGGGGGTGCATTTCCACTGAGGCTCAACCAATACCAACACAGCAATAATCAGTGTTTCAGGTGGGTTAAGTTTGAGAAGATCCAGATGGGTAGATTTACAGAAAAATACTTAATCAAATAACTTAGAGATATATGAATGTATTGAATACTTAGCAAAGGTTTTTAAATCAACAAATGTTCAATACAACAATTATATAAGCAAGATTAGGAGCCCCGCCATCTGCATCAGGAGTTCTATTCAGATCTTCCTGGCACTTGTGCAGTCAGCATTTTCTTCCAGGCAATGAAGCTATCTTAACACTGACAGAGTCCAGCTTATATATAGGTTGCAGAACTCCTTACTAAGCTATTGCATTGTTCCAAAGTCCAAGTTGTAATATAATATAAATGGAAAAAATAGTAGGGGGCACTGTTGCCTCAATTTTTAATGTTCAAAATAACATCTAAATACAATGTATAATATGGATTATATAGATTATATAGATTTATGACGCAATGTGAACAATATTGTCCCAGGACTAAAAAACAAGGACTAAAAAAATAACTATATATATATATATATATATATATATATATATATATATATATATATATATTCTGGCTCATTTGTTTTACAGCTCAGAGGCCGCAGGATCATGAGGAAGGAGCGTGGCTCCATAACTATGCATAAGTTATCCAGAGATACAGTATGCAGAGCTTTGTGCAAAGTATTGACTGTTATCCATTGTATTTCCTGATTGGACAGTTCCCTTTGTCATTTGGAAACTTATTCCCTTTGCAACTTGGAATTCATTACCCATGTCTATATATTGGGATTCTTTTTTTTTGTTTTCTGTGTCAGTTGCAGTGTGAAACACAAGAGGGTAGTCTTTGTACGTGGTCATGTGCATGTAGACTGACTTGACTTTAAGGAGAAGTGCCGGATTTATTCTATAGTGTGTGTGTATATATATATGGGAAGTGAAGGGCAGGGGCGGGAGTAAGGGAAGGCCCAGCATTGGGCGTTCCCTTATGAACACTGGTGTGGTGATGCTTGCTCCGGGCGGGGGGCTGACTTCACACAACAACAGCGCCCGCCCCAAATTCGGTGGATAGCATCCGGAATAAAAGTCTAGACTGACTTTTATTACCGACGGGGAGAACAATCATTTGGGGGTGTGCGACCTGTTCAGCCACATGCCAGGGGATGTGTTAGCATGTGGATTCGTGCTGCGGGGGGCGGACATTGCAGCAGGCGGTGTTTATATGCAGCCTAGCGACCAGGTCTGAATTATGTCCTATATTGTCGTCACTCTTGATCATGCAGTTCTCCACTTATTGTTATAGGAAGGACATTAATAATGACAGCTCACTTGGCCAGGACACTGAGGAGCGCCAGTCTGTCCGTGTATCGTGCCCTCCTCTGTCCTGGATAACGTCCATGAGCACGTCCCCTCCGTCAGAAGCTTGGATGGAGACAACACTGAGGACTCCATGGCATCTGCAGGCTTCCTGGGCTGAGATCCCAGCGGTTATGTTGACACCTTGTCTCAGCTGTAGCATAAGTGACAGTGACTTTCCCTAAATGAATTACTAGTAATAAATAGTTTTTACCTTTTGTAGATCATTGATTTCATATTAACGTTCTGTTTGCTAATGGATGTATTCTGTAATAACTGCTTTATTGCACAGATTCTGCAAATGTCACCGAACAGTCTCTGTATAAAGTGTCCCAGCTTCTCCTTGTTCTCTGCAGCATCCGTACCATCAGCAGCCCCAGCCCCTGTCTCCTGCGTTCCTCATGTTATTCTCTGTGTCTTGTGGTTGTCTGACATTAACGATTGTTTGGCTCCAGTCTGTCACGTCCTTTAATTATACCAAGATGTATGTTATTCTTTTCCTTATTAATCTTCTCTCCCCAATAACACTCTCCCCTAATACTCTTTATTCTCCTCTTAGACCAGGCCTGGCCAATCTATCGTTTCCCACGTTGTGTAACTACAATTCCCAGCATGTCTTGCCACATTTTTGCTATTAGTGAATGCTCAAACTATGGTAGGGAATGCTGAGATAACCGGAGAGTCACAGGCCTATCTAATAGTGGGTTCGCACAGTGCGATTTTGCTTGCGATTCGATTGAGATCAAATCGGAATCGAATGGTACGCAAAATGCATTCGATTTGACTATGAAGTACAGATCTGTACTATATAGTCTTGCCTGACAGGACTATTTTTCGATTCGATTTACACTACATGCGAGATGCACATTGGGATTGAATCTACATAGAATGTAGAAAAACCATTCGATGCCCATTCGATTTTCTATTCGATTTTACTTCTATAAGCAAAATCGAAGAGAAAAATAGTGCATATCTCACCGTGTGTACCCTCTATTAGACTACTTTATAGAGGGTACACACGGTAACATATGCACTATTTTTCTATTCGATTTTGCTTATAGAGGTAAAATTGAATAGAAAATTGAATGGGCATCGAATGGTTTTTCTACATTCCATGCATTTTCGATCCCAATGCACGCTCCTGTGTAGTGTAAATCAAATAGAAAAATAGTCCTGTCAGCCAAGACTATATAGTACTATATAGTCAAATCGAATGCATTTTTTCTTACCAATTCGATCCCGACCCCAATCGAATTGTGATAGCCACGGTCTCATTACGCTACAATGCACAGATTTACGCTACAGTACAGGGCCGGCGCTACCCACTCAGCAGCTCCTGCAAAGCAGGGAGGCGCCATGCTGAAAAGGCGCTGTCTCCCTCCCTGCTTTGCTAAAGCTGCCTCAGCCCTCACCGTCACTGCCTTCTGAACGCCGCCCGCAGCGCCTGTCTGACAGCGGGCGGCAGTATAAAAAACTTTTCCCTGCACCGCGCACACACTGTCCTCCTCCTGCGACCTGCCCCTCTTCCTCCCGGACACTTGCGCTGAGGCATGTAGCGCTGCCTGTGAATGCCTGGATGACATGTGATGTCCAGATCCGCCCCCTACCCATTGCTCCCTGCGTCTGTCAGCTGTCAAACAAATGACGAACAGGCAGCAGCGCCGCCCTTTTTAATAATTGTAGATTTTTTTAATATTAATTTAGACACTTTTTAAATAATGAGCTGGGTTATGTGCCTAAAGGTGGCCATACACGCTGCAATAGCAGAGTGCGATGCGATATGCGCTCCTGCGGGCATCACACAGACCAAAAAGTATGTGCTGCACACACTTTTTGTACTGCTTTCGGATCACATCGCACACACATTGCATGCATGCCATGCGATGCGATCAGCGTGTATGGGAACCTTTAGTGCCTGCAACATTTTGCGGACACAGCACTGAGATGGTGTATGCATACATGTACATGCACCCGAGATCCTCCATAGGATCGCATGTTGCATACACTCCCACAATCAGGCTGCAGCTTGTTGCAATGGCAATGTGAAAGGGTGCAAAATTTATGGTTTGAAGGAGGGCGCCGCACACCCTAGCACCGGCCCTGCTACAGTATAAAATGACATACAGTACAAGCAGGCTGCGGGAGCTCACATCTAGGGAGCTGATGACCATATATACCAGGGCTGGGCAATTGCGTCCCTCCAGATGTTGATGAACTACACATCCCAGCATGCATTGCATCAGTTTCAGCATGGCCACATAGCAAAACTAATTCAAAGCATCCTGGGATGTGTAGTTCATCAACATCTGGAGGGCCGCAATTGCCCAGCCCTGATATATACAATACTGTAGGTTATATTAATTTCTTTACAGAGGTTATGTGCCCATGTCTCAGATTATACGCACACTCCAGTTGCCGTAACCAGAATTATCTATCAGCAGCAATGCCTAGGTCACTGGTAATGGTTCCGGATGATACTGTAGCTCTGCGGCAGGCATTCCCAACCACGGTCCTCAAGGAACACTATGGATATCACTAAAACCTGGACCGTTAGTGTGCGTTGAGGACCATGGTAATGAATGCCTGATCTACACAGCAGACCTATCCATCCGAACCCATTTGTAAAATGTTACCATCAGACATTCTGGATTTTCAGAATCTAAAAGTTAAATACAGTAAAGCAGAGATAGCCAGGTGGGTCCTCAAGATCAACCAACATTCCATGTTTTCTAGGCCACCTGTGGATCTGTACAGTGTGGTAGTTAGGAATGAAAGCAGCACATGCTTGAAAATGTGACCTGTGCACCAGCTAGGTGATCTGGGAAATGTTACAGTTGGTAATGGCTACAGCTGTGCACCACCTAGATGGTCTGGGAAATGTGAAAGTTCGTAATGACTGCACCTTTGCACCAGCTATGGGGTCTGGAAAATGTGACAGTAATGACTGTACCTGTGCACCAGCTAGGGGGTCTCAGAAATGTTAGTTAGTAATGACTACACCTGTGCACCAGCTAGGGAGTCTGGGACATGTGACAGTTAGTAATGACTGCACCTGTGCACCAGCTGGGTGGTCTGGGAAATGTTACAGTTAGTAATGAATACAGCTGTGCACCACCTAGGTGGTTTAGGAAATGTGACAGTTTGTAATGACTGCACCAGTGCACCAGCTAGGGGGTCTGGGAAATGTTACAGTTGGTAATGAGTACAGCTGTGCACCACCTAGGTGGTCTGGAAAATGTGACAGTTAGTAATGCCTACATCTGGCACAGCTAGGTTCGTAATGACTGCACCTGTGCACCAGCTAGGTGGTCTGTAAAAACAGACAGTAATGACTGCACCTGTGCACCAGCTTGGGGGTCTTGGAAATGTGACAGTTAGTAATAACTACAGCTGTGCCCCATCTAGGTGATCTGGGAAATGTGGCAGTTAGTAATGACTACAGCTGTGCACCAGGAAGGTGATATGGGACATGTGACAGTTAGTAATGACTGCACCTGTGCACCAGCTAGGGGGTCTCAGAAATGTTACAGTTAGTAATGACTACAGCTGTGCACCAGCTAGGGAGTCTGGGACATGTGACAGTTAGTAATGACTACAGCTGTGCACCAGCTAGGTGGTCTGGGAAATGTGACAGTTTGTAATGACTGCACCAGTGCACCAGCTAGGGGGTCTGGGAAATGTTACAGTTGGTAATGACTACAGCTGTGCACCAGGAAGGTGATATGGGACGTGTGACAGTTAGTAATGACTGCACCTGTGCACCAGCTAGGGAGTCTGGGACATGTGACAGTTAGTAATGACTACAGCTGTGCACCAGCTAGGTGGTCTGGCAAATGTTACAGTTATTAATGAATACAGCTGTGCACCACCTAGGTGGTTTGGGAAATGTGACAGTTCGTAATGACTGCACCTCTGCACCAGCTAGGGGGTCTGGGAAATGTTACAGTTGGTAATGACTACAGCTGTGCACCAGGAAGGTGATATGGGACGTGTGACAGTTAGTAATGACTGCACCTGTGCACCAGCTAGGTGATCTGGAAAACATTGTCTGTTCTTCGATCTCCAGGACCAGTTTGGCCACCCCTGCAGTAAAGGTATCTGTCCTGTGACAAATGCAACGTAAGAAGAATCAGCTGGCACAATGTACAGTGAAGGTTACAATATCTACATTTATTTTAACAAAAACAATAACCAAGAGAATATTTATCTGAGGTAATGACTTTTCGGTACATTGAATGTGATTTCTGGTGCATTCGGCAATACAGCATTGTCTAAGTAATTTACTCTTGACTCTAGAAATAATACACTGGTATTATCAGATTAGTCTGTGAGAGATGGGACCAGAGTGAGGAGATCAAATGATTGTATTAATGTAACAGTGGTGGGCGGCTCAGTGTTCCGTCTCCAGCCTCACGTTGTGTAGGGGAATATGATTTATGTAATGTGCCGGAATTATTCATGGTGGCCTCCTAGGTGAGGCTGTAATTGAGATTTTATACCTGTTGCTCGACTCCGTTACTGTTTGTTCCTAAACCTTAAATTGCCATATAATATAAGTACATGTATATTTTAGGTATCAATAATAACTGTTGCCACCGCAGTCACTTTCAGGTGCTGCTCAGGTAAAGAAGAATTTCCTATGAGTATGTCTTATACCCCTTTTACACCGCCGCAAAACCCAGGGTCTTCGGCGGGTCAGACCCGGGTCAGTGGCGGTGCAAATGGGACACGCCGTCTCCCTTTACACAGGACTTCTACCCAGGTCCTGACCTGGGAAGAACATGGCTAAGACCTGGGTAGAGGGCGGTGTAAATGGGTATGCCGGGTCATCAATGGGGAAGTACAACCTGCTTACCGCAGCGTGGGCGGGGGGCACAGATAGCCCGCGCTGCTGTCTGCTATACTCTGCAGACAGCAGCGGCGGCAGTATGAAGCTGGGTCCAAAATCCTGGGTGTGACCAGGCGTTTTGGTATAAAAGAGGTATTATATAACGTGTCTTTAGGGGAGATATTTAGGTCTATTCTTGAAGCAGTAAATAGTGGAGAAGGGAGTCAATGGAGTAGGTTGCCCATGGCAACCAATCAGCTGAAATATAAGGACCCTGTTCAGTTTGGCTCGGTAAGCTGAGAACATCGGAGCTTACCAAGCGCCTGAGACGTTGCCCGCTGCCCACCCGCCCCCCAGCCCGCCTGCCAATTCCCCTCGGTACCATGTGAGGGGATGTGTAATGAAAACACAACCCCTCGTATGCCTCCGCTGCTTGAGAAATCATTCAATGGTCGCCAACTTTTATTTTGTGAGCCTGGACAAAGACAGGGCGGCCTGCCGCCACCCGCCCCTGGTCCTACTCGCTGCTCACCTACAGCTCGGCGACTATGCTAGTCGCCAAAGCCATTAGCAAAGTGGGGCTACACATGCGCCTAACAGACCGCGCGCACGAGCAGTCCCCCGAGCATCGGTACAGGGCTGAATTTGCCCTGTTCCGAATGAATCAGAATGAGGGCCATAGTTTTACAGAATGCACTTGAGAAAAGCACTTGCTTCAAAGCTTATTGGTTGCCACGGGCAACTTCTCCACTGTCTCGCTTCTCCAATCTTTTCACTGCTTCCTGAATAACCCCCATGATAATTCATCTTTTTACACTGAAATGCTGTGAACATTTGGATTCTCTTACGTCCGCTGGATCGGAATTGTCGTTTTTTTTGTTTTTCTTTAACCCTTCGGATGCGTATGAAGACCGAAGAGGTTTCATATGGATTTGTACCCTACAAGAGGACCGAACGGCTACGGGGGATCCTAGGTACAGTAATTATGTACAGTATGAGAGTTTGTGTGTGAGTGTGTGTGTGTGTGCGCGTGACTGAGGGGGTTATTCTGGTTGAATTCGCAGCCTTGCAAGTCTACCAAACCCCGCCCATCCGCTAATGTCAGCTACCCGCCCCCCACACCAGTGTCACTACCTCATTACCATGAGAACGCTCAGCGTTCCCATATGGTAATGTGGCAGCCCGGCGCCCCCCGCCCTTCTCCGCCCCCCGCACGCCGTCATGAAAGTTTGCCGTGGGTGCACTCACCCTTCGTCTGCACATGTGCTGAAACGCGCCTGCGCAGATGCGCAGCATCGGTCCTCTGAACGAATGCACGGAGGACCAAGCGAATGTGAATAACCCCCTGAGGTATTTTAGTCTGTATGGTTTGAGTGTACTGTCTTTATTGTAAAATTTGTTTTACTGAGACAACTACATGTACCAGCAGGTCCTTTAATGCCACAAATGCTGATATTTGTTGTTCTCCAATTACCAGAACGCAAGATAGGCTTGATGGGACCTGTAGTTCCACAAGTAAAACAATATTAATTATTTTTTACACTGAAATACTATGAACTCGCCATCCACAGGTCAGTGGTGATGGGTATAGCACCGACCATCGACCCTGGCCCTTGGGTGCCATGAAGGGGGGACACCTTTATTGGGGGGTCCCCACTTGCCCAGTGAACACTGGCCGGAGCTGACTAGTTAGGGGGACATTGGTACGGCCGCAGGGCCCAGTATAAATGTGTCCCCTGGCTTTGGCATTACCTCTCTGGCTGATGGAGCCATGTGCTGGATATAAAAATATGGGGGACCCCTATGTCCTTTTACCCCCATACATTTGGAACCAGGACAGGTCCAAGAGCCCCTGACCCTACACAATGTTAACCCTATATTTTTACAACTAGTACACACAGGCACACACACACACAGGCACACACACAGGTACACACACACACACACACACACACACACACAAGCACACACACACCTTTTTCATACCTCCCAACTTTGAGGAGGGAGTAGGAGGGACACTGGTGCACACCTGGAATTTTTGGGGGGATGGCCTAGTGGAAAGGGGGCAGGAAAGGCGCTCTCCCTGCTCTGCTGACCCTGCTCCTTTGAGCTGCTGCTAACACGCCTGTCAAAATGCATGAGAGTGCAGTGCAGGCAGCAGCTTGCAGGGCGGCTTTTCCCCTCTATCAAGGCCATTGCCATTCACGGCTTCACGTTCTACTCCGCTCCCCGCATACAAGGACCGCAACGTACAGGAGGAGGCATACCTAGCAACTAAAGATGTAGTAGTCCAGCTGTGTCTACATCTGCTCCAATCCCAGCCAGGTCACACATGGTCCCAACTGCCATCATCCATTCCTCCCCGTGCCGCATCTGACTATCTTCCCCTACACGCTGGCTGTACATGTCTGCTCCCTCCACCCCACCCCGTGTGCCTGTAGCTGTCATTTCATCACTCTCTCTCCCCCTCTTTCGTTTTCCCATTTCATACCCAATTTGTGCACCTGTTTTGATCGATCTTATCCTTGTTTGCATCTGCTACTACCCATGCGTGCCACTCCCTTTGGCCATGCGTGTCTCCCCTCATCCATGTGTGCCTCTGGAGGGATCTATGGGCTGTTAATGGGAAAGTGCTTTTCCCTTGGGCCCCAAGATAAAATTTGCCAGTCAGTTCCTGCGCCAAAGAGTACTGAGCTTGGATCGCTCCCCTGCTCCTGCTTGCATGTATTGCTGTGGCCAATGGGAGGGGGCATGGCCAATGGGAGGAGGCGTGGCCAATGGGAGGGGGCACGTCCACTCCCATGTATTAGAAAAACACACATTTAAATAAATTTTGCAGGTGGTGCGGGCTGTATAGACAGGCCTGCCACTGCAGCTGCCTCTCTGCGTGTGCTGAGTGGGGGAGAGAGGTCATGCTGCTGCGTCAGCCTGTCCTCTCTACTCCCACTGACCGGTCTCTGCATCAGGGGAGGGGGAGCGAGACCCGGGCCCCTCCATCAGATCCAGGACTGTGAAAAAAGTACCCGCCCCCCCACCTTCTTCTCGACAGCACTGCCTGCAAATGTATAGCGATTAGTGATCCAGAGGAGTCTTCTGTTTTTGTCTTGGCAGCGGTTTCATCCTTGCTGTCCACTATGAATTCTGATATTAGCGATCCACCCCGAATTAGCCCCATTAACCCATTTCACTATCAGCCCGCCTGCGGGAGCTGCAATGAGGCAGAGAAATCTCTTAGAGTACCTGACCTGTACCTGCCTGCCGCTTTGATCCCAAGCTCCGCCTCCCTGCGCATACAATGTTGTACATTATACCCCTTTCACATCGCACTTTTAAAACGGTATATTGCCGTTTTTTTCTCTTTTTAAAACGTTTAAGCCTGCACTGTGAATGCACCACAGCCGATTTACCGTTTAAAGTTAACTGGCATTTCGAACCGTGTAAAAAGTCCTACACGGTTCCTTGCCGTTTTTTGTGCAATGTGAATGTGTACAATGTGTCTGAAACGGTATTTCAGGCAAACAACACAAGCTACAGAGCAGTGATAGGCTGTCCCCTTCAATGTTGACACTCTGGCTTGAAACGTGTTCGGGATGAAACGGTTAGACTGCTATGTTGAATGAGACTTAACCGGTATTTAAAACGGTAATCTGCGGCAATGTTAAGGCTCTGACCCGTTTTAATTACCGTTTTAAAATACCGGTTTTTAAAACGTGTCGGCGATGTGAAAGTGGTATTACATAAAGAGAAGTATTTTATACAAATAGAACAGATATAGGTCCAACATAACTGCACCTCAATGTGTCTTTAAAACAATCCAAAAAGTATAACCAAGAGAATGCAAATTATCCAGCCCATCTCTATTGAAGACTTTCTGGTATATTGAATATATTTTCTGTACCCAATTTACAGCTGACTCTAGAGACTGAACTGTTGTTATAAGATCAATCTCCCATAGATGGGACCAGTGTGAGGAGATAAAATAATCGCATTAATAGAACAGTGGTGGACAGCGGAGTATACAGCCGCCATGCTGGAAAACACGGTTTATAAACTGTGCTAGCATTATTCATGGTGGCCTCCTAGGTGAGTCTGTAATTGAGGTTTGTACCTGTTGCTAGGCTCCGTTATTGTTTGTTCCTAAACCTTAAATTGCCATGTAAATGTGTTTTCAAGTACATGAATATTTTATACATCAATAATAACAATGTCATTTTCAGGAGCTGAGTTCACTGCTGCCACTATATCTATATATATTTCTATCTATCTATCTATCTATCTATCTATCTATCTATCTATCTATCTATCTATCTATCTATCTATCTATCTATCTATCTATCTATCTATGCAGGGGTGTCAAACTCAAATTCATCGGGGGCCGCATCAGCAGTTTGGTCACCCTCAAAGGGCCGGTTGTATCTTTAGGTCCCCCTGTATAATTATAATGCCATGACACCACAGGCTGCTCCCCCTGTATAATAATAATGCCATGACACCACAGACTGCTCCCCCTGTATAATAAAAGTAATGCCATGACACATAAATGATTATACAGGAGGAGCAGCCTGTGGTGTCATGGCATTATTATTATTATACACGGGGACACCTCAGGAAACAGCAGATATATATATTTTTTTTATTGTGAGTGTGATCCTCATCCTCACTTACTGTTTCTCCGTCTGTCCTGCAGCTGCTGCTGCGGCTTCCAGCTTTTCTTCACTGCTTGCTGCGGCCACACTGTCCCCGACTCCCGGTCCAGCTTCCCTGCCTGCTCCTACTTCTCTACAGACGCATGGGCGGGCGGCGTCATCGTCATGACGTCCCCACCCAGTGTCTGTCACTGCCGGGCATCAGAGGGAACAGGCGGCCGGGCCCTCCTCCACATAGCCGTGGAGGCCGGCGGCCATGTTTCTGTAGCCGCATACATATGTGCCTACAGGAACATGGCCGCAGACAGTGGAGGAACAGGTAAGGCAGACGTGGACGCGGCCCGCAGCACTCCTGTTTTAGACACACTGCCCCTGCGTGCGATCTCCTCGCGTGGGCCACATGACGAGATCTGGCGGGCCGGATTTGGCCCGCGGGCCTTGTGTTTGACACCCGTGATCTATGTGATAATTTTTTTTTAATAAATAGATATACAGGCAGGTTCGGATTGGGTCCCGAATCCGACCTGGGAGCCGGAGCTGGGACCGGGGTGGCGGCGGCGGTATGCAACAATGCACGCCCAGGGGGAGGTTTTGTACGGGCGGCGGACGGCTCACCTGCTGCAGTATCTTCTGCCTGGCGGAGGAGGAATGGGAGCTGGGAGCCTGGGAGGTGCTGTGCGCGCATGTGCAGCAGCCCTCCCACGGCCATTTTGGATTTGGGCAAAGTGCTGCGGCCCAGCCAGCCCAGGGGGGAGCGCGGCCGGCCCCTTTTTAATGAATTTTGGGCCAGCCCACCGGGAAATGGCCCGGTTTCCCGGAGGCCAATCCGCCCCTGTATACAGGCATTCAAATGAAGACTTTGATCTTTTATTTTATAAAGCAGGCCACAGCATACCAGATTATCTCCTTAGGCGAGCGTAGTTACAGGCAGCAGCATACAGGTACAGTATCACATCATATAACACACTCTTGCAAATGCTCCAGTGGTCCCTACAATAGCCCACACCCCGGCCTATCGCTTGGGCAGTTAATCCTTCATTAAGTGCATTTTGCCCTGGAAACCCTTATATCAGGAAATCACAGGTGCTGCTGATTACCCAACCTGGCTTCTGCTACTGCTTCAAAACCGGTCTGGATCCTTCACATTACTCTCATGTGGAGATATGCTGTCTCTACCACTCAAGGTCACTTGGACCAAATTACTCCTTGGATGTCACAACAGAAAGTGAAAGCAATTTTTGCAGGGACACTGATTTGTTTCAAACTTGCAGTATATGGAGAGAGGGAGATGTGAAGACAGAGATTGGAGGTAGGAGCAGATGGGGACTGGGGGGAGTGTTTGTGGGCTAAAAACTGTCACAGCTCGAAGTGAAGGTAGAATGCAGAAGCCGTCATGTTGACGGGCTTTTAGCTAGTAATGAGAATATATTATTCAAAAATGTCACTGTCAAAAATAGTTCAATTATTTTCTGAAAATGTCACGAGACCTCTAGTGTTTAAACCTACGCGTTTCGTCTCAAAGACACTTCCCCAGGGGTATTTCCTTGAAAATGCTTAATATAGAAATCACATTTAACCGTAGCCTTAGTCAGGCCAGTGGTTCCCTTGACAAATTCAAGGTCACAAATAGGAAGATATTCCACCTCAGATATGTGTCTAATTAACACGAAGATTGTTTTTGAACATGTGCATAATGACAGTTAGGAGCTGGTTGGATGCTACTTTATCTCTCTGCGCTGTGGGGGAAATTTACTAAGAAGGCCGCAAATAAAGCACATTTACAAAGCTGCCGTATTCTCCGGATTTATATTTTCCGATGGCGAAGCCATTCGTATTTGGCTGCCAAATTTATGTACCGGCAACTTAGCCTGACAGCAAGGTGACCCCATTGAGGGCTAAATTAACGGTTCCCCCATAGAAGCCCATGTTAAATTCATAACATGGGCTTCTATGGAGCCGCTCAGAGCCAATCAGGCACGGAGCACCCATAGTTTTTTTTAACACACCCGTGGATGCCCCCAGGGACCTGGCCCAGGCTGACCAGCCAGGGTTATCATGCTTTGGCCTGGGGACCTTACGAAAATAGTTTCCCCCGGCTGCATCATGGCACGGCTGGCTGTTAGATCCCGGTGGTGGTTTCCGAAATACTTTAGTGCCCCATATTTTTGAAACCAGGACTGGCCAAGAGCCTGGTGTTGGTTATAGAAATACAGGGGGACCCCATTTCATTTCCTCTCCTCTGTATTTCTGCAACCAGGACCGGCTCAATGAGCCTGGAGCTGGTTAGATTAGGGACTGATTTAAAAATTATTTATTTTTCTACTTTCTTTACAGAGAAGCATCGAACCAATCTGACTGATCCGTGCAGGCTTCAGCCATTAGTACTTTCGGTACTTGTTTCCTAGCACGGCCACACCGATTAAGATCGGGGTGATCGTGCTGAAAAAAATCGGGTCGATCGCATCGCATGCGATTTGGTCGCATGCGATGCGATCGACGCGACCGACCGATTTTTCACCCGATTTTTTCATTAAATCCAATGTAAATTGGGTCCCTGGGACCCAATTTTACATTGGATTGAATGAAAAAAATTCCCAACCCCCCCAAATTCAAGCGCGTAAACCCCACCCCACGATAGACGGCAACCCGAAGCGTGGCGAGCGCAGCGAGCCCGCGAGGGGCGGCGGTACGCGTCCTCCGACCTTTTCATGCCCTACTATCCACTAGGGCGTGGAGTGAGAATAGAATAGTGTGGCGAGCGCAGCGAGCCACCGAGCCCGAAGCGTGGCGAGCGCAGCGAGCCCCGCGAGGGGACGCGGATACCTTCACAGGTAAACGCGTCCCTTCGCGGGCTTCACAGCTGTCCGCGTCGCCACGGACACCTGTGAAGCCCGCGAAGGGACGCGTATAACTGTGAAGATATCCGCGTCCCCTCGCGGGGCTCGCTGCGCTCGCCACGCTTCGGGCTCGGTGGCTCGCTGCGCTCGCCACACTATTCTATTCTCACTCCACGCCCTAGTGGATAGTAGGGCATGAAAAGGTCGGAGGACGCGTACCGCCGCCCCTCGCGGGCTCGCTGCGCTCGCCACGCTTCGGGTTGGCGTGTATCGTGGGGCGACGACGGGGACATTTATAATGTGAAATGGGTCATATTGACCCATTTCACATTTTTTGACATTTTTACACCATTTCAATGTTAAAAAATTTTTTAACATTGAATCCTATGCAAAAATCGGGTGCATCGCGTCGCATCGCGTCGGGACCAATGTTAATGGTCCCGACCGACGCGATGCCCCCGATATTTTAACTTCCCGACAAGATTTCAATGTTAAAAATTTTTTTAACATTGAAGTCAATGGAAATATCGGGAGCATCGCGTCGGTCGCGTCGGGACCAATGTTAATGGTCCCGACCGACGCGATGCACCCGATTTTTGTTTCCTAGCCGGCAAAATGGACCTGATTTCAAAAGAAATCGGGTCCATCGGGGTAATCGTGTCCCTTAATTAAGGGACACGATTACTTAAGATTGTGGCCGTGCTAGGAAACAAGTACCGTACTTTCTGCTGAATTACTGGCTGATTTCAGCCCTTTCTTGGTTCTTATAGACAAGAAAATTTTATATTCTCTACCACCTAGATGGCAGAGAATATGTAGGGCGCTGATTGAGGTGAGTTGGTATTGCTGAGCTGCTCAACACCGGGGGATGGTAAGTCCCCTGTATATCAGAAACTGAAGAAAAAAAGAGATTGGTGGTGGAGCGCTGACTCTATAAAAATAGTTGACCAATTGGGTATTACAGTATTAATATTTAATATAACACATCAATAAGAAAACATGACAGTATGATCACAGATAAAAAAGAGTAAAAATTATTAAAAAATATATATAATTATATATAATTACTGTGACAATGTCCACCTCTACAAGAGCCTGGGTGTGAATGTAAATTATAGTCTCACTTGTTCCTAGTAGTGCCCTCTCATGGAATGATTTGCTGGATTAGCGGGTGTCCATATACCTGTTTGCAGCCTGATGTTGAAAAACTCCCCTCGTGAGGAAAGATGGCACACGTCTCACGGAATGGAGGGCTGCAAGATGTTATCAGGTGGTGGTGTCCCTTTTGAGAGTCCAGTACTTGGTGAAATTGGAGAGCTGGTCCAAGCGAGAGTTGAAATCACAATATTTGTAATCCACAGGTAGTGTAGAGGGTGTCCTTCTAACGCGTTTCGTCATCCACAGATGGCTTTGTCAAAGGCTTTTTTACTCTTTTTTATCTGTGATCATACTGTCATGTTTTCTTATTGATGTGTTATATTAAATATTAATACTGTAATACCCAATTGGTCAACTATCTTTCTTGGTTCTTATCTTATCTATCTGATCGCTCTTTCACTGTTCGCTTCTCTGTCAGTCGGAGTTCCGCAAGGCTCAGTCTTAGGTCCTCTGCTTTTCTCCATCTATTTGCAAACTAATCAGCTCTTTCGGATTTCAGTATCATTTATATGCAGATGATACTCAAATCTATCTATCAACCCCAGAGTTGTCACCAGTGGTTTTGGGCCAAGTTTCTGAATGTGTCTTTGCCATCTCAAACTCAATATTTCCAAAATGGAATTAATTATATTCCTATCAGCTAAGAACAGTTTCCATCCTGATATCTCCATAATTGTTGACAAGTCTACAATCTACCCTACCTCTAATTTATTCTCCCTCTATGGGTGTCGTGGACACCCATAGATGGAGAAAGTGTCAGGATTTCGACGGTCGGGATTCCGGCGTCTGGATTCCGACCACCGGAATTATGACTGCATCCGGGTCATCCCTGACTCTAAGCTGTCCTTTTTACCCCACATTCAATCTGTCCCCAAATCATGTTTCATGCATCTAAAAAACATATCCAAAATACGACCCTATCTCACACAAGACACTACTAAATCTCTTATCCATGCACTCATTATATCCTGCATTGGTTATTGCAATAGTCTCCTAACTGGTCTTCCCAAGAAGAGACTCTCACCACTACAATCCATTCTAAATGCTGCTGCTAGGCTGATCATCGTCTGCTGATCCGCTCTGCCAGTCCCTCCATTGGTTGCCTGTATCTTACCGTATTCAATATAAAATACTTCTCACATATAAAGCTATTAACCATACTGCACCAGCATATATCTCTTTACTTCTCACAAAATATCTCCCATCTCGACCACTCCGCTCTGCACAAGATCTGCGTCTCTCTTCTGCACAGATCACTAGCTCCCATTCACTATTACAGGACTTTCATCGGGCTGCTCCCACCCTATGGAATGCCCTTCCACGCACAATAAGACTCTCCACTAGCCTCCAAACTTTCAAGCGTTCCCTGAAAACTCACCTCTTCAGGCAAGCCTATCATATTTATATACCACACACATAACCCTCTGAGGCACTTATGGATTATATAGCTTCCCTTCTGGACCTACAAGCTATGGTATTACTGATGCCTGTCCTTGTGTTTCCCTCCTATATCCCTATAGATTGTAAGCTTGTAGCAGGGCCCTCCTACCTCCAAGTCTGACTGTTGTTACCCAGTTTGTAGTGTCTACTATTGTAAAGCGCAAGACACTGTAACGGAATCTGCTGCACTATATAAGACACTGTAATGGAATCTGCTGCGCTATATAAGATCCTGTAACAGAATCTGCTGCGCTATATAAGAAACTGTAACGGACACTGCTGCGCTATAAAAGAAAAGGTAACGGACACTGCTGCGCTATAAAAGAAAAGGTAACGGAATCTGCTGCACTATATAAGAAACTGTAAGGGAATCTGCTCCGCTATATAAGACACTGTTACGGAATCTGCTGCGCTATATAAGAAGCTGTAACAGAATCTGCTGCGCTATATAAGAAGCTGTAGCGGAATCTGCTGCGCTATATAAGACACTGTAACGGAATCTGCTGCGCTATATAAGACACTGTAACCGAATCTGCTGCGCTATATAAGACACTGTAACGGAATCTGCTGCGCTATATAAGACACTGTAACAGAATCTGCTGCGCTATATAAGACACTGTAACGGAATCTGCTGCGCTACATAAGACACTGTAACGGAATCTGCTGCGCTATATATGACTGTAACGGAATCTGCTGCGCTATATAAGACACTGTAACGGAATCTGCTGCGCTATATAAGACACTGTAATGGAATCTGCTGTGCTATATAAGAACCTGTAACGGAATCTGCTGCGCTATATAAGACACTGTAACGGAATCTGCTGCGCTATATAAGACACTGTAATGGAATCTGCTGCGCTATATAAGACACTGTAACGGAATCTGCTGCGCTATATAAGACACTGTAACGGAATATGCTGCGCTATATAAGACACTGTAACAGAATCTGCTGCGCTATATGACACTAACGGAATCTGCTGCGCTATCTAAGACGCTATAACGGAATCTGCTGCGCTATATAAGACACTGTAACGGAATATGTTGCGCTATATAAGACGCTGTAACGGAATCTGCTGAGCTATATAAGACACAGTAACGGAATCTGCTGCGCTATATCAGATACTGTAACGGAATCTGCCGCGCTATATAAGACACTGTAACGGAATCTGCTGCGCTATATAAGACACTGTAACGGAATCTGCTGCGCTATATAAGACACTGTAACGGAATCTGCTGCGCTATATAAGACACTGTAACGGAATCTGCTGCGCTATATAAGACACTGTAACGGAATCTGCTGCGCTATATAAGACACAGTAACGTTTGTAGCCTACCTGAGCAGACGTGCAGAGTGTGAGCTCCAGCCTTCCAGTGCAGTGAGAGTTCCGCCCCCAGCTTCCCCAGGCTTGGGGCACCTTTCCTGGGAAAAGCAAAAGGCAAGCACCCGGTGCGGGGTTGCCTGGAGCAAAAGAGCATAATGGTGAAGGGTGTCAGCAGGAGACCAGCAGCCCGCAAAGCTGGCCCTAAGACCCCCAGGACTGGTGCAGCTACAAGGTCCAGAAGATCTGACCCAGTACCTGAAATCATGGCTGCAGATGAGAACAGTGGCATGAAGGACCCCCCAGAAGATCCCGGAGGTACCCCTGCACCTAGCCTGGTGCGGGGAGAAGAGATGGGAGAACCTGCTGCGAAAGCATCCAGCGGTGGCAAAGAAACAACTGCCGTGGGGGGTACAAGTTTCATGCTGTTGAGTGAATCTTCTTTTGATGAAGATGAAGACAGGCACTTTGATTTGATGTGTCTGCAGGACTTGAGACGTGAAATAGTGTTTGTTAACCGTAAGCTGCAGAAAGCCAAGGAAAAACGCAATGCTATTTCCAAATGGGATCAGTGCACACTGGATAACATTGTCTCAAGACATTTAAAAAGTCTGAATAAGATAGAACGCCGTATACAGCTTAAAGAGATGGATGGCATCAGCTGTGAAAAATCTCCAGCACTGCATGAGTCAACTGCACACCAGGTGGTTAATCTTTCCCACGCTGTCAAGCTGTGCTCTGACCTAGATTCCAGCAGTGAGGGAACCAGGAAGAGACCTGCAGTGAAACCTGAGAACGTGGCAGCTACTATGCTAGAGGAATCTGACAAGGAAACACTGAACGGGACAGAGGCTGCAGGCAAGAAGCTAACTGTGGCTAAAACAGCGAGTGTGAAACCGGCAGTGATCGGAGGAGAGAGAGAGGTGCCGTCTGGGTCCATCACAACAGGAGCAGCAGTGAGTAAGACCAAGGCAGGGGATCCCCAGGACACTGTAAGTACTGATTATGTGATGAATGAGCCAGAGGAGGACAGTGCGTTCCTGGGGACCCCTGTGGTCTTCAAGGAACACCAGAGTAACTTACCAGACTGTCTTTCAGCCTCAGAATGTGAAGCAGTATTGGAAAAAGCGGCACTGATTTCTGATGTCTTAAAGTACAAAAAAGGAAAGGCTGTTAAAAATGTGATAGACAGTCAAGTTGCAGGGCCAAGTCATGCATGTGAAACTGAGAAAAAGAAAGTGTCTTTCTCAAGTAAAAGTAATAATGTGGTGATTTCTTGTGAACCTGTTATAACAGCAGAAGGTAATGTTGGGAAAAAGTCGACATGTGAAATGCTGACACAGGGTCAAAAAAGACTAAATGTGGACACTTTAAACAGTAATGAAATGGTTGTTTTTGAGACTGTTTTTGGGGCCATTGGTGCACCTGAAGGTGCAAGGGGTGCCTTAAAGCTAATTTCTAGTCAAATTAACAAACAGAAAAGTATTGAAAATGTTGCAAATGATGTGTCGACACCAATATCTTATGCAAAGGCAGTTTGTCAAAATGAAGGCATGAAAGAAAATGTCTTAAATCATTAAGGGCCTGTAAAGAGTTCTTATGGTAGGCGTCACTTGCTCCAATTTAAATGGATTGGCAAAACAGAAACCCCCTCGCAGTCAGACTTTTTAAATATGATTTTTTCTCTAAATTGCCATGCCGGTGATCTGTCGGCGTGTATACACCCCGACAGATCTCCCTTCTTTGATGTGAGTTTCTTATCCCCTTATAAGATGCACAAAGTGTTTGAAGAATGGGAGAGGAAAAAAGCAGAGGAAAAATATGAGGGTTTTATAGTGACGGCCACATCCTCCAGGCCTGAGTATGTGAGAATTAAGATCTTAGTCAGGAATGACTTAATTCCAGCCGAGGATATTGAATTTTGGTTAAACAGAAATTGCACAGTCAAGAGCAAACTCACTAAAATTGGGTATACGCTTGGAGTGTGGGGAGGTGCTTGGTCGGTCCTGGTAAAATTACATCAGATAGAGGGAAAGACCTTGCACCTACCATCGGCGGCGTATATTGGTAGAGATAGGATCCAAGTATTCTACCCTGGCCAGCCCCGCACGTGTTTCAAATGTGGCCAGATCGGTCATAATAGCAGTGAATGTGGGGAACAGAAATGTAACATGTGTAATGAAGTCGGCCATGCTTCAAACACGTGCAATAAGGTGAAATGCAACCTGTGTGGCCAGGTGGGACACCCATACAGCAGGTGCCCAAATTCTGCTAAGAATCCCACAAACAATCCACAGAGTAACGAAAATTATGCAAAAGCCATAATTAATAAAGACCAGCAAGTAGAGTGGGTGGCAGACTCAAAAGGAGAAGAGGAACCTTTTCAAATGGTAAAAAAAGGGAAAAAGTCCTGTAAAAAGGTGATAGAAACCAACCTAAATCTTTCAAACAGATTCCTAGCTTTCTCTGAGAGTGAGGATGAAGAGGAGTCTGGGATTGGTGAGGGTGATATAGTTAAACAAAAAGAAGGCCTAGTTTTCAAACCAAGTGGAAAAAAAAAAAAAAATTGAGAAAATAATTGACAAAATTAAAGACAGGCAAAGTGAACAGAGGGAGAAGGAGACCTCTAAGCATAGGAAAGGGGCAAGCAATATTAGTACCAATATCAGGGCCACAAAAGGTAAAGCTAATAAAAGAATAGCCCATGAAGAATCGGAAGTATCAGGTGAAGATGCCCTTAGGAAATCTAAACTTCAAAAGAGCAAAACTCCTGAGGCAAATATTCCAACTGAAAGCAACCCAGAAATAGATAAGGAAAGTAAACCGCCAGACATCAGCGTAAACCCAGATGGTTTGTCTGAAGGTATGGAAGTGGTCACGAATGACATGGGTGGAGGAGAGAGAATGGATGGTGATGGTAATGGTGAAATAAATAAGAGCTTATGTTAAATCCTTTACAAATTTATTTATGGATCCCCATCTCATTAAATGTGCCACTCTTAATGTGGCATCAATATCATCTGGTAGGGCCCAGCTTATGGCCTATGATTTTTTGAATGGCAAGGATTTTGACATACTTTTCCTTCAGGAGACCAGAACGAGAACCCTCGAGGTCCTGCATAGGGCTAAGAGGGAATGGACCAGGGGTCCCTCGTTTTGGTCTCTTGCGGCTGAGCCCTACAGTGGGGTGGCGGTTCTTTTTACCGACAAGGTAACCATAAATAGATTTGTAGAACTGGAGGTAGGAAGGTGTATAGTTTTGGACGTTAACCTTAGGGGACAGGACCTGAGGCTAATTAACATCTATGGCCCCCAATCACCTTGGGACAGGAAATGTCTTTTCGGGTTAATAAAACCTTTTCTGTTCACAGCTCAGCAGGTCATTTTTGGTGGTGACTTTAACACTGTCACCAGGCCAAAAGATAGAGGAGGGCCCAAAAATAATAAGACCCTGGGCTATGATGCAAATTTCTTAGTTAGCATGGTAGGACAGGCTGGTCTGGAGGATGTTCATGTCAAGCATTTCCCAGACCTCACGGGTTTCACTTATTTTTGTGGTAAGCGTAGGTCTAGAATAGATAGATTTTTTGTTAAAGGAGGTTCGAAAACTCTGCCCCCCAAGGTAGAGCCAGTAGAATTCTCTGACCACTGTTTTTTCTCTTTCTCCTTGAATGCTTCAGAGACCATCCAGAAAGGGAGGGGTCTATGGAGGTTGAATGCTGAACTCCTGAAGAATGAGGGCGTGATGCAGTCTCTCAGAGATCTCCTGATGGATCATGAATCGCTGTTGGAGGCAGGATGGAGTAGATCTGAGTGGTGGGAGGTTTTTAAAAAGAAAGTCCAGGGTTTCTTCAAGAGGCTGGTAAGGAAAAAGAACTTGATAAAAAAAAATACCTACTATGCTCTGAAAAGGGAATTAGATTTCCTGATCTCTGAGAATGGAGATGGTGGGGAAATCTCCAGAGTGAAGGCTCAGATGAAGGAATACCAATATAATCGGTTAGCTTCTTTGACCCTGGAGAGGGATTTCGGTACATACCACTCGCCGGATCCCTACCAGGATTGTAAGAGGAGGACTGAAGTTAAGGAAATCAGAGGTCTACATGACAATCAGGGTGTGCTTCAGGAGGGGAAAGAAGGCATCCTGAGAGTTGTGAAGGACTATTACTCTGACCTTCTGTCTGAGAAATCACTTATCGGAGAAAAGATGGAATCGTTTCTGAGGGAGACCCCAGGTCTGGTGAATCCAGGTACCTCTCTTGATTGTTTGTGCAACAGAATAAGTGTAGAAGAAGTGAGGGAAGCGATTGGTGGATTGTCACCAAAGAAGTCACCCGGACCTGATGGTCTAACATCGGAATTTTATAAAGAACTGTCTGATGTCATCGCTCCCCGTCTTACGGAGGTGTTTAATACCTGTTTGGAGAAAGGTGAACTGTCTCCTTCCATGAGACGGTCGGCGCTTATTCTGTTGTTCAAAGGTAAGGATCGTACTCGTATTGAGAATTGGCGCCCCATCGCCCTCCTCAATACAGATAGAAAGATTTTGGCAAAAGTATTTTTCAACAGAATAATAGAGTTCTCAAAAGCTCTTCTTTCATCTTCCCAGCATTGCACCGTGAAAGGGCGTAGCACCTTTAGTGCAGTCCTTGGTGTCCGGGAGGCCGTGGAGCGGTGTAGGGCTGGAAAGTTTGGAAAATATCTGCTGGCTTTGGACCAATCCAAGGCTTTTGACCGTGTCAACCATAAGTACCTCTGGGCTTTACTGGAAAGGTATGGCTTCCCGGGGAAGATGGTAGATTGGCTCAAAATTCTATATAGTAAGGCCGAGAGCTTCCCTCTTGTCAATGGTTGGGTAGGGCCCTCCTTTAGTGTGGACTCGGGAGTACGTCAGGGATGCCCCCTGAGCTCTCTTCTCTATGTTTTTGCGATCGATCCTCTGATAAGGAGGATTGAGAACAGCGCATTGGAGGGACTGCAGCTGGCTCCGGATTTCACGCTAAGGGTGACAGCCTATGCCGACGATGTCACCATAATTCTGTCATCTGTGGCAGAGGCGGGTGTCATTGACCAACTAGTCCAGAATTACTCTGTGACTTCCGGTTCAAAAGTGAACAAAGACAAGAGTGAAGTTTTCTGGATGGGGGAGGGAGGGAAGAAGTTTCCCCTCCCGGACACCTTCCCCGTGGCCAGTGATAGCATCAAAGTTTTAGGCATCCATTTCGACCATGGTGATTATGCCACAGCAAATTGGGAAAGGAAGCTGGAGGATGCGACCAAGAAAGTAAACCTATGGAAAAGTAAAAAATTTTCCCTGAGGGAAAGGGTGGACATATGCAAGACCTATTTGGTACCAATGTTCCTGTATGTCAGCTACGTCTGTTGTTTGCCACAATCGCTGTGGTCCAGACTATGTTCTCTGTTTTTCCACATGTTTTGGGGAAACAAGATGAACATGGTCAAGAGAGGTATTGTGTACAGATCGAGGGCAGAGGGAGGCCAAGATATGGTCAACCCTGTAGTCTTCTTCACAACAGCTTTTCTAAAGCTGAATATTGGTAGCATCTTTATGGAAGACCCCCCTCGATGGGTACAGGGTTTTCTGGAGTGGTGGAATCCCTTTTCCAGAGCGTGGATAGAGGGAGGCCGACTGAAAAAGCCCTGGACTGGCAGAGGATACCTTCCGATCTACGTGATTCTGGCCATTAGGATGATTACCAAGTGGGGTGTGGCAGTTGGAGATGTAAGGGACCTCTCGAGGAAGGAGTTGGGGAAGAGGGTCTTGCAAATCTACTTCCTGGCCCCGCTGGCTTTGAGAGATTGTCCAGGCACCGTCTGTTCAGCTGGGTTGAAGTTGCTCAATGACCGACGGATCCCTCTGAAGTTTAGAGACATTGCCTGGCTCTCGTTCCAAGGGAAGCTCTATGTTGGAGGGAACCTTAAGTTTAAAAGGACCAATGATCGTGGTTGTCCACGGGAGGAATGTCTTGGGGAGGAGGAGACTATAGATCACTTTTTTCTTAAGTGTCCCTTCAATGTTGAAGTTTATAGATCGGTGTCAATCTCACTGGGCATTCCTTGTCTTTCGGGGCTTAGTTACCCGGAATGGGCCTACGGTGCTTTCAAGAGATATGGGGATTTTGATTTGTGCACCATTTATATAGTTAGTTTAGTTGTTAGGTACCACACGTGGCATGCACGGTGTCATATTGGAATCAGGAAAAAGGTCCTTCCTCTTAGGATGGTGGTGGATCTTATCCTACAGGATGTAAAGGTGGTGATGGATAAGGAAAGGGAAAAGCTAGATGCTATCAGCTGGTCTCGCCTGTGGGGCCAGCTGAAACCTCCTTAGTAGGTGGCGTCTGGTGTAATCCCGGACCTTCTGGGAACTTTTCTTCTTTAAACACGTAGTGCATGTTTTCCTTCATTTTTTTTAAAGGAAAGGTTTATATACACATCCCTAGCATAAGTCTTATTTAATTTATGTTGGTGAATTGAATGTAAGGGGGGAGTGTTTGATTTAAATGAATGTCTTGTGGGCATGGGTTATATAAGTTTATGTTTCAAGGTGGTGGGTATCAAGGGTGTGGTGATGGTTGGGTGGTTAAATTGTTTTGCATGTTGATGGTTTCCTCGAGGCTTGAATGATGAATATATGGGGAGTATGGGGATGAATGATGGATAAAAGATGATGGATAAGTGATTCTCTTAGTAAAAAATGGGTTTCAAATTTTTTTCTTTAATGTTATAGTTTCATTTATAATTCTATATATATGTATATATATATATATATATATATATATATATATACATATATATATATATATATATATGTATATATATATATATATATATATATATATATAATGTTTTAGTTTATATGAGGCAGATTGCTATATGTTTTGTTCTTGTGCTATTTTGATTCTAGGTATATGTATTCATTACTTTCCTTATTTATTATGTATATACTGGTTTTTAAATTTTTGTACATATGGATGAAATCTTCAATAAAAGAAGCATCGACACTGTAACGGAATCTGCTGCGCTATATAAGACACTGTAACGGAATCTGCTGCGCTATATAAGACACTGTAACGGAATCTGCTGCGCTATATAAGACACTGTAACGGAATCTGCTGCGCTATATAAGACACTGTAACGGAATCTGCTGCGCTATATAAGACACAGTAACGGAATCTGCTGCGCTATATAAGAACCTGTAACGGAATCTGCTGCGCTACATAAGATGCTGTAACGGAATCTGCTGCGCTATATAAGACGCTGTAATGGAATCTGCTGCGCTATATAAGACACTGTAACGGAATCTGCTGCGCTATATAAGACACTGTAACAGAATCTGCTGCGCTATATAAGACACTGTAACGGAATCTGCTGCGCTATATAAGACGCTGTAATTGAATCTCCTGCGCTATATAAGACGCTGTAACGGAATCTGCTGCGCTATATAAGACACTAACAGAATCTGCTGCGCTATATAAGACACTGTAACGGAATCTGCTGCGCTATATAAGACACTGTAACAGAATCTGCTGTGCTATATAAGACACTGTAACAGAATCTGCTGCGCTATATAAGACACTGTAACGGAATCTGCTGTGCTATATAAGACGCTGTAACGGAATCTGCTGCTCTATATAAGACGCTGTAACGGAATCTGCTGCGCTATATAAGACACTGTTAATAAATAAGCTAACCAACATACAAATCATGGCCATATACGGACGTGTTCTATCAATGGTGTATTCATTCATAAAACAGAATTGCTGAAGCTAATTTAGAGTACCAGCCAAATCTGACATGGCATGGGTACGGATACGTGCATTCGTACCTATTGGGTCTTAGTAAGTTTCCCCTGTATCTCTCTCCAAGCTTTAATGCATCTCCCCCTACATTACATTACTAAAACAATATCAGGATAGGTAAGCGACACCGTAAAGGGCACAATGAATTCTCCAGAGCTACTTCCTCCCTGCCTTTCACTCCTTATTATGTTGGATGACTGCACCAAACTTTGAAAGATAACTGCAAATATAGAATGTGATTCCGGAGTCTGGTGGAACAGAGATAATTATCAATACCTGTGAACTGTGAAAGACTCATTTGTCAAAGTTCTGGCTGCAGACTGAGCATACCCAGGGGAGCATGACGTGTTCCATTACTCTAATCTCATCCTAGTATTTCTTATGTACTAACAAGGGTAACATTTGTAAATTATTAGTACATGTATACAGGTTTTACTAGTATTATCATACCTCCCAACTTCTGCAGTTGGGAGGTCGGGACTGTCGCGCGGCGAAGCCTTGCGAAAAGAGGGGGTGGCCTCGCTGGATGACGTGCCCTGCGGCCGCACCCCCGTTTTCCACTGCTCGCATGCGCACAGCATCTATTCTTGGCAGGCTGGGGGGACTCCCCACTGTCACCCCCCACCACGGGACAATGGCGGCCCTGGGCGGGACGCGGTAACGTCCCCAAATATCGTGACGTTCCCGCAGTAAGCGGGACAGTTGGGAGGTATGGTATTATTACTAGAGATGTGCAGACTCGGATTCCAGAGATCCGAGCCCCCACTGACGTCATCATTCCGAGCAGCGCTCGGAGATTCCCGCCTGACTCGGGTCCGTCCGTGTGGTCAGAACGTCATTTCCCGGCGCCGGATTTCGCGAGGCTTTAAATAGTGGCTGCCGCGCCCGCCATCTTCAGTCAAGTAGTGGGTTGGGAGAGGGTGTGTTGGTGCTGCTGCTGGGGCTTAAACTTGAGCTTGACCTTGAGCGCAATATTTTGCAATCGCTGGGGCTGTCTCTCAGTGCTGCTGTGTAGTCTAACTGTGTACTTGTAGTACTACTGTCTCCTCTGTGCGGTCTACCTCTGGTGTGCTGTGCTGTAATTAATTATTTTATTCGCTGGGGCTGTCTCCCTCAGTGCTGCTGTGTACTCTGTTCTCCTCTCTGCTTAGGGTGGGCTCTCCCTAGCAAGGAGGACAGTCGGTACTTGTTTCCTAGAACGGCCAGCCGATGTTGATCGGGTCGGTCAAATCGCATGCGATGCGACCGACGCAATGGTCCCGATTTTTACATTGCTTGAAATGTGAATAGGGCTCGGTGGCTCGCCACACTTTATATTCTCAGCTTCACACCGACGTGGATAGTAGGGGTATAAGGTCGGAAAACGCGTACCGCCGCCCCTCGTGGCCTCGCTACGCTCGCCACGCTTCGGGTTGGCATCAATCGTGGGGTGACATTCACAATGGGGGGGGGGGGGATATACAATGAGAAATGGGCCATATTGGCCCATTTCCCATTTTTTTCCTGTTTACAATGTTAAAAATATTTTAACATTGAACCCTATGGCAAAATCGGGTGCATCGCGTCGGTCGCGTGCCATGTTAATGCACCCGACCGACGCGGTGGACCCGATTTTGCCTTTGCCGGCAAAATGGACCTGATTTCAAAGGAAATCGGGTCCATCGGGGGTAATCGTGTACCTTAAGGTAAGGTACACGATTACCCCCGATTGTGGCCGTTCTAGGAAACAAGTACCGGACAGTCTAACTGTGTACTTGTAGTACTACTGTCTCCTCTGTGCTGGGGCCTACCACTGGTGCTGTGCTGTAATATATATTATATGAGTAATTAATGATATTATATATAGTCCACTGGTGCTGCCTGCACTGAATCTGCCAGTATTATTATTTAGTTACTCAGTCCACTGTTGCCACTGGCAGTGCTACTGCCTGCCTAGTGTACCTACCTAGTACTACATACTGGGCTGCTATATCTAATTTAATTAAAAATAATACTTGTGCTGTGTGTCTGTAAAATTCCATGCTGCTGGTGCACTGACGTGTGCCACTAAGTGCCACTGCCAAGCAGTACCTAATAATAAAATTAATTATTATAAATTCTGCTGGTGCACTGCATGAAGCTACTGGTGGTGTGTAATATAACTACCTTTGTGGTGACCACTGGCAATGCTACTGCCTGCCTGCCTACCTACCTAGTACCTAGTAGTTTATTTTCTCTACCTACGAGGCTGCTATATTATTAATAATTAATTGAATTATATATAGTCCACTGGTGCTGCCTGCACAGAATACTGTGAATAGAGGTTGCCAGTATTATTTACTCAGTCCACTGTTGCCACTGGCAGTGTTACTGCCTAAGTGTACCTACCTAGTAGTACAACTACATACTAGGCTGCTATATCTAATTTAATAAAAAAATAATACTTGTGCTGTGTGGGACTGTAAAAAATAAGGTACTCTTTACCTAGCACGGCGCCCATCGCGACCATCGCATGCACTAAAAAACGGGTGCGATGCGATGCCCGCGATGGCCGCGATTTCCCATAGGGACCAATGTTAAAAATCAGATTGGTCGCGATTTTAGTGTTAAAAGTCAGATTGGTCGCGATTTTTACATAGGAAACAATGTTAAATGGGCCACAGAGCCCTAATAGTCCCCCTGAAGTGTTAAATGGCCCCCACAATTTTTAACGCCACCCCACGATCAACGTGAACCCGAAGCGTGGCGAGCGCAGCGAGCCCGCAAGGGGCGGCGGTACGCGTCCTCCGACCTTTTCATACCCCCACTATCCACGTCGGCGTGGAGTTGAGAATAGAATAGTGTGGCGAGCGCAGCGAGCCACCGAGCCCGAAGCGTGGCGAGCGCAGCGAGCCCCGCGAGGGGACGCGGATACCTTCACAGGTAAACGCGTCCCCTCGCGGGCTTCACAGGTGTCCGCGTCGCCACGGACACCTGTGAAGCCTGCGAGGGGACGCGTATAACTGTGAAGGTATCCGCGTCCCCTCGCGGGGCTCGCTGCGCTCGCCACGCTTCGGGCTCGGTGGCTCGCTGCGCTCGCCACACTATTCTATTCTCAACTCCACGCCGACGTGGATAGTGGGGGTATGAAAAGGTCGGAGGACGCGTACCGCCGCCCCTCGCGGGCTCGCTGCGCTCGCCACGCTTCGGGTTCACGTTGATCGTGGGGTGGCGTTAAAAATTGTGGGGGCCATTTAACACTTCAGGGGGACTATTAGGGCTCTGTGGCCCATTTAACATTGTTTCCTATGTCAAAATGGCGGGCATTGAGCCAATTAACGCTAAAATCGCGACCAATCTGACTTTTAACATTGATCCCTATGGGAAAATCGCGGGCATCGCGGGCATCGCGTCGCACCCGTTTTTTATTTACCCGCGATGCCCGCGATTTTTTACCCCCGACGCCCGCGATTGTAATCGCGGGCGCCGTGCTAGGTAAAGAGTACCAAAAATAATTCCATGCTGCTGGTGCACTGACGTGTGTCACTGAGTGCCACTGCCAAGCAGTACCTAATAATAAAATTAATTATTATAAAATACTAGTGCACAATACTAGTATTGCTGACGTATCTACCTGTCTTGTGCCTAGTACTGTCTTATCTACCTGTCTGGTGCCTAGTACTGCCATATCTACCATCTGGTCTGGGGCTCACTGCCTAATACTGGTGTATCTACCTGTCTGGTCTGGGGCTCACTGACTAATACTACCGTATCTACCTGTCTGGTCTGGGGCCCACTGCCTAATACTGCCGTATCTACCTGTCTGGTCTGGGGCTCACTGCCTAATACTGCCGTATCTACCGTCTGTTTTGGGGCTCACTGCCTAATACTGGCGTATCTACCGTCTGGTCTGGGGCTCACTGCCTAATACTGCCGTATCTACCTGTCTGGTCTGGCGCTCACTGCCTAATACTGCCGTATCTACCTGTCTGGTCTGGGCCGGGGCTGGTTCCCAAAATACGGGGGACAAATGCACACAGCCCGGGGAGACTTTTTATACAAGTCCCCCAGCCAAAGCATTCATCCCTCTGACCGGTCAGCCTGGCCAGGGGTCCTGGTGAAGTGGGGACCCCCCCAACAAAGGGGTCCCCCCTCCAGAACTGTGCAGGCTGCAGTCGGGTCCCGGCTCCTGCAGCTATTAAAAAGTGACAATAAGAAAATGGCTGCCCCCATACTGCAGACCGTTTTTAAGGTTGCTAAAGGAGGCCGTCACCTCCTCTAGCATCCTCAAAAACTGTCTGCATTATTGGGGCAGCCATTTTCTTAATGTCACTTTTTATATGCTGCAGGAGTCGGGACCTGACAGAAGCGCTTGTGGCAGGCAGGGAACGTAGGGAGGGTGGATCCGGTGAAGCACAGGCTCCGGGCGCCAAGAGATCAAATGCGTTGGAGCTGTGCAGCCCGCTCCCCCGCCTGCTCCCTGCTCTGCACTATTCCCTGTAAGCGCCCACCCAGCGCACAGACATTTTAACAGTGCCCACAAAGTTATGTTGCTGGCCGCCGTCTGCACTGCAGCTGGCTCCAGGCATGTTAGTTGCACCACGGTTGCGCAGGGCGCCACCATATTAGAGCCTGGAGCCAGCCTGCCCGTGCTCTGTGTGAGCTGTGCGGCACCGGCGTCTGACGCCGTCTCAGCAGCGGCTTACCCGCCTGACTCTCCCACCTGCACCCCTGGCACAGAGAGAGTCCACCCGCCCACCTGCCTGTATTTACGTAAGGTATGGCCATATCGAGCGTTCATACATTGGAAAACAGAAGTACAGTAAGTACAGTACAGTAAAGTAAATAGTGAAATTAAACAAATCAGGCGCAACTTAAACTCATCCCCTGTCAGATAATGGCAACAAGCTTTTTAGTCCCCATTGGCAATGAGCAATTTCAGCCCCCCTTGGCATCGAGCATGAAGCCCCTGGCATTGATCATGAAGCATTTAGGTAAGTGGCACTTGTGTGCCAGATGTGTAATGGGCATTACGGTTTATGGGCATAATGTGTGGCCTTATGTGTATTTGGCATTATGGCATGTGGCTTTATGTGTAATGGGTATTACAAAGTTCGCTAAAATGTGCAATGGGCATTTCGGTGTGTGGTATAATGTTAGGCCGCACCCTCTTTTTGCCACGCAAGAGACCCACCTACTACAAATCGGGCGGGGGGGGCAAACATGCCCTCGCTCGGGCACTGTGGCAACTAGCTAAACCACTGGCGGCAGGAGGTACCGGCTGCACGGGGAGGTGGTGGGGGGGGGGGGTGTGGTTGTTAACCCTAGGGGTTGGAGGGGGGTTTGTTAACCCTAAAGAGAGGGGGGCGCTTCCCAAATTTGCGGCAGGGGGGTGCAAATTTAACAGCTACACCACTGGAAAGGGTGATAATTTACAGAGGTGGATTCAGGAGACCTGAATAAAATGGGTAACATCATTAAGGATAGATCGCAGTGGGATTATACAGGTGACAAGAAGTCCAGAGAGGAAGATGTTGCAGTAGTTTATGTGGGAAATGATACATTCAAGGACGAGAGTTTGGTGACGAAGGGTCAGGTTCCAGAGATAATGTATTGCTTAGGTGGATGCAGCAAGATACAGTGATAGACTTATTTTGTGGAAAGAAGAGAGATACATCTGGATTGAGAGCTGTAGATTGTGGGACAGGCTCATTTCACCTGTTACTTACTTAAGCTAATATAATTAAGGCGCCTAATGAATAGAGATGTGCGGGCTCGGATATCAGAGATCCGAGCCCCCACGGACGTCATCATTCCGAGCCCGATTCCGAGCAGCGCTCGGAGATTCCCGCCTGACTCGGTCCGTCCGCGTGATTAGAACGTCATCTCCCGGCGTCGGATTTCGCGAGGCTTTATAAGCAGCTGCCGCGCCCCCGCCATCTTCACTCCAGTTAAGTAGTGGGTTGGGAGAGGGTGTGTTGGTGCTGCTGCTGGGGCTTAAACTTGAGCTTGTCCTTGAGCTTTTGCAATCGCTGGTGCTGTCTCTCAGTGCTGCTGTGTAGTCTAACTGTGTACTTGTAGTACTACTGTCTCCTCTGTGCGGTCTACCTCTGGTGTGCTGTGCTGCCTGTAATTGATTATTTTATTTGCTGGGGCTGTCTCCCTCAGTGCTGCTGTGTACTCTGTTCTCAGCTTAGGACAACAGTCTAACTGTGTACTTGTAGTACTACTGTCTCCTCTGTGCGGTCTACCTCTGGTGAACTGTGCTGTAATTAATTATTTTATTTGCTAGGGCTGTCTCCCTCAGTGCTGCTGTGTACTATGTTCTCCTCTGCTTAGGAGAACAGTCTAACTGTGTACCTGCCTGTAGTACTGTCTCCTCTGTGCTGGGGCATACCTCTGGTGCTGTGCTGTGCCATTTATTATATATATAATTATTAATTAATTATATTAAATATAAATATATATATAGTCCACTGGTGCTGCACTGCTGCCTGCACTGAATCTGCCAGTCTGGCGGTCTGTGGTCTGGGGCTCACTGGCTAATAAATAATTAAATACTGCCTGCCTAATAAATAATTAAATACTGCCGTATATCTCTACCTTTGTGGTCTGGGGCTCACTGCCTATACTGCCGTATGTACCGTCTGGTCTGGGGCTCACTGGCTAATAAATAATTAAATACTGCTGTATATCTCTACCTTTGTGGTCTGGGGCTCACTGGCTATACTGCCGTATGTACCGTCTGGTCTGGGGCTCACTGGCTAATAAATAATTAAATACTGCCTGCCTAATAAATAATTAAATACTGCCGTATATCTCTACCTTTGTGGTCTGGGGGTCACTGGCTATACTGCCGTATGTACCGTCTGGTCTGGGGCTCACTGGTTAATAAATAATTAAATACTGCCTGCCTAATAAATAATTAAATACTGCCGTATATCTCTACCTTTGTGGTCTGGGGCTCACTGCCTATACTGCCGTATGTACCGTCTGGTCTGGGGCTCACTGGCTAATAAATAATTAAATACTGCCGTATATCTCTACCTTTGTGGTCTGGGGCTCACTGGCTATACTGCCGTATGTACCGTCTGGTCTGGGGCTCACTGGCTAATAAATAATTAAATACTGCCTGCCTAATAAATAATTAAATACTGCCGTATATCTCTACCTTTGTGGTCTGGGGGTCACTGGCTATACTGCCGTATGTACCGTCTGGTCTGGGGCTCACTGGTTAATAAATAATTAAATACTGCCTGCCTAATAAATAATTAAATACTGCCGTATATCTCTACCTTTGTGGTCTGGGGCTCACTGCCTATACTGCCGTATGTACCGTCTGGTCTGGGGCTCACTGGCTAATAAATAATTAAATACTGCCGTATATCTCTACCTTTGTGGTCTGGGGCTCACTGGCTATACTGCCGTATGTACCGTCTGGTCTGGGGCTCACTGGCTAATAAATAATTAAATACTACCGTATATCTCTACCTTTGTGGTCTGGGGCTCACTGGCTATACTGCCGTATGTACCGTCTGGTCTGTGGCTCACCGGCTAATAAATAATTAAATACTGCCTGCCTAATATATAATTAAATACTGCCGTATATCTCTACCTTTGTGGTCTGGGGCTCACTGGCTATACTGCCGTATGTACCGTCTGGTCTGGGGCTCACTGGCTAATAAATAATTAAATACTGCCATATATCTCTACCTTTGTGGTCTGGGGCTCACTGGCTATACTGCCGTATGTACCGTCTGGTCTGGGGCTCACCGGCTAAAAAATAATTAAATACTGCCTGCCTAATAAATAATTAAATACTGCCATATATCTCTACCTTTGTGGTCTGGGGCTGACTGGCTATACTGCCGTATGTACCGTCTGGTCTGGGGCTCACTGGCTAATAAATAATTAAATACTGCCGTATATCTCTACCTTTGTGGTCTGGGGCTCACTGGCTATACTGCCGTATGTACCGTCTGGTCTGGGGCTCACCGGCTAATAAATAATTAAATACTGCCTGCCTAATAAATAATTAAATACTGCCGTATATCTCTACCTTTGTGGTCTGGGGCTCACTGGCTATACTGCCGTATGTACCGTCTGGTCTGGGGCTCACTGGCTAATAAATAATTAAATACTGCCATATATCTCTACCTTTGTGGTCTGGGGCTCACTGGCTATACTGCCGTATGTACCGTCTGGTCTGGGGCTCACCGGCTAAAAAATAATTAAATACTGCCTGCCTAATAAATAATTAAATACTGCCATATATCTCTACCTTTGTGGTCTGGGGCTGACTGGCTATACTGCCGTATGTACCGTCTGGTCTGGGGCTCACTGGCTAATAAATAATTAAATACTGCCGTATATCTCTACCTTTGTGGTCTGGGGCTCACTGGCTATACTGCCGTATGTACCGTCTGGTCTGGGGCTCACCGGCTAATAAATAATTAAATACTGCCTGCCTAATAAATAATTAAATACTGCCGTATATCTCTACCTTTGTGGTCTGGGGCTCACTGCCTAAATACTGCCGTATATCATTATCTACCTGTCTGGTCTGGGGCTCTCTGCCTAATACTGACGTACCTGTCTGGTGTGTGGCTCACTGCCTAATACTGCTGTATCTGTATAACCAGGGGCGTAACTACACTAAGGCAGCCACCGCCAATGCTTGGGGGAGCGAGTGGCAGCGCTGTCTGTGTGGGCGCCGGCATTCAGCACTTTATACTGCCGCTGCCCACCCCGCATCCCCGGCATAGATTCCGGTCCAGTCCCACCGACCGTCAACTGGTGGCTGGCTGTGGTCGGGGGTATAGGCTACACGTGCCATGCTCCCCAGGACAGTACAGCACAGCAGCGGTGCAGGCTTGCAGAGCAGTTCAGTAGCACAGTGTCAGCCTGCTGCTTCAGCTGAGACGCTATCGGAGCTGGATACAGTCTACCAAAAAGTGCGGGGATGAGTGATTTCTGCATTGTCCGGCAACACATCACAGCGGCAGTGCAGGTACGGTACCAGCTTCACTTGTTCAATAAATCAAATCCTCCCCTCTCCCCTCTCTGAGGGCAGCTCAGCCTCTTCTGTTCACTGGCAGGTCACATAAAACACTCCTGACAGGGTATTTAAAACTTCCAGCTAATGTTTTTTTTTTTTTCTGAATGAGCAATTCAGCTTCAGTGGGAGCTGGCAACAAATTAACTGTTTGGGATCACTACATTGGGCACAATTGACTTATGGTTTTACCTTATCTCTCTCTCTCTCTCTGCTGTCCTTATCTCTCTCTCTCTCTCTCTCTGCTGTCCTTATCTCTCTCTCTCTCTGCTGTCCTTATCTCTCTCTCTCTCTCTGCTGTCCTTATCTCTCTCTCTCTCTCTCTCTCTCTCTCTCTCTCTCTCTCTCTCTGCTGTCCTTATCTCTCTCTCTCTGCTGTCCTTATCTCTCTCTCTCTGCTGTCCTTATCTCTCTCTCTGCTCTTTCTGCTGTCCCGCTCTCCCATGTCTTTTCTCTTTCTGTTGTCCTTTTGTCTCTTTCCACTCTTAGTGAGTACATGCATCCTGGCAAAATATATATATATATATATTTTTTGTGTGGGGGGGGGGGGGGGGGGCGCCACAATTTTTTTAGCAGGGGGGAGCAAAATTTATAGTTACGCCACTGTGTATAACTGCCTGCTGGTGCATACTCACTGACATATATAATTGCACACCAGTGGCGCTGTTCTGTGACATAACTCCACAATAATAATGGAGATCCAAAATATGGAGGTTAACAAACAAAGGAAAGATGAAGATGCACTTCCTCATAGTTCTGAAGCTGCTGCCACTAGTCATGACATAGGCGATGAAATGCCAACAACGTCGTCTGCCACGGCCGATGCCCAGTGTGAAGGCAGAGGGCATGTACAATTGAAACCAAACTTCCGTAAAAGGAATAAAACTATGAAATGTAAATCGTTGGAAGAGAAACTTAAACTTGGCAATATGCCATTTACGACACGGAGTGGCAAGGAACGTCTAAGGCCATGGCCTAACTTCATGACTAGTGGTGCAGCTTCAGATGACGAGGAAAGTCCTCCTCCTCCTCTCTCCCCGCCCAATAGGAAATCAAAGAGAGTTAGGCTGACACCGACTCAAAAAAGTCTGACAAAATTTCTGAAAAAGAAACAGAAAAAAATTCAGAAAATAAATCTGGAAATAACTCATCCTTCTAAAGACATATCCCAAATCCCCACAGAGAGTCCGAGGGTGGCGGTGGTTGTGATGCCGGACCTTCCTATCACTGTACGTGAAGAGGTGGCTCCTTCCACCATTTGCAGTATGCCCTCTGCATATGCTGGAAGGATGACCCACAGTCTAGTTCCAGATTTTATTAGTGAAGATGATGTTGTACACCAGGAGGAGGATATTGATGTAGCTGTCACTGAGGAGGAAGTTGTCGAGGAGGATGGAGACTTGGTTTGCTTAAATGACGCACCAGGGGGGAATGAGGCACCTGTGGTGGAAAAAGTTGTTGTCCATGGGATGAAAAAGCCCATCGTCATGCCTGGACAAAGGACCAATAAATCCACCTCTGCGGTCTGGAATTTTTTTTATCCGCATCCGGACAACAAAAGTATTGCCATTTGTAGCTTATGTAAAACTCCAATAAGCAGGGGTAAGGATCTTGCCCACCTAGGGACAACCTCCCTTCAACGTCACCTAAAGAAGCGTCATGGTTCAGTGTTTAGTCCAGAAAGTGCGGCTAGCAGTCCAGCGACACCTAAATCACTTGGTCCTCCTTTTGGAGCCAAATGCCTGAAAAGCACACCACCAACTCCCTCCTCGACAAATTCCTCCTCGATCCGGATAGGGGGGAGTCCTGCAGTCCATCTCACCTGCATGAATGACTCCATAGATTCCTCCGGAGGATCCTGCAGCACTACGCCTACTACTACTACTACTGCCGCTGCTGCTGCTGCTCCTGGAAGTCAGAGGGGAAGTCAGTCATCATCCCAGAGGGGAAGTCGTAAGACCGCTACGTCTTTCACTAAGCAATTGACCGTCCAACAGTCATTTTCCATGAGGATGAAATACGACAGCAGTCATCCTATGGCAAAGCGGATAACTGCGGCCTTGACAGCTATGTTGGTGTTAGACGTACGTCCGGTGTCCGCCATCAATGGAGTGGGATTTAAACGGTTGATGCAGGTATTGTGTCCCCGGTACCAAATCCCGTCTAGATTCCACTTCACTAGGCAGGCGATACCCGCGATGTACAGGGAGGTCAGAAAAAGTGTCCTCAGTGCCCTGAAAAATGTGGCTGTACCCACTGTACACTTAACTACAGACATGTGGACAAGTGGATCAGGGCAAACTAAGGACTATATGACTGTGACAGCCCACTGGGTAGATGCATCGCCTTCCGCAGCAGCAGCATCTCCTGCATGTCAGCTCCTTCTTAGGCAGGCTACGCTGTGTATCACCGGTTTCAAGAAGAGGCACAACGCCGACAACCTCTTAGAGAAACTGAGGGAAATCATCTCCCTGTGGCTTACCCCCCTTAGACTCTCCTGGGGATTTGTGGTGTCGGACAACGCCAGTAACATTGTGCGGGCATTAAACATGGGCAATTTCCAGCACGTGCCATGTTTTGCCCACACAATAAATTTGGTGGTGCAGCATTTCATAAAAAATGACAGGAGTGTGCAGGAGATGCTTGCGGTGGCACGCAAAATTTGCGGACACTTTCGGCATTCTGCCACAGCCTGCCGAAGGCTGGAGCGGGAGCAAAAACTCCGCAACCTGCCCTGCCATCAGCTGAAACAAGAGGTGGTGACGCGCTGGAACTCCACCCTCTATATGCTGCAGAGGATGGAGGAGCAGCAAAAGGCCATTCAAGCCTACACAGCCACCTACGACATAGGCAGAGGAGCGGGGCTGCACCTGACTCAAGCGCAGTGGAGGCTGATTTCCGTGTTGTGCAAGGTTCTACAGCCGTTTGAAGTAGCCACACGTGAAGTCAGTTCCGACACTGCCTGCATTAGTCAGGTGATTCCCCTGATCAGGCTGTTACAAAAGCAGCTGGAGAAAGTGAAGGAGGAGCTAAAGCGGAGCGATTCCGCAAAGCATGTCGCTATTGTGGATGAAGCCCTCCATACGCTTTGCCAGGATACGAGGGTGGTCAGTCTGTTAAAGTCAGAGGAATACATTTTGGCCACAGTGCTCGATCCTCGGTTTAAAGCGTATGTTGTGTCTCTGTTTCCGGCGGACACAAGTCTACAAAGGTGCAAAGACCTGCTGGTCAGGAGATTGTCATCTGAAGGGGACCGTGACATGGCCCCAGCTCCTCCTTCATTTTCTCCCCCACCTGTGCCTGTGAGGAAACAGCTGCGATTTCCCACACAACCCGCTGGCGGGGATGCAGGGCAGGCAGGAGGGAGTTTGGACATCTGGTCTGGACTCAAGGACCTGCCAACGATTGCTGACATGTCTACTGTCGGTGCATTGGATGCTGTCAACATTGAAAAAATGGTGGATGATTACTTTGGTGACAGCATCCAAGTAGACATGTCAGACAGTCCTTACCTGTACTGGCAGGAAAAAAAGGCAGTTTGGAAACCCCTGTACAAACTGGCTCTATTTTACCTGAGTTGTCCCCCCTCCAGTGTGTACTCCGAAAGAGTATTCAGTGCAGCGGGGAACCTGGTCAGTGAGCGGCGAAGGAGGTTGCTCCCGAAAAATGTTGAGAAAATGATGTTTATAAAAATGAATTATCACTTATTCAATGAAGAGCAGGAATTGCCTCCAGAGATTATAACGGGACCTGTGATTGTGGAGTCCAGTGGGGACGAATTGATAATCTCTGAGAATGAGGAAGTACACACTGAAGGGGGCGAGGAATCAGAGGAGGAGGAGGAGGAGGATGATGATGATGATGATGAGTGACGATGACATCTTGTTACTGTAGAGCCAGTTTATACAGGGAGATATTATGAATTGTTTTATTTTTTTGTGGGGGCCCAAACAAACCAATCATTTCAGCCACAGTTTTGTAGGCCCTGTCGCTGAAATGTTTGGTTTGTTAAAGTGTGCATGTCCTATTTTCGCAACATAAGGGTGGGTGGGAGGGCCCAAGGACAATTCCATCTTGCATCACCATTCATTATTCCTACTGCTGAGAGTCATTCATATGTGGGACTTGTCTTTTCAATGCATACAACTGTTTGCATTCCACTTGATTGCTGCACCTTCATGGGTGAGAATGTGATCTCCCTGACCTGGGGGACTCAGGGCTGGGGCAGGAAGGCTCAATTACACTTCTTTTTTTGGGCGGCTAACCTTTTTTTACCTGTCTGGTCTGGTGCCCACTGCTGAGAGTCATTTTTAATGCACATCAGGGTCAGGATCAGGCACATCATAATTAATAATCAATCAATCATAATCAATCAATCATAATCAATCAATCTATCATAATCAATCAATCATAATCAGAATCAAGCCTGGGCGGCTGCAATTAAAGTTCTTTGTGGGCGGCTAAAGTTTTTTTTAGTTTTCCAGTTACTGCAGTTTTATACATAGCTTGGTTTTTGTAAGTTGAAGACTTGTCAGTGCAATTTTCTTTTACAATATCCTTTATCTTTGCATGGACTTTGTGTATTTGGTTAGCATTCTGAGGTGTACACTGACTGCCTTCACCTTGAGCATGATCAGTTTCTGAAGCGGCAAAAATCCTTTTGTTTTGAAGATAGTCACTTTCTTTGCCGTTAGTTGTACAGGCTGACCTACTAACAGACACAGTTGCTTCGGAACAAGTTGTTGGAAATTTTTTAGGAGATAAAGCTGTACAAACCTTCTGGCCCCCCTTTTCAATTTTTAATTGATTTGCAAACATTTTGTAGTATTTGTCATATGTGCATAGCCTTTTAGAGAGAACTGCTTTTTCCTCATCAGATAACCTTTGTAATGATTTGACCTTCGCATCTCTCTCCTTTTTATTTAATGACAAGAACGATGAATACTTCTTTAATTTCTTCATCAACTGTTCTTTATTCATGAAATGGTCCGATAAAGCCTTTCCTCAAAACTTAAGTAAAGTTATGTTTCCTTGATAATACTTTCACAGCTCACAAAATTCTCATCACTGGCTTCCTTTTCTTTGCCACTTGATACCTTGTTTTCACAATAAAGATTGATTTATTTTTGATGACCAGTTGGGTACAATTAGTTACACATCTTTTTGGGCGGCTAAACTTTTTTGGGGGAGGCTGCATTTAAACTTCTTTGGGGGCGGCTGCAATTAAACTTCTTTGGGGCACAGGGGCACAGGGGGTATCCTGTAGTGGGCTGCCACACATTTTTTTAAATATGGATCTTTCAGCACAGAGACAAACTGCACATCAGGGTCAGGATCAGCCAGGTTGTTAAACGGGGTTTCGACCACTGTTGGAGCACTCCTCTTAAAGTAATCTTTTCACGAGCGTCCATCACTTTGATAGGCTTGTCTCCTGCCATGATCTGTTGCTTATTCGAATTCAGCATTTCACGGGCGTCCTGCACTTTACCCCTTATGCGGAAGCGAGCATCTTTGGCCACCAACTTTTCACGGGCATCTTTTATCCCTAGTTTTTGGCGTGCATCAGTCACACCAATTTTCTGACGAGCATCAAATGTTCTCTGAAAACTGGTGGCAAGTGGACGATTGTTCACAGATGGTTGGAGTCTGGATCTCACGTTTCCTATACCTCCCCTGTTACTGACCCTGCGGTACATCCCGGTGCCCACGGACATTCCCCGTTTCCTGATCAGTTCATCCAGCGACACGTCGGCCATATTCCTCCAACCACACAGCTGCTATATCTAATTTGATAAAAATAAAAATAATACTTGTGCTGTGTGGGACTGTAAAAAAGAATTCCATGCTGCTTGTGCACTGACGTCTGCCACTGAGTGCCACGGCCGAACAGTACCTAATAAGAAAATTAATTATTATAAATTCTGCTGGTGCACAATACTAGTATTGCTGACGTATCTACCTGTCTTGTGCCTAGTACTACTGTCTTATCTACCTGTCTGGTGCCTAGTACTGCCATATCTACCGTCTGGTCTGGGGCTCACTGCCTAATACTGCCGTATCTACCTGTCTGATCTGGGGCTCACTGCCTAATACTGCTGTACCTGTCTGGTCAGGGGCTCACTGCCTAATTTTTTTTGGAGCCTTGAGACTTTTAGGGATGCTGTACTAGCCGACACCTTTAGGTGGACTCTGGTCTGTCTTGTATCAAGCACAGTGGTCTCATGTGCATGAGATTGTTCTCTGTCCTCTTTTAAAATTGTGTCACCATCTTTATGGGTGAGAATGTGATCTCCCTGACTTGGGGGAGTCAGGGCTGGGGCAGGAAGGGTACAGGCTGAGTGGGGGTAGGGCACCCTTGTACTCTGCTGCTTTTGCCGGCTCCGGCCGGTAGCGTCTCCCTGGTGTCTCCCTGGTGTCCCTGGTGTCTCCTCCGGCACAGTTTCATTTCACCTCTGACCTCTCCTTTTGCGCTCCTGTGCCAGTGCCCCTGTAACTGTGTGGTGCAAAATAGTACCTGAATCTGGAGCTGATTACGGCGGCAGCTTCTGGATTCCTCACGGCTTCCCTCTTGCCTCCCTCATGATGCTGGCTGCTGGCTCTCTCTGTGTGCGCTGCTGTCCATCACCGCCGGGTCTCCTGCACGGAAACGCTGCCCGGCTCTCTCCTCTCTAGCGGGTCTCACTTCTGCACGCTTCCAGGCTGCGCACTCTGCTGCTCTCCTCTCTGTGGATCTTTAGGGTGCCCAGCCTGTCTTCTCTCTCTAAGCACGTGTCATCCTCTCTCACGCTGCTGCAAACCCTCCTCCGGCACAGTTTCATTTCACCTCTGACCTCTCCTTTTGCGCTCCTGTGCCAGTGCCCCTGTAACGGTGTGGTGCAAAATAGTACCTGAATCTGGAGCTGATTACGGCGGCAGCTTCTGGATTCCTCACGGCTTCCCTCTTGCCTCCCTCATGATGCTGGCTGCTGGCTCTCTCTGTGTGCGCTGCTGTCCATCACCGCCGGGTCTCCTGCACGGAAACGCTGCCCGGCTCTCTCCTCTCTAGCGGGTCTCACTTCTGCACGCTTCCAGGCTGCGCACTCTGCTGCTCTCCTCTCTGTGGATCTTTAGGGTGCCCAGCCTGTCTTCTCTCTCTAAGCACGTGTCATCCTCTCTCACGCTGCTGCAAACCCTCCTCCGGCACAGTTTCATTTCACCTCTGACCTCTCCTTTTGCGCTCCTGTGCCAGTGCCCCTGTAACAGTGTGGTGCAAAATAGTACCTGAATCTGGAGCTGATTACGGCGGCAGCTTCTGGATTCCTCACGGCTTCTTCCGGAGAACCTGTGGCAGGGAATGGCACAACCCAAGGAGAACCCACAAAAGACAAGGCTACTACGGCTAGCAGCAACAAATATTTATTTAAAGGAGATATGTAAATGGGTTGCTGCAATACACTCACGTACTTATGCAAAACAGTCACTTTATATCATTCAGTAATTAAAGCTATAACTAATCAATGACCAGATTAAAGAGAGAACGATTACGCAAAAAATTACATCACAACAATAACAATATGACAGAATAATATTACGTCACAACATGTCCGCCAAGTGGCGCTATGCACCCTATATACACTGCGCGGTAGTCCCTGGTGCAAAACAACACAGTTCCTGAATTTGAATAACGGTCCCGCGAAGGAAATCCTCACAAGGTGATTAGGCCATAACTTAGTGTGCACACTACTTTTATGTATAACAAAAGTGATCAAAAATCCTCTCTAAGAGGGGCAGGCAGATTCCCATCCCTTAGGGCAATCTCCTGTATCAGAGGCAAACAGGCAGTCCTGTTAGTGGGGGTATCCAACACCCCAGTACCTGAACAATCAGCTGCAGTTGCCAGCTCCTGCTGGTCACGACTCCTGGCTGGCCACTGCCTGTCTTGGGTGCTGTGTGGTCCTCTGGGTGACTCCCAGATGGGCGGCAATGTCCCTCTCTGCCTAGTTCCGTGCTGTAGGTCTCTGCAGTCACTCCTACTGGGCTCTATCTCCCTTTACATGCTGCTCACCCCTTCTTCTGGTCAGCAGTGCTGGCTGTCATTAACTGCTGGGTCCTTGCTCCCAGTGCCTGGTCTCAGATGTGTGCTTCTCTCTGCACAGCATCTCTGTCTGCATGCTTCCTGGCTCAGGATACAAGCTCTTCACCCCTCTGCACACTTTCTCTCTCTCTCACACACTGCTGCTGGGATCACCTCTGACCTCCCAGCTTCCTGTCTCATGTGCAGGGGAGCTGGGACACTAGGACACTAGCTGAGTCTGTTAACCCCTCACAGACCTGCAGCTTCCACAAGCAAAGGAGGTTTTCCTCTGAGCAGCATTGGCTGCAATTAAAATCTCTTTGGGGGCACAAGAGTACACCAGGGGTGGACTGCCACAATCCCTGGGCAGCCAATCGGGGGTGTCAGGCTCCCTGCACGTGGACTGAGCTGGGGCTGTTTAACCCCTCACATCCCTGCAGTTTTCCTCTGAGCAGCATTGGCTGCAATTAAACTTCTTTGGGGGCACTCCAGGGGCACAGGGGGTATCCTGTAGTGGGCTGCCACACAAGCCCATTCACATTTTTTGAAATATGGCTATCCACAGGTTGTTCAGTCTGCCATTTGAGATTGGGATCTTTCAGCACAGAGACAAACTGCACATCAGGGTCAGGATCAACCAGGTTGTTAAACGGGGTTTCGACCATGAATCAATCACATCAAAAAATTAATTAATAATCAATCAATCATAATCACAATCAAGCCAGATAGGGGTCTTGTTAAATATTAAACTGACCAAAACAGATACACACACAACTAATACTGCCTCATCTACCTGTCTGGTCTAGTGCCCACTGCCTAGTACTACCGTATCTACCGTCTGGTGCCTAGTACTTCCTAGTACTGCCTTATCTACCGGTCTTGTGCCTAGTACTGACTTATCTACCGTGTGGTGTCTAGTACTGCTTCATCTACCTGTCTGGTCTGGTGCCCACTGCTGAGAGTCATTCGTATGAGGGACTTGTCTTTTAAATGCATACAACTGATTGCATTCCACTAATGAGAGTAATTGATTGCTGCACCAATCGCCCACTGCTCCTCGGCTGCACTGTGTAAACAGTGCACAATCAAGCCAGATAGGGGTCTTGGTGCTTGTTTTGAGGTTGTAGCAGGGGAGTGCAGCTACGAGTCGTAACACCTTGAGAGAAGATCAGTACTTCTCTACCGGCAAAGGACATCCTCCTCGACAGAGCGCACAGCTTCACGAGGGACGCATGTGAAGCAGTGAGCAAAGGGAACACCCGCCTAGCGAGCCAGATCACCTGAATCCACCCTAGCGATCAATAGAGTTACAGAAGTCGCAGCCAGATAGAACTCTTCCAGCTGCCACCTAGTCATTGATTAGCCCCCTCCCCTCCACCCATTAGGCAATGATTGACGAGACGAATGGTAATAATAAATAATAAATGAATAATATTACTAATCACCAAATTAAAAATCAGATGAAATTAATTATAAATAATCATAATCACAATCAAGCCAGATAGGGGTCTTGTTGGATGTTAAAGTGATCGAAACAGTTACACACTTGCAGACAAACTCTGTGCTGCACAAAATGCCCACCGCTCCTTGGCTGCACATGGTAAACAGTGCATGATCAAGCCAGATAGGTATCTTTTATGGGCCTATTTTTTTAAACTGCCATCATGTCTGCCGCTGCAGTGCCACTCTTACATGAGCCACGTGTTTGTGCCGCACACTTGTGTGGCTTAGCATAGTTATCCAGCTACCTCAGTGCAAACTTTGGCAATAAAAACAATATTGTGAGGTGTGAGGTGTTCAGAATACACTGGAAATGAGTGTAAATGAATGTTATTGTGGTCAATATAGCGTAGGAGCAAAAAAACCACCAAATTCTGCCATTTTAGCTGTTTTTAGGCTTTTTTTAACAAAAAAATCAGAACCCAAAACCCAAATAAATCCAAACACAAAACACTTAGGAGGTGTTTTGCCAAAACCCATTAGAACCCAAAACCTCAAGGTAATCAGAACCCAAAACCCAAAACCCAAAACCCGAAAAGTGGCCGGTGAACATCCCTACTAATGAATTATGTTGTTGTTGTTATTCTATACCAGTGGTCACCAACCCGTCGCTCGCGAGCTACCGGTAGATCGCGGCAGCAAATCGGGTGGCTCGACCACTCTGCTGCTCGCCCGCCTGTCTCTCCCTGCCGCCTGCTTTCAACCTACGAGCCTGAGGGGACTGGAGGAGAGGAGAGCGCATTGCGTGTCTCTCCTACCCCTCACTGTGCATCCCTGTCACTTGGCCGCCCATCCGCCAATCAGAGCTCGCGGGCCGGCAGCCAATCAGGAGCCGGCCCGCGAGCTTTGATTGGCTGACGGCCCAGGCACAAGGAAGTGAAGGGAAGGAGAGACGCGCATTGTGCTGTGCTCTCCTTCCCTGAGAAGAGGAGAAGCGGCAGCAGCAAAGACACTGACACTGCAGGAGGACACCGGACACAATGGTGAGTGTGCTGTGTGTGAGTGTGCATACCACTTGCTGGCACTGTGGGGGCATACTACTTGCTGGCAATGTGGGGGGATAATGTACTACTTGCTGGCACTGTGGGGGCATACTAGTTGTTGGCACTGTGGGGGCATACTAGTTGTTGGCACTGTGGGGGCATACTAGTTGTTGGCACTGTGGTGGCATACTAGTTGTTGGCACTGTGGTGGCAAACTGCTTGCTGGCACTGTGTTCGGGCATACTGTACCACTTGCTGGCACTGTGGGGGCATACTACTTGCTGGCAATGTGGGGGGATAATGTACTACTTGCTGGCACTGTGGGGGCATACTACTTGCTGGCACTGTGGGGGCATACTACTTGTTGGCACTGTGGGGGCATACTAGTTGTTGGCACTGTGGTGGCAAACTGCTTGCTGGCACTGTGTTCGGGCATACTGTACTACTTGCTGGCACTGTGGGGGAATACTACTTGTTGGCACTGTGGGGGCATACTGTACTACTTGCTGGCACGGTGGGGGCATACTACTTGTTGGTACGGTGGGGGCATACTACTTGTTGGCACTGTGGGGGCATACTACTTGTTGGCACTGTGGGGGCATACTACTTGTTGGCACTGTGGGGTCATACTAGTTGTTGGCACTGTGGTGGCATACTAGTTGTTGGCACTGTGGGGGCATACTGCTTGCTGGCACTGTGTTCGGGCATACTGTATTACTTGCTGGCACTGTGGGGGAATACTACTTGTTGGCACTGTGGGGGCATACTGTACTACTTGCTGGCACGGTGGGGGCATACTACTTGTTGGCACTGTGGGGGCATACTACTTGTTGGCACTGTGGGGGCATACTGTACTACTTGCTGGCACTGTGGGAGAATACTACTTGTTGGCACTGTGGGGGCATAATGTACTACTTGCTGGCACTGTGGGGGCATACTAGTTGTTGGCACTGTCAGGGCATACTAGTTGTTGGCACTGTGGGGGCATACTACTTGCTGGCACTGTGGGGGGATAATGTACTACTTGCTGGCACTGTGGGGGCATACTACTTGCTGGCACTGTGGGGGCATACTACTTGTTGGCACTGTGGGGGCATACTAGTTGTTGGCACTGTGGTGGCAAACTGCTTGCTGGCACTGTGTTCGGGCATACTGTACTACTTGCTGGCACTGTGGGGGAATACTACTTGTTGGCACTGTGGGGGCATACTGTACTACTTGCTGGCACGGTGGGGGCATACTACTTGTTGGTACGGTGGGGGCATACTACTTGTTGGCACTGTGGGGGCATACTACTTGTTGGCACTGTGGGGGCATACTACTTGTTGGCACTGTGGGGTCATACTAGTTGTTGGCACTGTGGTGGCATACTAGTTGTTGGCACTGTGGGGGCATACTGCTTGCTGGCACTGTGTTCGGGCATACTGTATTACTTGCTGGCACTGTGGGGGAATACTACTTGTTGGCACTGTGGGGGCATACTGTACTACTTGCTGGCACGGTGGGGGCATACTACTTGTTGGCACTGTGGGGGCATACTACTTGTTGGCACTGTGGGGGCATACTGTACTACTTGCTGGCACTGTGGGAGAATACTACTTGTTGGCACTGTGGGGGCATAATGTACTACTTGCTGGCACTGTGGGGGCATACTAGTTGTTGGCACTGTCAGGGCATACTAGTTGTTGGCACTGTGGGGGCATACTACTTGCTGGCACTGTGGGGGCATATCCGGCACCATAGGGGCACAGATGGCACTGTGGGGGTATTCCTTTTTCTGGCACTGTGGGGGCATACCTTGCACCATGGGAGCATACGTATGTGTATCTGGCACTATTGGGGGCATATGAGTATCTGGCACAATTTGGGCATATGTGTATCTGGCACTGCACTATTGGGGGCATATGTGTATCACAACCCCATTTTCATTGGATGCACCCTATGTGGCTACACCCAATTTTTGGCGCACGCAGTTATGTATGCGGCATAGTGTGTCAGGGCTATTACAGTGTGTGGCATAATGTGTAAAGGGCATTATTTGGTTATTAGGCAGATTTTTTTATTTTTTTATTTTAGTAGCTCTTCGGGTGGTTCAGTTTGCCGCGAGTAGCTCGCACCCCGAAAAAGGTTGGAGACCACTGCTCTATACCATTCCTTAACTCTTATGCCTAGAAATAACTGACACAAACACCTTATCTAAAAATAACGACACGGACACCAACTGCGTAAGGTTAAAATGGTCATAATTATTTATTGAAATGGTATGACCCCTATTTGTATAAGGGATGGCAAAGAAAGCACTTGAGACCAGGACCAGTTCCGGGTGTTGCCATGGTAGCGACCGTAGCGCCCCAATCTGACAACACCCCTTCTCGTGGAATACAGCCCGCGCTATGACGGACATAACGCCCCCTTCTATTGCATGACGCGGACCTTCCAGGAAGTGTCCAACGCCCCCAGCCGGAGCATGGGGGTTCGCCTGCAAAGGGGGGGGGGGGGGGCAATACCGCACAGAGACCACCTGATACTCCACCGGACTGCTGGTTGAGAGCGCCTTCTCGCCGATTGTTAACTAAAGCTATAATGGAAATGTCCAAATTTGGTGAAATGGCATCAGGCCAGGTAGAACAGAGGAAAAAGGGTAGGGAGGGTGGGGATCCAGACTCAAAGAGGCTTACTTCCTGGCTCTGATCCCTAATATACCCCTCTCTAGGCTAACGCCCCCTTGCTACCCGATTGGCAGATCTAACTGCCATTCCACTGCCATTTCCTATGGGCTTTACACTGATGCTACTGCTGACATTGCTTATGGACAACAAATTCACAGGCTCTTAAATTCCCTCTAGCCTATGCGGCCCTAGCTCTGTCTAAACGTCAGTGAGGCGCATCGATCTGATGCTGCGTCGGTACAGTTCCACCACCACTGCGAGGGATGCAACGTTTAGAGGAACACAACAATTTGCACTAGAGCTGATTTCATTTGACCGCACTATATCATTTCAGGCGAAGAAATGGTTCCTTCTACGCGGATAGCGGCACAGCCTTTTCTTATCAAAACAATAGCCTTCATTATTGCGTCTTCTACTATCTCCTGATTCACATCAATAAAAAAAAAACAATAAAAAAAAAGGATGCTGTAAGAATGACACGAAAATAGCGATAAACCAAGGTTAGGGCCTTATCAATGATCATGAGACAGACAGAAATAAAAGGCAAGTACAGTATTATTACTTGCAAGAGGTTGCAATTGGAACGGCACATTACTAAGTGTCAGAAATGGAGCAAGATCTATTGGCTATACTCAAAGGCACCAACAGCTCTGCCGGGTCCCGGTAAAAATTAGGGGGCATGGTCAATGGAAGGGGGTGTGGTCACACCCCTGTAAATAAAAAAAAAAAGAAAACTTAGTAGGGGCAGTGTGTGGAAGGCAGGGTTTAGGTAGGATCGCACATCTGGTCAAGAAGAGAGAGGATGGTCTGCCGCTGCAGCTGCGTCTCTCCCCATCTCAACACACAGCACTGAGCAGAATGTGCTGGGTTGGCTGTGTCTTCTCTCTCCTGCTGCCAATGGGGGGAGGGGAGTAGTGAACCCCTGGCCTCTCCATCAGGCCTGGACCCAGGTAAATAGTACCACCCCACCCCCTCTTATTGCCACTGACATTACTTCCCTATCTCCAGTGCTAAGAAGTAACCGTTCTTTCTCTGACAATAAAAATGAAATACAACTGATTTCCACGGGGTGACCACATGATCTCAGAACGTAGTAGTGGCTAGGCTTACCCACAGGTCATTGCTTTCAGTCTAGCCCCACATATACTACTGAAGGACAGAACAGGCAACAAGAAGACATTGGAAACAACCGGCAGGGCACGTCAGTATGTACAGCCTCCGTATATTGTACCACTAAACTCAATTGCATGCATAATACAAAATCTCTACAAGCAACGAAACAATACCTTGTCCCTAAAATGTTCAGATGACACAACGTCAATACATGCACTTAGTTTAGTATGGACTCTATGACGCTAGCACCGCTATAAATCTATATGGAAAAAATCCATTTCTGATTAAGTACGTTTGAGTTATAGAGCAGGACCGAGACAGCCGCTAATGTGAAGGGCAAATTCTCTATAAATCTGTGAGCGTGTTTGATAAATACAAACTGATCTTGTGACATACCGGACATATTTATATATCCATCAATCTTTCTGCTTACGTCTCTGCATGAATTAGCTGCATTACTGTTTTATCGTCGTCAGATCCAATGTGACATTTATGGTCCGTGCTTAAACCGGACAGATGAAATTGTATATATATATATATATATATATATATATACACTGTATATACAATACTGTGCAAAAGTTTTCAGGAGCATATGTTTGTGGCGGGCAGATGATGGTCACATGACACCAGCGCCCGCCCCCATTTCGGCCATCACCATGCAGGATAAAAGTAAGTCCAAGTTTAGAATAACAAAGGGAGGACAGGGTTAATCGCACAGGAAGAGTATACGTAGAGTTAGTGTTAGGTGACCCCTCAAATGATAGTGTTATATACGTAAATATTTATGCTGAGGGTGTGCTATCACGGGACATAAGTTTGAAGCAAAAGACAAATTCTTGTAAAGCAAGAAAAGAAAAGGATGTCACTTTGGCCCTTATTCTGATCGGTGCGGAAATTCCCGCATGCGGACGGACCGCCGATGTTGATCGTCTGCGCATGTGCAGAGGTCACTCTGCGCATGTGCAGGCGATTTCGCCGCACGGATTCTTTATACGCCGCACAGGGGGCGTAGAGGGGCGTGAGGGGCTACTTAGCCTCATTACCCTATGCATACGCCCCCCGTTTCATGGGCGTTCCCATGCAAACGCGGGGCGTATGCATGGTAATGAGGCTGTGACGCGTGGGTACGGGGCGGGCATCTGACATCGCCGGATGTCAGATGCCCGCCCCCATACATGATTTCACACGGACAAGTGTCCGTGTGGTCTTGTGTGGCGGGACCTGGTGGAGCGTGCGGCCCTGCATTCGATGTTCGGCGACCATCGAATGCAGGGGCTGCTTCCACCATGGAGGAGGCGTATCCCCGTCCAATTTCATGCGGATCGCCACATATCCGCATACGGACGGCAGGTGGCGATCCGTATGGAAGGCGGGGATTCGCCTGCATGGTTGCGGCCGCATATTCTGATCGGGCCGCACCGATCAGAATAAGGGCCCTTGTGATGCACCGAGAGAGAGACAATTTAATAAGTAACCTTTATTTATAATTTTTTAAAAACTTTTGGCAAAAATATAAAAGACACAATACACACATTAAACATAGACAAGTAAAAAAGGATGAAGATATCCTTGACTCCGTGGGGTCCCACTTCACAATGTTTTTATACGTATAAATGTCAACACTTTAATATGTGTTTAGTGCATTGACTGTTTCCAGAATAGGAACTGGTTGATATATATTTTCCCAGTTTTCAAATACTAAATAGCGGTATCACTTTAAGCACCTATTAGGTTCAGGAGTGCCTGTATACCAATTTTGTCTGTGGTGTGAGGGTAACCAAAGATTTATGGTCTCACCCAGCAGGCTGGTATAATTAAAACATATGCAGATATGAGCGTTTATAATGTAGTATGCTCAAAAAAGTATCAGTGCCAGAGACAGCAATAAGCTGTGTGGCCACTGCAATACCCAGATGGTGCTTAAGTGAGTGGTAATTTCAGTGCTCTGAGTCCGGTCTGTGAGCCGGGACAGTGGGATTCACAGCGTGTAATTGAGAAGTGCTGCGCCCACTCTCGTCACTCTGGCTGAGAATGACACAGCCGCCTCGCACTGTACTGCACGTGGGGGTCTGAGTCAGTCTGTGGGACTGTCAGCCGGTGTGCTGGGCATCAGAACTGCGGTGCGCACCGCGTCTGCCTGCCGTATGAGTGCTTGGATGCACGCCGCTGTGGATACTGCTAAATGGAGAGAAACAGATCAAAATGCATTCATGGGGGGAGAGGGAAGTGGGAGCACACTGCGGAGTGTACGGTCGGCGTACGCTTCGCCAGTAAGTCCTGACGAAGCTTACTGGCGAAGCGTACGCCGACCGTACACTCCGCAGTGTGCTCCCACTTCCCTCTCCCCCCATGAATGCATTTTGATCTGTTTCTCTCCATTTAGCAGTATCCACAGCGGCGTGCATCCAAGCACTCATACGGCAGGCAGACGCGGTGCGCACCGCAGTTCTGATGCCCAGCACACCGGCTGACAGTCCCACAGACTGACTCAGACCCCCACGTGCAGTACAGTGCGAGGCGGCTGTGTCATTCTCAGCCAGAGTGACGAGAGTGGGCGCAGCACTTCTCAATTACACGCTGTGAATCCCACTGTCCCGGCTCACAGACCGGACTCAGAGCACTGAAATTACCACTCACTTAAGCACCATCTGGGTATTGCAGTGGCCACACAGCTTATTGCTGTCTCTGGCACTGATACTTTTTTGAGCATACTACATTATAAACGCTCATATCTGCATATGTTTTAATTATACCAGCCTGCTGGGTGAGACCATAAATCTTTGGTTACCCTCACACCACAGACAAAATTGGTATACAGGCACTCCTGAACCTAATAGGTGCTTAAAGTGATACCGCTATTTAGTATTTGAAAACTGGGAAAATATATATCAACCAGTTCCTATTCTGGAAACAGTCAATGCACTAAACACATATTAAAGTGTTGACATTTATACGTATAAAAACATTGTGAAGTGGGACCCCACGGAGTCAAGGATATCTTCATCCTTTTTTACTTGTCTATGTTTAATGTGTGTATTGTGTCTTTTATATTTTTGCCAAAAGTTTTTAAAAAATTATAAATAAAGGTTACTTATTAAATTTTCTCTCTCTCGGTGCATCACAAAGTGACATCCTTTTCTTTTCTTGCTTTACAAGAATTTGTCTAAGTCCAAGTTTACTTTTATCCGCGAAGAGAGGAAAAATCATACGATGGTGAGCGACCATGAAATAATTTTTCCTCAGTGCGGAAGATACGCAGCCTATTGAGCATGTTTGAATTACATCCTTAGACAGGTGCGGAAAAATGCTGCAAAGCAAGAATGCTTAAAAAAACTAGTGTTTATACAAATGGAGCGGGTGTCATGGTTGCCCCGCCAGCCATCGGAAGGGGGCGCACGCATACGAGATGCGTGCTGCCATCCGCCGCCTCCCCGGTCCCCATTGCTGGGTCCCACCGCCTCCCCGAACCCCCCACCCCCCCCCAGCCCTGCCCATCTCCCTGAAGTGGAGACGGACAGGGTCCCGCCGCCCAGCCACTGACTGACTGGGACGCGAGTGCGTGTGAGAGGCTCGTGTGTCTCAGTCTAATGGAGTCCCTCTCCGCCAGCGTTCGCCAGCGGGGACGTTCTGGCGAGCGCCGGTAATGAAAGAGAGGGGTTCCATCTGTAGTTTATTTTTATCAATCAATGCAAAGCAAACTAAATGAACAGAAGAGATAACTAAAGCAAATCAATATTTGGGGTGACCACCCTTTGCCTTCAAAACAACATTAATTCTTCTACTGTAGGTACACACGGACAGAGTAATGGATTTTGTAGGATTATAGTCAGGTGTGTGATTAACCAGTCATACTAAACACGTCATAATGATTTTCATTTTACATTTTCATTGATGGTGGCTCTGGCTGAGGAAGGTGATGCGGCTGAGGATGGTGATGTGGCTGTGGCTGATGAAGGTGATGGGGATGTGGCTGAGGAAGGTGATGTGGCTGAGGAAGGTGATGGGGCTGTGGCTGAGGAAGGTGATGGGAGCTGTTGCTGAGGAAGGTGGTTGGGGCTGTGGCTGAGAAAGGTGATGGAGCTGTGGATGAGCATGGTGATGTGGCTGAGGAAGGTGATGGAGCTGTGGATGAGCATGGTGATGTGGCTGAGGAAGGTGATGGGGTGTGACTGAGTAAGGTGATGTGGCTGAGGAAGGTGATGGGGCTGTGGCTGAGGAAGGTGATGGGAGCTGTTGCTGAGGAAGGTGGTTGGGGCTGTGGCTGAGAAAGGTGATGGAGCTGTGGATGAGCATGGTGATGTGGCTGAGGAAGGTGATGGGGTGTGACTGAGTAAGGTGATGTGGCTGAGGAAGGTGATGGAGCTGTGGATGAGCATGGTGATGTGGCTGAGGAAGGTGATGGGGTGTGACTGAGTAAGGTGATGTGGCTGAGGAAGGTGATGGGGCTGTGGCTGAGCATGGTGATGTGGCAGTGGCTTAGGAAGGTGATGTGGCTGCGGAAGGTGATGGGAGCTGTTGCTGAGAAAGGTGATTGGGGCTGTGGCTGAGAAAGGTGATGGGACTATGTCTAAGGAAGGTGATGGGGCTGTGGCTGAGCATGGTGATATGTTGATTTGGTGATGACCTCTATATAACCGCAATAATCCGGCGTCATTTGTCATTCGTGAGTTAGGAGGGTTAGGGATAGGATTGTGCTTACTGTGCGGAGCATTGTTAGGTTAGGTAGGTTAGGGAGTTGTCTTTTTTTTCTGCTGGGGCGACTGCCAGTACCTACTAGTGCCACTGTCTGCACTGCTCTCTGGTGTGTGCTCTGCACTGCCAGCCTAGCCAGTACCTGGCCACTTCAATCCGTATATGACTGTGCTGCACTGTTGTTATTAACCACTTGTATACCAGTCTGCTTGTGCATATGCCGTATAATACAGTACCTCCCTGCTGGTGCATTTACAGCCTTATATAACTAGTAAACATATTTTCTGCTGGTGCATCTACTGTACTGACATATAAAAAAATATTAATACCAGTGTACTGGTGCATCTACCTCCCTGCTGGTACATTTACTGCTTTACACTGTTTAACTAAAGTAAACTATATATACTCCCTACTGCTGCATCTACTGCCGTATAAATAATATCTCTGATGGTGCATATACTGCCGTATATATAATATCTCTCTGCTGGTGCATATTCTGCCATATATATAATATCTCTCTGCTGGTGCATATTCTGCCATATATATAATATCTCTCTGCTGGTGCATCTACTGCCGTATATATAAAATATCTCTCTGCTGGTGCATATACTGCATTATATATATCTCTCTGCTGGTGCATCTACTGCCATATATATATATATAATATCTCTCTGCTGGTGCATCTATTGCCGTATATATAATATCTCTCTGCTGGTGCATATTCTGCCGTATATATATCTCTCTGCTGGTGCATCTACTGCCGTATATATAATATCTCTCTGCTGGTGCATATACTGCCTTATATATAATATATCTCAGCTGGTGCATCTACTGCCATATATAAATAATTCCTCTCTACTGGTGCATCTACTGCCGTATGTATAATATCTTTCTGCTGGTGCATCTACTGCCGTATATATAATATCTCTCTGCTGGTGCATCTACTGCCGGATAAATAAAACCAGTCAACTCTACTGGTGCATCTACTGCCGTATGTATAATATCTCTCTGCTGGTGCATCTACTGCGGTATATATAATATCTCTCTGCTGGTGCATCTACTGCTGTATATATAATATGTCTCTGCTGGTGCATCTACTGCTGTATATATAATATGTCTCTGCTGGTGCATCTACTGCCGTATATATAATATCTCTCTGCTGGTGCATCTACTGCCGTATATATAATATCTCTCTGCTGGTGCATCTACTGCCGTATAAATAATACCAGTCTACTGGTGCACCTACTGCCATATATATAATATCTCTCTGCTGGAGCATTTTGTCTTATGCTCTTGATTAATATTGTTGGAAAACAACAAAATATATAGCATAATCCTTAGGTAAGTATCAGGCTTAATTAAGCTTTTATTAGTGAATATATCCAGGTTAAAAAGAAGTATGTGTACTAATTGTCTATTATATGCCTACATTTTTTATATTATTTTGTGCATATTAAGGTTGTTCCTTTTTTATCTAATAAATTAATTAATATATTTATTATTAAAGTGCTCCCTTTGTTTATTAGTAAATTGTTCATCTATAGTGGTCCAGGTAACTATTTGGGAGCTGCTTGATCCTGTGTAAGCATTATTTAAGAATACAGGTGTATCTCATAGATAAATTGTTTGATTGGGCCTAGATGGCTGGACGCCAACACTCAATTTACCATTGAGATATCTCTATTAAGCCTGAATCATTTTCTTTCTTTTTATGACGTGCCATGTTTTGCCCACACAATAAATTTGGTGGTGCAGCATTTCATCAGAAGTGACAGAAGCGTGCAGGAGATGCTTGCGGTGGCCCACAAAATTTGCGGACACTTTCGGCATTCTGCCACTGCCTGCCGAAGGCTGGAGCGGCAGCAAAACTCCTCAACCTGCCCTGCCATCAGCTTAAAAAAGAGGTGGTGACGTGCTGGAACTCCACACTCTATATGCTGCAGAGGATGGAGGAGCAGCAAAAGGCCATTCAAGCCTACACAGCAAGCTATGACATAGGCAGTGGAGAACCTGACTCAAGCGCAATGGAGGCTGATTTCTGTGTTGTGCAAGGTTCTCTAGCCATTTGAACTTCCCACACTGGAAGTCAGTTCCGACACTGCCAGCTTGAGTCTGGTGATTCCCCTGATCAGGCTGTTGCAGAAGCAGCTGGAGAAAGTGAAGGAGGAGCTAAAACATTGCAATTCTGGCCACCGTGCTCGATACTCGGTGTAAAGCGTATGTTGTGTCTCTGTTTCCGGCAAACACAATTCTACAAAGGTGCAAAGACCTGCTGCTCAGGAGATTGTCATCTGAAGGGGACCATGACACGGCCCCAGCTCCTCCTTCATTTTCTCCCACACATTTGTCTGCGAGTAAACAGCTGTGATTTCCCACACAACCTGCTGGCGGGGATGCAGGGCAGGCAGGAGGGAGTTTGGACATCTGGTCCGGACTCAAGGACCTGCCAACGATTGCTGACATGTCTACTGTCGCTGCATTGGATGCTGTCACCATTGAAAAAATGGTGGAGGATTACTTTGGTGACAACATCCAAGTAGACATATCAGACAGTCCTTACCTGTACTGGCAGGAAAAAAAGGCAGTTTGGAAACCCCTGTACAATCTGGCTCTATTTTACCTGAGTAGCCCCCTCCAGTGTGTACTCCGAAAGTGTTTTTAGGGCAGCGGGGAACCTGGTCAGTGAGCAGTGAAGGAGGTTGCTTCCGCAAAATTGTGGAGAAGATGATGTTTATAAAAATTAAGGTACTTATGTAGTATCTGGGCTGCCGATTTCTAAATCGGGTCGGATCGGGAGATCGCATCGCATCGCATGCGACCATGCGATGCGATGCGATGCGATGACCCGATTTTTCCATAGGAATCAATGTTAAAATGGACTGAGTCCATTTTAACATGGAATTCAATGGGAAAAATGGGTCCTTTTCATACCCCTACTATCCAAGTGGGCATGGAGTTGGATATAAACCTGTGGCGAGCGTAGCGAGCCACCGAGCCCGAAGCGTGGCGAGCGAAGCGAGCCCCGCGAGGGGACGAATACCGTCCCCTCGCGGGGCTCGCTTCGCTCGCCACGCTTCGGGCTCGGTGGCTCGCTACGCTCGCCACAGGTTTATATCCAACTCCATGCCCACTTGGATAGTAGGGGTATGAAAAGGACCCATTTTTCCATAGGAATCATTTTAACATTGATTCCTATGGAAAAATCGGGTCATCGCATCCGATATCGGATGCGATGCAATGCGATGCGATGCGATATCGCATCGCATCGCATCTGATTGTATGCCTTAACTTAAGGCATACAATCAAAAAATCGGCAGCCCAGATACTACATAAGTACCAAAATTAATTATCAATTATTCAATGAAGACCAGAATTGCCTCCAGAGATTATAACGGGACCTGTGATTGTGGAGTCCAGCGGGGACAAATTGATAATCTGTGAGGATGAGGAAGTACACAATGAAGGGGGCCAGGAATCAGAGGAGGAGGATGAGGAGTGAAGATGACATCTTTTCTCTGTAGAGCCAGTTTATACAGGGAGATATGAATTGTTTTTTTGGGTGGGGGCCCAAACAATCCAATCATTTCAAACAATCCAATCATTAGGCCCTGTCACTGAAATGTTTGGTTTGTTAAAGTGTGCATGTCCTATTTCCGCAGAATTAGGGTGGGAGGGCCCAAGGACAATTCCATCAGAACGCATGCTAAGAATTGTAAAGGCAGCAAGAAAAGATGGGGAGGTGGATGTCATCGTCCACCTTGGCACAAATGACCTGGTTAATGCTGAAGTCATGGCCGTAAAAGATGAATTTAGAAAGTTAGGAACTGCTCTAAAACAGGTGGCAACCACTGTAACTTTTTCAGAAGTATTGCCAGTACACCAAGGGGAAGATAGAACTCTGAGAATTAGAAACTTCAATGTTTGGCTAAGGAATTGGTGCAACGAGGAGAGATTTGGATATTTAGGTCAAAGTCAAGCTACCTGGCAAGACAGAGCCTTATATGAAAGTGATGGCCTGCACCCATCTTCAAGGGGAACGAGAATATTAAGTGAGAAGTTTGGAAGCTTCATAAGCAACTATTTAAACTAGCAGAGGGGGGCAGTGAACCAAATAAGAATGAAGAAATCTGCTCCCCCAACCTAGAGGTATTGTCTCTGCAGGCAAATGGAACAGAAAGCCTATCCACTGCAACAGAAGATAATGCCGATCAAAACAGAATAGATATAGGCAGAAAGATGAACATAGCTAGCAGCAGGAGAAGCACAAACACAACTTTAAGAGCTATGTGTGCAAATGCTAGGAGCTTAGGAAATAAAATCCCAGAACTAATTGCAATAATGACAAGGGATGAACTGGATATTGTGGCTATTACAGAGACATGGTGCAATGAAAATCATGACTGGGACATAGCTATACCAGGATATACTTTATTTAGGAAGGACAGAATGGGAAAAATTGGAGGAGGGGTTGCAATATATGTGAAAAAATATATAAAGACTACCTTAATACAAAGTATTGAAGAAAAAACGGAGGCCCGTTGGGTGACCATAGAAACAGGGGAGAAGGCGATTCTTCGTATAGGGGTGATCTACAGACCACCAGGTCAGGAAGAGGAACTAGACAAGAGCCTATTGCAGGACATCAATAAAATGGCATTAAAAGGAGAGGTGATAATCATGGGAGACTTTAATCTACCTGATGTAAACTGGGAGCTGCCTGTTGCAAGTTCCACCAGAAGTAGGGACATGCTGAATTCCTTGCAAGGAGCATCCCTCCAGCAATTGGTGAGGGAGCCCACTCGTAAGGACGCAATATTAGACTTAATACTTACAAATTGTGACAGAATATCTGACATAAATGTGGGTGAAAATCTGGGATCCAGTGACCATCAAGCAGTATGGTTCAAAATAAAGACAGAGACTGACTCATCGCACACAAAAACAAAGGTGTTAGATTTTAGGAAGGCTGATTTTGTAGAGATGGGAAACTCTGTAAGGGATTCTTTGGCAGAGTGGAAGAACTTGGAAGGAGTGCAGGATAAGTGGGAAAAATTAAAAAGTGCAATTCTAAAAGCAACAGAACTTTGTGTCAAAAGAGTTAGGAAAAACACAAGAAAAAGAAAGACATTGTGGTTTGCAAAAGAAGTAGCAAGTATTGTGAAAGCAAAAAAGTTGGCCTTTAAGAAATGTAAGCAGACGCAGAAGAATGAGGACAAAGAGGTGTATCTTGTTAGACAGAAGGAGGCTAAGAAGGTAATCAGATGTGCAAAAGCACAGGCTGAAGAGAAAATGGCCCAGTCAGTGGGTAAATGGGGGAAAACTTTTTTTAGGTATATAAGTGAAAGGAGAAAAACAAAAAGTGGAATAATTAGACTGAAGACAGAGAGTGGAAGTTTTCTTGAGGGGGACAATGTAATAGCAGATAATATTAATTATTATTGCTCAGTATTCACTGCTGAAAGAGATGGGAAAGGGCCACAGTTAAGTTGCAAGTTTAGTCAGAAAACTGAGGGAGAGACAAGTACATTTACAGAGGAGAAAGTCCTCACAGAACTCTCAAAACTGAAAGTGGATAAATCAATGGGGCCAGATGGGATACATCCAAGGATACTAAAAGAGCTTAAAGGGGAGCTGGTAAAACCAATAACAGAATTATTCAACCAGTCACTAGCTACTGGAGTAATCCCAGAGGACTGGAAAACAGCGAATGTAGTCCCACTGCACAAAAGTGGAAGCAAGGAAGAGGTAAGCAACTATCGACCAGTGAGCCTTACATCAGTAGTAGGGAAATTGATGGAAACACTCTTAAAACAAAGAGTTGTAGAATATCTCAAAACCAGCAATTTACAGGATCCAAAACAGCATGGGTTTACTGGGGGAAGATCATGTCAAACAAATCTTATTGACTTTTTTGACTGGGTGACTAAAGAAATAGATCAAGGTGGGGCTGTAGATGTAGCTTATCTAGACTTTAGTAAAGCTTTTGACACTGTCCCACATCGCAGACTGTTAAATAAACTTGAAAGCTTGGGATTGGATTCTAAGATAGTTGAATGGATAAGATCATGGTTGCAGGACAGAAAACAGAGAGTTGTAGTAAACGGAGTACAGTCAAAGGAGGGAAAGGTTACAAGTGGAGTACCCCAGGGATCTGTACTTGGACCGGTGCTTTTTAATATCTTTATTGGTGATATTGCAAATGGAATTGAGGGTAAAATGTGCCTTTTTGCAGACGACACAAAGGTATGCAACAGGGTAGACACACCAGGAGGGGTAAAACAGATGATTGAGGATCTAGGCAGATTAGAGAAATGGTCAAGAGAATGGCAACTACAGTTTAATGCCAAAAAATGCAAAATCATGCACTTGGGTCTCAGAAATCCAAAGACTCAATATAGTATAAATGGCACTATAATGGAAACTACTGAGAAAGAGAGGGATCTAGGTGTCACTATTTCAGGGGACTTAAAAGCAGGTAGGCAATGTAACAAAGCAATGAAGAAGGCAAGTCAGATGCTTGGTTGCATATGGAGAGGTATCAGCAGTAGAAAGAAAGAAGTAATAATGCCACTGTATAGGTCATTGGTACGACCTCACCTAGAGTATTGTGTTCAGTTCTGGAGGCCATATCTCCAGAAGGATATAAATACATTAGAGACTGTACAAAGAAGAGCAACTAAAATGGTGCATGGCCTACATCACAAAACGTACCAGGAAAGACTAAAAGATCTTAATATGTATACTTTAGAGCAGAGAAGGGAAAGGGGGGATGTGACCGGACGCCTGCCCTTAGCTCTGGCTACGCCCTTCGGGTCCACAGATTGCGGTACCAGGTCTCACGGGACCGTGCCAATTGGGGATTCCCTGTTACCGTCAGCAACCGCCTGTTACTGACTCCGCCCACTACGCAGTGGGCGGGGTATCGCTGCCACCACCAGACTCCTTATACGTGGCGCCTGGAACCACGGTTACCTCCTCAGGGCCAACTGCTGGCACCTGAGTACTACCTGCGGGAGTGTATGCGTTGACGCGCTGCTGACACACTCCTGGCTGGCGTCAGTGGCTTCCCCTCTGGTTCACGGACCAGACCTCTGCTTCGGTAGCTGGCAGAGCGGAGCTCGGAGGACGCTGGATACCTTTACCCAGAACAGCCGGAGAACGGAATTATTGCGGTAATTCTGTTAGTCGCAAGATGGCAGAGACGTCTTGAGGCAAGAAGATGTTTATTTGCTCAAAGTTCTTAAAAGAACTCTCTCCTAGAATAGAAGAGTGCAGCATACAGCAGAATGTTTACAGCAGGACAGGTAGAACAGAGTACAACTTTGGGCTCACAGGGCCCTGCTTATATAGGCAGAAAACTCTTTGACATTGTCAGATCCTCCCCATACATTTACAATTTGCATCTCAATCTGATATGTTACTTCCAGTGCATAACGAACCAAGATTACATACTACAAAGGATAAATCCAATTTCCTTAGAATATATAACTTTCAGGAACAGGGGAGATATTTATCTCCTGGTAGCATGTTTACATAACGAAACACAAATGTCTGTGCCTTATCAACACCTCACACACAGGATGTCCTGGGCTCAGGTACACAAATTTCCTTTTTAGCACCTTTTACACAGTGCTTCAGATACAGAGCCTACTCCCTGCTGTGTTTTGGAGACTTTCAGACATTCTGACAAGAGGGCAGATTAGCATTTAATTTCCTTATCACCAAGGTTTGCTAAATTCCTCCTCCCAGAAAAGTACAAAGTGCATTGTAAGTCCAGAATGCATTCCCCAATATTCGATATTCAATACACAATATTTGATGCAGTCCTAGCTCAGTGCCAAACATATATTACATAAATACATATGATATGTGTGCCGGGTGCCCAGCTCAGTGCTATAACTTACATCAGCACTGCAGCAGGGGTCCTGTCCCAGCTCAGTGCTACTCATACAGTTTAAAACAGGGCAAGTGCCCTTGTTCTGAATAATGGCCAAGCACGGATAGTTAACCCCTTCAGTGCTGTAGCCGCCATTAACCCCATGTGCTGGGCTCTCCGGCCACACTTCTCCCCCCCCCTTCAAGCGGGAAACCAGAGGGCCATGTCCCAACGACTTGGCTCCTGGTCCCGCAGCCCATTTGGGGGTTACTGGGAGTGCCTGGGGGTGTTGGCCCCAGCCTAGACAGTTTCTCCAGACTGCAGTGGGCCATATCCGGTTGGTGCTGAAAGTCCACACAGTCACCGCAGTGTCCAAGTCCAAGGCCCCACAACAACAGTCTGTCTGTTTCCCCTAATGAAGGGAGCAAACCTTCATCAGGTGGGTGTTCCTTCACCCCAGTGGGGTGCCAGTGGCACCATCTGTGCCAAAGCTGGTCTGCTGCATACACAATTGCCACCCAGTGTGTCCAAATTGTGGCATACCCCACCTCCCACCATGGCAGTATTCTGCTCACACAAGCCACAGGGTGCTCCTGCCCACATGGCTCCTCCTGGCTCAGTACTGCTGCCAGTCCGTGCAGTGACGCAATAGTCCGTACCACAATGTCCTGGTAATAAATATGCGTCATCAGCACTGGAGCTGGTACCAGAGCCTCCTTCAGCGACTGGAATGCCAACTCACAAGCAGGTGTACATTCCACTTTCTTGGGAAGACCCTTCCTAGTCACTACTGTAAGGGACATCACTACCAAACTAGAGTCAGGGACAACTTGTCTGTAGGGCCTTACAGTTTCTAAGGTCAGTACCTGTCTGGGGGTTGTGGGCTGGGGACAGCCTCTGGTTGCCTCTACCTTCACTGGTCTGGGCCTACCCCTGTCTCCTCCCACACTATCCTCCAGGTACTGCACCCCTGTCACTTCTCCCGGGCACCCGTCTGCAACAACTGTCAGACCTGCCCTCCTGTCCTCCTCAAAGGACCTACGTCTTGGGGAACCCACCCTCTCTGGTGTATCCCCTCCTACCTTCCTGACTACCCTGGGCCTGAACCCTTCCTGCCCGGGCACACTCCCCACCCCCACCCCATCAAGGCCGCTGCGAGCTTGGCACCGTATGCCTGTCAGGGATGGGTCAGAGAGCGGAGCCTCCTGAACCCCCTGCCAGTGCCCCTCACTTTCTCCTAAAGGGGGACACTCTACAGGGGCATCTAGGTTGGGATGTCTAGGGTCATTCTGGTTTGGGTCAGTCATGGACAGGTCAGTGTGGTCACTCTTACTCACCGCTGGAGTTGGCAAACTACTAGGAACCGGAGCATCGCTGGGCACCCTCACAGGATACAACAAGCTGGCACACACATCCTCTGCGTTGCTAGGGGACGTAGGCACACCAGAGGCAAAAGGCATGCTGGGGAGATGCGCTGATCTAGCCGCTGTAGTCTTTTCCTCTGGGCTGGTTGATGCTGTGGTTGGCTGTGCTGGCAGTTGTCTGGCCGCTGTGGTCTTTTCCTCTGGGCTGGGCTGTGCTGGTGTCGATGGTAAGGACTGTAGTCTGGCAGCTTGACTCCAGGCGATGGCGTTAGCAAATGTAGTAACGATTCCACCCCCAAGATCATTCCCCAGGACTACATCTGTTGGGAGGCCATCCATGACGGCAACATCTCGCAACTCTGGTCCAGCCCCCCAATCCAGGTAGACTCTGGCCATGGGTACCTCTCGCTCCGCTCCATCTGCCATTGTAACATTGGCAGTGCGACCCTGCAAGATTGCAGCAGGATCAATCAGTCTGGGGCTCACCACAGTGATTGAGGCCCCAGAGTCTCTCAGGCCTTCCCCCTGCAGGGGCCCCACTTGGACCGACTGCAGGTGCCGCCACATATTCTGTAGAGGCCGCGTGGCCATGCAGGTGACCCTCTCCTCTGAGTTCACCTGTTTCCCGCCACACTCCATCGGACTGACTGGAGGGGGTACAGTCTCTGTGGGCTCATCTCCACGGGTCAAGCAAGCAAGCCGGGCTCCAGCATTCGGATTGGTAGCGCGAATATGGGGTGCCGGCAGGGTGGGACAGTTCATCCTCAGATGTCCGATTTTCCCACAGCTGTAGCACTTCTTGACCAGGTGGGGCTCCGATGATCCCTGATTACTCGCAGGGACGCTGCGGGGCGATTGCTGGCCAAGAGCACCCGGGTTGGAAGATGCTTGCTTTGGGGGGCGATGAGCTGAAGAGGGGTGTCCCCCTGGTGGTAAAGTCCTTTGTAGTGGGCTACTACTTGGGCGTTTCAGCCCCTGTGACCGAATTGCCACATACTTGTCCGCTAGCTGGGCAGCCATCTTTACACTGGGTGGCTCCCGATCTAGCACCCACTCCTTCACTTCCTGGGCACACCTGCGGTAGAACTGCTCCCTGCAGATCACATCAATCAGGGTGTCCCAGGTTGTGGCCTTTGATTCCTGCACCCACTTCACCAAGTACTGCCGCAGCTGGGTGGCAAACTGCTCGTGGGTGCTGCCCGGATTATTTGGCAAGTCCCGAAACTTTTTCCTGTAGAACTCAGGAGTTACAAAAAACCGTTGGAGGAGGGCCTTGGCGACAACATCATAGTCCCCACAGTCCTCATTGGCCACTCCTCGATAGGCCTCCAAGGCCTCTCCATGCAGGGTGGGCACAAGGTGTCTTACCCACTCCTGTTTGGGCAAATCATGGAGTTTACAAGTCCTCTCAAAAACTTGCAAATGTCCATCAATGTCCCCATCGCTGTCTGCAAACTTGGCAAACTGAATCCGTCCCGCTCGGGGGGTAGCAGCTGACAACGGTCCTCGGGGTACCACGGCCTGTGGTGCCCGCTCCGCATGCCACATCCGAATGATGAGCATGCGTTCTTGTTCCGTTGCCCTCTCCCCTAATTCCGCTAGCCGATCCGCTAGGCTATCCGTGCCGCCCACCCTGGGACACACGGATCCTGGCCCTGCTAGGGAGTGTTGGGAAACGTGGCTGCTGCTAGAGGGGGCGGGGCTTGTGAGTCTCACCGGGTCCAGATGAAGGTCCACTGTGTGGCTGTCCTCCTGGACACGGTCACCATCAGCGTGCTGCACCTCCTTCCGACTCGACTCCTCCAAGCGCTTGAGCGCCGCCCTCATTTCGTTTACAGTTGCTCTGGAAGGGATCTCCACACCCTTCCCCCGACACACGATCTCGAGGTCATCCTTCGACATTCCGCTTAAGTCCGCCATCTTGCGCGTTCTCCTGGCTGCAGTTACTCCTCCTTGAGTAACTCGGCTTCTCCAATCGGGTAACCGGAAAGCCGCCTGGGATATCCCACCGCTGTGCCACCAATTTCTGTGACCGGACGCCTGCCCTTAGCTCTGGCTACGCCCTTCGGGTCCACAGATTGCGGTACCAGGTCTCACGGGACCGTGCCAATTGGGGATTCCCTGTTACCGTCAGCAACCGCCTGTTACTGACTCCGCCCACTACGCAGTGGGCGGGGTATCGCTGCCACCACCAGACTCCTTATACGTGGCGCCTGGAACCACGGTTACCTCCTCAGGGCCAACTGCTGGCACCTGAGTACTACCTGCGGGAGTGTATGCGTTGACGCGCTGCTGACACACTCCTGGCTGGCGTCAGTTGCTTCCCCTCTGGTTCACGGACCAGACCTCTGCTTCGGTAGCTGGCAGAGCGGAGCTCGGAGGACGCTGGATACCTTTACCCAGAACAGCCGGAGAACGGAATTATTGCGGTAATTCTGTTAGTCGCAAGATGGCAGAGACGTCTTGAGGCAAGAAGATGTTTATTTGCTCAAAGTTCTTAAAAGAACTCTCTCCTAGAATAGAAGAGTGCAGCATACAGCAGAATGTTTACAGCAGGACAGGTAGAACAGAGTACAACTTTGGGCTCACAGGGCCCTGCTTATATAGGCAGAAAACTCTTTGACATTGTCAGATCCTCCCCATACATTTACAATTTGCATCTCAATCTGATATGTTACTTCCAGTGCATAACGAACCAAGATTACATACTACAAAGGATAAATCCAATTTCCTTAGAATATATAACTTTCAGGAACAGGGGAGATATTTATCTCCTGGTAGCATGTTTACATAACGAAACACAAATGTCTGTGCCTTATCAACACCTCACACACAGGATGTCCTGGGCTCAGGTACACAAATTTCCTTTTTAGCACCTTTTACACAGTGCTTCAGATACAGAGCCTACTCCCTGCTGTGTTTTGGAGACTTTCAGACATTCTGACAAGAGGGCAGATTAGCATTTAATTTCCTTATCACCAAGGTTTGCTAAATTCCTCCTCCCAGAAAAGTACAAAGTGCATTGTAAGTCCAGAATGCATTCCCCAATATTCGATATTCAATACACAATATTTGATGCAGTCCTAGCTCAGTGCCAAACATATATTACATAAATACATATGATATGTGTGCCGGGTGCCCAGCTCAGTGCTATAACTTACATCAGCACTGCAGCAGGGGTCCTGTCCCAGCTCAGTGCTACTCATACAGTTTAAAACAGGGCAAGTGCCCTTGTTCTGAATAATGGCCAAGCACGGATAGTTAACCCCTTCAGTGCTGTAGCCGCCATTAACCCCGTGTGCTGGGCTCTCCGGCCACAGGGGACATGATAGAAACTTTCAAATATATCAAGGGCTTTAACGAGGTACTGGTGGGAGACATTCTTCACAGGAAGAGGAGCAACAGAACACGAGGACATGCACTGAAACTAGAGGGAGGAAGATTCAGGGGAAATGTGAGGAAGAATTTTTTCACAGAAAGAGTAGTAGATAAGTGGAATAGCCTCCCAACAGAGGTGGTAGACGCAAATACAGTAGTACAATTTAAACATGCTTGGGATAAGCGTATTGATATCCTTACAAAAAAATAAGGATCAAATATGGTTTGAGGTAACATGTTTAAAAAAAGGGGCAAGTGGTTCTTATATGCCGTCAAATTCTATGTTTCTATGTTTCTATGTTTCTATCTTGCATCACCATTCATTAATCTCACTGCTGAGAGTCATTGATATATGAGATAAGTGGACTCGTCTTTAATGACATACAACTGTTTGCGCTCAAGTGGTAATAATCACAGAGCTGAGCAATCCCACTGCTGAGAGTCATTAATATGTAAGCTGCACGAATCGCCAACTACTCCTCAGCTGGTCATCGCCAGGTTATATCTGGTCAGAAGGTTCCACTCCTTTGAGGCTCCGCAGTGCAGCTACTGCATTGCTGCACTAATCGCCCCCTGCTCCTTGGCTGGTGGTAAACACGATAAAGCCAGATACATCTGACTTCGAAGGCACTGCTGGACATCTGACTCTACAGTAAGCATGATGTATCTTTCATATACGTTTCTGCATCTATGGCTCTTTGTGTTGTCAATTTCGATGTGTTTTTTCCAAAAGAGCTACACTACATCTTGAAACCCCGATCGGTTTTGAAATCATTGCTTGGGAGAGACCTTGCTGATGCAGTATAATTACCTTGTGTCTTGTTGCTTTGCACAGTCTTGCAATGGTGTATGACCTGTGATATAAAACTGTCTTCCGCAGCCTCACCTTTGTAGCGGCCCCATCACCTTCCTCAGCCAGAGCTACAGTACCATCATCTTCCTCAGCCAGAGCCCCCATCACCTTCCTTAGCCACATCACCTTCCTCAGCCACAGCACCATCACCATTCTCAGCCACATCACCTTCCTCAGCCACAACTCTATCACCTTCCTCAGCCAGAGCCCCCATCACCTTCCTCAGCCAAGGCCCAATCACCATCCTCAGCCACATCACCTTCATCAGCCAAAGCCCCCATCACCTTCCTCAGCCAAGGCCCAATCACCATCCTCAGCCACTTCACCTTCTCAGCCAAAGCCTTCCTTAAATTAATGTGAAATGGGATCCCAGTACTATGGCCATAATCTTAAATTCATTTATCAATCCATGAACCAATACCCCATCTTTTATTTAATTATTTGTATGTTACGGCTCATTCACCTCTTCCTGAAATCACTGCAAGTCTATGAGAGCCACTGATGTGCTTCTACGGACTGTATGTTACACTTGTCCAGAAGCCACCTGAGCAGTTGTTTAAGGTCTGTAGAGATTCAAACGTTGCTTCTAAACTGTCTATTGCAATGATGCTATTGCACTTGGAGTGCCACATCCCCTCCTGCAACCCTGTATATCTATCTATACAGATAGAGCACCCTTATTCTTGCAGGGGTTGGCGGTCAGATTGCAAGCCCCCGGAAGGGGACGTGCATGTATCCCATTACTATGGAGCTCCCCACCAGTCTCCACTGCTTCGCCGTCGACTCCCGCCACCCGATCCCACCTCCCCTCTCCCCCCCTAACCCTGCCCGTGTCCCTGAAGTGGAGACGGTCAGGGTTCGCGTCCCCCGTCGGCCAGAAACTGGGACACTCGCGCGTCCCAGTCAGATGGAGTATCATCTCTCCAGTGGGGGCAATTGGCGAGCTCCGGCACTGGCTGAGAGGTCCTCCATCTGTATATATATATATATCTAAAAAAAAATTGTAGTAGGTAAATTGTTTTCATGTTTTCTTAGCTATTGGCTCTGATATTCTTTGGATTGAATGAAACCTATATAGGAAAAAGGGTAAGAATTAATCAGGAATTAAAGTTCACCGTTGTCTCATGTGAGCTGTAATATGTGATATTGGCAAAATTGGATTTGGTTGCAATCGTATTTATGTACAGTATATGGGATTATTGACATTGGTCAATAACTAATTTTGTACCTTGTACCAGCTTGCTTTATTAATGAGGGTTTAATTGATTTCAGATCTGGCAGCTTCACCTTTAGCCTTAATGAGTCTGAGATTCAGGTAAAAACGTTATTTATAAATGAATTTTTTAGAGTTTCTACTGCATTGTGAAAGGAGAGTTCAAAAGTTGACTTCAAACACTACGGGGAAAATTTTACTAATATCCCTTTCACACCACACAAATAACCCGGGACCGAAGCATTTTTTTCCGGTTTGACCAAGGACACTGTGTGGTGTGAAAGGGTCATTTGAAACAACCAGGGTCTAGCAACCCGGCAAAAGGGTTTTACCTGGGTCGGACCAGGGTTGCTGGGTCAGTGTACAGGGGTAACCCGGGTCCTGTTTATGGAGGAGGCAGCATCAGCTTTTTTCAAGTGCTGCCTTATCTCCTGACCTCCCACCACCACCCTGATGACGCTCTTCCCCGCCCCTTTCCTGACGTCAGCGACATGGTTTATCGCTCCTAGGATGGGAGTTCAATTGAAGATGAGATGTTATCTCCAGGAGGGACAGAATGCTCTATTTCTGGACTTGAATACAGATATTGGAGGTACAGTAGGAGCAGATAGGGACAGGGGGGAGTTTGTGGGCTAAAAACTGTCACAGCTCAAAGTGAAAGTAAAAACGGTCACATTTCAATGCGAACATCATTGCAGAAGACTCCATTTGGATGGGCTTTTAACTAGGGATGTGCATCGGCCACTTTTCGGGTTTTGGGTTCTGATTAACTTGAGGTTTTGGGTTCCTATGGGTTTTGGCAAAACACCTCCTAAGTGTTTTGTGTTTGGATTTTTTGGGTTTTGGGTTCTGATTTTTTTGTTAAAAAAGCATAAAAACTGCTAAAATCGCAGAATTTTGGAGGTTTTTTTGCTCCTACGCTATATTAACCTCAATAACATTCATTTCCACTCATTTCCAGTCTATTCTGAACACCTCACAATATTGTTTTTAGGGCAAAAGGTTGCACGAGGTAGCTGGATAACTATGATAAGCCACACAAGTTTGCGGTACAAACGCGTGGCTCATGTAAGAGTGGTACTGCAGCGGCAATACTAGGCACCAGACAGGTAGATAAGGCAGTACTAGGCAGTGGGCCCCAAAACAGACGGTAGAAACGGCAGTATTAGGCAGTGAGCCCCAAAACAGACGATAGATACGGCAGTATTAGGCAGTGAGCCCCAAAACAGACGGTAGATACGGCAGTATTAGGCAGTGGGCCCCAGACCAGAAAGGTAGATATGGCAGTACTAGGCACCAGACAGGTAGATACGTCAGCAATGCTAGTATGTGCACCAGCAGAATTTATAATAATTAATTTTATTATTAGGTACTGCTTGGCAGTGGCACTCAGTGGCACACGTCAGTGCACCAGCAGCATGGAATTATTTTTTACAGTCCCACACAGCACAAGTATTATTTTTTAATTAAATTAGATATAGCAGCCTAGTATGTACTAGGTAGGTACACTAGGTAGGCAGTAGCACTGTCAGTGGCAACAGTGGACTGAGTAACTAAATAATACTGGCAGATTCAGTGCAGGCAGCACCAGTGGACTATATATAATATAATTAATTATTATTCATATAATATATATTACAGAACAGCACTAGAGGTAGGCCCCAGCACAGAGGAGACAGTAGTACTACAAGTACACAGTTAGACTGTCCTCCTTGCTAGGGAGAGCCCACCCTAAGCAGAGAGGAGAACAGAGTACACAGCAGCACTGAGGGAGACAGCCCCAGCGAATAAAATAATTACAGCACAGCACACCAGAGGTAGACCGGACAGAGGAGACAGTAGTACTACAAGTACACAGTTAGACTACACAGCAGCACTGAGAGATAGCCCCAGCGAATAAAAAATATTGCGTTCAAGGTCAAGCTCAAGTTTAAGCCCCAGCAGCAGCACCAACACACCCTCTCCCAACCCACTACTAGACTCTAGTGAAGATGGCAGGCGCAGCAGACGCTGTTTAAAGCCTCGCGAAATCCGGCACCGGGAGATGACATTCTGACCACGCGGACGGACCCGAGTCAGGCGGGAATCTCCGGGCGCTGCTCGGAACCGGGCTCGGAATGATGACGTCCGTGGGGGCTCGGATCTCTGGAATCCGAGTCTGCACATCTCTACTTTTAACTGGTATATATAATAGACATCATCTACATGGCACAAGACACTTGGTGCAACTTACATTAGAATGGCCTACCATCCCACAAGTGCAGGAGACTCCTGATTTTTCAGGCAGTCCCCCACACCCAAGGAGTGTACTCATCGCCGCATCCCACCCACAACCAGGATAAAATTCAATGGGATTCGCTTTGGCACTTTGCACCTACCCCCATCACATGATTAATTGGTTTCCAATTAGTGCAATTAATCCATAATTACTCCCCTTCCACAGTTGTTTTCTTTCTCTAGCACTGGGATCCGGTCTTCTACAGCAGTGGTGTGTGTAGTATGTGTGACTGTGTGTAGCCCTATATGTAAGTACAAAAATTGGCACAAGGTGCCCCTTGTGCCAATTAAATACCCACCTTTGTGTTTTATTCACATTACTCATACCCCTTTCACATCGCAAACATTGGTTGGACCTAGAATCGAGAACTCTAAACCTGGGTCGCCCTATATACAATAGTCAACCTGGGTTTAACCCTTCTTATAACCTGGGTTGAATTGCCGGGTTAGACCACCTGGGTAATATGCTTTGCATACCCTCCAACTGTACCTATTTAACTGGTCGAGTACCATTTTTAAATGGTCTGTACCGGGTCAATCATAGTGTACCGAATGTACCAGTTTTAGGCAGCACAGAGTTTAAGAACCCTGCACTGGTGTCACTGTAGGTGCGGGCAGCACCAGCCACCGGGAGAAGAGGAGCTGGCTGCAGTGCAGAGTAAAGCTATTACACTGACAGCCAATGATAGCTGCCTCGACCCTCCGCGGGCAATCACAGTGCAGGCACTGCGGCCAATCATAGCGCACTCGCTGCAGCCAATCACAGCACATGGGGCCTGGAAAGAAATTTGCATCGTGCCCGCCCCATGTGACAGCGGAAGTGCTCAAGTTGTGGCACAGGCAACGGGACCGGGGACACCATCCCCATAGGTAGCTGGGGTACATATAGCCATGGGGGTGTAGTAGTTGGTGCGCAGTACACATTCAGAAAGGGGACGTGGTTGCACCCTTTTTGCCCATGACCACGCCCCTTTGTTCATGACCATGCCCCCTTCCTGAATGTGTACCGATTTCTTATCTTCAAATGTTGGAGGGTGTGGCTTTGGTGCTTTCAAACCGGGTCCATATGTCAATAACCCGGGTCCAAGGTGCGATGTGAAAGGGGTATAATGCGATAAAATTACTATCCACGATTATCAACTGCGGCAAAAATATTACTCCTAAACACTCAGCACAGTAAACGAGACTTTGGATAACATTATAATACTACAGATGATAAATTTAGCATAAATGCGACGATCCGAGAGTCTGTACTTGTGGGGTAGCATCTAACCTGCGCTATTGGCTGAATAAAGGCTAGGTGTATGAGGACACAATTCTATGTCACTGCGTGATGGACAAAGTCCCCAGAGCCTTACTGTACGGAAAAGCTGTGACCTTCTCGAAGGCGCCCAACGCTCACTGCTTTCTTTTTGCTCATTGGCGGAATTATTCCACGGTGCTTTCTTTTTTATTCGCGATATGGTTTTGGGGATTTATTTTGACAGTCTTAAGACTGAAGCAGAACGAGCTCTGGGGTGATGGTTCTGCTGCCGACTTCAGCTGCTCATGAAATCCACATAAATATTCTGAATGCTTTGAGTATGGCTAAGTCGTCAGGTTCCGCAGCGGGCTGCTGATGTATAGGGAATAGGAAAGCATTCCATTACAGACAGCGATAAACATTGCAGGAATTTACTGAAGAATATTGAGAAAGAAAATGTGACAAACTCTCCTGAAATTGTTCTCTGTGTGACGCGTTATTACCTGAGATGGATTTGGGCGATGGCGCTGAAAAGGGTGAAAAAGCTGGAACTAGAGAGCTTAGAACTCAGTGTAACAAAGCAGTCGGGATTGCGTTCTAGACATTGGCCCTGATTCTGGTCTCATCGCTCCTCTGCGTGTTTTCGCACAGGGGAGCAAGGGCCCGTGGCCATGCCCATGGGAACACTCAGTGTTTCATAGGCGTTCCCATAGAAATTCGGTGGTGACGTAGGTGCGGGACCCGTGCAGCTGATGTCAGCGGATGTCAGCTGCCAGTACGCTTCCTGTTCAGGGACCTGCAGATCAGCGTCTTAAATCTGAGAGCGCTGTAGAAATCATACGATGGTCGGCAAGTTAGTGTGCTGCTGGCGGTCATTGTGTTCCTGGCTGCTTGTCCTCCTGCATGCGGCTAGTAGGGTGGCTGCCGGGGAATGACGTCAGGCAGCTTCTTCTGACTTCTCCAGCTGCTGAAGGGATGCAGGCAGAGCCGAATTTCCCATTAGGCACGTGAGGCACGTGCCTAGGAGCGGCACATGTTTGGGGGCGGCACTTGGATGCCTGTGATAGTACTGTCAGCCCAAAATGTACCAATAACTGCAAAATATCCACTGTACTGTACTATATTCCATCTTAAATAGATTTTAAATGGATGGGACATGCCGATACTGTCCCTATAAACTGTCCTACTTAGTAGATATGTATTCATAATAAAAGAACATGTCACAGTTAGTGGCTTTTTTATAAATCCATTAAATTGGCTATAGACAGGGGGGTGGGGGCGGCTTTATTGTTGTGCCTAGGGGCGCCGTCATCCCGAAATCCGCCCCTGGATGCAGGGTGCTATAAAAGAATGCCGCTAGTTACTGCAATAGCGGCAATGCCGCGTATCATAGCACTAGGCAGTGGGTATTTTTGCATGAAAAAATCTGATACACTGGGAGCCCGGTCCCGGTACTAACCGCAAAGCCACCCACGCCCCATTTCTGTCTGGGCCCGGGACTCAAGTACCCCTAGACCCCCCCCCCTAATGGTGGCCTGGGGCATGCAGCAGGTCAATGTGACAGCTGGGGAGTCATTGGAGGCTGTGCAGCACAGGGAAGGCAGAGGGGTACCTGTGGTGGATGGGCAGTCAGCGGGGTCCCTGCGGTGGATGGGCAGTCAGCGGGGTCCCTGCTGTGGATGGGCAGTAAGCGGCGAGGTCCCTGCAGCGTATGGTAACTAGTATCGCTATTGGCGGGGTAGGAAGTGGCTGCTGAACATGCAACTATATTTTGAAAAGACTGGCCGGCCTATTATTGTCTGAGAGAATTCTCTCAGCCAATCAGCTGCCTTCCATCTGATTTGCTGAGAGAATTCTTTTAGCCAATAAACGGCCGGCCAGTCTTTTCAAAATATGGTTTTACATTCAGCAGCCGCGTCCCGCGCCGCCAATACTGCTACAAGTTCCCATCTGCCGAAGGACCCCGCTGACTGCCCAGCCGCCACAGGGACCTCCTGCCAGCTCCATGGGGAACTACATGCAATAAATCACATGCAATTTATTGCATGTAAATTTGGCACATCAAGTGCCAAATCATAAGTGAGCCTCCCAGGGAGCTGCCTGGGGCTCTCAAGGGCAAACTGGTCAAAATGGCCTTTAGGTATGGGTGCATTTTGGATATTTATTTTAGATGCAGTAACATTATACTGAGACAGATTGAATGTGGGGAACAAAGGACACTACAGAGTCAAGGATGACCCCTAGGCAGCGAGCTTGTGGGGCAGGAGTGATTGTCATATTCTAGACAGTGATAGAGATATCAGGTTGGTAACTACTATTGTTCAGTGGAAATATAATGAATTCTGATTTGGAAATTTCAGTTTGTGGTGGCGAGATGACATCCAAGAGAAAGGCACTCAATATTGTGCCATGTTTTTGAACTGCAAAAAAACCCGGAGCCCCCAAAAAACATGTACATACTGTACAGATTACACACAGAGGCCCTTATACTGGTTCGTTCGCAGCAGGGCTGCTTTCGCACGGGGACCGATGTTTTTGTACTGCGCTTGCACATACACATTTCTGCCCATGTGCATACACAGGGTGCGCGCACCCACGGCGAACAAGGGTGTATGCACCCAACACAGCGGGCAGAATGGTGTGAATTTGCAGCCTTGCAAAGCAACCAGAATAACCCCCTGAATATACTGTAAATAGCTCAGAGGCTCTGTAATAACTGTTACTGTTTTATAAAGAGCTCTCATAACCTCAAGGCTGTCAGACATTGTGAAGGCTGCACATTAAAAGCTACGGATTGCTAACGAGTTCCTAATCTGCATTCTCATTAGCATTTATTCAGTCTGGAGAAGGGCTGCATTTTATGTGCACTGTAATAAAGACTAAAACAGAAGATATTTTATGAAAACTACGCCCGGTAACAAATAATGTGGTGTATACCCAACCAGATTTTGATATGTTCCCCTTAATGGTAAGAAAAATAAATTGAATAACATTATACAGATCTACATGCAGAATGTTGACATTATGAATGTTGACATCCAGACCGTGTTGACATTCCGGTGTCGGCATTCTGCTTGTAGACATTGGACCACACCCTTGTGATTTGTGGGTGCCGGGACGAAGACAGGGTGGGGGGGATGACGTCATGTGACGTCAGCTGACCACCCCGGCACACTTCATGCTGACCGCATTTACATGAAAACACCCAGCGTTTGCATGGGGACGCACCACCCCCATCCGCCCCCATCCTGCCTCCTCCCTCCCTGCTGGAAACGGACCCTGACTGCGTGTGCTATTTTCGGGCCTTTTAGCTCTGCAATAGCTTCTATACAGGTGAATGTGATTAAATAATGAATACATTTATAACAATACTACTATATCTGTTCTTGTTGGGGGTTTTGACATAAAAAAAGTAAATTCCTTGTTGTTTAAGGTTTTACAAAATGAAGAAAAACATATTTTTGTGTATAGGGTTCTTAGAAGTAATTACATGGCAATGATCCTGTAATTTATGTTTTCAGGTGTGATGCGAGAGATAAGTCATTAATCAACACGGACGATCAATCGATTTCCAATTGCGCCTATAACTCATTACCTAACCTCAAGTCCATAGATCATGAAATTGGCAGAACCGGCATGACAAGGCCAACAATTAGCGCTTTCCAACAATTACCACCATCCGCTGTCTCTAACATTACCCAAAAAGTTGTCTTTGGCATCATTTCCAATCTGACCAGGGCGACCGCGGCCCTGCCAACCGGCCTTATGGCGGAGCCGGGAAAATGCAGAGCTGTTTTATTAGATTAATGTTTTAGTCAATGAAAGAGACAGGAACATTTTTCTCTCTTCTTAATGTTGTTTTCACGCTTGAAAGGAATGGAAATCCATTGCCGTGTTGCTGTGTGTTACGTTCCGCCCTTGGATTTAATGTAGCATTTGTTATGTGATGGACATAGGCTCTTTTAGGTTCTGCAGAGAGTTTATGTAATATTTAAAATTTAGCATAATATTCATTACAATTAACGACAAGTGCGTAACTACCATAGGTGCAAGGGGTGCAGCTGCTATGGGGCCCAGAGCTAAAGGGGGCCCCATTTTTTCTCTGTAAGATATACAGTATGTGCACTATACACTGCTATTTGGTACATAGGGCCCCTTACAAACTTTTACTATGGGGCCTACGACTGTCTAGCTACGCCTCTGCTGTAGTATATTTTCCATTGACAAATGCAGCTTTTAACCATTATAGCGTAGTACTACCTGAATCTATTCCAACCTGTTGCCATTCAGGAGTCGTTGGTTACAAATCTTTTGGGCATGGTTACTTCTGTCTGAGTCCTGCCCAGTAGTGCCTAATCCTGTCCTTCATACCCCGATGTGTAAACCTAACCCCCCCCCCAAAACACACACACACACACAAACACAGCCTATCCACAGGTCTTCCGCTAGTGCCTGAACCTACCCATCACCCTGCCCGCCTAACACAAACCCACCCACATAGTTATGGTCAGGATGTCGGAAGTCAGGATGCTGGCATCTTCATCGATGCCGGCATTCCGGTACTGGTCTTCTGTCTACTAGTCGGGATGCAGACATTGTTATTCTGACTGTCTGCATCCCGTCCGTTAACCGCACCCCCTGTGAACAAGTGTCTCTAGACCAGTGCTACCTGCTACTGTCCTTTTGCATTGTTTATATCGGCTTTGAACTTCTGCATTGACCAATGGCTGTGGACAACTACTCTACTCACTTTATCCTTTTTGCTTGAAATCATGACCTTGTTGGCTCTTGACCCTCTGCTCTTCCTTGGACTCTACACCAGGCAGAGCTCCACTAACCACGGCAGAAAAAAACCTTACACATAAAAGTTCTCTTATTGCTTATTTTATCCTGCATATTGGGTTTTCTTGGTCAAAGCTCAGTACTGTTACATGGTCTTTCCACGCTTGCAACGTCTTGAGGGTTTAAAGACCTGTACAGCGATCAGTTAAACACTGCACCACTAGAGTGGAATTCCCGCCTTGCAAATGAATGTGCTTGCTGTAGAAATAGATGTGAATGACTGCTAATCTCTTCACAGCTGAGGGTATATGTCCAAATACATTCATAAAAGGTTCACCATCGCATACCTCCCAACATGACCCTCTCCATGAGGGACGCAATGCTCTGCTCCTGCACTTCTTAATGTATGATTACCATCAACTGTGTTGAACAGGTCAATTGATAAGAAGGTGTTTCAACACAGGTGACGGCAATTATACATTAAGAGAGAAGTGCAGGAGCAGAGCACTGTGTCCTCCTGGAGAGGGTCATGTTGGGAGGTATGCCAGCGAATGATTTTTCCACCATTGATCACAGCCTCAGAGTTGCCAGGGGCTTACTCTGCGGCTAATCGAGGCTTGAGCTGACGTCACCAGCCCTCCCCTGAAATGCTCGGGCATGGCTGAATTTTTTCTGTCACTCCTTGCATACTTGTAGCACACCTAGAGTTTTTCTTGGCACTCCCATAAAATGGCTGATTACCACCCCAGATGCCTACTTCCCCTGTCAATCACCTTACAATAGCGTTAGGCTCTGGGATGGGGGGTTAGGATTAAGGATAGGCACTAAGAAGGGAGGGCTAGACACTAAGGGGGTACTGTACATTTAGTATTATACTGCGGGGGGATGGTTAGGGTAAGGCACTAAGGGGGAATTGTTAAGTTGCAGTTAGGGAGGGTTAGGGTTACACTGCAGGTATGGAGAGATGGCATCCCAAGTGCCCAGATCCCATCCTCTCTTAATAGAATCATAAGAACCATAAAATACATCTGGAGGGGTTATATAACCTCAATGGTAACAGCAAATATTCATCATGCCTAGTAGAGGTGATAAATGCTCTTTTCTATTCTACCCTCTCAGGGTCTGGAGGTCTGGCTACAAATTGGCTCCTGTGATTTGATTAAGGTGTTTGGAAATTAAGGTATTAGGGAATGTACAGTACTGTATGTGTTTATAATGAGGTTTAGTCACCAGCTACAGTATAGTGAAGGCAAAGGGTTTTATGCATAGTCGCCTACCCTGCTGCATTCTGCAGGAGACTTACTGACATAGCAGCAATCTCCCTCTCCTTGATTAGTCTAGCAATCTCCCTCATGTCACCTAGCCAACATTACACTTACATCATAGTTACCTCCCCTCCTGCATTCTGCAGGAGACTCCCTGACATAGCAGCAATCTCCCTCTCTCCCTCATTAGTCTAGTAATCTCCCTCATGTCACCTAACCCACATTACACTGTTACATCATAGTTACCTCCCCTCCTGCATTCTGCAGGAGACTCCCTGACATAGCAGCAATCTCCCTCTCTCCCTCATTAGTCTAGCAATCTCCCTCATGTCACCTAGAAAACATTACACTGTTACATCATAGTTACCTCCTCTCCTGCATTCTGCAGGAGACTCCCTGACATAGCAGCAATCTCCCTCTCTCCCTCATTAATCTAGCAATCTCCCTCATGTCACCTAGCCCACATTACACTGTTACATCATAGTTACCACCCCTCCTGCATTCTGCAGGAGACTCCCTGACATAGCAGCAATCTCCCTCTCTCCCTCATTAGTCTAGCAATCTCCCCCATGTCACCTAGCCCACATTACACTGTTACATCATAGTTACTTCCCCTCCTGCATTCTGCAGGAGACTCCCTGACATAGCAGCAATCTCCCTCTCTCCCTCATTAGTCTAGCAATCTCCCTCATGTCACCTAGCCCACATTACACTGTTACATCATAGTTACCTCCCCTCCTGCATTCTGCAGGGGACTCCCTGATATAGCAGCAATCTCCCTCTCTCCCTCATTAGTCTAGCAATCTCCCTCATGTCACCTAGCCCACATTACACTGTTACATCATAGTTACCTCCCCTCCTGCATTCTGCAGGAGACTCCCTGACATAGCAGCAATCTCCCTCTCTCCCTCATTAGTCTAGCAATCTCCCTCATGTCACCTAGAAAACATTACACTGTTACATCATAGTTACCTCCTCTCCTGCATTCTGCAGGAGACTCCCTGACATAGCAGCAATCTCCCTCTCTCCCTCATTAATCTAGCAATCTCCCTCATGTCACCTAGCCCACATTACACTGTTACATCATAGTTACCACCCCTCCTGCATTCTGCAGGAGACTCCCTGACATAGCAGCAATCTCCCTCTCTCCCTCATTAGTCTAGCAATCTCCCCCATGTCACCTAGCCCACATTACACTGTTACATCATAGTTACTTCCCCTCCTGCATTCTGCAGGAGACTCCCTGACATAGCAGCAATCTCCCTCTCTCCCTCATTAGTCTAGCAATCTCCCTCATGTCACCTAGCCCACATTACACTGTTACATCATAGTTACCTCCCCTCCTGCATTCTGCAGGGGACTCCCTGATATAGCAGCAATCTCCCTCTCTCCCTCATTAGTCTAGCAATCTCCCTCATGTCACCTAGCCCACATTACACTGTTACATCATAGTTACCTCCCCTCCTGCATTCTGCAGGAGACTCCCTGACATAGCAGCAATCTCCCTCTCTCCCTCATTAGTCTAGCATTCTCCCTCATGTCACCTAGCCCACATTACACTGTTACATCATAGTTACCTCCCCTCCTGCATTCTGCAGGAGACTCCCTGACATAGCAGCAATCTCCCTCTCTCCCTCATTAGTCTAGCAATCTCCCTCATGTCACCTAGTGCACATTACACTGTTACATCATAGTTACCTCCCCTCCTGCATTCTGCAGGAGACTCCCTGACATAGCAGCAATATCCCTCTCTCCCTCATTAGTCTAGCAATCTCCCCCATGTCACCTAGCCCACATTACACTGTTACATCATAGTTACCTCCCCTCCTGCATTCTGCAGGAGACTCCCTGACATAGCAGCAATCTCCCTCTCTCCCTCATTAGTCTAGCAATCTCCCCCATGTCACCTAGCCAACATTACACTGTTACATCATAGTTACCTCCCCTCCTGCATTCTGCAGGAGACTCCCTGACATAGCAGCAATCTCCCTCTCTCCCTCATTAGTCTAGTAATCTCCCTCATGTCACCTAACCCACATTACACTGTTACATCATAGTTACCTCCCCTCCTGCATTCTGCAGGAGACTCCCTGACATAGCAGCAATCTCCCTCTCTCCCTCATTAGTCTAGCAATCTCCCCCATGTCACCTAGCCCACATTACACTGTTACATCATAGTTACCTCCCCTCCTGCATTCTGCAGGAGACTCCCTGACATAGCAGCAATCTCCCACTCTCGCTCATTAGTCTAGCAATCTCCCTCATGTCACCTAGCGCACATTACACTGTTACATGATAGTTACCTCCCCTCCTGCATTCTGCAGGAGACTCCCTGACATAGCAGCAATCTCCCTCTCCTTGATTAGTCTAGCAATCTCCCTCATGTCACTTGGCCCACATTACTGTTACATCATAATTACCTCCCCTCCTGCATTCTGCAGGAGACTCCCTGACATAGCAGCAATCTCCCTCTCTCCCTCATTAGTCTAGCAATCTCCCTCATGTCACCTAGCCCACATTACACTGTTACATCATAGTTACCTCCCCCCCCTGCATTCTGCAGGATACTCCCTGACATAACAGCAATCTCCATCTCTCCCTCATTAGTCTAGCAATCTCCCCCATGTCACCTAGCCCACATTACACTGTTACATCATAGTTACCTCCCCTCCTGCATTCTGCAGGAGACTCCCTGACATAGCAGCAATCTCCCTCTCTCCCTCATTAGTCTAGCAATCTCCCCCATGTCACCTAGCCAACATTACACTGTTACATCATAGTTACCTCCCCTCCTGCATTCTGCAGGAGACTCCCTGACATAGCAGCAATCTCCCTCTCTCCCTCATTAGTCTAGTAATCTCCCTCATGTCACCTAACCCACATTACACTGTTACATCATAGTTACCTCCCCTCCTGCATTCTGCAGGAGACTCCCTGACATAGCAGCAATCTCCCTCTCTCCCTCATTAGTCTAGCAATCTCCCCCATGTCACCTAGCCCACATTACACTGTTACATCATAGTTACCTCCCCTCCTGCATTCTGCAGGAGACTCCCTGACATAGCAGCAATCTCCCACTCTCGCTCATTAGTCTAGCAATCTCCCTCATGTCACCTAGCGCACATTACACTGTTACATGATAGTTACCTCCCCTCCTGCATTCTGCAGGAGACTCCCTGACATAGCAGCAATCTCCCTCTCCTTGATTAGTCTAGCAATCTCCCTCATGTCACTTGGCCCACATTACTGTTACATCATAATTACCTCCCCTCCTGCATTCTGCAGGAGACTCCCTGACATAGCAGCAATCTCCCTCTCTCCCTCATTAGTCTAGCAATCTCCCTCATGTCACCTAGCCCACATTACACTGTTACATCATAGTTATCTCCCCTCCTGCATTCTGCAGGAGACTCCCTGACATAGCAGCAATCTCCCTCATTAGTCTAGCAATCTCCCTCATGTCACCTAGCCCACATTACACTGTTACATCATAGTTACCTCCCCTCCTGCATTCTGCAGGAGACTCCCTGACATAGCAGCAATCTCCCTCTCTCCCTCATTAGTCTAGCAATCTCCCTCATGCCACCTAGCCCACATTACACTGTTACATCATAGTTACCTCCCCTCCTGCATTCTGCAGGAGACTCCCTGACATAGCAGCAATATCCCTCTCTCCCTGATTAGTGTAGCAATCTCCCTCATGTCACCTAGCCCACATTACATTGTTACATCATAGTTACCTCCCCTCCTACATTATGCAGGAGACTCCATGACATAGCAGCAATCTCCCTCTCTCCCTCATTAGTCTAGCAACCCAAACACAGCGGTTTACATTTTTTGGGGGAGACAAAAAGTAAGAAATACGAGAAATATACATTCAAATGGAATCATCAATACCATTTCTCAGCATTGGTTATTATAAGGCACAATAATCCCTTTGGATACATGCATATTAAATAAGGTTTCTTGTGGCCATTTATATGGAATCACGTGTAAGACACAATACATGAACAAGTCCTGACACGTATCAGTGTCTTTTCTCCAACTAGTGCAGTAGATCCTTACTAAATGCTTTGGGGCTTATCTGCATTTGGATGTAAGTCATTTTATGACATGCCTCTCAGATGTAGTAGTACATATCCGCCATTCTAGGTGCCACCTTTCAGGGCCTGCCCAAGGGCCCCCATTTCTGGTGAAATGCCTTTACAATGTCTGTGAAAATTTTTTCGGTACTTATGTAATATCTGGGCTCCCGTTTTTCTTATGACACCGCGTCCCCTCAAGGGGCTCGCTGCACTCGCCACGCTTCGGGCACGGTGGCTCGCTGCGCTCGCCACACTATATAAAATCAACTCCATGCCTAGTTGGATGGTAGGGGTATGAAAAAATGGGGTGCATTTAACATTGGAGCCCAGATAATACATAAGTACCTATAATATGCTGAGTTATAAGAAAATACACTGTATAACTTCGGCCAAAGAGCCCCCTAAGGCAGAGGTCACTGACACCCTGGCCCCCCACTTATTCTGACTCTGGTCCATACATGTATATGGAGCTAGACACACCTTTTTCGTGGAACATGCCACACCCCTTCAACAAGGCGCTGTGCAAAATTCTAATACCAACTCTAATCTCCCTGAAACTAGTTTTCAAAAGTAGGCAAGTATGGTTTTATGTCCAGCTTCTTGCAAACACAGCAGAGTGCGGCTCCTGCTGGACAGGCGGAGGTTGATGAATGCTCTCTGCAGGATTACATTACTTTCATGTATTTCTTTATAGTCGGGAATCTGAATTCAGAAGTGTTGAAATTGTATCTCCAGGAAGCACACGCTCCGGAGGAAGATCTGTGGGACAGCCATTGGGTCTTTGGGGAGGCAGAAATTCTGCAGATATTTTGCTGAACACATTGTAAAAGTCATGATACTGAATACATGGGATTTTTAAAGAGTCGCCAAGTGTCCATGGGGGACAAGTAAGCAGCCATGTTTTCATCTATTTATGTTATGTGTAGCAAATGCATTCGTTATTAAGCATCTACGGAATTGCAAATATCATTGTAAGGGAGTGATTCACTACTGATTGGAGGGGGCTGAATGTGTCCGATGGTGGGGTAGGTCTGCGCATACGTGTATTTACACATATGCAGAACCAGTGTGCGAACGACTTTGGTGAGTATCATGGACACCGAGGGGTTCACATGGGTATGGGAGGGTGAATGGCGGGCAGGGGAGGACACCAACCCCAAGCAGGGGAACACCCCGCGTGTTATGGGCATCCCCATGAAAATGCTGAGCTTTCCCCTGGGACAGGGGCAGGTTGATGCCTGCTTGGGGCAGGTATGTGACATCACATGACTCTTCAGGGCACTACAATGTTACTAAAGTCAGTTTAGATCGACTTTTATTACAGAATGGGAGAGAAATCAGTCGATGGTCGGCAACCATGAGCCAAAGGTCAAAGGTAGCTGTATGTTGTTCTCATATGGGTTTTTATACTAAACAATATGGTGGAGATTGGTCACATGACAAGCAATAATCAGTCCAATTCTTAATAAATAAAAACCATTAAAATATGAAAAGAGGCAGAATCTGGTACATATACACATATATAAATTAGTAGTAACTGAATGTATAGAAAACGGGAGGAATATGTGTATTTGAGTATATTTTAGAGTTAAGTTTGCTTTAGATAATACCTTTCTAGGTTGTCCTTGGTGGATAGTGGTCACATGTCTCGGGATCATTTTGCCTGATTTAAGTGTAAAAACAGAGGACAAAAAAATACATTAATTAAAATATAAAAGTTTTTGTATTTTAATCAATTAATGTATTTTCTATCCTTTGTTTTTACATGTCATTCCGGCAAAATTAAGATAAAAGGCTTTATGTCTCCCGGTATAGGAAAAGACTATGCAGGAATACAAAGTACAGCACAGAAAATAGAGTGAGGAGACAGAAGCCTGGAATAAATGTTTCTTCCCCAAAGGCAAAATGGTGGATTGGAATCCAGAAGCAATAGATAAATTACTTTTGCATACATGGAACTAAAAAGCAGCACTGTGTGAGCCACGAAAACAGGAAGTCCGGTTAAAATTGGAACCGCTGTGCGCTGCGGTGGAACGCAACTGGAAGTCGTCCAGTGGAACGCAGATGACTTCCGGTTCGCGAAATCGCGGGAAATCCCACAACCTCTTAATCAAGAGGGGTAGAAATATGGGAAGAGATACCCATGCCCCTCTCTCTAAATCTAATGAAGGAGAATTATATCTCCGAAACGCGTTGATTGGGGACTGAAGCAGCACTTTCTAGATGCACTTTCAAACACTTTCCAATGCACCAGTCACTTTTGGACACGGATGCCTTGGACTTTAATTCACAAAGCCAATTGTGGTGGTGCGAGCTTAACTGTTCGGACCTCAATTGTTTTTGCTTTTATTGGCAAAGCCCACCTCAACACCAAACCAGAGTGAGGTATTCCTTTCATTTTGGGATTTCCAGTCCATATGTGTGCCTATCAGTGTGTTCATTGTCCTAAGTAATTGTTCTTCCATATTTTATTGTTTATATTTTATTGTTCATATCAAAATTACACGCATGTAAATAAATTGTGTTTTGTTTATAAAAGCATCGTTTCACATATTTTGCGCTGGATATATGCAAATGTCTTGATTCCAGAATATTCCAAAGAGACCTCATGTTTCTCTTTTTTTGCATGTAGGCGGCGTCATATGCTAATTAAAGGGCGCACTTTAGAAACAACCATCCTATATCTGCAATTAAATTGTTATAAAAAAGTTTTTAAGCTAGTCATTTATTTATAGGGTAGAAAGCAAAAAAACGTGTACATTGGTAGTTAAAAAGGTTTTGTATAACACTTATAAGGGAAAGGTAAAAAATTAATAACAGAAAAATAATAAAGAACCAATATTACAAGATACCAAAGAAGTGTCTAACCGGACGTCTTTGACCAAGAGTGTTAGATCCCACAACTGTCGACTTAGACATCGGTGACCGTCTACGAATATAAGAACCTGACTCTATGATCTCTTCAGAGGCTGCTGTCCAAGGTGCTGAATATCCTCCTTCTAACTAAACCTGCTTTCAGCCTGGGACTGAGTTTCAATTTCATCCTTCAACTTTCCAATCAACATGTATGTCAGGTGAATCCCACGGCAGAGTTTAATCAATTTGCTCATTAATATAACCGCTGACCTGCAGAATTAAGTAACATTCAATGAATCTCTTTGTTCCCTTATTCTGGATTTTCTGCTTGACCCTCAGTCTGAGAACGATCCTGGAGGCCGGCGAGTGACGTCCTGGTTGTGTAGGAACCCGCAGGTCACAGCCACAGCTAATTGTGTAATGCAGGACTTACGTTTGCCAATGGCAAATATAATTAGATGAGCAGATGTCTGCAGGATGTTTTTGAACATTATTTCATTCACAGATAATGACTAGCTGCTTGGTGACACACTGGCTATATGGGGAATGGGCGAGAATTAAACACCCTAGTTACAAACATAATGAAAGTTGCTATCATGCTGAGACACATATACTCAGGCAGATGCACTGACTGAGTATATGATTATTGTTAAAATGACGGCTTCTGCAATGTACTTTCACTTTTGAGCTGTGACATTTTTTTCTTTCAGTTTGAGCTGTGACCGTTTTAAGACCAAAAACTCACCATCCCCCCCCAGTCCCTATCTGCTCCTACCTCCAGTTTATGTCTTCACAGCTCCCTCTTTCCATATTCAGCAAGTTCAAAACAAATCAGTGTCCATGCAAAAATTACTTTCACTTTCTGAGTAATTTGGTCCATCTAGTGGCTTCTAGTGGCCAGTGGAGGTACTTCACCTTATAAAAGTGAGGCATAGTTAGCCTTTTATATATAGATGAATTCTAATATATGTTGTCCTATAGGGGTTCCAGTGTCATTATGTCGACACAAAATGGTCAACATAAGTTGATATGGTCAAAAGTTTTACAGGGTGAAAGGTTCTTACAGATTAAAGGTAGACAGCGATCAACAGGTACGAATGGTCAACAATTTGAAAAGGTCCGCATGACAATGGTCCACATACTTATGTCGACAAGTTTTTTTGAAACTGTTGCTTGTTATATCATCCAAGTGGACTACGAGTGGGAATATATAGCTGTGGGGTGTGCAGCAGTACCTTGCCCAAAGTGTGGAGAGCCCATAAGGGTGTACATATGCTATAACTGGCGTCACCTTTTTCATGTCATCTTTTCCCATGACCTTTTGCTTGTGTTCATTTTCTGTTTATATTGACCAAATATCTATGGAGACCTTTTTGGTGTGTCGGCCAACAGTGGTCAACCTAAGGACTGTTGACCTGTCAACAAGTCAACCCATACCCCGACCAGTCCCAGCTTCACATTGGATCAATTTTGAACTGATATGTACTACAACCTTTATCCGCTTTCCGTCTGAGCATAATGGTAATGGAATAATTACATTTTAAAGAGCTCCTCAAAAATACAAATGTTAAGACTACAACAGGTGGATTTACTATAATTAACCCCCCCCCCCCCCACACACACACACACACACACATGTATACTCCCCAATCCAAGAAGCTGTGATATGGCCACTAGTGCCCATTCTTGCCGATCGTACGATTTATCACATAAGTGCAGTGATTACAGCCAAATCCTATATTTTCAGCTTCAATTGACTCATCCCTACAGAAAAACGATTGCAGTACCGCTCTTGGCCATTGTGTGCAGTGTAGCGCAGTACCATTCTCAATCATCACTGCTCAGATCACTTTTCTCATAGATTAATGTGGCAAACAATTAAACCTTCCACGACAAGTGCTCTTGAGTTGCAGTTCCATATCTCAGTCCACACATTATGGGCCAGATTCAAAGGTGTATAGTTAAGCAATTATTAAAAAAAAAAAAAAAAAAAGAAAACAGAAAAGCCCCATGGTGCAGGCGTTATACTTTGTTTACACAAATGCGCTGCAAAACCTTAGGTATTTCTGGGGTAGCCCGAAGTGTACAAAAAAATATTGGTCACATGCGTGTATTATGGAAGTGTCGCAGGTGTGTTAGTCAAAGTGGCTTCTCAGTTGCATAGCAGCAGCCAATTAAGCTATGTTCAAATGAAGTGTCTGTAATCATCAGTGGAAGGGAAGGACAGAAAGTACTATGCACATCATTGCACCAGAAGCTCTGCAAACAGACACAGCCATGGTGACAACTGCTTGTACCTCGGAATTAGACATTCATTTATCTTATTCTACAATTCCCCACATGGGTTGCATAGGCAAATGCAGGTGGGAGGGGGTTCTGGTTGCCTGGAAACCTCTCTACTCTTGGCAAGTGGCTCAAATTATGACAATGGTATATAATACAATTACTACAGCTGCTGCCATATCATGCATTATAAGTGGCTGTTGCATATGCTCAGTGGTAGCCACTTCTTGTACTATATTTGCTGTGTGAGAGGATCTGAGTCCTCAATCAGTGTACTGGCCCAAAGAGCAGTTACTAGGAAGAAGAGACAGGAGCCTTACGACTAGGTGGGAGAATCTGAGCTTAGAAAGTGCAGCACTGGTTCTATCATGTTGTATTTATTTATTATGGTATGTTTAACCTGTTCCTGACCACATTTATAGAGTATATATATATATATATATATATATATATATATATATATATATATATTATTTAAATACTTGATACAGCCTGTATTATAGATCATCTACAGTGTTAAATATAAATCCTCTATAACATATTGTATCCAATGCATAAAAAGTAATTGCTAGTTCCTTCTACCACTACCACAGACTCTCGCACTTGCCCCAATAATTTGCAGAGTGGTAGATTGAGGACTGCACTTGGAATCCCCCCTCTAGAAATCCTACGTTTGCCACTGGGTTGGTGGGATTATTCGGGTTGGTGGAATTTTCTCAAACAACAGACTAGAATTTGGTTCAGTAATAGTGGTATAATTCAGACCATTGCTTAACGTCATCTACAGATAGCATTGTTATCGCAATGCTAATCCCCCCCCCCCCCCACACACACACACACACACAACACAAACATCCTCTGTATTTTTTCCACAATTCTCCTTAGTAAATTTCAAACAGAGCACAGAGCACATTTCCCATTATAATTATGGGAAATGCAATCTGTTTATTCAAAATATTAAAATTAAGGGGCTTGGGGCCAAATGTCATAGGGTTTAAGAATCAGAAAGTGAGAGATTTTTGGAAAATGTTCCCATTTTGGTTGGTTTTGCCATGTAGATGATTGCCACCAGTGGTGTAACTATTGATTATGCGTCCTCTAGCATCCTCTAAGATCCTCTATGCGTCCTCTAGCATCCTCAAAAACAGTCTTTCGTATGGGGGCCAGCCATTTTCCGAATGTCACTTTTTTTTATAAGCAGCAGGAGCCGGGAGAGCCAGGACCTGCAAGACAGAATCGTCGGTGGCAGGGGCAGACGGCAGCGGCTAACTATAGCCCCGCAGCCCCCCCCCCCCCCGGCGCCCACACCTTCTCAGCGCCTCCCCCCCACCGCGGGGGCTGCGTGGCTATAGTTACGCCACTGATTGCTGCTTGAAACAAAATGTGAAGTCTCTCACTTTCAGATTCTCACACCCTGTGGAATTTGACCCTTGGAGTAGTTTTAAATGAGAACTGTTGCAAAAGCTCTTTAATATATTCCGTGAAACTAAAATAGTGTGACAAGGGTGCGAAAACATCTATTTTCACATAATTTTAGTAAATAAATATTGATAAATAGGGCCCTCGATGATTTAATACATAATAGACCAATCAAGTACTGTAGAACAATTTTAATAAATCACAATATGTTGTTAGTTTGCTTGTATAGTATTAAAATCCCATCAGCAAATTGAACATTGTGGGAGAAACACTTGTCAGGGGAATTAATCAGGTGCGGATTGATTTCTGCCTACTGTAAGGCAGCGAGCACCACTGACATACATGATGTATGCGTCACTGTACAGCTCCCTCCGTCCGAGGCTCTGGCAGCTGATAGACACTCTCAGCTATATGTAATGCTCTCACTGGAGTGTGCAGATGCTGAGAGACTCGCCTGTGTTCTCGCTGTGATCAGGAATCTCTGCCAACTAATAAGAGCAGAGATTCTTGGTTTTGGCCTTTGAGGATTTGAGTTTGTACAGTATCTCGTATAGTTAGAGACAATGATGCATGAAGAAGCAACTTCATAGATACTGTACCAAGGGGTACATTCTCTAAAGCAGGCATGTCCAACCTGCAACCCTCCAGCTATTGTGAAACTACACATCCCAGCATGCCTTGCCGTAGTTTTAGCATTCCCTAATATCAAAACTGTGGCAAGGCCTTCTGGGATGTGTAGTCTCACAACAGCTGGAGGGCCGCAGGTTGGACATGCCTGCTCTAAATTTATTGATTTATTATTTATTTATTTACAGTGTCTTATATAGCGCAGCAGATTCCGTTACAGTGTCTTATATAGCGCAGCAGATGCCGTTACAGCGTCTTATATAGCGCAGCAGATTCCGTTACAGCGTCTTATATAGCGCAGCAGATTCCGTTACAGTGTCTTATATAGCGCAGCAGATTCCGTTACAGTGTCTTATATAGCGCAGCAGATTCCGTTACAGTGTCTTATATAGCGCAGCAGATTCCGTTACAGTGTCTTATATAGCGCAGCAGATTCTGTTGCGCTTTACAATAGTAGACAGTGATAAAACAAACTGGGTAACAACAGACAGACTTGGAGGTAGGAGGGTCCTGCTGCAAGCTTACAATCTATAGGGATATAGGAAGGAAACACAAGGACAGGCACCAGTAATAGCATAGCAGTCCCACCAAGTTACAGGTCCAGAAGGGAAGCTATATAATACATAAGTGCCTCAGAGGGTTATGCGTGTGGTATATAAATATGATAGGCTTGCCTGAGGAGGAGAGTTTTCAGGGAACACTTGAAAGTTTGGAGGCAAGTGGAGAGTCTTATTGTGCGTGGAAGGAAATTCCATAGGATGGGAGCAGCCCCTTCTAAAGCCCCTTTTAACCCCTTCCCGACATTTGACGTACATTTACGTCATGGTCGGGAAGCACTTCCCGACACATGGCGTAAATGTACGTCATGGATTTAAACTGTCACCGCGTCTATAGACGCGGTGACAGTTTCAACATGTCTGCTGTCCCTGACAGCAGACATGTCCGTGCATGCCCAGGGGGGGCTGCGATGCCGCCCCCCCGTCGGCGATCGCTGTGATTGGCTGTTCAGTGTGAACAGCCAATTACAGCGTTTTCCTGTGTCACCGGCGAATAACGTTCGCCGGTGACACGGGATCAGAGGTGATTGGTGCTGTAAAGTACAGCACCAATCACCGCGGGGTGTAAGGGTGACACTGGTGTCACCCCACCTCACCCCGCCCGCCCCCAAAGGCCGTGATTGGTTCGTCGGACCGACGGACCAATCACAGCCAAGGAGGGGGATTTAAACTAACGGTGACTGCACTGCAGACGCCATTCCGGTCTGGAATAGCGTGCAGTGCGGTCACCGTACCTCCCTGCCGCCATACTGACCAGAACCTTGCTCCATACTTGCTCCATACTTACCTGATCGCTGCTTCATCACTGCTTCCTGGATCCTGTTGCTACTTGTGCCTTCCTGTGAAATTGTGGTGCTGCAGTGTACTAGCTAGATAGAGAGAGAGATAGATAGAGAGATAGAGAGAGATAGAGAGAGATAGAGAGAGATAGAGTGAGATAGAGAGAGAGATAGTGTCAGAGAGTGCTATATTTTGTGCTGCTGCAGTGTGATATAGTTATAGATAGAGAGAGAGAGATAGAGAGAGAGAGATAGATAGAGAGGCCTAGTGACAGAGTGCTATATTTTGTGCTGCTGCAGTGTGATAGTTATAGAGAGATAGAGAGAGATAGAGAGAGAGAGATAGAGAGAGAGATAGTGTCAGAGAGTGCTATATTTTGTGCTGCTGCAGTGTGATATAGTTATAGATAGAGAGAGAGAGATAGAGAGAGAGAGATAGATAGAGAGGCCTAGTGACAGAGTGCTATATTTTGTGCTGCTGCAGTGTGATAGTTATAGAGAGATAGAGAGAGATAGAGAGAGAGAGATAGAGAGAGATAGTGACAGATTGTGCTATATATTTTTGATATAACTGACTGCTGCCCCCTCCTTTTGTGCTGATCAGTATAAATTAACTGATCAGCAACTTTTTGGGGGCGCAGGTTTTTTTTTTATATATAGATATACCTGTCAGTGCTGCTGCTGCAGTGTCATAGAGTGATAGATAGTGAGAGATAGAGAGATAGAGAGAGATAGTGACAGAGAGTGATAGAGAGTGCTAAATTTTGTGTCTGCTGCCCCCGCCTTTTGTGCTGATCACTATATCTGAGGTGATCAGCAACTTTTTTGGGGGTACAGAGGTTTTTTTTTTTTTATATATACCTGTCAGTTGCACCAAAGGTTGTGCACCTGCTGCACCTCACTGGTAATCAGTGTCGCATCACTGATCACCTTTTTTTTTTGTGTGTGTGCTGTGGGGTCTTTTTTTAATTTTTTTTTTACACACACTGTGATTTTGTGGGTGTCCTGTGGCCGCTGTGCGCTGATCAGTGACGTACATCACTGATCATCTTTTTCGGCACAGGGTTGATCTATATATTTTTTTTTTTGATCAAATTCCTGTTGCCTTTGAGCGCTGTTCAGTGACAGACGTTACTGACCAACATCTGTGCTCAATTTTTGGCGCAGGACCTTTTTTTTTTTTTTTAACCCCTTAAATTTTTTATTTTTAACCCCTTCATTTTTTTTTTTTTTATTGGTATAAAGTATTTTTTTTTTTCTGCACCACATACACACTACACACTACATACCCCCCGGATTGAAATAAAGTTTGTACCCCCCCCTACACTATACACGTGTTGAAACATTTCACTACCAGTAACACAAAAATAAAAATGGCATCCCAAATGTCCTCCCAAATGTCCTCCCAAATGTCCTCCCAGTCATCCAGGAGAATGTATTCAGTGGAGGAGGCATATGCCATGCTTGCTTCTGACTCTGACACAGCCAGTGATGCAAGCGGGGAATTTGAAGGATTCGCCTTAAGCTCCTCTTCCTCCTCTGGTGATGAGGGACCCCCTCAAAGACGCCCCCGTAGAGCAGCTGAGACCCCCCCCCAATAATTGATCTCGTATGGACCCCACCACCAGACAATTTTGAGCCCCAGGTTCCTGAGTTTTTGGCCATGCCAGGAATCCAATTTGATTCCACAGGTCTCAGAGAAATTGACTTTTTCAAATTATTTTTCTCTGATGATTTTATAAATTTAATGGTGGACCAAACTAATTTATATGCCCAGCAGTTTATTGCTCAAAACCCCACGTCATCATTTGCTAGGTGGACCCCTGTAGATGCAGTAGAGATGATGACGTTTTGGGGTCTGGTGTTTCATATGGGCATAGTAAAAAAGCCAGAAATTAGGCAATATTGGAGTACAGATGTTCTGTACAGTACTCCATTTTACCGTATGGCCATGACCCGGACTCGATTTGAGACAATTCTTAAATTTATACATTACACCGATAATGCACAGTGCCCACCCAGAGATGATCCCACCTTTGACCGGCTATTCAAAGTCAGGCCGGTCATTGATCATTTCAGTGCCAAATTTGAAGAGGTGTACATCCCTGAAAAATTTATTTGTATCGACGAGTCCCTTATACATTTTAAAGGAAGGGTTAAATTCCGCCAGTACCTTCCCAGTAAGAGGGCAAGGTATGGCATAAAAATGTATAAACTGTGTGAAAGCACCTCAGGGTACACCCACAGGTTTAGGGTTTATGAAGGGAAGGATTCAAGAATTGAACCACCAGAATGCCCCCCCTCCCTCGTAGGTGTTAGTGGGAAAATTGTCTGGGATTTAGTGCACCCCTTCCTGGATAAAGGTTATCACCTCTATGTGGATAACTTTTACACCAGCATCCCCCTGTTTAAGGCCCTTGGTTCAAGAGGTACAGCAGCTTGCGGTACTGTGCGCAAGAACCAAAGAGGCCTCCCAAAAACGCACATTGCCCAAGTAATGAGAAGGGGTGAAAGCAGGGGAATATGCAACGAAAATATGTTGTTGGTCAAATATAAGGACAAGAGGGATGTCCTTATACTGACAACAATTCACGGAGACAGTACCACCTCCGTCCCTGTACGAGGTACCAGTACCCACACCTCAAAACCTAATTGTATCCTGGATTACAATAGGTACATGGGCGGAGTGGATCTTTCAGATCAGGTACTGAAGCCGTACAGTGCCCTGCGGAAAACAAAAATCTGGTACAAGAAGGTGGCCGTGTATATCATCCAGATGGCACTGTATAACGCTTACGTGCTATTCCGTTCTACCGGCCAGAGGGGGACATTTATGCACTTTCAAGAGGAAGTCATAAAGGGCCTAATATTTGGGAACCAGCAGGCAGAGGGCCCCAGTACTTCTAGTACTGGCCCCCGTATTGTACCAGGGCAGCATTTTCCTGATGAAATCCCCTCCACTGGAAAAAAGGGCAGGACACAAAAAAGGTGCAAAGTTTGCTATAAAAAGGGAATAAGAAAGCAAACTATTTTCCAGTGTGACACTTGCCCCGACAAACCCGGCCTATGTATAAAGGAGTGTTTTAAAATATACCACACATCTATGGAATATTAGGTTCATAATTTCACCGTGCTTCGGGGGTCTTGCTAATGCCACATAGCACCCACCATTCATTCCACCAGAATCTGAGCCGCAAAATCCAAAAATCACTCCTTCCCTTCTGAGTCCTGCCATGCACCCAACTGGTATTTTTTGGTCACATGTGAGGCATTGCCGTACTCGGGAGAAATTGGGGCACAGATTTTGGGGTGCTTTGTCTCCTTCATTCCTTGTGAAAATGATAAATTTTGAGCCAGAACTGCATTTTTGTGTAAAAAAATGTAATTTTTCATGTTCACTGCCCACTTGTATCAAAATTGGTGAAACCCCTGGGGGTTTGAAATGTACACTATACCCCTAGATGAATTCCCTGAGGGGTGTAGTTTGCAAAATGGGGTCACTTGTGGGGGGGTTCCACTGTATTGGTGCTTTGGGGGTCTTGCTAATGCGACATAGCACCCACCATCATTCCACCAGAATTTGTGCTGCAAAATCCAAATATCACTCCTTCCCTTCTGAGTCCTGCCACTTTTTGGTCACACATGAGGCATTGCCGTACTCGGGAGAAATTGGGGCACAGATTTTGGGGTGCTTTGTCTCCTTCATTCCTTCTGAAAATGAAAAATTTTGAGCCAGAACTGCATTTTTGTGTAAAAAAATGTAATTTTTCATTTTCACTGCCCACTTGTATCAAAATTGGTGAAACCCCTGGGGGTTTGAAATGTACACTATACCCCTAGATGAATTCCCTGAGGGGTGTAGTTTGCAAAATGGGGTGACTTGTGGGGGGGTTCCACTGTATTGGTGCAACATAGCACCCACCATTCATTCCACCAGAATCTGTGCTGCAAAATCCAAAAATCACTCCTTCCCTTCTGAGTCCTGCCATGCACCCAACTGGTATTTTTTGGTCACATGTGAGGCATTGCCGTACTCGGGAGAAATTGGGGCACAGATTTTGGGGTGCTTTTTCTCCTTCATACCTTCTGAAAATGAAAAATTTTGAGCCAGAACTGCATTTTTGTGTAAAAAATGTAATTTTTCATGTTCACTGCCCACTTGTATCAAAATTGGTGAAACCCCTGGGGGTTTGAAATGTACACTATACCCCTAGATGAATTCCCTGAGGGGTGTAGTTTGCAAAATGGGGTCACTTGTGGGGGGGTTCCACTGTATTGGTGCTTGGGGGGTCTTGCTAATGCAACATAGCACCCACCAAAATTCCACCAGAATCTGAGCTGCAAAATCCAAAAATCACTCCTTCCCTTCTGAGTCCTGCCATGCACCCAACTGGTATTTTTTGGTCACATGTGAGGCATTGCCGTACTCGGGAGAAATTGGGGCACAGATTTTGGGGTGCTTTGTCTCCTTCATACCTTCTGAAAATGAAAAATTTTGAGCCAGAACTGCATTTTTGTGTAAAAAAATGTAATTTTTCATTTTCACTGCCCACTTGTATCAAAATTGGTGAAACCCCTGGGGGTTTGAAATGTACACTATACCCCTAGATGAATTCCCTGAGGGGTGTACTTTGCAAAATGGGGTGACTTGTGGGGGGGTTCCACTGTATTGGTGCAACATAGCACCCACCATTCATTCCACCAGAATCTGAGCTGCAAAATCCAAAAATCACTCCTTCCGTTCTGAGTCCTGCCATGCACCCAACTGGTATTTTTTGGTCACATGTGAGGCATTGCCGTACTCGGGAGAAATTGGGGCACAGATTTTGGGGTGCTTTTTCTCCTTCATACCTTCTGAAAATGAAAAATTTTGAGCCAGAACTGCATTTTTGTGTAAAAAAATGTAATTTTTCATTTTCACTGCCCACTTGTATCAAAATTGGTGAAACCCCTGGGGGTTTGAAATGTACACTATACCCCTAGATGAATTCCCTGAGGGGTGTAGTTTTCAAAATGGGGTGACTTGTGGGGGGGTTCCACTGTATTGGTGCTTGGGGGGTCTTGCTAATGCGACATAGCACCCACCAAAATTCCACCAGAATCTGAGCTGCAAAATCCAAAAATCACTCCTTCCGTTCTGAGTCCTGCCATGCACCCAACTGGTATTTTTTGGTCACATGTGAGGCATTGCCGTACTCGGGAGAAATTGGGGCACAGATTTTGGGGTGCTTTTTCTCCTTCATACCTTCTGAAAATGAAAAATTTCGAGCCAGAACTGCATTTTTGTGTAAAAAATGTAATTTTTCATTTTCACTGCCCACTTGTATCAAAATTGGTGAAACCCCTGGGGGTTTGAAATGTACACTATACCCCTAGATGAATTCCCTGAGGGGTGTAGTTTTCAAAATGGGGTGACTTGTGGGGGGGTTCCACTGTATTGGTGCTTGGGGGGTCTTGCTAATGCGACATAGCACCCACCAAAATTCCACCAGAATCTGAGCTGCAAAATCCAAAAATCACTCCTTCCCTTCTGAGTCCTGCCATGCACCCAACAGGTATTTTTTGGTCACATGTGAGGCATTGCCGTACTCGGGAGAAATTGGGGCACAGATTTTGGGGTGCTTTGTCTCCTTCATACCTTCTGAAAATGACAAATTTGGAGCCAGAACTGCATTTTTGTGTAAAAAAAATAATTTTTCATTTTCACTGCCCACTTGTATCAAAATTGGTGAAACCCCTGGGGGTTTGAAATGTACACTATACCCCTAGATGAATTCCCTGAGGGGTGTACTTTGCAAAATGGGGTGACTTGTGGGGGGGTTCCACTGTATTGGTGCAACCTAGCACCTACCATTCATTCCACCAAAATCTGTGCTGCAAAATCCAAAAATCACTCCTTCCGTTCTGAGTCCTGCCATGCACCCAACTGGTATTTTTTGGTCACATGTGAGGCATTTCCGTACTCGGGAGAAATTGGGGCACAGATTTTGGGGTGCTTTTTCTCCTTCATACCTTCTGAAAATGAAAAATTTTGAGCCAGAACTGCATTTTTGTGTAAAAAAATGTAATTTTTCATTTTCACTGCCCACTTGTATCAAAATTGGTGAAACCCCTGGGGGTTTGAAATGTACACTATACCCCTAGATGAATTCCCTGAGGGGTGTAGTTTTCAAAATGGGGTGACTTGTGGGGGGGTTCCACTGTATTGGTGCTTGGGGGGTCTTGCTAATGCGACATAGCACCCACCATTCATTCCACCAGAATCTGTGCTGCAAAATCCAAAAATCACTCCTTCCCTTCTGAGTCCTGCCATGCATGGGCGGATTGGCCTGCCGGGAAACCGGGGCATTTCCCGGTGGGCCGGCCCGTAAATGACATGGGGAGGCCGCCTTGTCCACTGGGAGGGCCGCGGACCGACTGACCGCGATCTCAGCGGTTAGCGGCAGCGGCCGCGGCACTTTGCCCACAGTAAACATGGCCGCGGCCGGACGTAATATTGACAGGAGTCAAAATGGCCGCGGGAGGGCTGCCGCGCATGCGCGGCCTTACGCAGCTCCTCCCGCGGCTCTTGAGTGTGTGAGTCCGTCGGAGGTGATCCCCAGCAGCAGCGCAGGAGTATTTTGCGTGCTGGGGATCAACATCAACAACAGGAAGGATGAGATGGCAGCAGAACAAGGCGGGTGCCACGATCTGAGGTCACTGAGGTAATTTAAATAATGTGGCTGGCAAAAGTGAAAAAAATATATGTGTATATATAATATATATATATATATATATATATATACATATACACCCACACATACAATATGTGTGTGTGTGTGTGTGTGTGTGTGTGTATGTATGTATGTATATGTATATATATATATATATATATATATATATATATATATACACACACACACACATAATATATACACACACACACACACACATATAATATGTGTGTGTGTGTGTGTGTGTTTATGTATACATACACACACACACACACACACACACACATATAATATATATATACATATATACACACACACACACATATAATATGTGTGTGTGTGTGTGTATATATATCTCCTCTCACTGATGCACCTACAGATTGGCTCCTCCCTGTTTTCTGACCCCAGCTGTGACACTTATACCCCTTTCCCACTGCAGGTCTTAAACGGTAAACTGCCGTTTTTCCCCCACTATTTACCGTTTAAGGCTGCAGTGGGAAAGCGCCAGAGTTGATTTACCGGTTAAAGATAACCGGTATTTCAACACGTTTAAAAAGCAGAGTCCTACACGTTTCAGACCCGTTTTTTTGGCAGTGGGAACGGGTCTGAAACGGTATTTAGGACCCCCACACCAGTCAACCCCCTCCCCTGGTACCTGGCTTACAACCCTCCGTACCTGTCCGTCCTGCACACCCCCCCTTCCCCTGGTACTTGCCAGCTCGCCGGATCATGCAGCGGGGTCCTTCATTGAATTCTTGTGTGTGACAGCTCCTGACTGACCTATGCTTGCAATCAGGGCCGTCTTGGGCACCTGGGCAACCCCCCCCTCCAGTGACTCAGTGACGCCCTGCCAAGTATGAGTATGCCCGGGCAGCACGCACATGGCGATAGCAGTAGCGGGGATGAGGGCTGGCCTTAGCCGCCGCAATACCCGGCACCCCCTGCTGTGTGGGCGCTACAGCCGGAGCCTCTACAGCATCCAAAGCACTTCCTCCAGCCAGCAGGCATCACCACGTGGGCTCCCCTGATGCCAGTCACCCCCTGAGCCTGCTCCGGGCAACGCAATCACTCTCCAGTTACAAGGAAGCTGCGGGACGCGGTGCCCGTGCGGTGTCCTCCATGTCCCCAACACCGTTTACTGTGTGTAAGCTTGGGCCGGTGCCTTAAAGGGGACTCGCAGAGTAGCCTGGGGGGGGTGGGGGTGCAAGACAGGTCCGGGGGTTTGCAGGCCAGGTAATGGGTGGTATATTACTGGATTACCGTTTTGTACCTTTCACAATGGGTTCAATGTGAAAGGTACAAAAACGGTAATCAATCAGTAATATACCGTTTACAACAGGCAGTGTGAAAGGGTCTTTATGGCTCAGAGCCGTTTAAAGTCCCGTTTACAAATCAGGCAGTGGGAAAGCAGCATTAGCTGCAATCTTCACATAACTCTGTACTACCTGCCCTTTAACCCTTAGCAATGGGGAACCTAAAACTTGAATACTGACAAGTGGGCATCTCAGGAGAAAAGTATATAGTGGTCTTATAATGGGTACATACTAGGCGATATGTCATCCGATCTGGACCAAGACATCGGGCACATACTCACGACATCGATAGTGAGAGCCATGCTGATTAATGTGATTCGTTGCTACTGGCAACAGCAAGTGTGTATGCATTTTGCCGATGCCAACTCCTTGCTCGGTCCCACAATGTCGCTGGGTAAACACATTGTCTAGTGGAGCGCCGCTTATCGACATGCTCATTCCAAGGTTTAATGCTTGTTGCCAAGGAGGTTTACATGCTCCTAGCCATGGGGAAGCAGTCTGACAGCGGACAGAAGTGGTGGGCTGCCCGGCTGTCAGACTGCTTCCCCATGGTTAGGAGCATGTAAACCTCCTTGGCAACAAGCATTAAACCTTGCAATGAGCATGTCGGTAAGCGGCGCTTATGTGCCATAATATGTAATGGGCATCTCAGTGTGCGGTATATCTGTAATGGGCATCACGGTGTGTGGCATATGTATAATGGGCATCATGGTGTGTGGCATATAATGGGCATCACAGTGTGCGGCATATGTATAATGGAGCATCACGGTGTGCGGCATACGTATAATGGGCATCATGGTGTGCGGTATATATAATGGCATCAGGGTGTGCGGCATATGTATAATGGGCATACGGTGTGCGGCATATGTATAATGGGCATCACGGTGTGCGGCATATGTATAATGGGCTTCACGATGTGTGGCATATGTACAATTGAGCATCACGGTGTGTGGCATATGTATAATGGGCATCACGGTGTGTGGCAGATGTATAATGGAGCATCACGGTGTGTGGCAGATGTATATTGGGCAACACAGTATGCGGCCTATGTATAATGGCATCAAGGTGTGTGGCAAATGTATAATGGGCATCACGGTGTGTGTCATATGTATAATGGCCATCACTGTCTCCCCGCCCTGCATCCTCCACCACTTATTGACTTCCCTCCCTGCATCCTCTGCCACTCTGCATTCCCCCTCCTACCCTGCATCCTGTGCCACCATGCCCCCCTCACACTCCCTCCCCCCTCCCTCCCTGCATCCTCTTCCACCCTGCCACTCTACTCTCACCCCTCGTCACCCCCTTCTCACCCTACATTACCAACCCCTCTCACCCTGCACCTACCCCCTCTCACCCTGGGCCAAATGTAATAGGGTGAGAGTTTCAGAAAGTGAGAGATTTTGGGAGAGTCTTCCCATGTTTTTTAAAGCAGCAATCAATTACATGGCAAAATCAACCTGGTTTTGCAGAGTAAATGATTGCTGCTTTAACAAACATGGGAAAACTCTCCCAAAATCTCTCACTTTCTCAAACTCTCACCCTATTACATTTGGCCCCCTGTGTCTTGTCATTCCGTTGCATAATGTGAACTTTAGTTATTTTTTTTAACTCAGCGGCAAAATTGGGCATGGCCTCTTTGAAATAGACCACACCCCCATATTGATAGGCCACGCCCCCCAAAAAAAATCGGGCGCGCCTACGGCGCGCAACAATACGTACCCCCGTTGGGGCTGCTTCAAGATATTTCCCGGGCTGGTTTTAATTCCCAATCCGCCCCTGCTGCCATGCACCCAACTGGTATTTTTTGGTCACATGTGAGGCATTGCCGTACTCGGGAGAAATTGGGGCACAGATTTTGGGGTGCTTTTTCTCCTTCATACCTTCTGAAAATGAAAAATTTTGAGCCAGAACTGCATTTTTGTGTAAAAAAATGTAATTTTTCATTTTCACTGCCCACTTGTATCAAAATTGGTGAAACCCCTGGGGGTTTGAAATGTACACTATACCCCTAGATGAATTCCCTGAGGGGTGTAGTTTTCAAAATGGGGTGACTTGTGGGGGGGTTCCACTGTATTGGTGCTTGGGGGGTCTTGCTAATGCGACATAGCACCCACCAAAATTCCACCAGAATCTGTGCTGCAAAATCCAAAAATCACTCCTTCCCTTCTGAGTCCTGCCATGCACCCAACTGGTATTTTTTGGTCACATGTGAGGCATTGCCGTACTCGGGAGAAATTGGGGCACAGATTTTGGGGTGCTTTTTCTCCTTCATACCTTCTGAAAATGAAAAATTTTGAGCCAGAACTGCATTTTTGTGTAAAAAAATGTAATTTTTCATTTTCACTGCCCACTTGTATCAAAATTGGTGAAACCCCTGGGGGTTTGAAATGTACACTATACCCCTAGATGAATTCCCTGAGGGGTGTAGTTTGCAAAATGGGGTCACTTGTGGGGGGGGTTCCACTGTATTGGTGCTTTGGGGGTCTTGCTAATGCGACATAGCACCCACCATCATTCCACCAGAATTTGTGCTGCAAAATCCAAATATCACTCCTTCCCTTCTGAGTCCTGCCACTTTTTGGTCACACATGAGGCATTGCCGTACTCGGGAGAAATTGGGGCACAGATTTTGGGGTGATTTGTCTCCTTCATTCCTTCTGAAAATGAAAAATTTTGAGCCAGAACTGCATTTTTGTGTAAAAAAATGTAATTTTTCATTTTCACTGCCCACTTGTATCAAAATTGGTGAAACCCCTGGGGGTTTGAAATGTACACTATACCCCTAGATGAATTCCCTGAGGGGTGTAGTTTGCAAAATGGGGTGACTTGTGGGGGGGTTCCACTGTATTGGTGCAACATAGCACCCACCATTCATTCCACCAGAATCTGTGCTGCAAAATCCAAAAATCACTCCTTCCCTTCTGAGTCCTGCCATGCACCCAACTGGTATTTTTTGGTCACATGTGAGGCATTGCCGTACTCGGGAGAAATTGGGGCACAGATTTTGGGGTGCTTTTTCTCCTTCATACCTTCTGAAAATGAAAAATTTTGAGCCAGAACTGCATTTTTGTGTAAAAAATGTAATTTTTCATGTTCACTGCCCACTTGTATCAAAATTGGTGAAACCCCTGGGGGTTTGAAATGTACACTATACCCCTAGATGAATTCCCTGAGGGGTGTAGTTTGCAAAATGGGGTCACTTGTGGGGGGGTTCCACTGTATTGGTGCTTGGGGGGTCTTGCTAATGCAACATAGCACCCACCAAAATTCCACCAGAATCTGAGCTGCAAAATCCAAAAATCACTCCTTCCCTTCTGAGTCCTGCCATGCACCCAACTGGTATTTTTTGGTCACATGTGAGGCATTGCCGTACTCGGGAGAAATTGGGGCACAGATTTTGGGATGCTTTGTCTCCTTCATACCTTCTGAAAATGAAAAATTTTGAGCCAGAACTGCATTTTTGTGTAAAAAAATGTAATTTTTCATTTTCACTGCCCACTTGTATCAAAATTGGTGAAACCCCTGGGGGTTTGAAATGTACACTATACCCCTAGATGAATTCCCTGAGGGGTGTAGTTTTCAAAATGGGGTGACTTGTGGGGGGGTTCCACTGTATTGGTGCTTGGGGGGTCTTGCTAATGCGACATAGCACCCACCAAAATTCCACCAGAATCTGAGCTGCAAAATCCAAAAATCACTCCTTCCGTTCTGAGTCCTGCCATGCACCCAACTGGTATTTTTTGGTCACATGTGAGGCATTGCCGTACTCGGGAGAAATTGGGGCACAGATTTTGGGGTGCTTTTTCTCCTTCATACCTTCTGAAAATGAAAAATTTTGAGCCAGAACTGCATTTTTGTGTAAAAAAATGTAATTTTTCATTTTCACTGCCCACTTGTATCAAAATTGGTGAAACCCCTGGGGGTTTGAAATGTACACTATACCCCTAGATGAATTCCCTGAGGGGTGTAGTTTTCAAAATGGGGTGACTTGTGGGGGGGTTCCACTGTATTGGTGCTTGGGGGGTCTTGCTAATGCGACATAGCACCCACCAAAATTCCACCAGAATCTGAGCTGCAAAATCCAAAAATCACTCCTTCCGTTCTGAGTCCTGCCATGCACCCAACTGGTATTTTTTGGTCACATGTGAGGCATTGCCGTACTCGGGAGAAATTGGGGCACAGATTTTGGGGTGCTTTTTCTCCTTCATACCTTCTGAAAATGAAAAATTTCGAGCCAGAACTGCATTTTTGTGTAAAAAATGTAATTTTTCATTTTCACTGCCCACTTGTATCAAAATTGGTGAAACCCCTGGGGGTTTGAAATGTACACTATACCCCTAGATGAATTCCCTGAGGGGTGTAGTTTTCAAAATGGGGTGACTTGTGGGGGGGTTCCACTGTATTGGTGCTTGGGGGGTCTTGCTAATGCGACATAGCACCCACCAAAATTCCACCAGAATCTGAGCTGCAAAATCCAAAAATCACTCCTTCCCTTCTGAGTCCTGCCATGCACCCAACAGGTATTTTTTGGTCACATGTGAGGCATTGCCGTACTCGGGAGAAATTGGGGCATAGATTTTGGGGTGCTTTGTCTCCTTCATACCTTCTGAAAATGACAAATTTGGAGCCAGAACTGCATTTTTGTGTAAAAAAAATAATTTTTCATTTTCACTGCCCACTTGTATCAAAATTGGTGAAACCCCTGGGGGTTTGAAATGTACACTATACCCCTAGATGAATTCCCTGAGGGGTGTACTTTGCAAAATGGGGTGACTTGTGGGGGGGTTCCACTGTATTGGTGCAACATAGCACCCACCATTCATTCCACCAAAATCTGTGCTGCAAAATCCAAAAATCACTCCTTCCGTTCTGAGTCCTGCCATGCACCCAACTGGTATTTTTTGGTCACATGTGAGGCATTGCCGTACTCGGGAGAAATTGGGGCACAGATTTTGGGGTGCTTTTTCTCCTTCATACCTTCTGAAAATGAAAAATTTTGAGCCAGAACTGCATTTTTGTGTAAAAAAATGTAATTTTTCATTTTCACTGCCCACTTGTATCAAAATTGGTGAAACCCCTGGGGGTTTGAAATGTACACTATACCCCTAGATGAATTCCCTGAGGGGTGTAGTTTTCAAAATGGGGTGACTTGTGGGGGGGTTCCACTGTATTGGTGCTTGGGGGGTCTTGCTAATGCGACATAGCACCCTCCATTCATTCCACCAGAATCTGTGCTGCAAAATCCAAAAATCACTCCTTCCCTTCTGAGTCCTGCCATGCACCCAACTGGTATTTTTTGGTCACATGTGAGGCATTGCCGTACTCGGGAGAAATTGGGGCACAGATTTTGGGGTGCTTTTTCTCCTTCATACCTTCTGAAAATGAAAAATTTTGAGCCAGAACTGCATTTTTGTGTAAAAAAATGTAATTTTTCATTTTCACTGCCCACTTGTATCAAAATTGGTGAAACCCCTGGGGGTTTGAAATGTACACTATACCCCTAGATGAATTCCCTGAGGGGTGTAGTTTTCAAAATGGGGTGACTTGTGGGGGGGTTCCACTGTATTGGTGCTTGGGGGGTCTTGCTAATGCGACATAGCACCCACCATTCATTCCACCAGAATCTGTGCTGCAAAATCCAAAAATCACTCCTTCCCTTCTGAGTCCTGCCATGCACCCAACTGGTATTTTTTGGTCACATGTGAGGCATTGCCGTACTCGGGAGAAATTGGGGCACAGATTTTGGGGTGCTTTTTCTCCTTCATACCTTCTGAAAATGAAAAATTTTGAGCCAGAACTGCATTTTTGTGTAAAAAAATGTAATTTTTCATTTTCACTGCCCACTTGTATCAAAATTGGTGAAACCCCTGGGGGTTTGAAATGTACACTATACCCCTAGATGAATTCCCTGAGGGGTGTAGTTTGCAAAATGGGGTCACTTGTGGGGGGGTTCCACTGTATTGGTGCTTGGGGGGTCTTGCTAATGCGACATAGCACCCACCATAATTCCACCAGAATCTGAGCTGCAAAATCCAAAAATCACTCCTTCCCTTCTGAGTCCTGCCATGCACCCAACTGGTATTTTTTGGTCACATGTGAGGCATTGCCGTACTCGGGAGAAATTGGGGCACAGATTTTGGGGTGCTTTGTCTCCTTCATACCTTCTGAAAATGACAAATTTGGAGCCAGAACTGCATTTTTGTGTAAAAAAAATAATTTTTCATTTTCACTGCCCAGTTGTACCACAATTGGTGAAACCCCTGGGGGTTTGAAATGTACACTATACCCCTAGATGAATTCCCTGAGGGGTGTAGTTTGCAAAATGGGGTCACTTGTGGGGGGGTTCCTAACTTTTAGCATCTTATGGTGCCTTGAAATCTACATGGTGCCTAAAAAATAATCTCATAAAAAGGAGGCTCCAAAATCAAGTAGGTGCTCCTTCTATTATGAAGCCTGTGGTTTGGTCACCGTGCACACTAGGGCCACATATAGGATATTTATGAAAACAAAAGAATTGGGGGAATCAATTTTTAGTCACATTTCTCTAGTAAAATGTACTGTGTTCCTTATAAAAATGTATTAAAATTGCAAATCTGCAAAAAAAAAGAAATTTAGAAATTTCACCTACACTTTGTTTTAATTCCTGTGAAACACCTAAAGGGTTAACAAACTTCCAAAATGCTGTTTTGAATACTGTGAGGGGTGCAGTTTTTGAAATGGCATCATTTATGGGGGTGTCTCACATACAAGTCCCTCAAAGTCACATCAGAACTGAACTGGTCCCTAAAAAAATCAGTGTTTGAAATTTTCTTGAAAATTTGAGAATTTGCTATTCATATTGTAAGCCTCCTAGTGTCCCAAAAAATTAAAAGGAAGTTGAAATAATGATGTCAACATAAAGTAGACATATGGTCTATGTTAGTTATTCACTATTTTGAGTGGTAAGATTATTTGTCTCACAAGCAGAAAATTTAACATTTTGCAAATCGCTAAATTTTCCATTTTTTCACGATATTTTGGTATTTTTCACAAAAAAACACAGACTGTATCGACCCAAATTTACCACTAATTTGAAGTACAATGTGTCACGAAAAAACAATCTCAAAACCACTGGGATAAGTAAAAGCAAAAAAAAGTTATCCCCACTTAAGTGAGACATGTCAGATTTGAAAAAAAGGGCTCTGTCAGGAACGCAAAAACTGGCTCTGTCAGGAAGGGGTTAAAGCTTCTAAAAATGAAAATAGGTGATGTTTTAAATATCTATTTAAATGCTTTTTTCATATTTTATTGCATTTTTGCTTATGCAGATAGATCACATTATTATTATTATTATTATTATTATTATTACATTTTATTTATAAGGTGCCACAAGTGTTTTGCTGTACAGAGGGCGTACGATGGAACAGTACAGAGAGACAGATCTTAACATTACAGTAAATAAATACATGTCAGAAGAGGGCTATGATGAGTGAAATGGGGACAGACAGATTACATGAGGTGCAAGCAAGTGGGTGGTGGTCTGATGGCAGAATCTAAGCAAGCAGAGATGGTGAAGGCTTGAGGCAGGTGGTCAGTGGAGCAGCCTCAGGACTAGGCATTATATTTGGAATTACCCTGCTGGCTGGTTGGGCCTGGGGCTGGTTCTTAAAATACGGGTGACCCCTAGTCATTTTGTCCCCTGTATTTTGGGAACCAGACCCAGCCCGGGGGCTGGTTTAAAAAAATCAGCGGAGCCCTATGCCAATTTTTCCCAGATTTTTTCTTTGAGCCTTGTGCTGATTACGGTCGCCCGAAGAAGGGCGTACCTGGTTTTTCTTTATTTTTTACACACTGCAGCCTGCACAGAACTCACTGATCCGTGCAGACTGCCTATATGAATTTGTATTAGCGGGCGTATACAGGGTCGCCAGTGGAGGCTTGCTGGGGCTTGTAGTTCTACTACAAAACCCAATACCTTATGTTTATTCAGGGCTGACCAGCCACAGAGCTGATGTTTTGGCCATGGGAGCTTGTAGAAATAAATTGGCAGCACCCTGTTTAGAGCCTGGTGCTGGTTTCTGAAATACGGAGGACCCCTATTCCTTTTGTCCCTCATATTTTGGAAACCAGGATGGGGCCAAGAGCTTGGTGCTGGTTACAGAAGTACAGGGGACCCCAGGTCTTTTTTTCCCCTGTATTTCTGCAACCAGCCCGGGGCTGGTTATGTTCGTGGGGGGACCACACTATGTTTTTTTTCTTTACTTATTTATTTTTCTGTTTTACACAGAGAAGCATCTGACTGATCCGTGCAGGCTTCATGCTCGTCCATTTTTAGCTGGTGGGGAAACTCAGCATCTACTGTAAATACAAATCACTTCACTATTGGAAAATAAGAAATCTGAGAACTTGTCAGCCTAGTAAATTTGCTGAATTCTCAGGCCATAATTTCCATCTGATTACAGCCGATCCTGATCGCACCTGTTTGTACCGTGGATAGTCCGTGATTGCCAATATTTCCACCGTACACACTCACAGATGAAGTGCCTGTGAGATATGCGATGCACGGGTGCTAAAAAGTTCAAAACTATTGCAATCCTCACACCATGTATGGGCACCTTTAGTACCTGCAATCTCTGCATTGCTACATTACTGTGCTACAAGAGAAAAAGGAGATTGAGACCGCGCTCGCTAGAAACATGCAACAGATGTGAATATATATTTAAACCCTTGATATTTGATCCCTTGATGAAGTCACATCGACGAAACGCGTTGGGCAACCTCTGATCTCCATCCTCTTTTAAGTTAAGCAAATCTCCTTTATATCTTTATACGCTTTTATTAGATTTTAGGAAGATTGTTTTATTTACCTCCTCCATTTTATTCCCTATTTTTTACCTTACTTTTTAAAAAATTGTCCTTCTTTTTTTATATATATATTTTTTGTCTTATATTGTCATCTTAATAAATATTCTATGCTATACCCAGCCCAGTGATTAGTCGCCGCTGTCTTTATCCACTTCTTTTATACCTTTTAAAGTGTTTTACCGACACTATTTTTTAAAGACTTGGCCGACACCCTATATACTATAAGGGAAGATTGCTGGGGCTACTATCGTTTTCTAGAGAAGCACAAGTGGCGCCGCTCATCCAAAATACATATATATTTAAACCATTTAATAAAACAAAATCTAAAATATTCAGATATTAAGATAAAACACGTATCTCATTAAAATTCTGGGTACCACAATGTAGCAATGAGAGCAAGGATAGTCACCCACAGTCTTCCTGTTTAATGTCCTGTGTCCGTTCCTATTGTGCCTCCAGATAAACGTCCCGTAAGGATTACCAAATGCAGGCAAACTCCACCGGTGGAGTGGAGCAAGGACACCCAATACTACCCAGACGCCAAACTTTGCATCTCCTACAAACCGGACCAGTCTCCAAAAATATTCCCACAATCAGGAACCTAAGGGCATCACTTCCATGCACACCAGGTAGAGCACCTCACAACATCAGGCGCTCCCTGGATTGGAGATCAGCATCTCTCCTAATTACAAGTTGGCCTGCATTTGGTAATCCTTACGGGACGTTTATCTGGAGGCACCATAGGAACGGACACAGGACATTAAACAGGCGGACTGTGGGTGACTATCCTTGCTCTCATTGCTACATTGTGGTACCCTGAATTTTAATGAGATACATGTTTTATCTTAATATCTGAATATTTTAGATTTTGTTTTATTAAATGGTTTAAATATATATTCACATCTGTTGCATGTTTCTAGCGAGCGTGGTCTCAATCTCCTTTTTCTCTTGTACTACTTTTTTTGGGCCAGACTTCCCAAAGTTTAGAGACCGCTGCTCCAGCGGGACAACCCCTCCCAAGCGCCCTTACAGGACACTTCGGTGACCGATTCTTTTTCTACATTACTGTGCTGTCTGCAATCTCTGAATTACTACATTGCTGTGATGTCTGCAATCTCTGCATTACTACATTACTGTGATTCTGCAATCTCTGCATTACTAGATTACTGTGATGTCTGTAATCACTGCATTACTAGATTACTGTGCTGTCTGCAATCTCTGCATAAATACATTACTGTGATGTCTGCAATCTCTGCATTACTACATTACTGTGCTGTCTGCAATCTCTGCATTACTACATTACTGTGCTGTCTGTAATCACTGCATTACTACATTACTTTGCTGTCTGCAATCTCTGAATTACTACATTACTGTGATGTCTGCAATCTCTGCATTACTACATTACTGTGATTCTGCAATCTCTGCATTACTACATTACTGTGACTCTGCAATCTCTGCATTACTACATTACTGTGATGTCTGCAATCTCTGCAATACTACATTACTGTGATGTCTGCAATTACTGCATTACTAGATTACTGTGCTGTCTGCAATCGCTGCATTACTACATTACTGTGCTGTCTGTAATCACTGCATTACTACATTACTGTGATTCTGCAATTTCTGCATTAATACATTACTGTGATGTCTGCAATCACTGCATTACTAGATTACTGTGCTGTCTGCAATCGCTGCATTACTACATTACTGTGCTGTCTGTAATCACTGCATTACTAGATTACTGTGCTGTCTGCAATCGCTGCATTACTAGATTACTGTGCTGTCTGCAATCGCTGCATTACTAGATTACCGTGATGTCTGCAATCTCTGCATTACTACATTACTGTGATTCTGCAATCTCTGCATTACTACATTACTGTGCTGTCTGCAATTACTGCATTACTACATTACTGTGATGTCTGCAATCTCTGCATTACTATATTACTGTGCTGTCTGCAATCACTGCATTACTACATTACTGTGATTCTGCCATCTCTGAATTACTACATTACTGTGATGTCTGCAATTACTGCATTACTACATTACTGTGATTCTGCAATCTCTGAATTACTACATTATTGTGATGTCTGCAATCACTGCATTACTACATTACTGTGATGTCTGCAATCTCTGCATTACTACATTTCTGTGCTGTCTGCAATCTCTGAATTACTACATTACTGTGATTCTGAAATCTCTGCATTAAAACATTACTGTGCTGTCTGTAATCACTGCATTACTAGATTACTGTGCTGTCTGCAATCACTGCATTACTAGATTACTGTGCTGTCTGCAATCTCTGCATTACTACATTACTGTGATATCTGCAATCACTGCATTACTACATTACTGTGATGTCTGCAATCTCTGCATTACTACATTACTGTGATGTCTGCAATCTCTGCATTACTACATTACTGTGATGTCTGCAATCACTGCATTACTACATTACTGTGCTGTCTGCAATTACTGCATTACTACATTACTGTGATGTCTGCAATCTCTGCATTACTAGATTACTGTGCTGTCTGCAATCACTGCATTACTAGATTACTGTGCTGTCTGCAATCTCTGCATTACTACATTACTGTGATATCTGCAATCACTGCATTACTACATTACTGTGATGTCTGCAATCTCTGCATTACTACATTACTGTGATTCTGCAATCTTTGCATTACTACATTACTGTGCTGTCTGCAATTACTGCATTACTACATTACTGTCATGTCTGCAATCTCTGCATTACTAGATTACTGTGCTGTCTGCAATCGCTGCATTTCTAAATTACTGTGCTGTCTGCAATCTCTGCATTACTACATTACTGTGATATCTGCAATCACTGCATTACTACATTACTGTGCTATCTGCAATTACTGCATTACTACATTACGGTGATGTTTGCGATTCCTGCATTACTAGATTACAGTGCTGTCTGCAATCTCTGCATTACTACATTACTGTGATATCTGCAATCACTGCATTACTACATTACTGTGCTGTCTGCAATCGCTGCATTACTACATTACTGTGATGTCTGCAATCTCTGCATTACTACATCACTGTGCTGTCTGCAATCACTGCATTACTACATTACTGTGATGTCTGCAATCTCTGCATTACTACATCACTGTGCTGTCTGCAATCACTGCATTACTACATTACTGTGATATCTGCAATCACTGCGTTACTACATTATTGTGATGTCTGCAATCACTGCATTACTACAGTACTGTGCTGGCTGCAAAAACTGCATTACAACATTACTGTGATGTCTGCAATTACTGCATTACTTCATTCATGTGCTGTCTGCAATCACTGCATTACTACATTACTGTGCTGTCTGCAATTACTGCATTACTACATTACTGTGATGTCTGCAATTACTGCATTACTACATTACTGTGATTCTGCAATCTCTGCAATTAATACATTACTGTGCTGTCTGTAATCACTGCATTACTAGATTACTGTGCTGTCTGCAATCTCTGCATTACTACATTACTGTGATATCTGCAATCACAGCATTACTACATTACTGTGATGTCTGCAATCTCTGCATTACTACATTACTGTGATGTCTGCAATCTATGCATTACTACATTACTGTGATGTCTGCAATCACTGCATTACTACATTACTGTGCTGTCTGCAATTACTACATTACTGTGATGTCTGCAATCTCTGCATTACTAGATTACTGTGCTGTCTGCAATCGCTTCATTACTAGATTACTGTGCTATCTGCAATCTCTGCATTACTACATTACTGTGATATCTGCAATCACTGCATTACTACATTACTGTGATGTCTGCAATCTCTGCATTACTACATTACTGTGATATCTGCAATCACTGCATTACTACATTACTGTGATGTCTGCAATCTCTGCATTACTACATTACTGTGCTGTCTGCAATCTCTGCATTACTACATTACTGTGCTATCTGCAATTACTGCATTACTACATTACTGTGATGTCTGCAATCGCTGCATTACTAGATTCCTGTGCTGTCTGCAATCTCTGCATTACTACATTACTGTGATATCTGCAATCACTGCATTACTACATTACTGTGCTGTCTGCAATCGCTGCATTACTACATTACTGTGATGTCTGCAATCTCTGCATTAATACATCACTGTGCTGTCTGCAATCTCTGCATTACTACATTACTGTGATATCTGCAATCACTGCGTTACTACATTATTGTGATGTCTGCAATCACTGCATTACTACATTACTGTGCTGTCTGCAATCACTGCATTACTACATTACTGTGATGTCTGCAATTACTGCATTACTTCATTCCTGTGCTGTCTGCAATCACTGCATTACTACATTACTGTGCTGTCTGCAATTACTGCATTACTACATTACTGTGATGTCTGCAATTACTGCATTACTACATTACTGTGATTCTGCAATCTCTGCATTACTACATTACTGTGCTGTCTGTAATCACTGCATTACTACATTACTGTGCTGTCTGCAATCTCTGCATTACTACATTACTGTGCTGTCTGTAATCACTGCATTACTACATTACTGTGCTGTCTGCAATCACTGCATTACTACATTACTGTGATGTCTGCAATTACTGCATTACTTCATTCCTGTGCTGTCTGCAATCACTGCATTACTACATTACTGTGCTGTCTGCAATTACTGCATTACTACATTACTGTGATGTCTGCAATTACTGCATTACTACATTACTGTGATTCTGCAATCTCTGGATTACTACATTACTGTGCTGTCTGTAATCACTGCATTACTACATTACTGTGCTGTCTGCAATCTCTGCATTACTACATTACTGTGCTGTCTGTAATCACTGCATTACTACATTACTGTGCTGTCTGCAATCACTGCATTACTACATTACTGTGCTGTCTGCAATCACTGCATTACTACATTACTGTGCTGTTTGCAATCACTGCATTACTACATTACTGTGATGACTGCAATTACTGCATTACTACATTACTGTGATGACTGCAATCTCTGCATTACTACATTACTGTGATGTCTGCAATCTCTGCATTACTACATTATTGTGATGTCTGCAACCACTGCATTACTACATTCAGAGGCAGAACTCTGGGAGGCAATGGAGTCATCTGCCACCGGGCTCCTGGAGGGGGCACCTCTCCACCACTGCCAGTTTAAATCCATTAATTGAAAGCCATCAAAATCGCTTCTGTGGCTGAGTTCTGAAATATATGTGTGTTCTCCCTCTCTTTCTGTTTATACATAGAGTATATAATATATATTTCATAACAGACTATATTTTGAATAATGTTGTGTGCGTGTGGGGAGGGGGGGGCACCAATATTCATCTTGCCTCCGGGCAACTGGGACAAACTTACGCCACTGACTACATTACTGTGATGTCTGCAATCTCTGCATTACTACATTACTGTGATTCTGCAATCACTGCATTACTACATTACTGTGATGTCTGCAATCTCTGCATTACTACATTACTGTGATGTCTGCAATCACTGCATTACTACATTACTGTGATGTCTGCAATCACTGCATTACTACATTACTGTTATGTCTGCAATCTCTGCATTACTAGATTACTGTGATGTCTGCAATCACTGCATTACTACATTACTGTGATGTCTGCTATCTCTGCATTACTACATTGCTTTGATGTCTGCAATCACTGCATTACTACATTACTGTGCTGTCTGCAATCACTGCATTACTACATTACTGTGATGTCTGCAATCACTGCATTACTACATTACTGTGATGTCTGCAATCTCTGCATTACTACATTACTGTGATGTCTGCAATCACTGCATTACTACATTACTGTGATGTCTGCAATCACTGCATTACTACATTACTGTTATGTCTGCAATCTCTGCATTACTAGATTACTGTGATGTCTGCAATCACTGCATTACTACATTACTGTGATGTCTGCTATCTCTGCATTACTACATTGCTTTGATGTCTGCAATCACTGCATTACTAGATTACTGTGATGTCTGCAATCACTGCATTACTAGATTACTGTGCTGTCTGCAATCGCTGCATTACTAGATTACTGTGCTGTCTGCAATCACTGCATTACTAGATTACTGCAATATCTGCAATCACTGCATTACTACATTACTGTGATTTCTGCAATCACTGCATTACTACATTACTGTGATGTCTGCAATCACTGCATTACTACATTACTGTGATGTCTGCAATCACTGCATTACTGTGATGTCTGCATTCACTGCATTACTACATTACTGTGATGTCTGCAATCTCTGCATTACTACATTACTGTGATGTCTGCAATCACTGCATTACTACATTACTGTGATGTCTGCAATCTCTGCATTACTACATTACTGTGATTCTGCAATCTCTGCATTACTACATTACTGTGATATCTGCAATCTCTGCATTACTACATTACTGTGATTCTGCAATCTCTGCATTACTACCCTACTGTGATGTCTGCAATCACTGCATTACTACATTAATGTGCTGTCTGCAATCACTGCATTACTACAATACTATGATGTCTGCAATCATTGTATTACTACAATACTATGATGTCTGCAATCGTTGCATTACTACATTACTGTGATGTCTGCAATCACTGCATTACTATATTACTGTGCTGTCTGCAATCTCTGCATTGCTACATTACTGTGATGTCTGCAATCACTGCATTACTACATTACTGTGCTGTCTGCAATCACTGCATTACTACATTACTGTGATGTCTGCAATCTCTGCATTACTACATTACTGTGATGTCTGCAATCACTGCATTACTACATTACTGTGCTGTTTGCAATCACTGCATTACTACATTACTGTGATGTCTGCAATCTCTGCATTACTACATTACTGTGATGTCTGCAATCACTGCATTACTATATTACTGTGATGTCTGCAATCCCTTCCCAGTGATATCCCAGATTCCTATTTAAGCTTTTATTGGACAATAAGAGGCATCAGATTATTGATTTGGACTTAATCAATACTTTGATATTTTTTTTTCACATCTTCTAATTTACTTTTACATGGGGCATGTAACTTTTTACAATGAAAAGATGACACAAATAAGTTGAAGAAAAAAATATTGTAATTAAAAAAAATGTATTCAGTGCAACAATAATATATTGTAATATAATAAATGCCTAATAAAGTCTGCAGTGGCTCCCAGATTGGGGATGCAAGAGCCTGGTCATGGTTATACAAATACAGGGGGACCCCAGCTTTTCCACCCAATGTATTTCTGTAACCAGGACCAGCTCAATGAGCCTGGGGCTGGTTAATGCTGGACACCAGAGGTGGTGCCAGACTCCAACACCTCTGAAGTGAAGGAGCAGCAGGAGGAAGCATTCCTCTACCAAAGTTGCAATGAGCATGTAACTCCCACTGGCAAAGAACATGTAACTCTCCCTAGCAATGAGCAAGTAGGTAAGCAGCACCTATCTGGCACAATATGTAATTGGCTTTACAGTGTGAGGCATAATGTATAATGTGCATTACATTGTGTGGAATAATATGTATTGGGCATGTTGGTGTGTGGCATTATGTGTAATGGACATTATGGCCTTGTGGCATAATGTATAATGGGGAATACATTGTGTGGAATAATGTGTAATAGGTATTACAGTATGTGGCATAATGTGTAATGGGCATTACAGTGTGTGGTATAATGTGTATTTGACATTACTGTCTGTGGTATAATGTGTTATGGGCCTTATGGTTTGTGGTATAAAATGTAATGTGCATTACGATGTGTGGCATAATGTGTAATGGGCATTACATTGTGTTTAATCATAGTGCATAGAGGCTCAAGTTGGCATTGTGTGTCTAAGGAGCTCTAACTGGCTTAAGTGACTAAGATAATGCTAGAGTCACACCCGACTGGTTCTAGACACCCCCATGCACAGCTAGAAATGTTTTTTATGTAATGGGCTGTGGAGGGGATGGGATGTAATGGACCTATGCCTGTGGAGGAATGGTCTGACAGGCTGGCACCCTGTTTGACCGGGGAGTAACAGAGAGCCTACAGTGTGTAGATATGACTGTGGCTGAGACATTCTCTGACCCAGACCATAAGAAGGCTATACGTACCCTCCGCTCACAAGGATGGGTACGTGCACCCAGCGATGAGTTTGTTCGCTGTGACCGCATGCACCAAGTATATGAACATGCACAGAAATGCGCATGCACAAACAACAAACATCAGCCCCGTGCAAATGAACGTAGCCCTGCGCATGGACCTGAATAAGGCCCAATATCACAATGATTTGTAACTTTGGGATGTACGCTGTGATATTTTCTCAAGAGCTTAGTTAAAATTAACACACTTGAAAGATTGCACAGTTTAGTAATTAAAGCATAGTTAAAATAATTTAGTGGCACTTAGACTTGGCCCTAAAATCTTACCGTGCTCCCAGTTTTAGGAAGCGCCGGCTGTGAGTGATTTTATGTTTTGCACATTTGTTGCAGATACGGTTCATTTATTAGATAACATGATCTCAGCACACGTCAGTCGCTAGGTGTATGCATGTACATCACAGAGCAGCCGCGGCCGCAACAATCGGAATACCCAGGACTTGGTACAAAGCTGGGCTGGTGCAGAATCTCTAGGAAAAGTATGGTGTCCAATGAGTCCATACCAGTCACCGCACAGGAGCTTCCAATGTATATCAGAGTCTGTGTGGCTCAAACGGTCCCACAACTCTTTGCATGGAGGTAATAGGATAAATACACCTTGCAACTTTTTAGGGACTTCTGTGAACATCTGCATTGTGTGATATAGACCTAAACAGGGCTGTACATAGATGGTCCCAGCAAAGTGGTCTTATCGTGGAGGTGTGGCCATAGCACGTTTTTTAAGAAATGTGAAAAAAACTATTAATAGAACAGGTGGTGAGCCAGTAGCCCCTCAGTAAGGGTATATCCAGGGGGAGGGGTACAATCAGTGCGGTCACTAACCACTATCCATATGATTGGGACCAGTGACCAGTGGCGAGAGGAACTATCTATTGTAATTACTAAATCTATTGTAATTACTAAAAGCTACTGTATCTAATGGGTGTACAAATGTGTTAGGATAATAACATAGGCAAATACAGGGGGGGGGGGGGATTTCTGGCTGCCCAGAAACCCCCCTACTCCTGGCAAGTGGATCAAATTATTATTATTAGGTGTGACAGGTCCCGATTCAAGGAAACTCAAAGTTGTAGGGTATGAAATGGCCTTAATGCAGTTGGACCAGTTCTGTCTTGTGTCATAGGGAGAAGATAGGCGATGCAATTGGCTTTGAGAGAAGACAGGGACAGGTACTATTTAGCCTGCAGTTAAATTCACATTTTATATCCAAACTTCGGGTTTCGGATTTTGGATTGCAACCATTGTATGATTTTAGCTGCTTTTATTGATTTATTTTATTATTACCGGTATTATTTTAAATGACCCAAAATCTGAATCTGAACCAAATTGCACAAGGGTGTTTTTGCCAAAACCCAAAAAATCAACTCTATGGGCTAATGACACAAACTGTGGGCCTAATTCATTATTTGGTACGGTGAGTTGGGAGGTGGGGCTGCAGCCGATATACTGTAGCAACAATTGTTCTGCCCCTGTGCTGTAATCAGACACACAACCCTAGGATTTGTATGTATGCCATTGGGTTACTCACAGATCTGAATTAGGCCCCTGTACGTTTAAGTTTCGGAAGGTTTATTTCAGAGCTCATCAGAGAAATCCTGGTAACATGTCCTCATCCCTCTAGCTGTAGACAAGCTGCTCACACAGGATGAATAATGCAACTACTATTACAAAGAGAATTCCGCTTCATTATATCCCTTGTCCTGTAGTCAGATAATGGAATATGACAATGCGACCAGTGATAGCCGCAGAACCTAGAACATTTATTAGATATAGGTTTTATTTACAGCAACAAGAAGAGTCCGTGGTTCTAGAGATTATTCCGCTAGACAGTGAGTAACCTCTAATCTAGATCCCGTCACCATTAACCCCTTCAGTGGCAATCCTGAGAATTTTCCGGGCTGTGCCTCAGTGCCCAGTCTGGCAAGCCTGGAAAATTCTCGGGAATGCCACTGTTTAGAGCCAGGCAGCTTCAGCACTGCCCGGCTCCCTCCCCTCTGCCGCGCCTCCTCCCGCCTCCCCCCTCCCCTCCGGCTTTTGTATTGAAGTCACCCGGCTTATGACAAGCCGGCTGCCGGGGACAGGGACAGGGTGTCGGGGTGCAGGTCCGGGCAGCAGCTGATTGACAGTTCAGTGGCACTGCCCAGACCCAGGGAGGCAGTGGTGTTTTTTTTTAATGGAGCGCTCCCCATAAAAAAACTCACCCAGTGGGGAGCGCTCCCCCCCCCAAAAAAACCCACAACTGAAGGGGTTAATAAACACAACAAAGGAAATTACATAATACTGTATTATTATTATCCTGTATTTATATGGCGCCACAAGGGATCTGCAGCGCCCAATTACAGAGTACATAAACGAATAAGCAAAACAGAAACCCATGACTTACAGTTGAATCAGGTGATGCTTACCCTACCGGAATGTCCGGGAGGGCCCTGGAAATCGGTTCCCCCTCTCTATTGAGGGAACACCCCATCTTCTATTGAAGAGAGGATGTTGCCCATAGCAACCAATCAGATTCAACTTATTTATTTAGCACCTTCTAGAAAATAATAAATATAATCTGATTGGTTGCCATGGGCAACATCCCATCTTTAATAGAACTTTACTCCGATGTCTGCTTCGGTATCCTTTCCCTGGGTCGACAATGTCTAGGTCAACAGTCACTAGGTGGACCCCTAGTGAATGACAGTGACTAGGTCGACACTGAAGAATAGTCGACATACCCTAGGTCGATATTGTTAGAAGGACGGCATGGACATGGTCAACATGAATATGGTTGGCATGAGTTTTTTTGCTTTTTTTTACATTTCTTTTTAAAAAAGGTATTTTTTATACTGCACTATCCAAGTGGGCATAGAGTGACAATATACCAGTGTGCCGAGGGCAGCGTAGCACCATGCCCAAAGCGTGGCTAATGCAGCGGGACTTATGGTCAACATAGCCATCAAAAACCATGAAGAACTCATGTCAACCTTATTCATGTTGACCATGTCTATGTCCACCTAAAGCTTGTGTCAACCTTCTGTCAATGTCGACCAATAGTGGTCGACCTAGACATTGTCTGTCATCTATACCACAACCATCTGATCCTCTGATCCCCGACACATCTATCGTGGCTAAAGACTCCCCATTTCTTAGGGCAGTTCCTCACTAGATGTCCTCTCCACGGTATAGACAAAGTCCTATGTGAGGACCAGACTTTTACCATTCAGGAGACTCTATCCGATGACCCAACTGATGAATTCTCTGCTATACCAGGTCCTGGATTTGGAGGTGGCAGGTGGCGCTAAAGTCAGTCAAGACGGGAATAGCAAGCCATCCTCTTGTCGTCTCTCTAAGTACCATGAACGGGGAAGAAAGCAAAAACAAGGTCCAACCAGCGGCTATGGTCAATGGCTGCTGGAGTGTTTATAAGCCAATAGAGAGTATACAGGAACAGAAAAACAATACCCAGCCGAAAATACTAAAGCACAATGGTATCTACAGCATGGATAGACAATAGGCAGTTGTGCAGTAATGTAGCTATAGTTATAATTACTTCTGTCCTCCCCTCCCCACTGCTGGAAACACCCCCCACACCCTATATCTGCTCATTTTCAGGGGTTCCCCCTCCCCCCCTGGCAGCCCCTGGGGTCTGTGCATCTGCCACTACTAAAAATGTCCCTCCTCTAGTATCCACAATAACGTCGCAAGACGGCCATTTTGGGAGAAACATTTTCAATGGGGCAGGCAGAATGGGACTGGAGACAAAACTTGCGAATTTAGGTGCCGTAGTGACTTGACCCACATGGAGAGCTAATGCAACGTTTTTTAGAACCCTAGGGAAAATATCAGTTTACTGCTCCCACGAGACCATGGCAGATAATAGGTAGGGTGACCAACTCATCCCTTTAATCTGGGACACATATTAATTACACAGGTTCTGTGGCTGGCTTTCACCTGGTTTTAAACTGCCACACCTCAAGACTCCATTTCACCTGGTTTTAAACCACAGAACCTGTGTAATTAATATGTGTCCCGGATTAAAGGGATGAGTTGGTCACCCTAATAATAGGATTGACACAATAATCTGTTCTCTTGAAAATCTTTAATTCTAAGCACATCTGCATTACTAACATATTGTAAATCGGCTTTAAATCTTCTTGCTCCACTGCTGCAGGGTGGCAACATCAGCCATACCTCAGATAACAACAGAGCATTGCTCCCAGTGGCCACATTATTTGGAGGAATATTTTGGCAGAGAATGTTTATTACTATGCTTTTTTTTTTTTTTACATAGAAGATTACCATTTAATGAATATGCAAATATATTTCTTAATAAAGAAATACTATGCAGGAATGATTTAGGATAAGCATTTGTTTTGCACGCACCTTTTCCCCCGTGAGAGATGAAATTATTCTGCATTGCTCGGATTTTATGTTTTCATTTTTTTTTTTCCTCTAAAATGTAGAACATTATCTCTCGGCGTATTGGAATTTAGTAAAATAATGGGCGCTGGTTGTATATGTTCCTACGATCAGTAGAACAGAGAGAAGATTGAATGATTGTTTTGTTAGAGAACCACAAATTGGTGCCAGTTTATTGATGACCTCATTTACATTCAAACTGTAAAACTTTATCGGTGTCTCACACGTCCAAGCATCATTTCTTGATGAGATGCACAGCAATCTCCCTATCTGCCAAAATAGCCCATTAGCCAAAGTTGTTTGAAGATCAGGTACATCGGAACGTGGTATTAATAGCCCATTTTTCAACATGAGATGACAGCGGAGGATACAGAGATATCAGTTATATTTTCGGCAGACATCATTGCAGATTGTCACATCATAATAAACACGCATTTCAAAAAAAATAAAAAGGTGAAAAAAATTAAAAGGAATAGTTTATTTTTTTATTTTTTATTAAATTAAAATATAAAAGAAAGTTGAAGAGAAAAGTAAACCTGAATCAAACAATGATTGTCTGTCACCCATTTATGGAAGACACACTTTTTGTTATTAGTGGATAAGTCATTTTAATTATTATAAACTACTTAATTTGTGTCTATACACAGATGGAATCGCACAACTGCGTGTATATCTAAGCATGCCGCCGCTAATCTCTTCATTTATATGCAAAGTTTGCAGAGAGCTCTTGGTCTTGAAAAGCGAGTCAATTCAGTTAGCTGCTTCAATAAAGCACGCTCCACCTGTATCTGCATTAAAGTTATCACTGCCGGTGGTCTCTGCCCCTGCTGAACTTATGCTATAACCCTTGCAGGGAATGTCAGTCATGTCATTATGCCCCACCCCCTTGCAGTAAAATATATAAATTTGCATAGGGGAGGGGCAAAAATGGCACAATTAGGCCCCACCCCCTAACAATGGACCACAGATTCCAAGAATGTATCTCTTCAGTTCTGCAGGAAGTGGGCAGAATGCAGGAGGGGAGATGACACTTCACAGGATGCCCCCCCCCCCCTTTCTGGAAGGGTGGGCAAGCCTCCAGCATTTGTCAGGACCACCATATCAGCCCCCATGCCCCTTCCTTCTGCCTGTCAAATACCGGCATTCATGGTTCTTTGGGGGAGGGGGCAGGCCTAAAATTATGCAAATTGCATAATCTAGTACCACACCCTCCCTGAAAAGCAGCAAATCACAGCATTTACAGGAATACAGGAATCCCGCCCCCAGGAAAAGCTGCAGAGAGACAATTAAGCCTAAATCAGACCTGATTGCATGGCTGGTAATTTTCAGAGCCCTGTGATCAGGTATACGCCTCTCCGCCAGTGTGAAATCCTGTCCCGTGCAAGCCTGCAATTTACTGTAATTAGCACGGCTTGCGAAAATATCACAGGCCTGCAAATAGCTGCAAATCCATCCGCAGCCGCTCCCCATGGAATGATATCCCAGTGTGCGGCTGCAATAGAACAGGCTGATCGGGGGTGGAGCTGATGTCACATGACTTCCCCTCACACACCTGGCCACGCCCCTCACCATGGAATGATTCCCCAGTGTGTGCAGTCTGTGCGTAGCCCAGGACTTACTCAGCGGCTATGATAGAACCAGGCTGATCGGGGGCGGAGCTGACATCACATGACTTCCCCTCACACACCTGGCCACGCCTGCGCTTTCCCTGACACTCCCAGAAAACAGACGGTTACCACCCACAAACGTCAACTTCCTGTCAATCACCTTGCAAACGGCCAGCGATTATTAACAAAGTAGCAGAATTTTATCTCAGGACGATTCCGTACTAAATGAAGATTGATTCAAAATGTCAAATTATATGTCGCAAAATAAAGAACCAGAAGCTGCACAGATCTAATGTGTTGGTGTATACGTGTTTGTTCCCGATGTAACAGATAAAATATACATTAACCCTTTGAGTGCTAACGTTGCTGTAAGAGATCGACAGTAGTGACCCGGGATAGAATACTCCCTAAATTTCCTATATAAGGTCACATTACAGGTTATTATGATGAATAAAAATGTTTGCTTGGCAATTTTCAGACCTATTGAAAAATATTGTCGGGCCCGGGACTGACAAAATAGGCAGCCCCCCCCCCATCTCTCAGACCCCTGGAATGCTGCCGCACTACTCAACCTTTAATGTGATTTTTATTTATGATAAATTATACTTTATAAACTCCAGTCCTGGGCACCATTTTTGTCTGGATCCAGGACTGGAGTCCAGCAGTCCCGCCTTGATGGCTGCCCTGTGTGGAGGTGCTGTGGAGTCACAGCCAATTCTCAGCCGGGAGCAATGAGAAGGGGCCGTTATTGACCTAGATGATGGCACTCTGTTGCTCAACTCCTGCAGGATGGTGCATGTGCCCTGCCAATGGACCGGAATGCTATGGAGCCCAGTGCCTTTCATTCACTGGTCTGTAGGGCTCCACACAGCCAGATGCCGTAAACTGTGTGGATGGGGACCTCATATCCCAGATGGATAGCGGGGGAAGCTGTGATGTCCTCGTACGCTTCCGCATGCAGTGACACCAGGGGCTCGTGTTCCAAGTATAGTTACGGGTGGACTGTCAGATGAGCAGGATAACCACTAACTCGTTTCACTCTGACTCTTGTTATATCTGCCCCACCTGCAGTGCAGCATGGTTCTGTCCATTTGCTAAAAAAGCAGCTTTGAGATAAGATCTGATTTAGGCCCATTGTGGACCTCCGGCTTCCAGTAGTTAGGAATAGGATGCTCCGGCTTATGGGATTGGGGCGTCTTTTCCGGTCCTGGGCGGTCAGACTCATCTAGTTGCCGGGCAATCAGAGACACTGCTGGTAGCGTCACTTTAGCTCCCAGACGTCATAATTCAGCCATTCACCCGGCAACCAGAAACGACAGGCTGCTGCTGGACATTTCCCTTCTGGCAGTTGCTAAGCAGCCAGGACGCCGGGTTTAGCAGGCCTAGGTGCAACTGGAGTTATTTGGATTCTTAGGGTTGGTCTTACTAGGAATCCTTTGATTGGCCATCTGGGTCTTTTTATAGGATTCAGGCCAATGCAGCCCTGCTGGTGATAGCTCCTAGGTTATGTTGTCCTTGGTCTCCGGTTCTTCCTGATCCAGGTTCCTGTCTGACCTAATCTTGGTCTTTGAGTCACCAGCATTTTTGTATCCACGCTTCCTGCCTGCATTAGCAGTGCATTTCAATCTGGTCTCCAGTACCACTTTCCATCTCCGGTGTCGTGAGTACTAATTTTCAGGTCTGCCGCACATTGTGGGAAGATCTTGTCTTATTTATTGTTATATTTCCGTTCTGTTTATTCTTGCGACGGAGTCAATGGTGTTTTGTCATATTTTGTGATTTGGTCGCTCCAGCATCAATTACTGTTTTTGGTTAGTGACTGGGTCACTCCTGCATCTGGTTCTGACCTCCCTTGTGCGATGGTGTCACTTCTTTAAGTTCTTTATCCCTTAGTTATTTATATTAGCCTCAGCTAGTTTGTCTTTTGTTTCCCTCTGTGTCCTGCTAGTGTTTTGTCTCAATAACCTGGTGGCACCGGAGTTGGGGCATACTTAATTTGCCCCTTCAATCGTGGTGGTTATAGGTGAAGCCTTGCACTGCCAGTACTTGCCTGTGGCCATTCTGAACAGCGATCACCACTATGAGTTCACACCTGCAACCTAGCACATTGTGAGCTAATCTACACCTGTTGTGTAGAATGGCATGTACTAACACAGCCCACAAGGTGGTATTCCTGCAGTAAGAGGTGTAGTCAAAGCGCTGATTGATAGGAATGAGGTGGCACCTTTACCCAAGAGAATGTTGGCCATAGCATTTTGGAACATTCATTAAATACTAATATAAACCAGCAGCGATGCCGAATCATTGAGTAGCACCCAGTCAAAACACATTGTTGTTATATGAAGATTTCAACGCTCTATCATTTGACCATAACGAATCTGCTCAGTCAGGGAAAATAAGGTCAGCTGAAAGTATTACCGTCTACCACGTATTAATTAATGCAAACCCTTGTTTTCCTTTTACAGTATGTTTTATCATCATAGCACCGAGGGATCTTCAAGACGGTCTCTGTTTTTCATGTCACAGTTTTGCTAACAATGGTTTTAATGTGCAAATAATTGTGTTTTCCTATAAAATATGCATCAGAGGAGTCAGAGGTGTCACCGTGAAAGTGAAGTGTTATAAATTGCAGCCTCTCAGGGGGTATACGATGTCGATGCTTTGCAGAACTAAAAAGGCTCCGTGATCTCAGCAAAAGCAACAATCAATGTGCAGAACCTCCACCCTGCAAAGCCTACAAGCAAACCGCTCTGCAAAGCAAAATTGTTTGTGGAATTAAGAATATTAGTATTATTACTATTATTAGAGATGTGCGGTTCATATAATTTCGGGAACTTGAGACGAACGGAGGGGCCGATTCAGGTTGGTTCGCTAGGGAGTGTACATTTGCTGCCTATCAATCCCATAAATGCTGCTCAGCCGAACGCCTGCCCCCTCTCCACCGAATTCCCTCAGTACGTTGCTAGGGGAAGTGTATGCGCCCCACCGAACACCCATCCCCACCGCCGCCGCCCGCATCCCCCTGGTAACATGCGAGCGGATGTGTTTGGGAACACTTCCCCTCGCATGCAGCTGATCGCCATCCATCAAATGATTTCTCTCCCCTTTGGAAATAAAAGTCATTCTATACTGACTGACGGAGTGCACCGAAGATAAGACGGGCGCTGACAGCATCGGCCCACCTGCGTCCCCAGGGGAACGACCAGTGTTTTCATGTGGACCCCATAAGGCGTTTGGACCCTATTACATCTCGCCACCTTAACCTCTGTCCTCTTTAACTCAAGACTTCATAAATAGACTACACTTGCCTACTCTTTGGGTTTCTGTGGATGAGTTCTGGCCAGGTACAACCGTACTGCGGTTGGTACAAAAATGAGCCCTATTGGTAAATGTAATGAAGTGTCACATACACAAGAGGGGATTCGTGTCTGGGCTTCTAGTAATAAATGCATTTGTGATATAAAATGCGGTACTTGTGTATTTTGGCGGCGCCATAAGGCATACGATGGTATGCGATGCGACGCGATATCTCGCGATGCTGTACAATGTCATACAATTTTAAAATTGTATGACATTGTACATGGCATACAATGCCATACAATGCGATGCGACGCGATTAGACATTGTATAAGCACCCTAATGGGTGCTTACAATGTGAAATGCACCCCCACGCCACCCCCCCCCCCCACTATAAACGTGAACCCGAAGCGTGGCGAGCGGCGGCGGTACGCGTCCTCTTACCTTTTCATACCCCCACTATCCACGTCGGCGTGGAGTTGAGAATAGAAAGTGTGGCGAGCGCAGCAAGCCACCGAGCCCAAAGCGTGGCGAGGGGACGCGGATACCTGTGAAGCCCGCGAGGGGACTCCGATACCTGTGAAGGTATCCGCGTCGCCTCGCCACGCTTCGGGCTCGGTGGCTCGCTTCGCTCGCCACACTTTCTATTCTCAACTCCACGCCGATGTGGATAGTGGGGGTATGAAAAGGTCGGAGGACGCGTACCGCCGCCCCTCTCGGGCTCGCTGCGCTCGCCACGCTTCGGGTTCACGTTAAAAGCACCCTTTATGGTGCTTAGACGATCTTTCATCGCATAGGGGGCAAAAATCGCGTCGCATCGCATCGCATGCTATGCGATGCATGCCATGCGATGCGACGCAATATAAACATCGCACGATGCACATAGGTGGCGCGGCTATAATACACAAGTACCTAAAATGCAATTAAATCTAAACACATATCTGTTGTTTATCCCATTAAGAATCATATGGGAACGATCCTTCCTGAACTCGTCCAAATGGCATTGTCACTTCGTTAGTGTGAGTAGGCTGCTGCAGCTTGGTACAATGTAGATGTGATGACAGGGATGTAAGGGGGTTATTCTGGTTGACTCGCTCGGATGCGAATTCGCAATCTTGTTAGTCCACCAGAACCCGCCCTGTAAATGGCAGGCCATTCGCCTAAACATCCATTCGCAGGGCGGGGTAGGGGGGGAACTCCCACATCTGTAGGAGCATGCACGCATATATAAAGTGACTCTCAGGTCACTTATATATGCGTGCACATTCGGGAGTAACTCATGGAAAAGCCATGGAAACGCTGGGCGTTCCCATTGGTGAGTATCCCAGCCCGCTGCCCCATGCCCGCAATGTTGGGTGCGTGCAGTTTGTTCGCTGCGGGAGCACACACCCGGCACATGTTCGCTGCGGGAGCACACACCCGGCACATGTTCGCTGCGGGAGCACGCACACCCGGCACATGTTCACTGCGGGAGCACGCACACCCAGCACATGTTCGCTGCGGGAGCACGCACACCCGGCACATGTTCACTGCGGGAGCACGCACACCCAGCACATGTTCGCTGCGGGAGCACGCACACCCGGCACATGTGCACTGCAAAAACATTGCTTCTACAAAATCTCGGCAAAAATTTCAAGCCCTCTGGAATTGCACTTTCCTTGCTTTCTGTGTTATCCAGGCGGAACGACATTCAGCACAAACAAAATCTCTGCGTCGACAACAGTATAAAAGAATTTTCAATAGAGAAACTTTCTCTAAAAAAAAGAAATGCCTTTGGGAAATGACCTTTTAAATGTAAAATGCAGAATTAAAATTGGAAACCGGAATTGTCTTACAAATGAAAATAACATTTTGATTGCTGAGTCCTTCAATTATATGGCAAGCAATTGAGTCACCATGTGTAATATATTCTCCTGTTGTCTTGTTGGAGCGCATAAGACACCGTGGTCCAAGTAAGACTAGGCCCAGATCTGGCTGCAAACATCCAGAGCCGCAGAGAAGTCTGATCGCTCTTCATTGCTGTATGATCTTTTCTTATTCTTCACCCGTCATTGGAATTATTCAGCAAAATCCTGACCAATCTGTTGTTATTCAGCGGAAATAAAAGCCACCGGCCATGTTCAGATTGCCCAGGCCTCCTATGGAGGAAAACAATCAACGTTCCACTAAAAGTTGCAGAGCCCCAGGGCGGTATGTAGAATCCGGAGCTCGTTGCTGTGCCGCATTGACATGTAACACATGAAATATCTATTTATGCCGCAACGTACAAGATTCAGGACATCTAATTCCATCTGTGGATCAGGCTCGGTGCTATGGACAAACTGAATCTTGCAATGCTGTTCTCGGAATACGGTCCCTGGCTCGACAATCTATAGGACGACAGTAACTAAAGGCAAAAGGATGACATGCTTTAGGTCAATGTATGTTATATAGAGTTATACACTCACACTTTGGGCCTGTTTCAGACTTGCTCGCTAGGCTGCGTATATTGAGAGACTAGTGCGTAGGTTAACGTCGCCCCGGCGAACGTACACCCTCCCCCGCCGGACGGATCACTTGGCTACGCTGCGAGCTGATGGGTACGCTTTCTCATCCGCTCACATGCTCCTGCATAGATACTTACCAGCAAATGACGTCTCCTCTGTTTGCAGCAGAAAAGTATCCCAACCCTTACTTTGCTGCTACTTGGTTTTCGGCAAATTTTGGGTGTTTGCTGGCATCATTAGCAGGCAGGGGGATGCCTGAGCTCTCTGTAGCCCACCTAGTGTTTCTATTGGCGCGCCCACCGTTTTGTGGGCACACCCATGAATCTCAGAGGGTACACCACGGAATGCCCCCTGGCTGCCAATCACTATGAAAACGCCCCAGCGAGTGAAAATCTCACTGCAAGGGTCTTCACATACCTATGCGCAGTCCTCCACCATTGGACAATTCAGACCTGAACAAGCAGTTCTGAATCGGTCCTTTAATTTGTTTATCATTTGAGTCTTATTATCTTTTATTATTTATTTTTTTGTAAAGTATACATATTATACAGTGCTCTGCATCAAGATGATATCCTGAACACGTGACCTCCACAGTCTATTGGGGTGTATTTAGTAAGCTCCCCTGTATCGGCCTAATAGCAACTTGACTGGCTACGAACATGAATTCTGCTTATTTACTAAGGTACCGTGTTCTTGGGATTCGTGTTTTCTGATAGTGAAGTGATTCTTGTTTGGTTGCCGAGTTTGCCGGCAGCCGAACACTGCCAAACGTGAAGCATCGCACAAGATCATTCTATGGTCTTAAGATGGGTCTCAAGTAGAGATCTTGTCATCTGTCTTGGGATAGGGCATGAAGCCTCCATGGAGAATAGGAAGACTGGTGTCATGCACTCCCAGAGAGCGGGAGTATCTTACCAGGTCCGGGGCTGGTATGGGCGGCGGTGGCAGCGTGAGGGTCAGCGGTCTGGGCAGTAGTTCCCCGTCGGCTGCAGAGATACTCCTGCGGCGCCGACGGGGAGAGCAGGTGGCTTCCGGGTTTGCGGGCGGGCACGCGCTCACTAGGGACGCGCGCGCCGCTCGTTCTCCCTAGTTAAAGGCACAGGCAGGAAATTGGCCCGATAGCCTGCAGGGATAAAAGGAAGTCCCTGACAGGCAATCGGGGCCTGAGTATAGGTTCACACCTGCTCTAGTGTTCTACTGTGTAAAACTATTGATAACCTGATCCTGACCCGGCTTGTTTCCCGACCACTCTCTTGTTATTCCCTGTGCATTGATCCGTCTCCCAGTACCTGACCTTGGCTTGTTTACGACCATTCTCCAGTCTCATCCTAGTGTGCTGCGTACTGCGTCCCCTGTGTATGACCCGGCTTGGCATTGGACCTCTCTCTGTATTATCCTCCGGTACCACGAGTCCGCCCTGATCTTGACCCGGCTAGACAACCACGTATCCATATTTCCCTCCCTCTACCAACTCATACGGGAAACCTGACCAGGGGGCAGCGACCGACGTGTCGGGCGCCGCAAAAGCCCATATCCCGCTTGGAGGGGTCACTGGCAGAAAACCCCCGGCACGGTTAGACTCCGCGCCCCTATGTCAGGTCACGCCAATTCCCGAGTTGGTAGCACGAGTGCGTGACAACTGGATTCTCCTCTTTCAAAACTACCTTCTTTGGGAAAGTGATTCAAGAACTTGTAGGGTAAGTACGGTAGCGGTGCAGTTGGACTAGGCCGCACGCCCGGATATGCTCCTTGGGTGGTAAACTGTTGTGGTCTATGGAAACCACGGTGAACTGATGACAATGACTCCCCCTCGAAAATAAATAAATAGGCAGCATTCTTCAGCTGCCTGGTCTGGTTTCCACAAAATCAGGACATCGTTTAAAAATACCCAGTATATACTACTATGAATTGGACTGACCATGACCTGAACACATTGGATTTTCCAAGGATGTCGGGTAATTTGGAGCCTGGCTGTCTTGCTGAATTTCCCCTGATACAGTCATATGAAATGGCTGTCAGTACAGGACGATTAACCTGAAAAGACATGAAATGAATGGGAACATAAATTAGTGAGTAACACCAGGCTTAGCGAGGGCGTCGGTATTGACGGCGGTGACAGCTTTCACAAACTAATTAGCAGAGAAATAGTGTGAAGTCACTTTGAAACATGCTAGATCCCAATTCTTCTCTCGGCTGTTTACTTAAGGCAATATATATTAAAAGAACATTGTAAAGGTTTCCGGTCCCCGGAGACTAAACAAGCCGATAATAATTTCATTCAGGTGACAAGGCCTTTCATTTTAATGACCCAAAATGCCCATAAAGTAATAAAGTTGGAATAGCTTTCCTGGACTTTCTAAGCCGGATTGTTACACGGACAATGCGTGATGAATATCCTCTCTATAAACTACACTTTTTTTTTAAAGTATAGTTTTCGAGTAAAACCAACACATAGTTTTCCGAGGCAGATTAGCAATACTCACTTCCCCCAGTAATTCCGGCTATACATCCAAGCTATACATGGGCTCATATGCAAGTGCGTTAAGTAGTTTGAACCATAGTTCCATAACCCCCCACGTCATGCGGGAGGCTCCCATTTCAGTCTTAAATCTCCTGCTGCCCTGCATTGTACTTCAAATCTCCCAGATTCTTGTTCTAGTGGCAGTTGGGATTCTGGTATCTGGCATCCTGACCGCCAGGATTATAATGGCATCTCCCTCTACATTCTGTCTGTTTAATGAGCAGAGTGCCTTTTTTATCGTCTCTGTCTAATCATCATTTTATCTAATAAAGGAGGCCTCAGTCTTAAGGTGCATACACACTGGCCGATATATCAGCCGTTCGATTGAACGGTTGATATATCAACGCACCAGCGGCCAGTGTGTACAAGTGATATAATCAGTGAACGGCATCATTCACGGATATATATCGGCAGCTGTGCTACACAGCTGTGTGTATGGGCTATCAGCAGACCGCCTGTAAAGTTGTGCTAGGAGCCGTGGCGATTGCCAGATCAGTGGGCGGGTGCATGCAAATGCGCACACCTATTTGTGATGTCATTCCTGACTGATCGGGCAGTGTGTATGGAGAACAAGCTGCCCGGTCCATCTGTAAATATATCTGCAGATTGATTGATTTGCAGATATATCTTTTAGTGTGCACCCAGCTTAACTCATATGTACATTGGCTCTGCTGGCTCATCAGACGTCCGTATCTGGAGGCTGACATGTCAGCACATGTGGATGCTCGCTCGTCCATTGCCAGAAATGGGGAGCGCAAGCATCTCCAACACACGTTGGTGCGCTGGGAGCAGACTCGATGAGCATGGCTCCCTCTGCTCCACGGGAGGTTTCTGTCCTCCCTGAGCTCGCCTTAGGACACCTGCGTTACGGTTTGACAGGTGTACCGCCCAAGTCAAACTCCCCACCTGCCACTTTCAGGATCCATGCAGATGTGGTCTAGTAGCTGTCTGTGATGTCATCGTTACCGCCCTGTAATGACATCATTGCAGCCATGACTTGGTCTAGAGATCTATAAATAGGATATTGTACAGAGGAGCATAGGTCTCCTATATTCATTCCATTATACTAGACACAACTTTTAGTACGGAAACAATCAATTTCCACATTCATTTATTTCCCAAGGTGGATAAGAGCTTCAAGGTTTTTTTTTTTTATTCCGTTGCAGTTGGAAACAGTTTTACAAAAGCCTCATTCATTCCTGTCTTGTGATGCGCAAACTAAATTAAATCCATTCCTGGTTTTAAATGAAAGTAAAGCAATGGTGTGTAGGAAGGTGCGTAGGATCAGACAATGACAAATAAAAGCTACTGGCAATGGACATAGATTAAAGAGTCTTTAGCACAATCGTGTTTTTGTGCTAGAATCTAATGACAGTTGCTATTTTTGTGCGATTTTCTCCTGCTAGATTCTCATATTTTGTCATGTTGACCTGAATATTTGTTTGATACAGTATGTTCAATTATGTCAGACACAAAAGACATCTGTAGAACAGATTTCTATTCACTCCCTCCAGTTGTCATCAGAATAAGGATCGCGTTATCGTATCCTAATTCTATAACGTCTTCTCTGGAAACAAAAAAACTCAACTGTTACAGATACTAGAACAGAGATGTTAAGTTCATTCCCTGCATTGCACCTTAACTATGGGCTTTAGGATGGCAGCCTTCCCACAGGTAAAACCTGCCACCTCCTTAGCATTAGTACAGCCAGTGGTTTCAGTGTGACTGGCAGTGATTTTCTACTGGAAGTTCTACCTGCCAGTCAACCACATGACAGGCAGTCTCATTGGTAGGTGTTCCTGTTCCATCCCTCCAGGACTGCCAGTCCAGGCTGAGATAGGCAGAGAGCAGGCTTCCTCTGGGAAGCCACTTCCAGCCTTACCGTTCAGCCCTAGTCAGCTTCTAAGGCTGCTGCTGATGCAGCCCATACTGTAGAAGCCAAGCTTTTGAGCATGTGCAGTACCACCGCTGGTGCCTGACAACTGTATTTTATAGGCGCCGGGCAGGGCGGCAGTTCGCCCCTCACCCCCAGCGAGCTGTGGAAAAAACTTGCTGTAGCGGTCAGGGGTGTCCGTGCGGCAGTGATACCTGCGGTCAGGGGTGTCCGTGCAGCAGTGGTACCTGCTGCGCCGTCATGTGTATAAAGCTGGCTGCTGCCGGCGGGGTCCCTGCAGTGAATAGAAAATAACTAGCGCTATGCGCGCGGCGGCGCAGGAAGCGCTAGTTATTTTCTATTCACTGCAGGGACCCCGCCGGCAGCAGCCAGCTTTATACACATGACGGCGCCGCAGGTACCACTGCCGCACGGACACCGCTGACCGCAGGTACCACTGCCGCACGGACACCCCTGACCGCTCCTGCACTGCAGGGACACCCCTGGCAGGGATGCCGTCCGCCCCCCCCCCGGCACCGGGGCGCCCCGACCCCGACTTGCCTGGGGCGCTCCGGTGCCTTGCACCGGCCCTGGCGCCCGGCCCTTGGCAGCGGGGACCGGTGCAGATCCATTGGCTCGCCCAGCCGCAGTCTCCCTTTTACTCACAAGTACGAGCATGCGAGGCACTTGCCTAGGGGTGACACTTGCTGGGGGCACCACATCATGCTTGCTGTCATGAGAGCCCTGCCTGGCTGATGGCTGTGTGAGGCCGGGTGATTTATTTTTCTTGTTTTTGCTTAGTTTTTTTTATTTATTTTGGAACTGATGAGGGAATGCAGAAGGAAAAAAAAGGGGTGTTGTACCAGCGCAGGCTGAAAATTGATAATAAGAACGGTATCCTTTACAATAAATTTTATTTTATTAGTAGGATTAATTCCTATAGCTGTAATTTTAAGATTCAGTAATGATAATAAAAAGGGGGTATAATAAAATCAATGGACATTCAATAATATACAAGACACATCACAATTGCAATATATAGATGGGCATATAAATATGCATATTACCACACGGACATCTCATATCCATGGATCCCATAGTAGCAGCTAACCAGGTGGCCAATTAAGTCCAATGTTGGAATAGGTTCCTCTGACGGGAAGAGATGGTAGAACCTGGATGGCTTGATCTTAGTCCATATGGCTGCCTCGGATGGCTGATCCGGATGGGTTGGTGCAACTGCACGTTTGGGTGTCCTAGGTGCGTGGATTGTTGTGGATTGCTGTGGTGTTCTTGAAAGGAATGTCCAATTTAAAATGAGCTTAACGCGTTTCTCTGGGAAAACCTCCCAGCTTCTTCAGGAGCAGGGTGTAAATGAATCCCCAAACAGGGGCTGTATATATACCTCAATGGTAATTACATGATCAGGTACAGCTGAACATTTGTAAAAAAGCAAATAGGACATCGTTCTTCATTATATATAGATAAGATATTCTATATAGGGCAGATCTATATGTCACTTTATTCAATAATTCAAACACACAAAAATAGATGCAGATATTAAGTTATAGCCGGTTTTCGGTGTATCTCGGTTAATATCACGTGAATTGTATTGCGGTCACATGGTATAAACGTCATGCCCGGAAGTAAATATATGAGCATATACGTAGTCTGTATGGTGTATATATATATATATCAGACTCTTAGGCATTATTTTATAACATGCAACATTTTAGCTTTAGTCAGGACAAAATCGACAGTATTTCCAGGAGTAATGCAGGGCAGAAAGAGGTTTTTTCTGACCAGTACGTAAGATTCTATTTTCTGTCCGGTCACATGTGTATCTCTATCCAATCATGTTCAGTCACGTGATTGGTGACGCAGGGCACTGACATCTAGGGGGACATTTACCAAAATGGATTCGTAGAAAAAAGGTGTATTCGTAGGGAGAAATACACCTTTTTTTTACGAATTTGTATTTTCGGGATTTACAATCCCGAAAATACAACAATTCGTATTCCTAAAGATGGAACATTCGTATTTGTATTTACAAATACGAATGACTACATCATCGATAGGATACGACAGAAATCACCATTCAAAAGAATGGTGATTCCTGATTTACTAAGCAGCCGTATTGATAATACGGCTGCTTAGTGGTGTAAAACAGGCATGCAAATACGACAGGAAAATACACCTTGCTTTCCCTGTCGTATTTGCTTTAAGCCTGCACGGATCAGTCAGATCCGTGCAGTCTTTAGTGTAAAAAAATAGAAAAATTAAATAAATTTAAAAAAAAATCGGCGTGGGGTCCCCTCCACAGCCGAAACCAGCACCGGGCTGACGGAGCCTGGAGTCGTTAATTAAAAATCAGGGAACCCGACAAATAGGGGTTCCCCGATTTTTAACAACCAGCCCCAGGCTCCTGCTCTGGGGCTGGTTCCCAAAGTACGGGGGATAAAATGAGGGCTTGTGGTTCTCCAAGTCCCAGCTTGCTGGGGAGGCTTGCTGGCACTTGTAGTGCCACAGTAAAAAAACAATAGTTTCATCTTTTTTTTTTACACTTGAATCAGCCCGATGCCCACGGCCCAGGGGCATCGGGGACAGTACCAGGCTTCAGCCTGGTCAGGTAAGTCCTGGAGGGGGGGACCCCTTCATTGGGGGGGTCCCCACTCCCCTAGGGCCCCTGGCCAGGCTGACTGGTCGGTAGGGATGAATGCTTTGGCCGGGGGGACTTGTATAAAAAGTCTCCCCCCGGCTGTGGCATTACCCTGCTGGCTGGTTTTGCCTGGGGCTGGTTCTTAAAATACGGGGGACCCCTAGTCATTTTGTCCCCTGTATTTTGGGAACCAGCCCCAGAGCAGGAGCCTGGGGCTGGTTGTTAAAAATCGGGGAACCCCTATTTGTCGGGTTCCCTGATTTTTAATTACCAGCTCCAGGCTCCGTCAGCCTGGTGCTGGTTACAGCTGTGGGGGGGACCCCACGCCGATTTATTTTAAAATTTATTTAATTTTTCTATTTTTTTACACCTTGCAGCCTGCACGGATGTGAGTGATCCGTGCAGACTGCTAGAAAAATTCGTATTAGCGGCCGTATATATGTGCCGCTAATACGAATGGTTACACCATCGGAGGGTTACAAAGCAGTCGTATCTGACTGCTTTGTAATTTCCCCTCCGGAACATGACTTTGCATACGACTGACACAGTCGTATGCAGCCGTAGGGGAAATACCAATACGAAAAACTAGGTTTTTCATTTTGGTAAATTTCCCCCCTATGGTCATAAATGCATATGTAGATTTCCAAGGAATGTTTTGAATTTTTGATAGGTCAGTCGTGTCTCTGATGTAGGATGAGGGAATGCAATGGGCAGTAAATTGTGGTGGTGGTGGTGGTGATGGTGGGGGGTGAGGTTGGTTCTGCTTTGGAAACTGAGAGACCTCAACATGAAAGGGACAGGGACCTGTTGGGTGGTGACTGAAAATATTGTGCCTTGAAGCGGCATGACCATAAATTTGCACATGCAAATGGGTACACCTGTGCATAGAGCACATTAGCAATGTTTCAGGTGAGCTGCAGGATATACTTAAAAGTGACTTAAAAGTGCAATACAACTGGATCCTGTGCAATCTTCCCTTGTGTGTGTGTGTGTAAGGAAGAAGTCTCCGAGAGGCACGTGCTAATTGAATGTGATTTAATGGTGTTCAATATAGTGACAATACTAATGGTTACAATAATCTGATCACTTGGTGCAATAAACTATGGCCCTTATTCTGGTTGACTCGCAAGGCTGCAAATTTGCAGCCTTGCAAGTCCCCCAAATGCCGGCTGCCATTCGCCGGTTCGCCCGCCACCCCGCCGCACGGCGGGTTCGCCTGCATGGCTGTGAATGGATATTTAACATAAACATCCATTTGCAGCCCATGGGGAAAAACCCACATCATTCGATGGTCACCAACCATCGAATGATGTGGAGGGTGCATGCATATCTGAGTGACTCTCAGGTCCCTTAGATATGCGTGCACACTCAGGAACTGGGCAGCGAGCTGACATCCGGTGATGTCGTTTCCCCGCCCCCCCGTGCCCGTGTCACTAGGCAATTTCCATGGGAGCGCCCAGTGTTGCCCATGAAACGCTGGGTGTTCCAATGGCCGATTCCCCCTGCCCGCAGTCTGGGGTGCATGCGCCGGCAGACACTCTGTTTGCCATGGCCGCACACACCTGGCAAATGCACATGCACAGAAATGCGCATGTGCATTTAAAAAACATTGCACTCGCATGCGAATTTGCATGCGAGCGTGAGAGCCAGAATATCCCCCTATGTGCATAGAGAAGGAAGTAAACAATAATGCACCAAAGACTGCTGCCCCCCTCCTCTGCACTCACTGGCCCCATCTGAATGTCTACCGGAAGTAAGAGCTGCACTTTGCATGTCTGGATTGGCTGCGTGCCGTCCCGTGCAACCTATTAGCCAGATGCAGGTGTGGTGGTTGAGTGGCGCTGCCACAGAAGGGGCACTGCACTCTGAGCAGGGGCGTGGCATGCACAACCCTAGTTATGGCCCTTTCTACCAGTCTGCATGGATTCAAATGTGTCCTTAGAATCACGTTCTCTCTCCTGAACTTTTTTGTAGCTTAACCAGTTTACACCCACACTCTGCTGGACTGCAAGAGCCTTCCACCAGTATAATAGCAATAAGACAACATCATTGTCATTATAAAAAACACATCACAGCTACTGCAGTTGGGCATTCAAACTCCAAACCCCATGCATCCTAGTCACACACACAGTGAGTACTGTATGTTGTATGTTCACAATGGTAATGATGACTTTTACTGACTTAATTCCCATTATTAAAATACACAACACCCCAAGCAAACAAATTGAACAACAATCCTCTTATACCATAGCAATGCACTTAACTATGTACTATAGCAATGTAAGTGCACCTTGTCAAAAATAATAATAATCACTTTTATATATAATGTAATGTGAGTTATTATTATTATTATTATTATTATTATTATTACTATTATTATTATTATTATTATTATTATTATTATTATTATTATTATTATTAAGATAATAATAATAATAATAATAATAACTAGTTTAGTGTTCACTCTAGCTTTTACAGCAGGCAGGGCACCGGGGGGTGGACCGGGCTCGCCGACGTCAGAGCTGCGGGGCGGTCCCGGACCACTGACGTCACAAGAGGGGCATGCCCAGGCCGCCACCATCATCAAAGGGGGTGGGGCCGGCCGCCACCGTCATCAAAGGGGGCAGGCCCGGCACTTCCGAAGTCGGGGAAGTGCCGGGGAAGCGCCGGGCATCGCCATCTACGGTGACGCTGGGCTTCCCCGTGAGGCTATTTTAGAGGAGCGCTGCTAAAGGGGCAGGGCGCATTTTGCCCTTTAAAAATCGGACGCAAAATAGCGGGAACACTATAGTTTACATACTATAGTCAAAATTACTAGGCATACAAATAGCTATGCAAACAGGAAATGTGTTAACCATCTAACTATGGTACATTAGGTTGAGAGTTTAAGTAATGTGAGTTTAAAATACAGGGGATATAAGTGAAAGTAATTATTGGGAAGATGCATATACTGTACCTCATGACATGGCTAAGCTCACCAAAGGGGGCCGCTGACAAATAACTCACATGTTGGCAGAAGTGTGCCGATCATGGACAGACTGTGCTCGGGGGGTTGGCCCATCTGGAATTTGCCACCCGGCCCGTCTAGCCCTCTTGCTGCTGACCATAACCATCCCTTTATGTGCACAGTCTACCCATCCTCTTAGCTACCTTCATCAGGAAAATGTATTGTGTGGCACAGCACAAGTTATTTGCAGCTGATTCCATGAACTTGACAATGGGATGAGTGTACTCCAACAGTCGCCACAGTTCAGAGATCAGCAGTACAATATGACATCACTGGGATGTGGGAGAATCTATAGCTGACGGGGGGGGGGGTAAGGTTAGGCTGCTGGGAGGGAGGGTTAGGGCTAGGTAATTAGAAGGGCGGGTTAGGTTAGGTTGCGGGTTTTAGGTTTAGATGGTGAGGTACATGGGTTAGGGTTAGGCCAGTGGTTCCAAAACCTTTTTGAATTATGGCGCCCCGGAATATCATAATATTTTTCACAGCACCCCAAGGACACAAATTTCGGTACTTGTGGAGTATCACGGCTCCCATCGTATGGCATCGTATGCCATATGTAGTGGCATACGATGGCATACGATGCGATACGATTTTTACCGATTTTTGAGCATTTTTGCTCAAAAATCGTATGCGATCGCATCGGATGCCATACGATGGCATCCGATGCGATGGCACCCGATTACGATTTTTACCGATTTTTGAGCATTTATGCTCAAAAATCGTATGCGATCGCATCGGATGCCATACGATTTTGCACTGAAATGCATCGAAATGCATTGAAATGTGTATTAAACTAGTGAAATGCCCCCCAAATGCCATTTTTCATAGTGCACCCCCCCCACTATCAACGTCAACCCGAAGCGTGGCGAGCGCAGCGAGCCCGCGAGGGGCGGCAGTACGCGTCCTACGACCTTTTCATACCCCCACTATAAACGTCGGCGTGGAGTTGAGAATAGAATAGTGTGGCGAGCGCAGCGAGCCACCGAGCCCGAAGCGTGGCGAGCGCAGCGCGCCCCGCGAGGGGACGCGGATACCTTAACAGCTATATGCGTCCCCTCGCGGGCTTCACAGGTATCCGCGTCCCCTCGCGGGGCTCGCTGCGCTCACCACGCTTCGGGCTTGGTGGCTCGCCACGCTCGCCACACTATTCTATTCTCAACTCCACGCCGACGTGGATAGTGGGGGTATGAAAAGGTCGTAGGACGCGTTCCGCCACCCCTCGCGGGTTCGCTGTGCTCGCCACGCTTCGGGTTGACGTTGTTAGTGGGGGTGGTGCACTATGAAAAATGGCATTTGGGGGCATTTCACTAGTTTAATACACATTTCAATGCATTCTGATGCATTTCAGTGCAAAATCGGGTGCGATCGCATCGCATGCGATTTGATCGCATGTGATGCGATGCGATTTTTAGCATACGATCTGCATACGATGCAGGTCGTGGGAGCCGTGATACTCCACAAGTACCCAAATTTCTCATTGAGAAAGTCAGGAAAAGATGATTAAATTAAATAAATTGTGTTTATATCTCATCCTTGGGGTCAGTCATGTAGTAATGGACAGGATTCACATTTTGCCTGTTACATTGGTCATAAAGAATTTTAATTTGTCATAGACCTCCAATCCAAAGCACCTGTGCAGGTCCCCCAAAGCATCCCAGGGTTCCACGGCACAAGGTCTGGGAACAACTGGGTTAGGCACTAGCGGGAGGGTAGGGTTAGGCTGCAGGGAGGGAGGGTTAGGGGTGGCAAGGGGAGGTACGTAATATACTTACCTGACCCCAGTCAGCAATCTCTTCATCAGGATGCTGGTGTGGGTATTCTGAACACCAGCTTCCCCAGGGAGGTGTACCCAATGAAGTAGCGAGTGGGTATATAACTGAATGCACACTGCAAGCCGTATATTTATTATAATTAGAGAATAAAAACCAGTTGGAAGGAAAACAATTCCAAACTTCCGTTCAAACCATCCGGATGCATTGAATTGAATTTTAGCATCCAGTATACTTCACGTTTACAGTACATAGTTTATTGAATCCATCACCCCCTCTCTGGGTTTGTTCTATTAATTCTAGACCCACTATCGTCAAGGTGGAGGGATCATTATTATGGATTTTATTGAAATTTCTGGATACACTGTGTAAATTGTTGTGGTTTAGTATGTTTCTTCTGTGCTCCATAAATCGGACATGGAATGGTCTAATCGTCCGATGTATGGAAGATTGCAACCACATTTTAGCAAATATATAACATAATTTGAGTTACAATTCATAAATGACCTTAGGTTATACAGTTCCTCTGTAATGGGTAATGTAACAGTGTTAGTTTTTCTTGGAATATGGTGGCACATCGTGCATTGGTTTTTTCCGCACTTAAAGAAACCGTTTGGTTTTTGTGTTAGCCAACTGGTTCCATCAGTTTTCATTTCAGTTTTTTGACATGCATTCAAATGACTCAGCGCCAAAATTGTTTTAAGTGACCGATCTTTTCTATATATGACCTCAGGAAATTTTGGGAGCACATCACCAAGAATTTTATCTTGTTGAAGTATTCTATAATTTTGGGATATTATTTTCTTTATTGCAGGAGCTTGGTTGTTGAATTTGCAGACAAATGTTATATCTTCACTCTGACTAAGTTTGTCTGCTTTCGAGGCTTTTTTGGAAAGTACTGTAGTTCTTGTCTAATCGATTTTTGAACCTCTTCTAATGCTGAGTCTATCAGTGTATTGGGATAGCCTCTGTCTCTGAATGATTGTTTGAGATCATCGGCTTGTTTGTTAAAAGTGTTGTCACAGGTACAATTGCGTTTGAGTCGCATAAATTGGCTTTTCGGTATGTTTTGCTTCCACGGTAAGTGGTGTGCACTTGTATAGTGGAGATAAGAGTTATAACAAAGAAAGATACTGACAAACCCTTTGGCGCAGAAATAATGACTCTCTTTGGTGCTCTCGTACCCAAAAAGAGAGAGAGAACAACAATAGTGTAATACAGTCAAAACCAATGTGGTGAATAAGGGATTAATTCCATAGGTTGTGACTCGTACCATTCCAGGAAGTCTACTTTTTAGGGCAGACTGGTAATCGCATATTGGGGAGCGGTCACGTCACCACCAATCGTTACTTTTCCAATGGGTCCGATAATCATATAAGGATAAGAAAAAGCTGGTATAGTGAAAGTACCACTTTTATTACAATAAAGATAAGAGTTGGTATTAACAGATTTGATATAATTTTGAGAGACTATATGGTCTACATTTGATTGAAGAGTCAGATCCAAAAAATTAATAGTGCTGGTGTTATAAGTGTATGTGAAGGTTAAATTAAATGAGTTATTATTAATATGGGTGACAAATTGTGTAGCAGAGTGTAGGTCCCCATCCCAAATAATAAAAAGATCATCTATGTAACGGCCATAGAAGACCAGACTGTCACCCCAGCCGCCGCCCCATACATGGGTGTCTTCAACATCCCCCATGTATAGGTTGGCATAGCTGGGGGCAAACCTGGTCCCCACGGCCATCCCCTTCACCTGGAGAAAGACTTGGTCCAAAAAGAGAAAATAGTTGGGTGTGAGTATGAATTTGAAAGAATCAATTAAGAAGGTCCTATGCTTACAGCTGAGGTACACATCTATTTGTGACAGTCTCCTCTCTATCGCTCTGCATCCTAGATCGTGCGGGATGTTTGTATAAAGGGCACAGACATCTAGGGTCATAAATGCATATGTAGATTTCCAAGGAATGTTTTGAATTTTTGATAGGAGATCAGTCGTGTCTCTGATGTAGGATGAGGGAATGCAATGGGCAGTAAAATGTGGTGGTGATGGTGGGGGGGTGAGGTTGGTTCTGCTTTGGAAACTGAGAGACCCCAACATGGGTGGTGACCGAAAATATTGTGCCTTGAAGCGGCATGACCATAAATTTGCACATGCAAATGGGTACACCTGTGCATAGAGCACCTTAGCAATGTTTCAGGTGAGCTGCAGGATATACAGTACAGGGTTGCTCGACCTATATGACTTAAAAATGCAATACAACTGGATCCTGTGCAATCTTCCCTTGTGTGTGTGTGTGTGTAAGGAAGAAGTCTCCGAGAGGCACGTGCTAATTGAATGTGATTTAATGGTGTTCAATATAGTGACAATACTAATGGTTACAATAATCTGATCACTTGGTGCAATAAACTATGGCCCTTATTCTGGTTGAATCGCAAGGCTGCAAATTTGCAGCCTTGCGAGTCCCCCAAATGCCGTCTGCCATTCACCGGTTCGCCCGCCACCTTGCCGCACGGCGGGTTCGCCCGCATGGCTGTGAATGGATATTTAACATAAACATCCATTTGCAGCCCATGGGGAAAGACCCACATCATTCGATGGTCACCAACCATCGAATGATGTGGAGGGTGCATGCATATCTGACCGACCATCGAATGATGTGGAGGGTGCATGCATATCTGACCGACCATCGAATGATGTGGAGGGTGCATGCATATCTGAGTGACTCTCAGGTCCCTTAGATATGCGTGCACACTCGACAGGAACTGGGCGGCGAGCTGACACCCGGTGATGTCGTTTTCCCGCCCCCCGTGCCCGTGTCACTGGGCAATTTCCATGGGAGCGCCCAGTGTTGCCCATGAAACGCTGGGTGTTCCAATGGCCGATCCCCCCTGCCCGCAGTCTGGGGTGCATGCGCCGGCAGACACTCTGTTTGCCATGGCCGCACACACCCGGCAAATGCACATGCACAGAAATGCGCATGTGCATTTAAAAAACATTGCGGTCGCATGCGAATTTGCATGTGAGCGTGAGAGCCAGAATATCCCCCTATGTGCATAGAGAATGAAGTAAACAATAATGCACCAAAGACTGCTGCCCCCCTCCTCTGCACTCACTGGCCCTATCTGAATGTCTACCGGGAGTAAGAGCTGCACTTTGCATGTCTGGATTGGCTGGCACTGCAATAGGTATTCTGTCTGCTGCGTGCCGTCCCGTGCAACCTATTAGCCAGATGCAGGTGTGGTGGTTGAGTGGCGCTGCCACAGAAGGGTCACTGCACTCTGAGCAGTAGCATGGCATGCACAACCATAGATATGACCCTTTCTACCAGTCTGCATGGATTCAAATGTGTCCTTAGAATCTTGGATCATGTTCTCTCTCCTGAACTTTTTTGTAGCTTAACCAGTTTACACCCACACTCTGCTGGACTGCAAGCGCCTTCCACCAGTATAATAACAATAAGACAACATACAACTGCACTCGACATCATTGTCATTATAAAAAACACATCACAGCTACTGCAGTTGGGCATTCAAACTCCAAACCCCATGCATCCTAGTCACACACACAGTAAGTACTGTATGTTGTATGTTCACAATGATATTGATGACTTTTACTGACTTAATTCCCATTATTAAAATACACAACACCCCAAGCAAACAAATTGAACAACAATCCTCTTATACCATAGCAATGCACTTAACTATGTACTATAGCAATGTAAGTGCACCTTGTCAAAAATAATAATAATCACTTTTATATATAATGTAATGTGAGTTATTATTATTATTATTATTATTATTATTATTATTATTATTATTATTATAATTATAATAATAATAATAATAATAATAACTAGTTTAGTGTTAACTCTAGCTTTTACAGCAGGCAAGGCATCGGGGGGTGGACCGGGCTCGCCGACGTCACAGCTGGGGGGCGGTCCCGGGCCACTGACGTCACAAGAGGGGCGTGCCCGGGCCTCCACCATCATCAAAGGGGGTGGGGCCGGCCGCCGCCGTCATCAAAGGGGGCGGGCCCGGCCGTTGCCGTCACCAAAGGGGGCAGGCCCGGCCCTTCCGAAGTCGGGGAAGCGCCGGGGAAGCTGCCGGGGAAGCGCCGTCTATGGCGACGCTGGGCTTCCCCGTGAGGCTATTATTAGAGGAGCGCTACTAAATGGGCAGGCCGCATTTTGCCCTTTAAAAATAAGACGCAAAACAGCGGGAACACTATAGTTTACATACTATAGTCAGAATTACTAGGCATACAAATAGCTATGCAAACAGGAAATGTGTTAACCATCTAACTATGGTACATTAGGTTGAGAGTTTAAGTAAATGTGAGTTTAAAATACAGGGGGATATAAGTGAAAGTAATTATTGGGAAGATGCATATACTGTACCTCATGACATGGCTAAGCTCACTAAAGGGAGCCGCTGACAAATAACTCACATGTTGGCAGAAGTGTGCCGATCATGGACAGACTGTGCTCGGGGGGGTTGGCCCATCTGGAATTTGCCACACGACCCGTCTAGCCCTCTTGCTGCTGACCATAACCATCCCTTTATGTGCACAGTCTACCCATCCTCTTAGCTACCTTCATCAGGAAAATGTATTGTGTGGCACAGCACAAGTTATTTGCAGCTGATTCCATGAACTTGACAATGGGATGAGTGTACTCCAACAGTCACCACAGTTCAGAGATCAGCAGCCAGTACAATAGGACATCACTGGGATGTGGGGGAATCTCAGGATGAATTTATAGCTGACAGGGGGGGGGGGGGTAAGGTTAGGCTGCTGGGAGGGAGGGTTAAGGCTAGGTAATTAGAAGGGCGGGTTAGGTAAGGTTGCGGGTTTAGGTTTAGATGGTGAGGTACATGGGTTAGGCCAGTGGTTCCAAAACCTTTTTGAATCACGGCACCCCGGAATATCATAATATTTTTCACAGCACCCCTAGGACACAAATTTCTCATTGAGAAAGTCAGAAAAAATGATTAAATGAAATAAATTGTGTTTATATCTCATCCTTGGGGTCAGTCATGTAGTAATGGACAGGATTCACATTTTGCCTGTTACATTGGTCATAAAGAATTTTAATTTGTCATAGACCTCCAATCCAAAGCACCCCAGGGTTCCACGGCACACAGTCTGGAAACCACTGGATTAGGCACTAGCGGGAGGGTAGGGTTAGGCTGCAGGGAGGGAGGGTTATGGGTGGCAAGGGGAGGGTATGTATACTTACCTGACCCCAGTCAGCAATCTTTTCATCAGGATGCTGGTGTGGGTATTCTGAACACCAGCTTCCCCAGGGAAGTGTACCCAATAAAGTAGCGAGTGGGTATATAACTGAATGCACACTGCAAGCCGTATATTTATTATAATTACAGAATAAAAACCAGTTGGAAGGAAAACACAGCACATAAATGTCAGAAATGTCTTCAGTTTGACGTGAATTACAGCTCATATTCCAATAATATTTGGTTTGAAGACAATGCAGGAATAATTGTCTATCAGCCATTCTTCATATAGACCGTAAAATGACAGTCCGGAGATGAAATAACCGTGGATGCTCCGTCTGCTCGGCCTGATTACCAAAATAGGGACCTTTTATCGCAGACAAATGACCCGGGCTGCACTTCTCTGGGATGTGTAATTGGCGCGCACAGTATTGATTTTCTCCCGTAAATTACACCTGCAAAACCTAAAGCTAAATTTAGAATTTAAATTGCTACTTTATGCAAACAGCGGCAAATGGGCAAAATATAAATGAAAAAGAAAAGGTTATATTTAAATAAAGTATAAATTGTTTGCTTATTTTGTACTATTTGGCCAATCCTTTAGATGCCTCTATGTAATTAATGTGAGCCCAGCGTTAGATGTAGACAATTCTCCAGAAAGCCAATGGCCAGAATATTACATCTAATATACAATGGAAACATTGGGTCTTATGTAATTATTTTTAGTTTTTAATGTCCATGAGCGCAACAGTTGAGGCAGCCATGTTGGGCGCGCTATGAAGGTGGCACTGAGGCCATATATAGGAAAAATGGACACAATTCATTTATGAGATAACCTCTATGAAATGATCAACACGCAGTACAACCTGCCCATGGAGGATATATCTTTGGCCGCCATCTGGGGCGCACTCCATAAGTTGGCACTGGCAGGGTCCGCAAATAATAGAGGTATAGGCTATTCTGCATTGGGGGTTAAGGAGGAAAATACAAGAGCAGGGCTATGCCGTCCCCTTTGATTGTTCCTCTTTCCCCACATGTTAAAAAGAGAATGAGTCGCTATCAGCTGTGGCTCCAGGAGAGGGGCTGTGGCACAGATTAAAATTCAAATAGGGGAGCCACACCCACTGCCACCAACTGTCATTCCAAATTGAGTCACTGGCAGTGGGTAGAGCTACCCTTATTTAATTTTTAACTGTGCTGCAGGCCTACCTCTGGAGCCACCATTGTTTGCTATACAGTATATATATATATACTACATAATAGTCCATTTAAAACAGAAATCCTACAGGAAAAGGCCGGAAAGAAGATGCAAGAGGATGGGAGTGGGGCTGGAAAATTTAGGCCACACCCCCTCATGGGTAAAATAGAAAACTGCACTCAAATAAAGAGGGGGTGGGGCCAGGGGCATAACTAGATATTCATAGGCCCCGAAGCAAAAGTTTGTAAGGGCCCCCTATTTAACAACTGATGGTGATAAATATATTTAAAACATATTACTTAAACAGCAAAGATGTGCCCCCTGCAGCTCTGGGCCCCATGGCAGCAGCACCCCGTGCACCTATGGTGGTTAAGCCCTTGGGTGGGGCCAAATAATGTTATAATCAATAAGCCCTTCCTCTTTTTATCATTAAGGCTCCAAGGAAACAGCAACTGTGAAATCAATAGGCCATACCTACCCAGTTCTAGGGGTGAGCGGATAGAGGAGTGGAGCAAGGAGGGGGGCATCAGGAGGTAAGCAGAAAGAAAGAAGGTGGGGTGCGGATAGAAGAGGAATGCAGGTGGATGCAGGAGATTTACCCCTTTACTCATTGAAGCCAGGAGTGCCACCCGAATTTCAAGAGCCTCTCAGCTTATCCAGGACAATAGGGAAGTATGCAATAGGTGTATTTAATAACTGCAATACAGTATATTACTTTTCATACTACATTTATATTTAAGAAATACATTTACTGTATAAAGAAATCTCTCAACTTAAAGTTTAAACAAACATGAAGGAGAAATAAATGCCTTTGTTTCTGTCATCACATCTCTTTTGGTGACACATGCGCCTTAAATAAATAATGAAATAAGCAAGCAGGCCGCAGTATTGGGGATAGATCCATTTGTAGGTCGATATGTAGCAGCCTGCAGTTCTTCATCGCCGCCATGCACCGTGTCACATGACACACTTGTGTGGTCTCTCCAAACAAAGGAATTATTCCCCTTCCAAATCAATTGTTACCTACAATATGTGCTCTATATAACGTACACAGACAGCCGGCAATAGACGGAGGAGGTTTGTGGCTAGTACATGAGAGTTCAGGCGGTTAGTTATTTCTTCGGAGAATCATCTGACTGTGGGATCTATCTTCAGGGGTTTTATGACGGAGTGTCAGATGTAATACATAGCAGCACTGATAGATTAAACCGAACAGTACAGGGAACTGCCAAGGAACATCTCGCTGATAAGTTGCAAACAAAGAGTGGAAGTTGCCGACGGGAATATGATCTAGCACTTTAATGAATGCTGGCTTGGAGATTCGAATTCTGGTGTTTACATAACACTTCATCAGGACGGTCAGGATACACTACAATAGAAGAACTGAACAGAGAAACATCTCTGCGTTTATTACCGCGGTTCCCCCGTTTGATCTATTTCTTTATCGACTACAAGAAAATGTACAACAGCCGGCGCAAATAACCACAATGCTACATGCGCTGTATACGACTGCAACTTGAGGCGTAGAAGATGAGCATAAATTGCTGGTGCTGTAGTTAGTAAGAAGCGCCGGTACTTGTGAGTTATCCGGGCGTCCGATTTTTAAATCGGGTCGGATCGGGACATCGCATCGCATCGCATGCGACCATCGGATGCGATGCGATGCGATGCGATGTGATGACCCGATTTTTCCATAGGAATCAATGTTAAAATGGACTGAGTCCATTTTAACATGGAATTCAATGGGAAAAAGGGGTCCTTTTCATACCCCTACTATCCAAGTGGGCATGGAGTTGGATATAAACCTGTGGCGAGCGTAGCGAGCCACCGAGCCCGAAGCGTGGCGAGCGTAGCGAGCCCCGCGAGGGGCCACGGAATACCGTCCCCTCGCGGGGCTCGCTTCGCTCGCCACGCTTCGGGCTCGGTGGCTCGCTACGCTCGCCACAGGTTTATATCCAACTCCATGCCCACTTGGATAGTAGGGGTATGAAAAGGACCCCTTTTTCCCATTGAATTCCATGTTAAAATGGACTCAGTCCATTTTAACATTGATTCCTATGGAAAAATCGGGTCATCGCATCCGATGGTCGCATGCGATGCGATGCGATGCGATATCGTATCGCATCGCATCTGATTGTATGCCTTAACTTAAGGCATACAATCAAAAAATCGGACGCCCGGATAACTCACAAGTACCGAAGCGCCGGTCTTGGCGGGTGTGAATCATAGTGTCGACAGTGTCTAGGTTGACAGTCAAATAGTCGACTATGGTAGGTCGACAGGCTCAAGGTTGACATGGACAAATTTCGACATATACTAGGTGGTTGACAAAGAGGTTAATACAAACAATAGGTCAATGTGACAATGGTTGACAAATGAAAAGGTTGACATGAGTGTTCATGTTTTTTTCTGTCAATGTAGACATGCGTCAACATGGACAGCCGATTATTGTAACACGCCTCGCTCGCATAACTTTGGGACAGGTGCACTACTGCTGTGTTCGGCAATCTTTACCATTTGTTGTCCTTGTGTATCATAAAGTATGAAATAGTCCAAAGAAAGATTTTTTTTTTTAAACTCATGTTGACCTTTTCATGTGTCGACATATTGCTTGCGTCAACATTTGGTCAATGTCAACCTAGTGCCTGTGACAATCAACCTAAACACTGTTGTCCTATTATCCAGACAATGGTCTGGGCATAGGCGCATGAAATGTCGTGGGGATATAGTGATTACGTCAAGATAAATAGTGTTTACATTCATAACGTCAACACCGAGTCAGTAGTTATGATGCTGACACACAACAGGCAGGAAACAGGACACAAAAATGACAGCAAATGGGCAGAATTTTCTCAGGAACCGTACAGGAAATCACTGAGGCTATATCGCTGGAATATGGTTTGAGAGGCAGAGATTATTTTAAGGGGAGGTCCATTCAAGTTGGATACCAAACACATTGACAGTCATCAATGTAAGATGATCAGCAGTTCAGACCTCCAATTAGTGGATAATACATAAGAACGTGATTAAGGAATTGCTGACATACTGTAAGTCAGGACCCTACTTGAGAGTATTCAATGGGATAGGTCACACGAAGGTTATACAGAAAGCAAGAAGCACTGAGTAGTACTGAGCGATGAACATAAAAAGTAGGATAATCATGTTTCATGTATAATAGTAACATAGTAACATGTAATGAAAAGAATAATAGTCAATCAAAACTCATGGTCAGGGCAGGTGGCAAACGAGGATAATTAATAAATTAAGGTTGCGGTAACTGAAGATTCTAAATGAAAATAGGGGTCACAAACCCAGATTATGGCAAACAGGAGACAGGAAAAGACAGGGTGCAAATACAGTATCTTCATGAGACATGTTAAATATCAAGTCAAGAAAATGGAAACTAATGGAAGCAAACACTTTACTGTATCTCGTGTGTCACTACTGATGTAAGGATGAACATAAAGCTTCTGCTTTTTGTGGGGCGTGGTAATTCACAGTGAACCCCAGATGAGAGAGAATCCAAGTGTCCAATGCCATGGAATACGTTTGGAAGCATCCGTTGTACAGCAGGAAAGAGACTCTGGCCCTTATTCTGATCGGTGCGGCCCGATCAGAAATATGCGGTGATGTCCGTCTTGGCGAATCCCCGCCTTCCATACGGATCGCCACCTCCGTCCGTATGCGGATATGTGACGGTCCGCATGAATGTGGACGGGGATACGCCTCCTCCATGGTGGGAGCAGCCCCTGCATTCGATGGTCGCCGAACATCGAATGCAGGGCCGCACGCTCCACCAGGTCCCGCCACACAAGACCACACGGACACTTGTCCGTGTGAAATCATGTATGGGGGCGGGCAGCTGACATCCGGCGATGTCAGATGCCTGCCCCGTACCCACGCGTCACGGCCTCATTACCATGCATACGCCCCGCGTTTGCATGGGAACGCCCATGAAACGCGGGGCGTATGCATAGGGTAATGAGGATAAGTAGCCCCTCACGCCCCTCTACGCCCCCTGTGCGGCGTATAAAGAATCCGTGCGGCGAAATCGCCTGCACATGCGCAGAGTGACCTCTGCACATGCGCAGACGATAAACATCGGCGGGCCGTACGCAAGCGGGAATATCCGCACCGATCAGAATAAGGCCCTCTGTGACACTACGTTGATAATGATAGATACATAAAGAACCCATCCTTTTATGTACAATGTTATTATGTATCACAAAATGTAAAGTGGCAAATAGTTGCTAGCTGGCTTGAAGGTCTATGGTAATGATGGATTGCACGTAGAAATAAATAAAATATGCTAGACAAGTCGGCCTACAATGTATAGAAATACCTATTTTGCCATATTGTGTGCAGATGTTGTTGTACTACTAAGAACCACACTACTGCCCATACATCTGCCCCATACATCTGCTTGCCCTATTACTATTGTTCTAACATTATATTACACCTGCTGACAAGCAACATGCTAGTTTTATTTCAGATGGGATGTTGCTGAGCAGCCAATCATAAAATCTCTCTTATCTTCTAGAAGTGCTAGATAAATACAGTAAGAAGTAGATTCTGATTGGTTGCCCATAGCAACAGCCCATGTGAAACAGAAGTCCCGTCTTAGTAAATTCCCCCCTTTGAAATACATGAGGGGTATTCAATTATTTGCAAGATTAAGCAAGGTTAGAGAACGTGATCACCTCACGGCCAGTTTGGACACACCGCAGTTATGTGCTCTCCTGATACCCGAATTATCTCATTTCAAAAGTAGTTGAAGGATTTTCAGAGCAAAAAACACAGCAGCACATAAAAAAATACAAAAATGATACTCACCTGTCCAGGAGGTCTCCTAGTCGTGTCCCCCCCCCCTCCCCCCCTCATATTCTCACTGGGGAGGGCGCTGCTGTGAGTCAACAATCAAGAGTTTGACATGCAAAGGGTCAAAAGGGTTAAAAAGTCGACATGGTCAAAAAAGTCAACATCCAAAAGGTTGGCTGGATTTTTTGGAGTTTTTCATACTTAGGCATAGAGGGAGAATCGAATAGTGTGCTGTGCGTAGCGGGGCGCCGTGCCCTAAGCATGGCGAGCAAAGTGAGCAATGCAAGGGTAAACTTTACTCTAATTAATGGTCCACGTCGACAGGTGTGGACATTGACCCTAATAAATGCAAAAAAACTCACGTCAACCTTTTTGATGGACGACCTTTTGATTGTCCACCTTTTCACCATGTTGACCTTTTGGGCCAATCGACCTTTATGCATGTCGGCCTTTTAACCCTGTTGACCTTTTGCATGTCGACCTACTGACTCTCTCTCTCTCTCTCTCTAGACACTGAAGATCTATCAATCCACAACCAGATATTTATCCTTTCATTTTGATAACATTTTTGTTTTCCAAATTCAGTTTCACTCTGATCTTCAGGTCTCATTCCTTGTTTGTTTGTATAGCTACCCCTGGAAACGTTACTTCTCCCCGATGTGAAATGATTTATAGACTATTTACACAGTGGGATCCCGCAGCCGTCTGTGAAGTTGAATATTGAGAATTTTTTTTGTAGAATTCAGGAATTCATTTCGAAAGAAAAACAGAAAGAATCAATACAATTTCATTAAAAGGATTGGTGAAAGTTCCGAAAGTCACATTGCCCTTCACAAAGTTGTAAATAGACAGAAAACATCATGTTAAGGACAAAATAATTCGGACCATTGCTATTCACTGAAATGAATTGTGATTAGGGATGCCAATCCCGGGGCATTTTTTCAATTCCGGGATTAAAAAATGCTAAATCCCGGGATTCCTGGGATCCCGGGATTGGCATCCCTAAAGGCATGTCGAATACAAATCCCCACACAGTGGGTTTGGAGGTGCACGGTGCCTCCCGGCAAGTGCACCTCCTCCTTAGCAGACAGCAAGCAGAGGAGAAGAGGCAGGCAGGCGGAGGAGAAGAGTCGGACGGGCGGAGGAGAGTGGAAGGGGACGGGCACAGGAGCAGAGGCTGCATCAGAGTGGGTGGTGACGGTGTGGCCTGCGCAGTGTGACCTCTAATGTCACGCTACGCAGGCCGCACGCCGGGGTCGGGATTCGGGAACAGCCGGGCAGTGTCTGATTGGCCACCCTAATTGTGATCCAAAATATTTTTTTTAAAAATATTAATTAGGGGAAACTTTTAAATCAGCAGCCGTTACTGGATGTACTGGATACATACTGTAGTTTATTTAACAGCCCTAGGGAGGGATGCTCTAACATCCACGCCTGCCCTTTGCCGCACATCGCTGACATGATTATCGCATATGCTCTAACAAATGCGATAATTATGGCAAAGGACAGCTCTTGCGTTAAGCGGGTCCCGGCGGCTCCCCCCTTCCTCCCTTACCCAGCTTGTGCTGCTGCTGTGGGGGGCTGGCTCTCCTCCTCCTCCTCCTCCCTGTACCCGAAAGAGGATTACAGTCCTGGGAGGAGGTCACAGGTCCGGAACTGGGTTTTTACGGCACTTTTCCTTTAGAGAATCTGCCCCCTAATGTCCTATTTTGCCACACAAGCTATAAGTAATAAATAATGAGACCAAACACAGCTATTGGTGAATGGGGATTAGATGGTAAAATTGTACTTAGAAATTTGTTGAATAGATACTACAATATTGCCACCCATCATAATACTTAATAGAACACGAAGGGGACCTTCTTCCAGCACATCAGGTTTGTAATGCCTCCAATGACACCATCATCTATTGATAGATGGTTCTGCCGAACCCAGTAGAGTAAATCAGCCAAACTGATGCATCAAGGGGCGAGCACCTCAAAACCTACATCACACTGCTACAGACCGCCATTTCTTCCCAACATAAAGTTTCCCAGAAAGACCCACCACAGCGAAAAAGTTGACAAAGGTCAACATGAAAATGGCTGAAAAAAGACGTTAGTCCATCGAGTTCAAACTATCTGACTTGTAACTACTGACTTGAATAAGTCATATCTATAGGATTCCCTTAGTGGCCAAAAATGCATCCAGTTTTTATTTAAATTCAACATGAGTTTTAGTACATGGACCCCAATTAAGGTACTGAGGGGTAGATTTATTAAGCTAGGTGAAGAGATACAGTGCCTGGTTTTTATCACTGGTCAATAAGCTCCTACCTGTCATTTTTCAAACCAGGGGACAGATTCTCTAAGCTTCAAAAGTAATAAAATGGAGAGTGATAAAAAGCCAGCCAATCAGCTCCTTTCTGACATTTTTCAAACACAGTCTGTGACATGGCAGGTAGGAGCTGATTGGCTGGTGGTTTATCACTCTCCATTTTATCACTTTTGAAGCTTAGAGAATCTGTCCCCAAGCCTGTAATTTCACAGTTAGGAGCTGTTTGGCCAGTGATAAAAAACAGACACTTTGGGGTAGATTTATCAATGTTGCCTTAAGGTTCCTTATGGGCGCAGGTTCGCTTCACCACTTTATCATGGTGAAGCTCCCCTGCAATTCGCCCAAATGTATCAATAGAGTGGCCTTCGTTATGGGAGTGCGTTATCCCCTGGTGCCGGGATACGCTGCCTCCCATAATGTTTCCTGCGCTCCCGTCTGGCTGTGTAATCTGCGCTTGCACCGGATAATTTTTCTCGCAAAACGTACCCGGCACATGCGCAGTTTTCCATGTTAGGCGCCGCTTGTTGTCTCCAGTGGCTTCAGATTGAAACTGCGCATGTGCCGGGTAATGTTCGCCGGGGATGCTGTGTACCTGGCGCATGCGCAGTTTGAATTTGAAGACGCCTGAGACCAACAAGTGGCGCTGACTATGAAGCAGGAGACCCACATTGCCAGAAGAAGATGGCGATCTGGGACGGGGCTCCATAAAGAACGAAGCCCCACATCGCAGGATCATACATAAGGTAAGGCGCAGGCGCTCTTTTTAAAATAACGTCGCTGCGCTATCCCTCCTGCCAAGCAGCCCCGCCTGTTTAGAAACATAAAATTTGACGGCAGATAAGAACCACTTGGCCCATCTAGTCTGCCCCTTTTTTAAACATGTTACCTCAAACCATATTTGATCCTTATTTTTTTGTAAGGATATCAATATGCCTATCCCAAGCATGTTTAAATTGTACTACTGTATTTGCGTCTACCACCTCTGTTGGGAGGCTATTCCACTTATCTACTGCTCTTTCTGTGAAGTAATTCTTCCTACCATATTTCCCCTGAATCTTCCTCCCTCTAGTTTCAGTGCATGTCCTTGTGTTCTGTTGCTCCTCTTCCTGTGAAGAATGTCTCCCACCTGTACCTTCCTCCCTCTAGTTTCAGTGCATGTCCTCGTGTTCTGTTGCTCCTCTTCCTGTGAAGAATGTCTCCCACCTATACCTTGTTATAACCCTTGATATATTTGAAAGTTTCTATCATGTCCCCCCTTTCCCTTCACTGCTCTAAAGTATACATATTAAGATCTTTTAGTCTTTCCTGGTACGTTTTGTGATGTAGGCCATGCACCATTTTAGTTGCTCTTCTTTGTACAGTCTCTAATGTATTTATATCCTTCTGGAGATATGGCCTCCAGAACTGAACACAATACTCTAGGGGCCTTATTCTGATCGGTGCGGCCCGATCAGAAATATGCGGTCATGTCCGTGCAGGCGAATCCCCGCCTTCCATACGGATCGCCACCTCCCTCCGTACGCGGATATGTGGCGATCCGCATGAAATTGGACGGGGATACGCCTCCTCCGTCTTGGGAGCAGCCCCTGCATTCGATGGTCGCCGAACATCGAATGCAGGGCCGCACGCTCCACCAGGTCCCGCCACACAAGACCACACGGACACTTGTCCGTGTGAAATCATGTATGGGGGCGGGCAGCTGACATCCGGTGATGTCAGATGCCCGCCCCCTACACACGCATCACGGCCTCATTACCATGCATACGCCCCGCGTTTGCATGGGAACGCCCATGAAACGCGGGGCGTATGCATAGGGTAATATGGCTAAGTAGCCCCTCACGCCCCTCTACGCCCCCTGTGCGGCGTATAAAGAATACGTGCGGCGAAATCGCCTGCACATGCGCAGAGTGACCTCTGCACATGCGCAGACGATCAACATCGGCGGGACGTCCGCATGCGGTAAAATCCGCACCGATCAGAATAAGGCCCTAAATGAGGTCGTACCAATGACCTATACAGTGGCATTATTACTTCTTTCTTTCTACTGCTGATACCTCTCCCTATGCAACCAAACATCTGTCTTGCCTTCTTCATTGCTTTGTTACATTGCCTACCTGCTTTTAAGTCACCTGAAATAGTGACACCTAGATCCCTCTCTTCCTCAGTAGTTTCCATTATAGTGCCATTTATACTATATTTAGTCTTTGGATTTCTGAGACCCAAGTGCATGATTTTGCATTTTTTGGCATTAAACTGTAGTTGCCATGCTCTTGACCATTCCTCTAATCTACCTAGATCTTCAATCATTTGTTTTACCCATCCTGGTGTGTCTACCCTGTTGCATACCTTTGTGTCATCTGCAAAAAGGCACATTTTACCCTCAATTCCATTTGCAATATCACCAATAAAGATATTAAAAAGCACCGGTCCAAGTACAGATCCCTGGGGTACTCCACTTGTAACCTTTCCCTCCTTTGACTGTACTCCGTTTACTACAACTCTGTTTTCTGTCCTGCAACCACGCTCTTATCCATTCAACTATCGTAGAATCCAATCCCAAGCTTTCAAGTTTATTTAACAGTCTGCGATGTGGGACAGTGTCAAAAGCTTTACTAAAGTCTAGATAAGCTACATCTACAGCCCCACCTTGATCTATTACTTTAGTCACCCAGTCAAAAAAGTCAATAAGATTTGTTTGACATGATCTTCCCCCAGTAAACCCATGCTGTTTTGGATCCTGTAAATTGCTGGTTTTGAGATATTCTACAACTCTTTGTTTTAAGAGTGTTTCCATAAATTTCCCTACTACTGATGTAAGGCTCACTGGTTAATAGTTGCTTACCTCTTCCTTGCTTCCACTTTTGTGCAGTGGGACCACATCAGCTGTTTTCCAGTCCTCTATGGTTACTCCAGTAGCTAGTGACTGGTTGAATAATTCTGTTATTGGTTTTACTAGCTCCCCTTTAAGCTCTTTTAGTATCCTTGGCTGTATCCCATCTATCCCCATTGATTTACCCACTTTCAGTTTTGAGAGTTCTGTGAGGACTTTCTCCTCTGTAAATGTACTTGTCTCTCCTTCAGTTTTCTGACTGTTTAACACCCGCATGCCGGGTGTCAAAGATCAGGGGAAGCGCTATCCCCTGCCATAAAGCATGGGGATAGCGCATAAATCCCCTAATCAAAGTTTAATAAATCTACCCCTTTATCACTTCACCAAGCTTAATAAATCTGGCCCTCATTTCCATCACATGACTAGCTTTGACCCTTATTCTCCTGGCAAGAATTACCTTTCCCAGTCATAGTCCACGTTAATGGTAAAGTATTAAAAAGTAAAAAAAAAAAATCATTTTGACCATACAGGTATGCTGTGTTGACCTCCTTAGCAGGTCGACCTTTTGCATGCTGACATTTTGACACTGTCAACCTATCACATGTCGATCATTTGGGGTAGACCTGTTGACTGACTATCTAGACCAGGGGTCAGGGAAGTTTATTACCTTTTACCCCACAATATATTTAGATACACCAATGTTACCCCTTTGATTTGAAAGGAAGGAAATCATATGATTGTAATACACACTGTACCCCCAGACACTGATGATATATCCTGCTAGTACAGTACACAGCCTGGTAGCCATTGATGATGATGACGATGATGGTGGTTACCATGTATGGATGTATGGCTGTGTGTGGTAAAAGAATTGGTACAACACAGCAGCCATACATGGTAATCATCATCACTGGCTTTTATTTGCGGCCGACGGGATGAAGGGAGCAGAGCGGGGGACACAGGGAGCAGAGCGTGGACATTACTTTCTGCAAACATGTGGTCATCCTTTACTAATTTAGCATTTCCTTGTATTCCAATGTACTGTCACTGTCTGTGTTTTTGGAGTGTATACATTGATCACCTTACCAAACATGTAGACGACATATGTTTGGGGTCTCTTGAGCTGATGCTGGGGTCCCTCAGACTGTCGTGATTTCTCTCCCGGTTCCGGCCCTCCTGGGTGAACAGGAGGTTCACCGGTAGCAGCAAAGACGGACACAAGGCTATGACGCCGCTGTACTCTCAATGCCCAGTGGAGGGCTGGGGGAGCTGGGGCTATGGTTGCCAGAAGATGCACACTGAGTGGTGCTGCCCGCTCGCCACATCCATGTGGGAGGTGCATTGTGGAGAGAGAGCACACTGGGGCCAGGTGCAGTGGACAGGCCCAGCCGGGAACATCGCTGCTTCCCCACCTCATCACCGGCCATTATCATGGTAGCAGGCCGCTGGTAGGCTGATAGACTGCCATTCTCAGGAAACAAGTAGCCTGTTATGCCGTGGTTACTAATTTTAAAGTTTTCAATGTAGCTGTGGGACGGGCAGTGGTATGGCGTACCGGCTGCCAATCTATTAACAGTACGCCATACCACCATACTTTTACCTCTGGTAATGCATCTACCTTTTACACATCACTGAATGTTTTTATTTATATTTCCTCAGCTGCTGCGCCACGGCTACGGCTCCACCATAGAGGTGTACAGAGGAGACACAGAGGAGGACGACACACACATTATGGACATTCCCATGGATCTGCAGGCATACTGTATGTGGGTTAAGTGTACAGTGTTGTCACATAACATTACTTACACTACAATTGTGACATTACAGAAACCTATTTGGGACACAGTCATATCCGGGAATATTGTGTAGTGTCCTACTTGCAGCACTAGATTGAATTGAGCCACTCCTGAAGGCAGCTGTCAGCAAGCATGGTTTTCATCTACACTTGCGTTGCTAGGTGACCCAAATTCATCGGGACAGTATTATGGGCCTTATTCAGACCTGTTTACTAGTCAGAGTATAATCGCTGCTTAGTGAGCAGGTGAATACCCACCCCTCCCGCCGACAGAATCTGCTCACTAGCATCAGGGCCGGCGCCACCACTAGGCAGCTCTAGGCATTTGCCTAGGGCGCCGGCCACTGGAGGGCGGCAGTTCGCCCCTCACCCCCAGCATGTAGGATAAGCGTAGGTGCTGGAGCGGGCAGGGGTGTCTGTGCCGCGGGGGTACCTGCGGCGCTGTGTATAAAGCTGGCGGCGGCGGGGTACCTGCAGTGAATAGAAAATAACTAGCGCTATGCGGCGGCATGGGAAGCGGTGCTGGGTTTGAAAACACTTGCCGCACACTGATTGGCTGAGATTCCCGCGCCGCCGCATAGCCCAGCGGGTAGCGCTAGTTATTTCTTAATCACTGCAGGGACGCCAATGCCGCCAGCTTTATACACAGTGCCGCAGGTACCCCTGCGGCATGGACGGACACTCCTGTCAGACGCCGGCACGGACTCCCCTGCCCGCTCCCCGATTTTTGTTATCTTTTTAGGGCCTTCTCATGTGCTGTTACCCACGCCACCTCCCCCTGCCACCCCCTACAATACCTCTAGTTCCACCAACTCCTGTGCAGGTGTCATATGCATTGTGGTAGCAGGAACCATTCCACCTCCAGAGAAGCTGCGGACGTCACCTCCCACCCACCAGCGCAGTATTCTGAGGGTGAAGGAGCTGGCCATGTCCCTCTCCAATTTTTACATGGATTACATGTTTGTCGCACGTTTGGGGGGTAATGCAGGCTGCATTCCCTGTCACGAAAACATGTACCGCTGCTCGCCCCGCCACTCAGCCCCCATTCGTTCACCGGACCATGCACGTGTACCGATCTACAGAGCAAGGTTGCTTGCATATTAAAAATACATTATTCTATATTGTTTCAGAAGGTGCGTCTCGCATTTCAGACAAATTTCAGCACGATTTGCAAATTTTTTTACTTTGCGCGCCATTGCTCCGAAACTACAAATGCCACAGGAGTGATAGCTCATTTGAAAGGGCTTAAAAGGGCCTCCCTGTAATGCTATTGATCTACTGTACTCTGAACATGTTAGAAGCAGCTGCGCTATGTCGCTAGGCTTGATCTGGAGCACAGGACCCAGCAGATAGAATACTGTATATTGACTCCCACAGTAATGATGCAGCAATTACTGGTGTGTAGGAATGAGCAGCAGGGAGAGTTTACCAGTCACGTTGGTATGCCGGAACAGGCATGCCCCCCTTCCCAATCCGATACCCCTGAGTACAACTGAAAAAAAAACATATCCACTTTGGAGGGTTTTCATTGTATGTCGATATGTACCTCAATCGGATGGTGTTACGGTTATCATTACTGCCTCACAGCGCTGAGGTCATGGGTTCGATTCCCACCATGGCTCTAACTGTGTGGAGTTTGTATATTCTCCCCATGCTTGCGTGGGTTTCCTCCGGGTACTCCGGTTTCCTCCCACAATCCAAAATATACTGGTAGACTAATTGGCTCCCAACAAAATTAACCCCAAAATGTCTGTGTGTGCGTGTACATGTGGTAGGGAATATAGATTGTAAGCTCCACTGGTGCAGGGACTGATGTGAATGTTCAAATATCCTATGTAAAGCGCTGCTGAATATGTGTGCGCTATATAAGAAACTGCTAATAAATAAAAATAAATAAATAACAATCGTGTCTAAAGGTCGAATAAACTAACACTGGTATTGATCAGGCCCCGCTAAGCTCCAAGAGCCGAATTACTGCCATTGTACTTTCCTAAAATACCGAACCACCCTGCAAACTAATTGAATTCCCCTACTGAGCATCGCAGAACCATTGGAGGCAACTATAGTACATGCAAAGAAAAGAGATTTGTTCCAATGCTAATAATTCCAAAACGATCTAGAAACTGGAACGGTGAAAACTTTGTCCGTAATGAACAGAAAAAAAATAATAATGAATGCAAGTCGCGTCTGATTAGAGGCTACGCGCTGCATATTCCCTAGACGCGGCGTTGCCCTATCAAAGATTAATAATTTAGTGTTCTGCGCTGACATAAAACAGCAGAGTATCAGTAAGTTAATGCGCCGTTCCGCTGCTTTCTTAGCAAAAAATACTTTTTGTAACTCATGAATGTTTCATGAACCGATTTCAGTGCCAAGAAGATGGCACCATAAATTCTGAAATCAAATGCTGCCAGTGGTGTCTGCTTCCCAAAGCTGTTTTAAGCAAACATCGCCGTTTATTCCTATGGGAACTTTCCAACTGTTTTTTTTTTCCCAGAATATACAAAAGATTTTCCATTTGGGGAGAAAATGAGCAGATTCTGTGCGAACACAATTGTTGGCTTCTCTGTGTTAAAGCCCACATCTGTTCTTCTCTGAGTTATCTTCTCCCTGCCACGCCGTAAGTAGCATTAAATGCTTGCTAATAACTCATTGGAGTAACATAACCGTACTATAGATGTTCTGCTGTGAAAGAATTCTGATAAGTGATACAAAGGCGCTTGCCAAAGACACAAAGGGAGGTGCGCAAATCAAAGGTAGCACATTGCGGCTTGCAAACCATTGGAGAACTACAAGTATGCGAGCTACAAATTAAATTCTCGTAAGAAGTCGAGGACTCACAATTTCCCACAATTCCCTGTGCGTGAAATATAATTTGTATTGTACACAGTTGTGGCCACTTTCATCTTGCTTGGCGCATGTGAACACATTGCGAATGGTCAGCCCTATGAAGGTCGTCATCAGTGGCGTAACTATCATCCCGCAGCCCCCGCGGTGGCGGGGAGGCGCTGAGGGTATGTGGGCGCCCGGGGGGGGGGCTGCGGGACGATAGTTACTCACTGGTTGCCTTCTGCCGCCGGTGGTTTTATTTGCACCGGGTCCCAGCTCTCCCGAGTCCCGGCAGCCGCAGCGCTTCTAATACAAAAAGGTGACACTTGGAAAATGGCTGCCCCCATACCGCAGACAGTTTTGCAGTATGGGGGCAGCCATTTTCCAAGTGTCACTTTTTCATTAGCAGTAACGGGAGAGACGCCCGGGACCCGGCGCAGACGGATGCGGCCACGCCGGCCAGAGGTAACACACATACACACAAACACATCACACATACATACAAACACAGAAACACAACCCGCCGTACCCCGGCTCCCCTCCGCTCCATTTTTTTTTACCGGGGGGCACCTCCTGCATTGTCGGCAGGGGGGCGCAGAAAATCTAGTTACGCCGCTGGTCGACATGCATGAGGTAGACCACTTAAGGTCGACAGGGCCTAGGTCAACAAATGAAATAGGTCAACAGGTTCGGAAAGTCGATACAAGCATTAAGTCGACAATGTTGTTTTTTTAGCCAACATGAGCCGACAGGCGGTATTTCATACCCTACTATGGCGTAGGGGCAGGACCGGATTATAATGGGCCCCCCTCTAGCTAGGGGCCCCATGTGGTTGGCATGTATTTTTAAAAAAAGAACAGCAGCAGCCTAGTCATGGGAGGGTTTTTAATCAGAGGCAGCACTGGGACTGTGAGGTCTCCTACAGAGTAAGGTGCAGAGGGACAAACACAGGCTTTTCATGTGGTATGTATGTATGTATGTATGTATGTACAGATGGGGCAGGTCTCATCAATGCAGGTGATGGCGATGCCAGCCGCTACCCCCGCCACCCGCCATCTGTACAGCGAAAGGGGACGCGCGTGCAAGAGATGCGCGCGCGTCCCCTTCCGACGGCGCTTTCCCCGGGTCACCCCGGGTCCCTGCAACCCCCCCCCCCCTTAATGGAAACTGAGACGCGCGTGAGACGCACGCGCGTCTCAGTCAGATGGCGAGCCGGGCTGCTGGCGGATCGCCAAGGGTGACGTTCTAGGGATTCGCCAGCAAAGAAGAGCCCGGCCCCATCTGTTTGTATGTATGTATGTATGTATGTATGTGTATGTGTGTATATAAATAGTTACGTGGTTACCGGCACTCCAAGATACACATGACAACTGCCCGGGTGCTGCACTCAAAAAAATGGTTCTATCCTTGACAACGGAGTAATATCTGAAATGATGGAGCTGATTGCGTCTGCGTAGTCATTTTTGTAATGTCCAAAGGAGTGCCACTTACCACACATCTATATATTTGTAATATATATCCATATATCCCCTGCAGTTACCCATTGACCAAGTTTACTCTGTGTTTTGACAGTGTAATAGTCTCCCATGCAGTTTGCGGCCAGTCATGACAAGTGCAAGGGGGCCCTCTAGTCTAAAGTGCCCTGGGCCCCCCGAAGGCTTAATCTGGCACTGTGTAGGGGGGAGAGAACATAGTGTGCCGAGCACAGCGAGCACATTGACATTAAGGACATATAAAATGTAAAAACTCAGCTGCAGGCCCCACTATCCGCTCCGGCTCACGGCTTCCGCACTGTGGACCTTATTCTGGTTGACTCACAAGGCTGCCGGGTGTGTGAGGCCATGGTAAACAGAATGTTCACTGGGCGCATGCACCCAAGACCGCGGGCATTCCCATGAAAACGCAGGACGTTCCCATGCAAATTGACCTGTGACGGTGGGGGGGGGGGCATTGGGGGTGGATAGCTGTCATCACCAGTTGTCAGCTGCGCGACTGTTACTGTTGAGGGTGCATGCGTAACTAAGGGACCTGAGAGTCACTTAGATATGCGTGTACTTTCCACATCATTCGATTGCTGGAGACCATCGAATTATGTGGGTGACGCTCCATAAACGGAGACATCCGTTCACAGCAGCGCTGTGGAATATGTGTGCGCTGTATAAATAACTGGTAATAATAGTCTCTGTACAGCGCTGTGGAATATGTGTGCGCTATATAATAACTGGTAATAATAGTCTCTGTACAGCGCTGCGGAATATGTGTGCGCTATATAAATAACTGGTAATAATATTCTCTGTACAGCGCTGTGGAATATGTGTGCACTATATAATAACTGGTAATAATATTCTCTGTACAGCGCTGTGGAATATGTGTGCGCTATATAATAACTGGTAATAATAATCTCTGTACAGCGCTGCGGAATATGTGTGCGCTATATAATAACTGGTAATAATATTCTCTGTAAAGCGCTGCGGAATATGTGTGCGCTATATAATAACTGGTAATAAAAGTCTCTGTACAGCGCTGTGGAATATGTGTGCGCTATATAATAACTGGTAATAGTATTCTCTGTACAGCGCTGCGGTATATGTGTGCGCTATATAATAACTGGTAATAATATTCTCTGTACAGCGCTGTGGAATATGTGTGCGCTGTATAAATAACTGGTAATAATAGTCTCTGTACAGCGCTGTGGAATATGTGTGCGCTATATAATAACTGGTAATAATATTCTCTGTAAAGCGCTGAGGAATATGTGTGCGCTATATAATAACTGGTAATAATAGTCTCTGTACAGCGCTGTGGAATATGTGTGCGCTATATAATAACTGGTAATAATAGTCTCTGTACAGCGCTGTGGAATATGTGTGTGCTATATAATAGCTGGTAATAATCTCTGTACAGCGCTGCGGAATATGTGTGCGCTATATAAATAACTGGTAATAATATTCTCTGTACAGCGCTGCGGAATATGTGTGCGCTATATAATAACTGGTAATAATATTCTCTGTACAGCGCTGCGGAATATGTGTGCTCTATATAATAACTGGTAATTATAGTCTCTGTACAGCGCTGCGGAATATGTGTGCACTATATAATAACTGGTAATAATAGTCTCTGTACAGTGCTGCGGAATATGTGTGAGCTATATAATAACTGGTAATAATATTCTCTGTACAGCGCTGCGGAATATGTGTGCGCTATATAAATAACTAGTAATAATAGTCTCTGTACAGCGCTGTGGAATATGTGTGCGCTATATAATAACTGGTAATAATATTCTCTATACAGCGCTGCGGAATATGTGTGCGCTATATAATAACTGGTAATAATCTCTGTACAGTGCTGCGGAATATGTGTGCGCTATATAATAACTGGTAATAATCTCTGTACAGTGCTGCGGAATATGTGTGCGCTATATAATAACTGGTAATAATATTCTCTGTACAGCGCTGCAGAATATGTGTGCGCTATATAATAACTGGTAATAATAGTCTCTATACAGCGCTGCGGAATATGTGTGCTCTATATAATAACTGGTAATAATAGTCTCTGTACAGCGCTGTGGAATATGTGTGTGCTATATAATAACTGGTAATAATATTCTCTGTACAGTGCTGCGGAATATGTGTGCTCTATATAATAACTGGTAATAATAGTCTCTGTACAGCGCTGTGGAATATGTGTGTGCTATATAATAACTGGTAATAATATTCTCTGTACAGCGCTGCGGAATATATGTGCGCTATATAATAACTGGTAATAATAATCTCTGTACAGCGCTGCGGAATATGTGTGAGCTATATAATAACTGGTAATAATAGTCTCTGTACAGCGCTGTGGAATATGTGTGCTCTATATAATAACTGGTAATAATAGTCTCTGTACAGCACTGCGGAATATGTGTGAGCTATATAAAAACTGGTAATAATATTCTCTATACAGCGCTGCGGAATATGTGTGCGATATATAAATAACTGGTAATAATATTCTCTGTACAGCGCTGCGGAATATGTGTGCGATATATAAATAACTGGTAATAATATTCTCTGTACAGCGCTGCGGAATATGTGTGCGCTATATAATAACTGGTAATAATAGTCTCTGTACAGCGCTGCAGAATATGTGTGTGCTATATAATAACTGGTAATAATATTCTCTGTACAGCGCTGTGGAATATGTGTGCGCTATATAAATAACTGGTAATAATAGTCTCTGTACAGCGCTGCGGAATATGTGTGCGCTATATAAATAACTGGTAATATTAGTCTCTGTACAGTGCTGCGGAATATGTGTGCACTATATAATAACTGGTAATAATATTCTCTGTACAGCACTGCGGAATATGTGTGTGCTATATAAATAACTGGTAATAATATTCTCTGTACAGCGCTGCGGAATATGTGTGTGCTATATAAATAACTGGTAATAATAGTCTCTGTACAGCGCTTCAGAATATGTGTGTGCTATATAAATAACTGGTAATTATATTCTCTGTACGGCACTGCAGAATATGTGTGCGCTATATAAATAACTGGTAATAATATTCTCTGTACAGCGCTGCGGAATTTGTGTGCGCTATATAAATAACTGGTAATAATAGTCTCTGTACAGCACTGCGGAATATGTGTGCGCTATATAAATAACTGGTAATAATAATCTCTGTACAGCGCTGCGGAATATGTGTGTGCTATATAATAACTGGTAATAATAATCTCTGTACAGCGCTGCGGAATATGTGTGCACTACTATATAAATAACTGGTAATAAATAGATAAATGTGAAAAAATACTGTATATATCGGAAAGTAATACTGGGAACAGAATTAATACACTGCTGCCTGTTGATATGGGCTAGTCATCAGTCTTTGTAAGCAAAACACAGGAGAAGGAAGACATGTCAGTAGTCAACATGTAGACAGTTATGAAATGTTGACAAGTTACAGTAAGAATTATTGCCCTATCACTAATCACTATTCCTTAAATTCCAACCAGAGCCCCAACTTTCCCCTCCTGTACACAGCCTAACCCTAACCTCCTTCCCCTGTACACAGCATAACCCTAACCTCCCCCTCCTGTACATAGCCTAACCCTAACCTCCCCCTCCTGTACACAGCTTAACCCTAACCTCCCACTCCTGTACACAGCCTAACCCTAACCTCCCCCTCCTGTACACCGCCTAACCCTAACCTCCCCCTCCTGTACACAGCCTAACCCTAACCTCCCCCTCCTGTACACAGCCTAACCCTAACATCCCCCTCATATACACAGCCTAACCCTAACCTCCCCCTCCTGTACATAGCCTAACCCTAACCTCCCCCTCCTGTACACAGCTTAACCCTAACCTCCCACTCCTGTACACAGCCTAACCCTCACCTCCCCCTCCTGTACACAGCCTAACCCTAACCTCCCCCTCCTGTACACAGCCTAACCCTAACCTCCCCCTCCTGTGCACAACCTAACCCTAACCTCCCCCTCCTGTACACAGCCTAACCCTAACCCCCCCCCCCCCCTTGTACACAGCCTAACCCTAACCCCCCCTCATGTACACAGCCTAACCCTAACCTCCCCCTCCTGTACACACTCTAACCCTAACCTCCCCCTCCTGTACACAGCCTAACCCTAACCTCCCCTCCTGTACACAGTCTAACCCTAACCCCCCCTCCTGTAAACAGCCTAACCCTAACCTCCCCTCCTGTACAAAGCCTAACCCTAACCTCCCCCTCCTGTACACACTCTAACCCTAACCTCCCCCTCCTGTACACACTCTAACCCTAACCTCCCCCTCCTGTACACAGCCTAACCCTAACCTCCCCCTCCTGTACACACTCTAACCCTAACCTCCCCCTCCTGTACACAGCCTAACCCTAACCTCCCCTCCTGTTCACAGTCTAACCCTAACCCCCCCCCTCCTGTACACAGCCTAACCCTAACCTCCCCTCCTGTACACAGCCTAACCCTAACCTCCCCCTCCTGTACACACTCTAACCCTAACCTCCCCCTCCTGTACACACTCTAACCCTAACCTCCCCCTCCTGTACACACTCTAACCCTAACCTCCCCCTCCTGTACACAGCCTAACCCTAACCTCCCCCTCCTGTACACAGCCTAACCCTAACCTCCCCTCCTGTACACAGCCTAACCCTAACCTCCCCTCCTGTACACACTCTAACCCACGGGTGTCAAACACAAGGCCCGCGGGCCAAATCCAGCCCGCCAGACCTCGTCATGTGGCCCGCGCAGCCGCCGCCACCCACCCCTGCCCGTCGCCGATTACATTACTGCGGGAAGCCATCACAGCGTGAGTGTCACATCATATTCAGTGACACTCACATGACGACTCGAGACTGAGAGACATACCTAACAACGTGAGGAAGCCGGGTGACATAGTCACTCCGCCGCGGCGCTCGCTGGGAGGAGGAGGGAGGCAGGACAGTGGACACAGACTTGTTAGTGTCACTGTGTGACGTGCCCGATTCCTCCTTGGCTCCTCCTGCGGGCAGCGGCTACGGCGCTGCCATGTGTGACACACGCCCGCCTGACAGCAGTGCCAGGGACACCGTGACGTGCATGCTGCTGCGGCTGCTTGTCGGACTTGGGCGCTGGCCCGGCGGTGAGCTGCCTCCTGCCTGTGGTGGCATCAGTTGATTCAGTATATTTACTGTAAGTTCTGCAGTGGGGTGGGCATAGTTGTGTTGTCTCTTGTTGTCCAGACCAGTCTGTCCAGTCCAGAGTCCGTGGCCGGGCAGGCAGAGAGTCAGGCCAGCAGCACACAGCCGCAGCCTGAGCCCACAAATCTGCAGTGCGGCTGCCTGTGTCCAGGGTCATTATCATTATCTGTCCCACTGTCACCACCAGTCCAGAGCTCTAGCGAGAGTCCTGCGAGCCCAGAGGCCCAGGTCACCTGCTGGGCGATCTGACGTCACGTCACTAAGCCCTGTCCCAGGCCCCCAGGCAATATCCCTGCTAGGTATTACTTTCATTATTACAAAAAACAGTAATAATTGAATGCAGTGACAATAATTTATGATAATAAAGAGTGGACACATAGTCCTACAGATACAACCGGCCCTTTGAGGTTGACCAAACTGCTGATGCGGCCCCCGATGAATTTGAGTTTGACACCCCTGCTCTAACCCAAACCTCCCCCTCCTGTACACAGCCTAACCCTAACCTCCCCCTCCTGTACACACTTTAACATTAACCTCCCCCTCCTGTACACAGCCTAACCCTAACCTTCCCCTCCTGTACACAGCCTAACCCAAACCTCACCCTTCTGTACACAGCCTACCCCTAACCTCCCCCTCCCGTCCACAGTCTAACCCTAACCTCCTTCTCCTGTACACACCCTAAAATTCCCCTCCTATACACAGCCTAACCCTAACCTCCCCCTCCTGTACACAGCCTAACCCCTAACCTCCCCCTCCTGTACACAGCCTAACCCTAACCTCCCCCTCCTGTACACAGCCTAACCCTAACCTCCCCCTCCTGTACACAGCCTAACCCTAACCCCCCCTCCTGTACACAGCCTAACCCTAACCTCCTCCTCCTCCTCCTGTACACAGCCTAACCCTAACTCCCCCTCCTGTACACAGCCTACCCCTAACATTCTTTCCCTGTACACAGCCTAACCCTAACCTCCCCCTTCTGTACACAGTCTAACCCTAACCTCCCCCTCCTGTACACAGCCTAACCCTAACCTCCCCCTCCTATGCACAGCCTAACCCTAACCTCCCCCTCCTGTACACAGCCTAACCCTAACCCCACTCTCCTGTACACAGCCTAACCCTAACCTCCTCCTCCTCCTCCTCCTGTACACAGCCTAACCCTAACTCCCCCTCCTGTACACAGCCTACCCCTAACATTCTTTCCCTGTACACAGCCTAACCCTAACCTCCCCCTCCTGTACACAGCCTAACCCTAACCCCCCCTCCTGTACACAGCCTAACCCTAACCTCCTCCTCCGTTACACAGCCTAACCCTAACTCCCCCTCCTGTACACAGCCTACCCCTAACATTCTTTCCCTGTACACAGCCTAACCCTAACCTCCCCCTCCTGTACACAGTCTAACCCTAACCTCCCCCTCCTGTACACAGCCTAACCCTAACCTCCCCCTCCTATGCACAGCCTAACCCTAACCTCCCCCTCCTGTACACAGTATACCCCTAACCTCCCCCTCCTGTACACAGCCTAACCCTAACCTCCCCCTCCTGTACACAGACTACCCCTAACCTCCCCCTCCTGTACACAGCCTAACCCTAACCTCCTTCTCCTGTACACACCCTAACCTCCCCCTCCTGTACACAGCCTAACCCTAACCTCCCCCTCCTGTACACAGCCTAACCCTTACCTCCCCCTCCTGTACACAGCCTAACCCTGACCTCCCCCTCCTGTACGCACTCTTACCCTAACATTCCCCTCCTGTACACAGCCTAACCTCCTTCCCCTGTACACAGCCTAACCCTAACCTCCCCCTCCTGTACACACTCTAACCCTAACCCCCCACTCCTGTACACAGCCTACCCCTAACATTCCCCTCCTGTACACACTCTAACCCTAACCTCCCCCTCTTGTACACAGCCTAACCCTAACCTCCCCCTCCTGTACACAGAGTACCCCTAACCTCCCCCTCCTGTACACAGAGCACCCCTAACCTCCACCTCCTGTACAAAGCCTAACCCCTAACCTCCCCCTCCTGTACAAATCATAACCCTAACCTCCCCCTCCTGTACACAGCCTAACCCTAACCCCCCTCCTGTACACAGCCTAACCCTAACCTCACCAAAAGTGCCTTGTTTAGCTGTGCTGTAATGTTTACAGCCCAGCTGATCAGAGTTACAGTATACAGCAGGAATCGACCGACCAACCAGCTGACCGGAGGAAAGAGCTCACCAATCACAGACCCCTGGATGGGCTGGCTCTCAGATCTGCTCTGCCTGTTAGAGCCGAGCAGGCACAGTGGACACAGATGGAACCCTGCTACACATCATCTCGAGATAGCATTGTTATCTCAGGTTTCCCCTGCTGGTATTTTTACACATTCCCACCTACTAAATCTTTGCAGATTATGAGAATGGTAAATGCGATCTGCTTACTTAAATTATATGTATTGGAGGGGTCGGTGTAGTTTTTCACAAAAATGGCTCCAAAAACCATTTAATACATTTAGGTAACAATAAAAAAAATGCAAAAGGTATACAAAAATATTACTTTTACATTATTTTATTTAAAATAATTTGATAAATATGCCCGTTATTGTTTGCCCCTTTTTTTTTTTGCTGTGTGCTAAAACAGAAGAACTATTTTTTTTTTGTTGTTTTGGGTTCCCGCCATCTCGTTTCTCACAGTAGTTAAAAATGAAAAGAACAAACATGTTTATGTATTAGAGCAATGATCTCCAGTGAGGTCCCAGCTATGAGAACAAAGCTCAATTGTTAATGAGCTGGCAGAATCCTAAACATGTTTCTCCAATAAAATTTCACATTTACAAAAAGCGTCTTTCAGACCTGAAATTATGCCCTCAATATGCCTGGTATTATTGAAGTGTTGTGACCATTTATGATATTGGTTTATGATGTCATAAAATGATGACAGCTATTTCCAGCAGCCTACTTGACTGTAATATATGACATTTTCATATAATTCATGGGGAAAAAAATAGTTGATTATCCATTTTATTTTTTTAAGGTTGGAGACATAACTGCGGGCCAGCAAGATGAGATAAGGCAGTAGCCGGCTTGTAATTGGTGTAAAAATGACAAATAGCCCCCGTTTCAAAACCAATAAACAAAGGATAGAAATATTTCAAGTTAGAATGGCAATATAACAAACGTCTGATTATGTTAATGAACCGAACTAACCCCTTTTTTTTACGACGACTTCTCCAATAATGTTTATAGCTGTAAAAATATATTATTTATTTCAACTAACTTGAATTTGCAGCTTATTGAAACTCATTTTTGAATTAACCTGCAGTTTAAACAGATATACATTTTGAAATATAAAATATAGGGCAATAGGTGCAAAGTGGATGTTTTTTTTATTTTAGTTTTTTTAAAGCTGGCGATTTCTGAAGTTTACCATTGGGATTTAGAATAATTGCAATAATAGTGAATGCAATGCATTTAACGGTGCCAACATCTCTGTGAGAGATGTTCAAAATATCTGCGGAAGATGCCGGCGTCGCTCACATTTGTTATATAAATTCAAATAAAAAATGTTTTTGTAAAAATAGATGACATTTCCTATAAAAGGGAAACTTTACAGGCCGTTATGATGAATACAAATGTTGGCTTGGCAAGTTTGTACACATATTTTGACAAATTCACTTTTAAATTGTTTTAAAAACTCTATTCTATTTAAAAGCCCCCTTTGGCTCCATAGGAGTCTTCGGAGCTAATTTATACCTTGACGCAGAGCTGCCGATTGTCGGAGGGCTATGCATGTGCACGGATTACAGCAGTGGGCATGCGTGAGTCCTTCCCGTGGTCAGAGCCAGTGACACCCTTTGAATGCAGGTCATATGCTGGATAGTTGAGAGACAGCTGTCGTTTGTGGGTGGTATTTTGTAGGAGTGCTGCAAAAAAACACAGGTGGGCCCGGCCATATCATCAGGATACCCACAAAAACAAACCACAGTTTTCTCCAGTGACTTCTGCACAATTTATTATAGGGTTAATATCAGTGGCGCATTTCACCTTTTGGATCCAATGCAGCACCTCCTAGTGGCATCACACTGCAAGTGCTCTCTTCTAACAGCACAGACAGGAAGTTGTTTCCTCCACCTCTGACTGTGCGTAGAAGCTACATTTCTATGGACCTGACTCTCTTTTTGGGACCCGCTGTAATAACCCCAATTTATGTTATTTCTTCTAGGGGTAACCTATTCCACCCTGGGGAAATCCTACGCAGTGAACCCAAGATGGCTGCCCAACCTGGTACCTTGTTGGGGCGGAATACACAACTCATGAGCCTCGGTCTCCAGCAAAATGGCCGCTGTGCCATTTTCCCAGTGAACCTCCTACTGTGCATGCGTGAAATGCTGGGAAAATGAGTGCTGCGCTATTTTCCTGCTGGCTTCTGCAGCACTGCTGCTGTTCATGCGGAACTCTAGAGGGTAACTATTCGACGGTAAATGGGTAAGTGACCCTTGATGGCTAAAAACTACTCCATGGATGCCCATCGATGGTTACACAAACCCTGATGGCCATTGATGTTATTTTACTGACTGGGCTTTGTGCTAATCAGAATCTGGAGGTGGGGCTTTTTGGTTGTCAGGGGGCGGAGATATGTTGTTTATCCTGAGACTTTGTAGTAAATAAAAAAAGAACCATCAGGTATACAGGTGCCATCGATGGCTCTAAACCATCTAGTTCTCTGCCATCGATGGCCAAAGTTTTTGACATTGGTCATAAAACATTGATGTTTTGATACCATCGCTGGTCGAAGGTCAACCCAACCTCTGTTTGCTTCAATGTAAATTTGTCCTGTGATTGTTTATGTTTGGGGCATGTGCCATCCAGGGCCATCGAGAGCTGCCAAGGGTTCGGACACTGTGGTGGGGGTGTAGCTACATCTAGGAAGCATGGACATACCCTATAAAAAATCTGTGAAAAACTACTATGTACTGTATGCTGGTGCCATGCACTGCGCATCCAGCAAGACCGGAAGCGGTAATCAGTACCCACCCCGCTCTCGTCGCACCTACCACTCTTACCCTGTATGACACCGCTACTCCTGCAGCTTGTTCACCTTCAAATCTTTTATTCTACACATGTTTTTTTTTTCTATTGCTTTGAATTCCTAGATAGTTCTAGAGCATGCAAATTATTTACTGCACTTTGCGAGCATAAATCGGCATAAACTTCATTTTATAGCCTAACAAGAGAAACAGCATGAAATTAAACTTTGCCTAAAATCACATTAGAGAAACCCCCGGCTAAGGAGGATTACGGCACGTGGGCAGCAATGGTATAAATCAGACATTATAAAGAGTACTATGCGGAATGCAATTTTAGAAATTTTATGATAGTTTTACACTTACCTTTTTCTTTGCGTTTATGGCCAATAAAATGGAATTAAGCGGTGACATATTTATAAGGCAATTTCCTTTTTCAGAAAGAATTCTTTTGTCGGGCAAATTATTACATCTGGATCTTTGCGATATTGTGTTTTCAAGGAATATAACTGTACTTGCCGAGATTTCATCTCCCGGAGAGGAGACTTTCAGCAGGGCTTAGGGAGGCGGGGAAAGAGCCATGCATCATCAAGTCCCGCCCCCATTACAGATAATTGGTGGGTGTATGTGGAGAGGGCCTGCTAAAATCATGCAAATTGCATCATTTAAGCCCTGCCTCCTCCACGTACACTCCCAAATGCCGGTATTTGACCTGTGGGGAAGGGAGATGCTGGGGAATTTAGTGGGTACCAGGGGCATGCAGGAGGCTTGCAAATCCTTCTGGGGGGGGGGGGGGGGCAGGAGGTGTACTTAATTTTTGGGAAACCGCTGATGATCGCCAAATACGGGGTGAGCCATGTGACATCAGCAACCCGCCTTGCAGGCATCGAACCCCCTGAACGAATGGTTCTGAATTTGGCCGCAAAGCACTGTATACTATAATCTATGGGTATAGGATGTGTAGTGTGGGCCCCTCTGGCCCCAGGCGCCCATGTGCACTACTCAGCCTGGACCAATCATCCAGGAGTTCTCTTGTAGACGAGGCTAACGATGGAAGTTTTCATGTCCTTTCAGACAAGTATATAAGTTTATAAGTATATAAGTATATAGTGTGTATCCAGCTATTATGGGTATCCAGTCAATAGGTTGACAGACAAAATACTGACAGAATGAAAATGTTGACATGACCGACACATGAATGATCGACACATGACAATTTTGGTCAGCTCCTAACTGTCATGTTACCGACTGTGTTTGAAGTAGAAGGGGCTGGTTATCTGATACTTTATCTGTCTACTTTACCCGGGATGTAATCAGAGCCGATTTTGGTCCGATTTTGTGAAATGTCTGATTTTACTGCAAAAGTCAGGTATTTACCAAACGCGGCTCATGTAATGGTATTTACCAAATCCGGCTCATGCAGTGGCGGATTCAGGGGGGGCATCCGGGAACGTGCCCCCCTGTCATTTCATTTTGTAGGTGAGGACCAGGGCTTTCCAACGAGCCCAGCCCCGTGTCTCTAGCCCCCCGGGAACCGGAGATATCGCCTGGCAAAGCTCTAACGTTTTTTCCCCATAGGATAATATGGGACCCGTCCATTCCGACCCCCACCTTGTGGTTGATCTCATTCAATTCCAAATCGCTGGGCCTTCAATATGATACCAGGCTGGTCCATATCAGTTAATTGGTTCCAGAGATATTGCGTGTAAACCGATTTTTTTATTTTTGAAATGTAATTTCATGGCTGTTCATGTTCTTTGAGGGCAGATTACTCTGGAACCAAACATTCCAGTTTCACGGGACAAAATCATTGAAAGCCCACTCAAAAGTTCTTCATAATGGGTCAGTTGGTTCCGAAGATATAGCCGGTTAAATGAGATAACTGGTTAAATGGGGGGAGGGGTGGTTTTCTCTCCCCTCACACCAAAAAATGCAGGGACTAGGCTGGTGTAAAAGGGGCTAACCTGGGGTATTATTTCAAATAACCAGGACCTGCAGTGTTCTGAATACAGCCAGGCTCTGCCACTGTCAGTGGCTATCACTTCTGCCTGGCGGCGGCTGTCCCCATTTACAGTGAGCATGTATTCCCCCTTGGCAATGAGCATGTAATCCCACATGGCAACGGGCATGGAACCTCTGGCAATGAGCATGTAGATAAGCAGCACTTATGTAGCATAAATTTTAATAGGCATTATGGTGTTTGGCATAATACATAATGGACATAATGGCATGTAACTTAACGTGTAATGGACATTATGGTGTAAATGTTTAATGCGCGCCTTTGGTGGACAATGTCCCGGTTTATGAAGCGGATTGTGAATTTTGGCTTAATCCGTGTGGCATTATGTGAATTTTGTCTCAATCCGTGTGGCATTATGTGAATTTTGTCTCAATCCGTGTGGCATTATTTGAATTTTGTCTCAATCCGTGTGGCATTATGTGAATTTTGTCTCAATCCGTGTGGCATTATGTGAATTTTGGCTCAATCTGTGTGGCATTTTATGAATTTGGCTCAATCCGTGTGGCATTATGTGAATTTTGACACAATCCATGTGGCATTATGTGAATTTTGACACAATCCGTGTGGCATTATGTGAATTTTGACACAATCCATGTGGCATTATGTGAATTTTGGCTCATTCCATTTGGCATCATGTGTAAGGGGAAAGTATTATGGGGTCTAGTATTTTGTTGCATAATCTGTAGAAGTTGTATATGGTGTTGTACACTACACTCAAGGACATGCCCCCTGTTGAGTGACCACACCCCCTTTTCTGGAGCATGCCTTCGGCGCGCGCACAACTACATCCTTCACTTTTGTCGCCATGGTGGGCCTGTGTACTTTAAATGCCAGGGCCTATTTTTAATTCCATTCCCACCCTCCCTCTGCCGCTCTCTTAGCATGTACACTGGCACCACTAACACCTCTCCTCCTCCACCCAAACCCTCTTTTATCATGGTGCCCCCCCTGTCATTTTATCCTGGATCCGCCCCATGGCTCATGTAATGGTATTTACCAAACCCGGCTCATGTAATGGCATTTACCAAACCCGGCTCATGTAATGGCATTTACCAAACCCTGCTCATGTAATGGCATTTACCAAACCCGGCTCATGTAATGGCATTTACTAAACCCGGCTCATGTAATGGCATTTATTAAACCCGGCTCATGTAATGGCATTTATCAAACCCGGCTCATGTAATGGCATTTACCAAACCGGCTCATGTAATGGTATTTACCAAACCCGGCTCATGTAATGGTATTTCCCAAACCCGGCTCATGTAATGGTATTTCCCAAACCCGGCTCATGTAATGGCATTTACTAAACCCGGCTCGTGTAATGGCATTTACCAAACCCGGCTCCTGTAATGGCATTTACTAAACCCGGCTCATGGAATGGCATTTACCAAACCCGGCTCATGTAATGGCATTTACCAAACCCGGCTCATGTAATGGTATTTACCAAACCCGGCTCATGTAATGGCATTTACCAAACCCGGCTCATGTACTGGCATTTACCAAACCCGGCTCATGTAATGGTATTTACCAAACCCGGCTCATGTAATGGCATTTACCAAACCCGGCTCATGTAATGGTATTTACAAAACCCGGCTCATGTAATGGCATTTACCAAACCCGGCTCATGTAATGGTATTTACGAAACCCGGCTCATGTAATGGTATTTACCAAACCCGGCTCATGTAATGGTATTTACCAAACCCGGCTCATGTAATGGCATTTACCAAACCCGGCTCATGTAATGGTATTTACCAAACCCGGCTCATGTAATGGTATTTACCAAACCCGGCTCATGTAATGGTATTTACCAAACCCGGCTCATGTAATGGCATTTACCAAACCCGGCTCATGTACTGGCATTTACCAAACCCGGCTCATGTAATGGTATTTACCAAACCCGGCTCATGTAATGGCATTTACCAAACCCGGCTCATGTAATGGCATTTACCAAACCCGGCTCATGTAATGGCATTTACCAAACCCGGCTCATGTAATGGTATTTACCAAACCCGGCTCATGTAATGGTATTTACCAAACCCGGCTCATGTAATGGCATTTACCAAACCCGGCTCATGTAATGGCATTTACCAAACCCGGCTCATGTAATGGTATTTACCAAACCCGGCTCATGTAATGGTATTTACCAAACCCGGCTCATGTAATGGTATTTACCAAACCCGGCTCGTATAATGGTATTTACCAAACGCGGCTCGTGTAATGGCATTTACCAAACCTGGCTCGTGTAATGGCATTTACCAAACCCAGGTCGTGTAATGGCATTTACCAAACCCAGGTCGTGTAATGGCATTTACTAAACCCGGCTCGTGTAATGGGATTTACCAAACCCGGCTCGTGTAATGGTATTTACCAAACCCGGCTCATGTAATGGCATTTACCAAACCGGCTCATGTAATGGTATTTCCCAAACCCGGCTCATGTAATGGTATTTACCAAACCCGGCTCGTATAATGGTATTTACCAAACGCGGCTCGTGTAATGGCATTTACCAAACCCGGCTCGTGTAATGGTATTTACCAAACGCGGCTCATGTAATGGCATTTACCAAACCCGGCTCGTGTAATGGCATTTACCAAACCCGGCTCCTGTAATGGCATTTACTAAACCCGGCTCATGTAATGGCATTTACCAAACCCGGCTCATGTAATGGCATTTACCAAACCCGGCTCATGTAATGATATTTACCAAACCCGGCTCATGTAATGGCATTTACCAAACCCGGCTCATGTACTGGCATTTACCAAACCCGGCTCATGTAATGGTATTTACCAAACCCGGCTCATGTAATGGCATTTACCAAACCCGGCTCATGTAATGGCATTTACCAAACCCAGCTCATGTAATGGTATTTACCAAACCCGGCTCATGTAATGGTATTTACCAAACCCGGCTCATGTAATGGCATTTACCAAACCGGCTCATGTAATGGTATTTACCAAACCCGGCTCATGTAATGGTATTTACCAAACCCGGCTCATGTAATGGTATTTACCAAACCCGGCTCATGTAATGGTATTTACCAAACCCGGCTCATATAATGGTATTTACCAAACGCAACTCATGTAATGGCATTTACCAAACCCGGCTCGTGTAATGGCATTTACCAAACCCGGCTCATGTAATGGCATTTACTAAACCCGGCTCATGTAATGGCATTTACCAAACCCGGCTCATGTAATGGCATTTACCAAACCCGGCTCATGTAATGGTATTTACCAAACCTGGCTCATGTAATGGCATTTACCAAACCCGGCTCATGTAATGGTATTTACCAAACCCGGCTCATGTAATGGTATTTACCAAACCCGGCTCATGTAATGGCATTTACCAAACCCGGCTCATGTAATGGCATTTACCAAACCCGGCTCATGTAATGGTATTTACCAAACCCGGCTCATGTAATGGTATTTACCAAACCCGGCTCATGTAATGGTATTTACCAAACCCGGCTCGTATAATGGTATTTAACAAACGCGGCTCGTGTAATGGCATTTACCAAACCCGGCTCGTGTAATGGCATTTACCAAACCCGGCTTGTGTAATGGCATTTACTAAACCCGGCTCATGTAATGGCATTTACCAAACCCGGCTCGTGTAATGGTATTTACCAAACCCGGCTCATGTAATGGCATTTACCAAACCCGGCTCATGTAATGGCATTTACCAAACCGGCTCATGTAATGGTATTTACCAAACCCGGCTCATGTAATGGTATTTACTAAACCCGGCTCATGTAATGGTATTTCCCAAACCCGGCTCATGTAATGGTATTTACCAAACCCGGCTCGTATAATGGTATTTACCAAACGCGGCTCATGTAATGGCATTTACCAAACCCGGCTCGTGTAATGGCATTTACCAAACCCGGCTCCTGTAATGGCATTTACTAAACCCGGCTCATGTAATGGCATTTACCAAACCCGGCTCATGTAATGGCATTTACCAAACCCGGCTCATGTAATGGTATTTACCAAACCCGGCTCATGTAATGGCATTTACCAAACCCGGCTCATGTACTGGCATTTACCAATCCCGGCTCATGTAATGGTATTTACCAAACCCGGCTCATGTAATGGCATTTACCAAACCCGGCTCATGTAATGGTATTTACCAAACCCGGCTCATGTAATGGCATTTACCAAACCCGGCTCATGTAATGGCATTTACCAAACCCGGCTCATGTAATGGTATTTACCAAACCCGGCTCATGTAATGGTATTTACCAAACCCGGCTCATGTAATGGTATTTACCAAACCCGGCTCATGTAATGGTATTTACCAAACCTGGCTCATATAATGGTATTTACCAAACGCGGCTCGTGTAATGGCATTTACCAAACCCGGCTCGTGTAATGGCATTTACCAAACCCGGCTCTTGTAATGGCATTTACTAAACCCGGCTCATGTAATGGCATTTACCAAACCCGGCTCATGTAATGGCATTTACTAAACCCGGCTCATGTAATGGCATTTACCAAACCCGGCTCATGTAATGGCATTTACCAAACGCGGCTCATGTAACATTAAAATGATTTCTAACAATAAAAAAAAATTCTTTGATATCTCTCAAAATAGCTCATGTACTGTTTTGGTCATTTTTCCCTGTAAAATGCATCTTATGCACAACGGGGATATGAATGGGTGTGATTCAGGTTGGTTTGCAAAAGCTAACTCCTTCTTTAATGGTCTTAGCTGCAGGTGGGGCAGATGTAACACGTGCAGAGAGAGTTACATTTGGGTGGCATGTGATCAACTTCAAGCTGAAATCTAAATTGCAGTGTAAAAATAACGCAGCCAGAATTTTCCCTGCACAGAAACAAAATAACTCCCCCAAATGTCACTCTCTGCACATGTTACATCTGCCCCACCTGCAGTGCACATGGTTTTGTCCATTAAAGAAGAAGTTTGCTTTTGCAAACCAACCTGAATCATCCCCTAGATACACAAGCAGCTTCTGCTGATTAACATAATATGCAGAAAGCACTGTAACATAGGAACCGATTTTTACCTAATTGCTGGGCTGTGAATCCTCCTAGCACAGCGCTCAGGTTATCAGATAATTCAGACCCATAATGTGGTATGCAGATACAGTTGCATAGAATGATATGCAGCATGCTTTTATTCTGTATTGCGACTGTATCTGCATACCAAATTATTTTAGTGGGAAAACACTGTAGCATAACATTTTGTATGTACAGTTGCAATGACATGCAGAATATAGGCAAGCTGTATATCATGTACAGTAAATCAGCTATTTGTTTTATTCTTAAGGTTAGAAATAACAATAAAATGATTTGTTGTAATTGTGCTGTAATTGTGTATTTGTTACTGATTTACATCATTGCCAAATACAACTTATCCTACCCCAAAAAACTGCTCTATTTATTTCCCATTTATTTGGGCCTTATTCAGATTGAGCTCAGTACAAATTTGTTTGGAAAATGGCCAAAACCATGTGCACTGCAAGTGGGGCAGATGTAACATGTGCAGAGAGAGTAAGATTTGGAGGAGTTATTTTGTTTCTGTGCAGTAAATATTGGCTGCATTATTTTTCCACTGCAGTTTATTTTTCCGTTTCAACACTGCCCACCAAAATTGAACTCTCTCTATACATGTTACATCTGCCCCACCTGCAGTTCACATGGTTTTGCCCATTTACAAAACAAATTTGTGCTGCGATCAGATCTGAATAAGGCCCTTTATGGAGAGTTTTTTGTGAGACTTTCTTATACCCCTTTTACACCAAGGAATAACCCAGGTTGGACCCAGGTTGGACCCAGGTCAGCGTTGGTGTAAAAGGGGTCAACCCAGGTCCAGTAACACTGGTCTCCTACCCAGGTCCTGACCAGGGTTGAACACTGGTTGGACCTGGGTCGTGGGCGGTGTAAATGGTCCCAACCCAGGTTGGGACATCTGGGTAGTGCTGAAAGGATACCAGAAGTGCTGGACGCCTTTTCACAGTACGCTGCAGTGGTAAAAGACAGCAGCCAGGAAGGATACGGGCAGTGCACACAGAAATCATAATTGGATGCAGTATCATTTATATTATTATTATTATATTTTATTTTGGGGGCTGGGGGAGCACATGGGAAATTCGGTCTGCGGCTGCAGGGGAAGGGGCTGGGGGAGCACATGGGTGATGCTGCACTTTTATACCGCTATGTGTGCTTGAGCAATGAATAAAACTTTTTGAAAAATATTTTACTAAATATACAAACCAACATTTTTCAAAGCTAACTTGTCATGTCTTTTCATTTTTTATTTTAAATCATTGAGGGAAGGTTGGATGGCAGTTTATGCTAAAATGGACATTTTCAGGTTCAGTGTAAACGGCGCAGACCTGGGTCCGACCTGGGTCACAGTGCTGTGTAAATGGGGTATGAAGCTGGGTCCAACCCTGGAAACTCCCATGTTCAAAGACCAGGGTCCAACCAGGGATTTTGGTGTAAAAGTGGTATAACTTGACTTCCATTACATCCTGGGCAGCCTCTGCCAGTTTGTCATATAAGCAGGGGTTAAAGTGGACCAGAACAGGGTGGATCTGCGTTCCGTCAGTTCCAATCTGGAGGCGGAACGGTTCTGCCACCGCCGACCCACCCTGTTCGCGCCCCCCCCCCCCCCCCCCGTCGGTCCTCCCAAATGTGCGGACCGCTAACTGACAATAAGACTAGTGGACAGTGGTCGTGGAGCTGTGAGCTGGGGCATGTCAGCCGCCGGAAGTGAGATGGCTAGAGATGCTCGGCGGGAAGCAGGGTACAACAGGGAGGTGATCCAGACACAGGATTGTGAAGCCGGGAGCCGCACCGGCCTGTGATATTACTTCCCTTCACACACCCTATACTTCTGCTGCTGCCGAGTCATCCTCGGCTCGCCAACTCTCCTGCTCAGCCTGACTGTTACCTCCTGCTAGGTAAGGGCTTTGCAGGGAAAGGGGAGGTGGGGGCGGCATATGTGTATAAGGGCATTTCATAATGTGGGGCATTTGTAAGGGACATTATGTGTGTCACTATGTATTGGGGCATTAAATAAAGTGGGGCATTTGTAAGGATAATTATGTATGGCTTTGTTTACTATAAGTGCATTTAATAACGTGGGGGTTATATGTGTGTAAGGAGTGTTACATACCTCCCAACTTCTGTGTTGGGGAAATAGGGAAAGGGGGCGGGCATATGCAAATGAGGGCGCAGCTTATGCTAATTAGCCGCAACCTCATTTTCATACGAGAATTGACGCTGTGCGCATGCGCACAGCGTCTATTCTATTAGATTGGGGGGTCTCCCAACTGCCACCCCCCGCAGCGGGACAATGCCTGCCACGGGTGGGACAGCGGGACAGGACCCGAAAATCGGGACTGTCCCGCTGTAATCGTGACAGTTGGGAGGTATGGTGTTATGTGTGTCATTTTGTGTATAAGTGTATTTAATAATGTGGAACATTTCATAATGTGAATATGGGTCACTATGTGAGATGTAAGGTGAATATGGGGATTCAGTATTGAATCCCGGCGGTCGGGATCCCGGCGTTCAGAATCCCGACGCCGGAATCCCGACAGCCGAAATGCCGACAAGGGGGGACGTGGATCGCCGACCCTTGCGGGCTCGCTGCGCTCGCCACGCAGCGGGCCCGGTGCCTCGCTACGCTCGGCACGCTAATTTATTCTCCCTCCAGGGGTGTCGTGGACACCCCAGGAGGGAGAATGTGTCGGCATTTCGGCGGTCGGGATTCCGGCGTCGGGATTCTGAACGCCGGGATCCCGACCGCCGGGATTTTAACTGCATCCCGTTTATGGGTCACTACGTGTTGTGTAGCGTGAATAGGGGTCACCATGTAAATTTAATGTGAATAAGGGTCACTACATGTGTTGTGTAATGTGAATAGGATGGTACTACTCTATGGCCTAATTTGAACTGGGGTTACTATTGTGTGGCCATGCTAATTTTTTTATAGCACCCCCGACTTTTTTTCGCCGCACTATTTCTATGTGTTGATTGGCCAGTAGGAAAAAATTTACTGTGTGGAAGGCGCAACAAATACGCTAGTACCAACTCTAGCTCTGCCTGCTGGGAGTTGGCAGGGAAGGTGAGTTCCACCACTTCTCCATGGCCACTTTAAGCACTGCATATAAGCCAATATTCATTATAGCATGTCCCTTAAATCTTAAATTTAATATGAAACAAAAACCTGCACTGTCATCATCCAATTGTTAAAAAGTTCTAAAAATATATATACATAATATCAATAAAACATTTATTATACTGTACAATAGAAAGCAGAGAGTGACAGAAGTGTTAAAATGATTTAGATCTAATGAATAATGGGCGTGATTGAAAAAAAAAACCAGTGACTGTAGATCAGGATTGCCATCAGAAATTGTGTACGAGTACAATTCCAGACAGTATTTCATGTGATCTGGCTGTTAGCATGGAATACATTGAAAATGTCCCACCCAAAATGACAGCCACATCAGAGGAGACACTTCTGAAGGATGCTAGAGGTGTCAGCCATTTTAGTATGGACATTTACTAGACAGATCCAGAGGGAGGAGGCATGCATAAACAGCAGTGCCGGGACTGTGATGGCAGCAGCAGTGGTGGCAGGAGCAAAAGGAGCAGCACAATGAAAAAAACCCTGACAAAAAGCAGATAATGTGGCAATTGTAAGGAGCATTACTAAGTGAGGCATGCTGCATATTGTGTGTGTGACATAATATGGTGCAAGGGGCATTACTGTGTGTGGCATAAAGTGGTACAAGGGACATAACTGCATAGTTGCCTACCCTCCTGCATTCTGCAGGAGACTCCCTAAAATAGCACCAATCTCCCTCTCTCCCTCATTAGTCTAGCAATCTCCCTCATATCACCTAGCCCACATTACATTGTTAAATTTTTGGGGAAAAAGTAATGAGAGATAGATACAGTTACATTGAATCATCAGCACAATTTCCCAGCACATTACCAAGCTCTTACTAACTGCTGCTTTGGGGCTCATCTACATTTGGATATAACTAATTTTAAAATATTCCTCTCAGATGTAGCAGTCAGTGGTGTAACTACTGTAAGGCAGCCCCAGCAGCCGCTTGGGGGAGCAAGCAGCAGCAGGGTCTGTGTGAGCGCTGGCACCCGCTCGACGCACTGACATGCTGCTGCCTGCCGCTGCCCACTGGCTGAGCACTGGAGGCGAGTCAGCCGCAGCATGGGTAGGACCATGGCAGAGATGACAAATTCGACACTGATTTAATTGACTGTACACAGAGCCGGCTATTGGCTGCTGTGTGCAGGGTGAGCGTGCAGATGGGCGTGCTACGGCAACCTGGGATGCGCCGGTGCCAAGGGAGGCAGCAGTGTATGCTGGTCTCTCTTCTGCTTCAGCTTCTCCGTTAAGCGCGTGACGTCATCACATCACACGCTGGGGAAACATGCTGGAGAGGAGCCTGGAGGGGGGGGGGGGGGGCGGCACAAACTTTTTGGCAGGGGGGAGCAAAATGTATAGTTACGCCACTGGTAGCAGTACACACCCACGCTTCTAGGTGCCACGTTCTCAATCTCTTTTCACAGTCTCTCCATATATGGAACTAGACATGCCCTTTGGGTGGAGCAGGACATGCTCCCTCAATGGGACACAAGGCAAAATTCTACTACCAACTATAAGCTCCCTGAAACTTGTTTTCAAAAGTAGGCAAGTATTCATTACTGTGTTAGGCATAAAGAGACATTACTGTGTGTGGCATAAAATGGTGCAAGGTACATTACTGTGTCGGGGATTATATGATAACATGGTGCAAGGGGCATTACAGTGTGGTGCACAATTTGGTGCAAGGGGAATTACTGTGTGGGGCATAATAGGGTGCAGGAGGCATTAATGGGCAGGGCATAATATGGTGTAAGTAGTAATACTGTTTGTGGAATAAAATGGAGCAAGGGACATTTCTTTGGGGGTATAATATTGTGCAAGGGACATTACTGTGGGGGTATAATATTGTGCAAGGGACATTACTGTGTGGGAATAATGTGGTGCAAGAGACAATACTGTAGGGGTATAATATGGTGCAAGGGGCATTACTCCATAGGGCACAAGGTTTAAGGTACCTTACTGTGTGGGGCATTATTTACTTTGGTGCAGGGAGTATTACTGTACTTTGGCACTTATTCTGATTGAGTCGGATGGCTCCATGTGCGGTTGGACGGCCGATGTATTGTGTTTGCGCATGTGCAGAGGCATTTCTGCGCATTTGCGAACACCGCGCACGTACGAATACGGCGTGAATTCCGTACAGAAAACAATCGGTCGGAACAATCCGAGCAGGGGGTGGAAAGGGGCGTGTAGGGCTGTTTGGGCTCATTGCCATATGCGTATGCCCCGCGTTTCATCGGCGTTCCCGTGAAAACGCTGGGCGTACGTATGGTAATCCGGCCGTGACGCACGTGTGGGGGGTGGACAGCTGACATAGCCGGATGCCAGCTGCCCGCCCATATCCCTGCTTTCGCACGGAGAAATGTCCGAGTGGTCTGGAGCACTCGGAGCTGTCTGACCGCTCGGTCCATCATTCGATGGTCGGCGACCATTGGAGGATGAGGGAGGTTCCCACAGATGAGGGAGGTGTTCACATGAAACATCCACACGCGGTCCGTTCGCTCAGCATCTTACCGCATTCGGATGGTGTGAGCGATCTGTATGGTAGGCGGGGCTAAGAAAATACGCATCCGTCCGAGTCAACTAGAATAAGGGCCTTTGTGGGGGTATAATATTTTGCAAGAGACAATAATGTGGGGATATAATATGGTGCAAGGGGCATTACTGTGTGGGAGTAATATATGTAAGGGGCAATACTGAGTGGGTGTAATATGTGTAAGGGGCATTACTGTGTGGGAGTAATATTGTATAACGGTCAGTATTGTGTTGGTGTAAGGTAGTCTTTTCCTGCAAGATCACAACCATTGCAGTACAGTTATACCCCCTTTTTGTACACAGACTCAGACTCATTGGCATGCACATGTACAAATGTCACACAGCAAATTGATCACTCGTGTAATCTTTGTCACACCAGTTGTTTTGTTTATGTGAATAAGATGCACATTTTGAATGACAAAAAGCTTATGTGATGTTACCCATAGTAACCAATCAGAATTCTGTTTATTCTTTTCTAGAATGCAATAGACAAATGATTAGTTGCTACGAGCAACATCACCTCTTCATTTTTAGAAGCCATATTAGATTTCCCCAACAGTGTACCCATCTGTACATCACAGCGCAGTGTATTTGATGAATATACCAATACTGTAAATACAGTAACAGTTAATAAGTACAGTACTGTATGCCTCTGTAGTAGCACTGACCTTACTCTGTCCCCCAGGTAACTCCGCTCATTGTTACCGCACGCATATATATTTTCAAAGGTAACTTTTTACACACTGCAGCTTAAATAAATGGCGGTCGGGGGAGAGCGCAGCGGTGATGAATGCGGCCGTCGTTTGCAGGCGTTTAGGTAGTTTGGCAGCTCCTAAATTACGGTAACAAATAAAGGTTATTCTTTCCTTCCCGTAGCGGCTCCCTGATGCATTCTGCAGAGAACAGTCTGGCAATTTGATGATGAAAGGGAATTTGGTAAGGGAAGAGGTGTTGTATTTCGGTGCGTTGGAACATTCCCAAGTATATGATCTTCATAAATGTCAGAATGTTTGCTGCCCTAGATCATTGGAAAACAATCACGCCACCATCGTCGCTCGTAAAAAGAGATTTTGCACTGAACAATTTCCTTCATGCTGTATTGTATCTGGGAACGGTGTCTCGTTAAACAAGCCCGATCTATATTTCTCTAATGACTAATTATAGCGGGCGGAACAGCATATACCCGCATAGACCACACAGTACAGGGGGAGAAGGAAAGCTCAAAAAGTTTATTGTTTTACAAAGTGGAACAAATCCATTGGGACTGGAGTATACCGTATATCGCAGAATACACGTGTATTAATTGTAGAGTCCACAGTGTCTAGGTCGACATCAAAAGGCCGGTATTTTCAAAATGTCGACATGCACAGTTTGGGAAAGTATCAAATAGACCCCAATTATTTTTTTTTAAAGTTAAAAACTCTCAACCTTTCCATGCGTCAACCATTGGCATTGACTTTTTGACCGATGACCTAGCCATTGCCGACAAGTCATCTGAATCCCATATAAAATTCACTGGATGTTGGGGTCAGTTCAGACCAGATAGCTCAAGTCTGCATTCGTCCCCACATCCAGCGTTTTATGGGCGTGCTCCTGCACATGCAGATGTCGCTATTATTATTATTATTATAATTTTATTTATAAGGCGCCACAAGTGTTTCGCAGCGCCGTACAAAGGAACAATACAGGGAGACAAAACTTGGCATAACATTGAATAAATAACAAAAATACAGTACAAATAAAGAGCGCCACAGATCAATACACATTACAGCTTAAATGTAAGTAGTGAGGACTCAATCAACATACAACTAGAGGCTTGAGGCCAATGATGGAGATGAGTATGCAGACGAAGATGGTCACTGAGTGTTGGATTATAGGAGAGCTGTGAGTGACATGTGAAGAGAAGAGGGCTTAGACAACAGGAGGGAAGAGGGCCCTGCTCGGAGGAGCTTACAATCTAGTAGGAAAGGGAGACAGACAGATTACAAGAGGTGCACGCGAGTGGGTGGTGGTTAGATAGCAGGATGTAAACAGGCAAGGGGTCGGAGAACCAGCTGGTTTATGCAGTGGAAGGGTATGCTTTGATGAATAGGTGAGTTTTCAGTGCCCGTTTGAAGCTTTGGAAGGTCGGGGAGAGTCTAATGGAGCTATGTTAAGTTGTTAAGTTTGTTTTGTATTTTGTGCTGTAAAAGGCTAATGCAAGAACTTTGAGTCCTATTAGGGGAAAAGTGCTATATAAATAACATTATTATTATTATTATTATTATTATTATTATTATTATTATTATTATTATTATTATTATTATTTATACCCCTTTCGCACCAGCCAAAATTCCCAGGTTGGTCCCAGGAACAACCTGCGACTAGCGCTGGTGTGAAATGAACTTACCTGGAAAGCAGGGCAGCAGTGTCCAGACAGCAGGTGGCGGGTCCAGACTGCGGGGATCCGGGCACCGGTGACTGGGTGCTTGTAGCGCTATTTGCCAGGCAGCGGGGCAGGAAGCGCTGCAGGATTTGTAAACATGTTGAAAAGACTCAGCCAATCAGCGTCCGGACAGTCTTTTCAACATGTTTTCCCACCTTGGCAGCTGTCTGGCAAATAGCAGTACAAGTGCCCAGCCGTAGCTGCCTGGATCCCAGCAGTCTGCATCCCACTGCCCGTACCCTGCTACCCGCTACCCGGAAACCACACCAAAAAGAGCAGGAACTAGGCCGGTGTGAAAGGGGCTAACCCGAGTCCCTGGATTTTCTGTTGTGAAAGGGGTATCACTCACAAAAGAGATGACCATTTTGACAACAGGACAGATTTTTAATTTATAATGTATCTTGATCACTTTGAAATCCCCTTATGACAATGGGTTGCACTAATGTTGTCAGATATATCCATTTTTACCGTTAATAATTTTCATGTATAAGTCGGCACTTTGCGTAATATTCCTGCTAACTCATTGGCACAAACTTATGTGAAGAGCTGATTGTGGGGAAACATTGGGTCTACGTTAATCAGTCTGAATTTACACTGGGATCGGGCTAATGAAAGCTAAATTGTAATCGCTTCAGAATGACCTTGTTCTACTTAACAACTGCGTCGCGATGACAAATAGTCTTAAAAAAAATACATTACCAAAGTTTTTTTATATTTTTTTTCAGTTGTTAATTCAATTTTCTTTGTACGGTTCAAGTAGTGTTCAGATAAACAGGAGGTTAATACGCCGGCTGAAACTGACCGTTCCTTAATTCAATAACTATATTTATGCAAATCAGCCGACTAATGAGATTTCTAAAATGCAAGTTGGCCAACGTTGCATCCGAGGTTACATTTTTACTAATTGGATTACACAAATTGCACACTGCAGAAATTATATCAGTGTATTATTAATTTTATAATTGGTGTCTGCATATCTTGTGACATTAAATTATGGAAGTAATTGAATGATTGGGGCAGGTAACTGCTCGGCGCAGTCATTTCATTTGGCCGTTTCGAGCACCACAGGAACATAAGCGTTTCACAATTCGATGATTGGATTTTTTCTTCCATAAAGCCTAGTACATGTGATGGAGATATCAGTGGCTTTATAAAGGGGTTTATGTTAAACAGCCTTTAATCACATTATTCCTATGAACTTATCATGACAAGTGCAATGAACAATTGTTACACTCAGACATATGAGGCGGGAATGAGAAAATGGAATGGATCCCAGTAGCCACATTGACTCAGCGGAGATTTGCAAATCAGTCCCAAACCAGCAGTCTGTAATGGTTCGTACATTAGGGTAAGAAGTCACTTAGCTCATTTAAATTTATTAACATATTCATTTTTGTTAAAATCTGTAATTAATAAGGAAAATCCTGCTACAAAAGCATTAATCCATTGCAGTATGTAATAGGATGTAGCATCAGCAGAAATATAATGATCATCGACCTTGATGGGGTTGAGCTCTTTAGGTTTTTTTAATAAGCTGCGGCCGGTTAGGCTGCACATTTTTATTTAAGTTCATATTTATCAAAGTGTGATTCAAATTTTAGCGTTATGTCAGCATTCTAAGTTACATTGCTGCTGTGAGTTGACTCCTCTCTTCTTTTCATTAACAGGTAATGAACTACTGTGTAAATCAGGGTTGCTGATTGAGGTTGGGTCTCTTTAGCCCTGTACACAAACATCAATTTGCTTTTGATTCGATGTTAGATTTGATTTTCTATTCGATCTGGCATTAGATCTTTCCATTCGATTTGGCATTAGATGTATACTTTTGCATTAGATATCGAATTCGATATACATTCATGGTACATTGTACACAGTGGCGTAAACTTCCTATTTTGCGCCCCGCCGCAAATTTTTGGGCGCCCCCACTCCCCCTCCCCTTGGCGCCCCCCGCTGCTGTCTCTGCCGGTACATGCCTGCCGTGCCCGGTGCCGTCACGGTCCCGTCTCTCCCAGCCCTGGCTAGTGGCTCCAGCTGCTATAATAAAAAGTCTCTTAGAAAATGGCTGCCCCCATACTGCAGACAGAAAACTGTCTGCAGTATGGAGGCAGACATTTTCTAAGTGTCTGTTTTCATTATAGAAGCAGGAGCCACTAGCCAGCACTGGGAGAGACGGGACCGTGACGGCACCGGGCACGGCAGGCAGGTACCGGCAGAGACAGCAGCGGGTGACTATAGCCCCGCAGACCCCTGGCGCCCAAACTTTCTCTGCGCCTCCCCGCCACCGCGGGGGCTGCGGAGCTATAGTTACGCCACTGATTGTACACATTCGATTTACTAGATCGAATTTGATATTTCCTTGGCTGCACAGTAGATTTTTCTGTTCGATTTTGTGAAAACAGGAGCACGCATCAAATCGAATGTTGATCGAAAGTGACACAAAAAACATTCGATTTCATTTAGGATTCTATTCGATTTTGGTTCTATAAGCAAAATCGAATAAAAAAATCGGGAAAAATCGATGCATGTGTACAGGGCTTTTCAGGGAGAAAATGCTCTGTTCCTGGACTTCCCTTATTCCTGGACTTCACTAATGTAGGATTGCTATCACCTGCGGGGAGCTACAGTAGGTAATTGATAAGAAAGGTGTCACCACAGGTGTTGGCAATCATACATGACCAGGGAAGTCTAGGAACAGAGCATTGTGTCCTCCTGGAGAGGGGCATGCTGGGAGGTATGGATAATGTATGATTGCCAGCACCTGTGGGGAGTTAGGTAACTGATAAGAAAGGTGTCACCACAGGTGCTGGCAATCATACATTACCAGGGAAGCCCAGGAGCAGAGCATTGTGTCCTCCTGGAGAGGGGCATGCTGGGAGGTATGGATAATGTAGGATTGCCAGCACCTGTGGGGAGCTGGGTAACTGATAAGAAAGGTGTTTCACCAAAGGTGTTGGCAATCATACATTACCAGGGAAGTCTAGGAACAGAGCATTGTGTCCTCCTGGAGAGGGGCATGCTGGGAGGTATGGATAATGTAGGATTGCCAGCACCTGTGGGGAGCTGGGTAACTGATAAGAAAGGTGTTTCACCACAGGTGTTGGCAATCATACATTACCAGGGAAGTCTAGGAACAGAGCATGGTGTCCTCCTGGAGAGGGGCATGCTGGGAGGTATGGATAATGTATGATTGCCAGCACCTGTGAGGAGCTAGGTCACTGATAAGAAAGTTGTCACCACAGGTGCTGGCAATCATACATTACCAGGAAAGCCCAGGAGCAGAGCATTGTGTCCTCCTGGAGAGGGGCATGCTGGGAGGTATGGATAATGTAGGATTGCCAGCACCTGTGGGGAGCTGGGTAACTGATAAGAAAGGTGTTTCACCACAGGTGTTGGCAATCATACATTACCAGGGAAGTCTAGGAACAGAGCATTGTGTCCTCCTGGAGAGGGGCATGCTGGGAGGTATGGATAATGTAGGATTGCCAGCACCTGTGGGGAGCTGGGTAACTGATAAGAAAGGTGTTTCACCACAGGTGTTGGCAATCATACATTACCAGGGAAGTCTAGGAACAGAGCATGGTGTCCTCCTGGAGAGGGCATGCTGGGAGGTATGGATAATGTATGATTGCCAGCACCTGTGAGGAGCTAGGTCACTGATAAGAAAGGTGTCACCACAGGTGCTGGCAATCATACATTACCAGGAAAGCCCAGGAGCAGAGCATTGTGTCCTCCTGGAGAGGGGCATGCTGGGAGGTATGGATAATGTAGGATTGCCAGCACCTGTGGAGAGCTAGGTAACTGATAAGAAAGGTGTCACCACAGGTGCTGGTAATCCTACATTACCAGGGAAGCCTAGGAACAGAGCATTGTGTCCTCCTGGAGAGGGGCATGCTGGGAGGTATGGATAATGTATGATTGCCATCACCTGTGGGGAGCTAGGTAACTGATAAGAAAGGTGTCGCCACAGGTGCTGGCAATCCTACATTACCAGGGAAGCCCAGGAACAGAGCATTGTGTCCTCCTGGAGAGGGGCATGCTGGGAGGTATGGATAATGTAGGATTGCCAGCACCTGTAGGGAGCTCGGTAACTGATAAGACAGGTGTCACCTCAGGTGCTGGCAATCCTACATTACCAGGGAAGCCCAGGAGCAGAGCATTGTGTCCTCCTGGAGAGGGGCATGCTGGGAGGTATGGATAATGTATGATTGCCAGCACCTGTGAGGAGCTAGGTCACTGATAAGAAAGGTGTCACCACAGGTGCTGGCAATCATACATTACCAGGAAAGCCCAGGAGCAGAGCATTGTGTCCTCCTGGAGAGGGGCATGCTGGGAGGTATGGATAATGTAGGATTGCCAGCACCTGTGGGGAGCTAGGTCACTGATAAGAAAGGTGTCACCACAGGTGATGGCAATCATACATTACCAGGTAAGCCCAGGAGCAGAGCATGGTGTCCTCCTGGAGAGGGGCATGCTGGGAGGTATGGATAATGTAGGATTGCCAGCACCTGTAGGGAGCTCGGTAACTGATAAGACAGGTGTCACCTCAGGTGCTGGCAATCCTACATTACCAGGGAAGCCCAGGTGCAGAGCATTGTGTCCTCCTGGAGAGGGGCATGCTGGGAGGTATGGATAATGTAGGATTGCCAGCACATGTGGGGAGCTAGGTCACTGATAAGAAAGGTGTCACCACAGGTGATGGCAATCATACATTACCAGGTAAGCCCAGGAGCAGAGCATGGTGTCCTCCTGGAGAGGGGCATGCTGGGAGGTATGGATAATGTATGATTGCCAGCACCTGTGAGGAGCTAGGTCACTGATAAGAAAGGTGTCACCACAGGTGCTGGCAATCATACATTACCAGGAAAGCCCAGGAGCAGAGCATTGTGTCCTCCTGGAGAGGGGCATGCTGGGAGGTATGGATAATGTAGGATTGCCAGCACCTGTGGAGAGCTAGGTAACTGATAAGAAAGGTGTCACCACAGGTGCTGGTAATCCTACATTACCAGGGAAGCCCAGGAACAGAGCATTGTGTCCTCCTGGAGAGGGGCATGCTGGGAGGTATGGATAATGTATGATTGCCAGCACATGTGGGGAGCTAGGTCACTGATAAGAAAGGTGTCACCACAGGTGATGGCAATCATACATTACCAGGTACGCCCAGGAGCAGAGCATGGTGTCCTCCTGGAGAGGGGCATGCTGGGAGGTATGGATAATGTATGATTGCCAGCACCTGTGAGGAGCTAGGTCACTGATAAGAAAGGTGTCACCACAGGTGCTGGCAATCATACATTACCAGGAAAGCCCAGGAGCAGAGCATTGTGTCCTCCTGGAGAGGGGCATGCTGGGAGGTATGGATAATGTAGGATTGCCAGCACCTGTGGAGAGCTAGGTAACTGATAAGAAAGGTGTCACCACAGGTGCTGGTAATCCTACATTACCAGGGAAGCCCAGAAACAGAGCATTGTGTCCTCCTGGAGAGGGGCAGGCTGGGAAGTATGGATAATGTATGATTACCAGCACCTGTGGGGAGCTAGGTAACTGATAAGAAAGGTGTCGCCACAGGTGCTGGCAATCCTACATTACCAGGGAAGCCCAGGAACAGAGCATTGTGTCCTCCTGGAGAGGGGCATGCTGGGAGGTATGGATAATGTAGGATTGCCAGCACCTGTAGGGAGCTCGGTAACTGATAAGACAGGTGTCACCTCAGGTGCTGGCAATCCTACATTACCAGGGAAGCCCAGGAGCAGAGCATTGTGTCCTCCTGGAGAGGGGCATGCTGGGAGGTATGGATAATGTATGATTGCCAGCACCTGTGAGGAGCTAGGTCACTGATAAGAAAGGTGTCACCACAGGTGCTGGCAATCATACATTACCAGGAAAGCCCAGGAGCAGAGCATTGTGTCCTCCTGGAGAGGGGCATGCTGGGAGGTATGGATAATGTAGGATTGCCAGCACCTGTGGAGAGCTAGGTAACTGATAAGAAAGGTGTCACCACAGGTGCTGGTAATCCTACATTACCAGGGAAGCCCAGGAACAGAGCATTGTGTCCTCCTGGAGAGGGGCATGCTCGGAGGTATGGATAATGTATGATTGCCAGCACATGTGGGGAGCTAGGTCACTGATAAGAAAGGTGTACCACAGGTGATGGCAATCATACATTACCAGGTACGCCCAGGAGCAGAGCATGGTGTCCTCCTGGAGAGGGGCATGCTGGGAGGTATGGATAATGTATGATTGCCAGCACCTGTGAGGAGCTAGGTCACTGATAAGAAAGGTGTCACCACAGGTGCTGGCAATCATACATTACCAGGAAAGCCCAGGAGCAGAGCATTGTGTCCTCCTGGAGAGGGGCATGCTGGGAGGTATGGAAAATGTAGGATTGCCAGCACCTGTGGAGAGCTAGGTAACTGATAAGAAAGGTGTCACCACAGGTGCTGGTAATCCTACATTACCAGGGAAGCCCAGAAACAGAGCATTGTGTCCTCCTGGAGAGGGGCAGGCTGGGAAGTATGGATAATGTATGATTACCAGCACCTGTGGGGAGCTAGGTAACTGATAAGAAAGGTGTCGCCACAGGTGCTGGCAATCCTACATTACCAGGGAAGCCCAGGAACAGAGCATTGTGTCCTCCTGGAGAGGGGCATGCTGGGAGGTATGGATAATGTAGGATTGCCAGCACCTGTAGGGAGCTCGGTAACTGATAAGACAGGTGTCACCTCAGGTGCTGGCAATCCTACATTACCAGGGAAGCCCAGGAGCAGAGCATTGTGTCCTCCTGGAGAGGGGCATGCTGGGAGGTATGGATAATGTATGATTGCCAGCACATGTGGGGAGCTAGGTCACTGATAAGAAAGGTGTCACCACAGGTGATGGCAATCATACATTACCAGGTACGCCCAGGAGCAGAGCATGGTGTCCTCCTGGAGAGGGGCATGCTGGGAGGTATGGATAATGTATGATTGCCAGCACCTGTGAGGAGCTAGGTCACTGATAAGAAAGGTGTCACCACAGGTGCTGGCAATCATACATTACCAGGAAAGCCCAGGAGCAGAGCATTGTGTCCTCCTGGAGAGGGGCATGCTGGGAGGTATGGATAATGTAGGATTGCCAGCACCTGTGGAGAGCTAGGTAACTGATAAGAAAGGTGTCACCACAGGTGCTGGTAATCCTACATTACCAGGGAAGCCCAGAAACAGAGCATTGTGTCCTCCTGGAGAGGGGCAGGCTGGGAAGTATGGATAATGTATGATTACCAGCACCTGTGGGGAGCTAGGTAACTGATAAGAAAGGTGTCGCCACAGGTGCTGGCAATCCTACATTACCAGGGAAGCCCAGGAACAGAGCATTGTGTCCTCCTGGAGAGGGGCATGCTGGGAGGTATGGATAATGTAGGATTGCCAGCACCTGTAGGGAGCTCGGTAACTGATAAGACAGGTGTCACCTCAGGTGCTGGCAATCCTACATTACCAGGGAAGCCCAGGAGCAGAGCATTGTGTCCTCCTGGAGAGGGGCATGCTGGGAGGTATGGATAATGTATGATTGCCAGCACATGTGGGGAGCTAGGTCACTGATAAGAAAGGTGTCACCACAGGTGATGGCAATCATACATTACTAGAGAAGCTCAGGAACAGAGCATTGTGTCCCTCATGGAGAGGGTCAGGTAGGCAACCCTGCTGTAAATGGATATTGCTTCAAAATAATATATGCATAGGTACTGTAGTAACTTTTTCAACTCAATTAATTCCTGCTTTGTAAAAATATATGCCTAGGTAACCGCACTTTCCACACTGTGGATCATGCTTCCTAAGGCGCACAAACATTCCAGGTTATAGTGATATGCATGCTTGAACACAGGTGACTTAATCAGTACTGAATAGAAGGGGATTGACTTGCAAAGACGCAGGTCACAAAAAAGCAAAATGTGCTTTTTGGGCGCACTCTTTGTATATGATTATGTAATGTAGTATTGATTCATTAAAACGTAACTTTTATTAAGACTTTACCTAAAAGAAGGATGACTATCTAACTCTTCTTTGAAAAGAAAAATTCTCACTTGAAAGAGAAAAAGATTAAAATGTCCGCAAATGCCAGTTTTTGCTCTGCTATGAATGAGTCAGAGCATAAATTGGTCAGGCATGCAGTTAACGTTACTGGTCATAGGCATTCCTTTTGTAACGCTGCCTATTTATTGAGGCGTTGTGTAACCGTGATTACTCACTCCCTCTGATTATTTTTCAGGGCAAGTGCTGACAATTTTATTGTGACTAATAGTGGAATATATGTCCTATTGTGGTCACTGTCAGGTTGCTCCTTGTGTTCAACGCTTGTGGTTATGTATTGATGGTCTAATAGGTCTAAGTATTTGAACCATTAGTTTAATTATTCGCTGTGCAACGGACAATCAAAATAGCCATGTGGGAGTCTTGGCTCGCATTCATTAAAGGAATCTCACACACAAATGGGAATATTCCCCTGCAGTAGGTTTCTCCTTGGCATCATGTCATGACCAACCATGCGTGTACCATACCAGGTGTTCACCAGGGACTTGGCCTCTGATTACTTATTTGTGTGTGAGATTCCTTTAATGAATGCGAGCCAAGACTCCCACATGGCTATTTTGATTGTCCGTTGCACAGCGAATAATTAAACTAATGGTTCAAATACTTAGACCTATTAGACCATCAATACATAACCACAAGCGTTGAACACAAGGAGCAACCTGACAGTGACCACAATAGGACATATATTCCACTATTAGTCACAATAAAATTGTCAGCACTTGCCCTGAAAAATAATCAGAGGGAGTGAGTAATCACGGTTACACAACGCCTCAATAAATAGGCAGCGTTACAAAAGGAATGCCTATGACCAGTAACGTTAACTGCATGCCTGACCAATTTATGCTCTGACTCATTCATAGCAGAGCAAAAACTGGCATTTGCGGACATTTTAATCTTTTTCTCTTTCAAGTGAGAATTTTTCTTTTCAAAGAAGAGTTAGATAGTCATCCTTCTTTTAGGTAAAGTCTTAATAAAAGTTACGTTTTAATGAATCAATACTACATTACATAATCATATACAAAGAGTGCGCCCAAAAAGCACATTTTGCTTTTTTGTGACCTGCGTCTTTGCAAGTCAATCCCCTTCTATTCAGTTGTATTCTCTGAATGTTTGGGCGCACCACCAATTGATGACTAGGAGATTTTTCGTCAATAGTTTCAAATATTGGTCTTTCAAATTAGTCTAACATAATTACTTGATATGAACTATAGTCTGTGCGGATCCACCCTCCACTGACTTAATCAGTACCTCAGTTATTTTGATGTAACTATCTGTGCTAGGGTTTGGATTATTATATAGACAGTGTCTAGATCAGTGGTTGCCAAACTTTTTTTAATCACGACAACCTAGAGTATCAGACTTTTTTTTCAGGATTTAAGGTACTTATTTCCTAGCACGGCGCCCACGATCTAGATTGTATGTGTCGGGCTGATATCTCAAGCATTGCATGCATCTTATGTGTTTGTGCGGCATAAGATACATGCGATGCGATTGACGAGATTTTTACATTGGAATCAATGTGAAATGGTCCCTGAGACCCAAATTTACATTGATTCCAATGTAAAAAGCCCCCAAAACCCCAATTTTAATTGCTAACTCCCCCTCATGGGTGAAATGCCACCCCCCCATTGTTAACGCCACCCCACTATTGACGCCAACCCAAAGCGTGGCAAGCCCAGTGAGCCCGCGAGGGGCAGTGGTACGCATCCTCTGATCTTTTCATACCCCCACTATCCACGTCGGCGTGGGGTTGATTCTATATAGTGTGGCGAGCGCAGTGAGCCACCGAGCCCGAAGCGCAGTGAGCGGAAGCGCATTACTTCACAGGTATTACGCGTGCGCACGCCACGCTTCGGGCTCGGTGGCTCGCTGCGCTCGCCACATTATATAATATCAACTCCACGCTGACGTGGATAGTGTGGGTATGAAAAGGTCGGAGGATGCGTGCCGCCACCAGGGCCGGCGCCACCACTAGGCAGCTCTAGGCATTTGCCTAGGGCGCCGGCACCTGGAGGGCGGCAGTTCGCCCTCACCCCCAGCATGGAGGGTGAGCGAACTGTGGTACCTGTGAAAAAACTCGCAAGAAAATTCAGGTGCGGCAAGTGCTAGTTATTTTCTATTCACTGTAGGGACCCCGCCGGCCGCGGCCAGCTTATACACAATAACAGCGCCGCAGGTTCCCCCAGCGGCACGGACACCCCTGCACGCACCAGTACTCAGCAGGGACGCCAGGGACGCAAGTTTTACACAGGTACCATAACACCCACCGCCCCCCCCGGCACCGGGGCGCCCCCACCCCGACTCGCCTGGAGCGCTCCTGGCCGCCACGCTTCGGGTTGGTGATGATGGATCTTTTATCTTATGGCTTCTTATGGATCTCATGGATCTTATGCATTTTATGGATGCATAAGATCCATGAGATCCATAAGATGAGATCCATAAGATGCGATATTGTACATACAATTAAAAATCTTTTCAATTGTATAGATTGTATGCCTTAATGAAGGCATACAATCTTATGCGATGGGCGCCGTGCTAGGAAATAAGTACCTTATTTTCTAATCGAGAAATTTAAAAAAAAAATTCAGCAAGACTGACTGTAAATTCAAAGTCAGAATGACCCAACATTGAAGTGCCATAATGGTGGCACTTAAAACTGGTCATAGAGAACAGGCTGTTGCCAGGCACTTTGTGGCACTAAAACACGAGATGGCAGCATTATGTTATAAAATCGTGGATCACGTCCCAGAATCCATCAGAGGAGGTAGCAGATCCAGGAAGCTGCTACAACTGGAATCGAAATGGAGATTCCGATTAGGGACCCTGCAGTCTAGAGGGTTGAATACAAATTTAGATTTACATAATTTTCATTCAATTCAGCTGTTCTGGAAAAACAATTTCTTAAAATATTTTATCTAGATTATCAATGTGTGTGACGCAAAGAAGTGACACAACGGCATTATTTGGCTGGCATGTACATTTAATATATCCACCAAACAGATCCAAATTCAGGTCTACTTATTAGTCGTGATGTTTTGTACTTTCAGTATTTGTAACAAAAGGAAAACTATTGGGATATAAACAGAGCCCTACAGGACCATATGGGTCCAATAGAGGAGTAATCACGGTATGTCGTGATACCTTAAAAATCTATAGTAGATATATAACAAAAAAATTTGAATTAATATTTTTATACTGCCTCTTCATGTCACTTTAATATTTCACCTTTTATTGAATGTTTAGATTTTACAGACACCTGTGGAGTTTTTTTTCTGACACCATTTCTTGATATATTACACACTAGCACAATATTTTTATTTTCAATATTTTTGCCTTTTCAACATAATATTTAGCTGTCTTAAAGAAATAATGCACATTTCATATATTGCGCATTTATTTTGTTCAAACTCACAGTAACTTGTTTGTTATGCCAACAGAGCCCACGTGGCCACTGGCCGTACCCCAGCTGATGACGCATAGGGGGCCACGACCAGAAGTGCGGCACCCGGAAAGCAGACTGGCGGCAGCGAGTGGCAAGAGGAAGGGAAGTCAAGGGTAAGTTTGTCCATATATAATGCACTGTAATTAATGCACTTTATACATCCTGACGACGGGGCTGGCACCCCACCGAAACGTTGATGCCCTGATGGAATAAAATATTCCCCACTGTCTTCACCTGCTACAAAGTCTCCGAGTGCCGCTTGTTCATCATTGCGTCTGATGGAAGGTGACCTGCCTTCATTAGAGGGCGCCGGACCCAATATTGTCCTTAAGCCTAAGCCCAGAGTGACGGAACTCACACACATATACATATACTGATGGAGCCAGGCTTCTTGGGAACGCCAGCGATACATTCCTGGTTTCTGGCGCATGTGGATGTGAGATTGTCTCTGAGACGCTCGTGTGCTTCATTCTCGGCAATGGACACATGCACAACTCAAACGCATGCGCGCCACATTCTCTGGCGCGCGAGGCCAAGCTAGATGAGCCTGGCTCCACCTGTAGTGGCATATGCTAAATTATTTTAGTAACACCACTTAAAGAAGTAAGGAGCCATTGTCATGTGGCTCTTTGCTAGTTAATTATAGACCCAGATTGGGGTAACATGGGTGTGGAGTGCGGTGCCCCTGGATTGGTGTGGCTGGATGGCTCTGGGGTGGCACACTATTACATTCTATGGTACTTGTTTCCTAGCACGGCCACAATCTTGGGCATCGTGTACACGATCCCCGCGATGGACCCGATTTCCTTTGAAATCAGGTCCATTTTGCCGGCAAAGGGAAAATCGGGGGCATCGCGTCGGTCGCGACCATTAACATTGGCCCCGACGCGATGCCCACGATTTCCCCATAGGCTTCAATGTTAAAATTATTTTTAACATTGAAATCGGGAACATCGCGTCGGCCTTGTGCCATTATAATTGCACAAGATGAGATGGACTTGATTAAGTCCATCTCACATAGTAAAAAATGTGAAATGGGCCAATATGACCCATTTCACATTATATATGGCCCCGTCGTCACCCCACAATTGACGTGAACCCGAAGCGTGGCGAGCGGCGGCGGTGCGCGTCCTCCGACCTTTTCATTCCCCTACTATCCACGTCGGCGTGGAGTTGAAAATATAAAGTGTGGCGAGCGCAGCGAGCCAACGAGCTCGAAGCGTGGCGAGCGGCCGCGTATACCTGTAAAGTTATACGCGTCCCCTCGCGGGGCACGCTACGCTCGCAACGCTTCGGGCTTGGTGGCTCACTGAGCTCGCCACACTTTATATTCTCAACTCCACGCCGACGTGGATAGTAGGGGAATGAAAAGGTCGGAGGACGCGCACCGCCACGCTTCGGGCTCGGTGGCTCACTGCGCTCGCCACACTTTATATTCTCAACTCCACACCAACGTGGATAGTAGGGGAATGAAAAGGTCGGAGGACGCGCACCGCCGACCCTCGCGGGCTCGCTGCGCTCGCCACGCTTCGGGTTGGCGTCAATCGTGGGGTGGGGTTTACGGTGTAAAATTTGGGGGTTTAGGGAATATTTTACATTGAATCCAATGTAAAATCGTGTCCCAGGGACCCTATTCACATTTGATTCAATTTAAAAATCGTGTTGGTCGCATCGCATGCGACCAAATCGCATGCGATGCGACGATGCAATTTTTCCGACACGACCACCCCGATGGAAATCGGGGTGGCCGGTCTAGGAAACAAGTACCCATTCTATCTAACACACCTTAATCTCTTCACTAACACAATTTCTTTATTTTGATTACATTCATTATTTTTGTATATAGCTCTCACTTCCTATCACTTACACTTATTATCACGTTAACTATTAACACTTTAATTATCTTTTTTAACTGGTGTGCTGCTCTGGGCTTTCCGGCTTATGCTGATTTTTTGGGGTGCCGCACCCTGCACCTAGATATAGCAATAGGGACCCCCAATACACATGCACATGGGCAGTATGACTGGCGAATCCCTGAGTGCCCATACATGTGTGCTTTGCAGCATTACAAGGGGACCTACATGTGTATTAGCCTAGGGCACCTGGAACCTTTAATCAGGCCCTGACAAAGCATACCCCCCAGAACCGTATCTTACATTCTTGACAATGTTGCTCCCTCACTTTCTCTCTTCAGATCACTTCATTATCTTAGATGACTTCATAACCAACCAATCTCTCCACAGAATCCTCCACCTCTAAACTCCTTACCCTCACTTTATCATTTATCATTTCTCCCAATGGAGTTATAATTTTTCCCATGTGAGTGGCCACTCAGTCGATCTGGCCTTCTATCAAAGTCCACATACAGTACCCTACACTGACAATCACCTGTTCTCTTTATCCGCTTCCCCACCTCTGCCTCCTAAGGCCACCATCACTCTATGTCCTTATCCTCCCTGTATGACTCATTTATCTGTGCTATTCCCTCTCTTTCTCTGTTGCTCTGAATAACTAGTTTTCCTATACAATGCTGCCCATACTTCTGCCTTTGACTCTGTTGCTCCAGCAACCACTATTCACCCTCGCAGAACAACATCTCATTCCCGGCATTCCACATTCACCAGATATCTGCAAAAGTATTATAGAATCGCCAAGCAACAGTGGAGAAAATATTATCTAAGATAGACTTACAAATTAGCTCTGTTGTCATCCTACCGTGCCTATTCTTCTCTCTGAACACTCATATTTCAAGAACATCATCTCCTTCCAGTCCCCAAACCCCTCGCATCTCTGCCACCTTCATCTCCCTTCTCGGCTCACCACAGCTCATCGTCCCTCATTACTCTCTGCCATTGACCTTGCCAACTACTTCACTTCCAAAATTGAATTTATACTGTATGTCAGGATATTATATTCCACCAGACCCTCTGCACCCTGCCCCTCCTTTCCATGAGAACCCTTCCCAAAAAATATTACCAACTCTGACTTATTTTTCCCCTGTATCAGTAAAGGGAACAGAGCAGGAACTGTAATGGAATCCAGCAAACTGGAATCCGGAACAGCACAGGGAAACCTGGAATCAGGAACATAGTAATCACGAAGAACACAATACAGTAGCACAAGGATGACACTGTAGTGAGTTTTGGCTCTGAACAGCGCTCAAAGACTGCCTTTTATAGGAGAGGGTTTAAAATTTGCCACCAGTGTGACATCCCACTTTGTCACACCTGACTGTTTATTTGGGAAAGGAAAAGAACATGCAGTTTGCACTGACATGCACTTTTAGGGGGCGCAGTGGTGTATAGCACAATAATAAACAATGGATTTTAACCAGTATAAAAATGTATTAAAACAATATAAAAATATATATATATATATATATATATATATATATATATATATATATATATATATATATATATATATATATATATACATATATATATATATGTTTCTGAAAAAAGAGGAAGACACAGGGGGCGCCTATGGTGTATTACCGTTTTAATCTTTAAAAAACAGCAGACTTAGTAGTCATAAAATAGCGGGGTATAGTGCCCGTACCAAATAATTCGTCCGCTGTGGACTGAACTACCACATGATTTCATAAAATTATCCCATAGGCAACACGGCTGTACTGTATATATTGGACTCACGACCAACAGGCACCGCCGGCAATGTCCCGCAAAGTCGTCTCGTGCCCAGGTTTCTCCTCAGTCCTTCCACCAGCCTGCTCCGTGGGAACTCCGTTCAGCGTCACAGTTGCCACGCCCCAACGCGTTTCGTCACCAGACTTCGTCAGAGGGGTGGCGACTGTGACGCTCTATCCCTTCCTTTAACCTCCCAGCAGCCAATCACTGCTCTCGGGATTTACATACATAGCTATTAGCATATTCCCTCACTCAGGAACATCTTATCTTGTTAAAATCACATTTTTGTCTTTGCGGTTATAGGAATTGGGGGATTTTTATATTAGTTGCGTGTGTGTGTTAGAAGAATGTTATTTTGAGAAAGGAGAAGCATGTTTACGCCAGGGATCTACCGGTAGATCCCTGGCATAAACATGCTTCTCCTTTCTCAAAATAACATTCTATGTATGTATGTAAATCCCGAGAGCAGTGATTGGCTGCTGGGAGGTTAAAGGAAGGGATAGAGCGTCACAGTCGCCACCCCTCTGACGAAGTCTGGTGACGAAACGCGTTGGGGCGTGGCCACTGTGACGCTGAACGGAGTTCCCACGGAGCAGGCTGGTGGAAGGACTGAGGAGAAACCTGGGCACGAGACGACTTTGCGGGACATTGCCGGCGGTGCCTGTTGGTCGTGAGTCCAATATATACAGTACAGCCGTGTTGCCTGTGGGATAATTTTATGAAATCATGTGGTAGTTCAGTCCACAGCGGACAAATTATTTGGTACGGGCACTATACCCCGCTATTTTATGACTACTAAGTCTGCTGTTTTTTAAAGATTAAAACGGTAATACACCATAGGCGGGGCTTTTTTCAGAAATGTTTTGTCTGTGAGCCTTTGGGATCAGGCTCTGGCATCGGGGAGCAGCTGTCCTAAAACACCATTGGAAGGACTAGTGTATTCTGGTGAGCTTGTGGAGCAAGCTGATTTGTGGAACTGCAGGTGTCAGCGCACCATTCCTTACACAAACTGTTCCATATATATATATATATATATATATATATATATATATATATAATAGTATTCACATATAAGTAGTGCACTTTATAGGTTTTTCATAGCAATTGCATAACAAGACATACAAGACATACAACAGATAAGCACAATAGCTGGTATAAGGCTGGATAATTCAATAGTTGATAGAGGCATCAATTAATCACTCATTTTAGCAAAGGCTTTATAGTTACCAGTCCCGCACAAATATGAGAGGTGAATCTCAGAGGTGGTGTATTCCACTCAATTAATGTCCATATCCTTAGGTACAATGTATCCTCTGTATAATTAATAATTAGAGGTGCTCTCCTGCTCAGTATGGTGAGATGGAGTGAGCTTTGTATCACCAACCGATGTAGCTGCTGCTCTGGTATGTATAACGGCAGCGATAGATTGCGGTATCTGGGTCAGGCTTTCTCAGGATCTGCAATATCAGCAACAAAACGTGTTTCTCCGCCTTGTTGTCGGCGGCTTCCTCAGTTAACTGTTTATTTCCATTACCGAGCAGAGCAAGCATCCCTATATGAGCTTCAACACAGGAGGAAAAGGTTTCTGGGGAGAGGCCCGGGCCGGCACCACCACTAGGCAGCTTTAGGCATCTGCCTGGGGCGAATCCCCCCGGGCGTGTGAGCTCCGAAGTGCCTCTCCTGCCTGGGGAGCTCCGGTGCCTTGCACCGGCCCTGGGAGAGGCAGCATTAATTGCAGTTGGTACCAGGACTTCATTACCTCTTCATGAAAGCTGGAGACCAGCTCTGCCAGATCTGGTAAGTGAGCACTAGATTCTGGCGCGCTGTAACATTATCCCCCCTACCCATCTAGGGGTGGGCACCAAACACTCCACAAATTGCTGGATATGGAACTTCTGCTGACATTTTCAGAGGAGTTGAGGTGAATGAATATCTATGGTCTTGACCCAACAGCATTCTTCAGGACCATATCCTTTCCAGTCCACTGAACAGTGCCTCAACAAATTAAGGAGTCTAGGATTTATTTGACCTTATATTGCTATTGATGGTCTACTGGGATAGCTGAAGAGAGATTGAAAGGTACTGAAAACCAATTAAAAACCTGAGGTTTGAGGAGGGAGATGTGAAACACTTAGGTACCCAGAATGCACCAGGAAACTTCAGATGGTATGTCACCAGATTGAACACTTGGGAGATCTGGAAAGGCCTAGTGAATGTGTGCGTAAATTTCAAGTGTGTTTAGTTGAAATTTATGCTGTGGAAGACACCCATCTTGGTTCATCTAAGACCTTTCTTAAGGCTTCCAGAAACGATATGTTGTCATTGACCAGCATATTGGTTCATAAAAGGACCTGCCTGTAAAGCACGGAGATGAGGTAAGCCATCTTGCTTCTCTTGCAAGAATAATTAGCCTGGACCTCAAACTGGATAAAGCTAATTCTAATATCCCTAACAGCCCTTGGGGTCCCCATCAAACTTTGAGAGGTTCAAGATCCATAGTGGCATGAAAATTCAGCAGCTGGAACATACAGTACACCACTGAAGTTGGCACAGGATGTACCAGAGGTGACTTTGGTACCAACTGACTATATAAATATGTGGTGGTACTGCATGATCTGGGCCTTATCATACTCTCGCTTCTTAACTCTGGTGAGGAGATTTTCCAGTAACTCTCATGGCGCAGGATTATCTGCAGCCTCTACTTTGTGAACTAGAGTATTCTGCCACAAAGTCATGATGGATAGCGGATATCAACCTCTACCATGGGATTGTCAGAGGCATTAACTGGGGAAAAAGAAAATATTGAGTGTACAATGAACGAAAATGTTCAGTGATTTCACTGGGACCCGCTGAACATGTAGGTGATAGGCTATATAGCCAAAGACGACCTGCATGTTTAGCAGATGAGAATGGGGGGATCTTATACTCAACGATATTGAGTGTACACAATAGACTTTTTTATTAAGACATCGCTCAGAAGGACCCTTCTGATTGATATGTTTTAATTCCTCATGTAGTGTGTAGTGTGTATGAGTCTACAATTTAACCAGACTGCCAATGTACTGTTCTAGACATTGAACTTGCCTTGGCTCCTTACACCAGGATATCAATGTAGCAGACCTAATTGCATAACCAAGAGATCTACAGGTGTGGCAATATACATCATTCCTATATGGTCCTATATGGAATATTCACATGAGACCAGCAGTTGGGATTCTGGCGGTCAGAAGACCAAAAGCAGCATTGCGATCAACAAAATCCCAACAGGGGATGGCTAAGTATCCTTACCCTCTCTCCCTACACCCTGACCCTTACTACCTGATGCCTAACCCTCCCCATTTGTGCCTAAATCTAACCCTCCAACCTTAGTGCCTAACTCTCCCTTCCTGCAGTGATACCCAAATAAGATTTGGGTATTGATGATGAGACAGACATTACCGATTTTTTTTTATTCCGTTACTGAATTTGTAAAAGTGTAATAGTTACTAAACTTAATCCAAATTCTGTAAAAATAAATAAATGTAAATTTATATTAAAATATTGGGAATCGATGTTGGGCATATGCGCAGGTGCATTTCTGCGCATGCGCTTATGTTCGCCGGGTGCATGCACCCAAGACAGTGGACGTGGGGCAGCGGCTAGTCGAGCCTCATGGGATCACCCAATGTTTCATGGGCGTTCCCATGAAAATGCTCAGTGTTCCCATGGAAATCAGGGCGTGACGTGGGTGCCGGCAGCAGGCAGCTGACATTACTGGATGTCATCTGCCCTCCCACTTCCTGCTGAATGTCCACGTACCTGAGAGTAACCTTAGCCTTGCGAATCAACTAGAATACCCCCTAAATGTTTTTTCCTTTTTTTCTCTTTTTCTCCTGTGAAATCTTTCTGTATAATTAAAGGAATGTTACTTAAAAGCTAATTTTAAAGGTGTTAATGCAATAGGATGCGGCATTTTAGCACAGAACATTTAATAGAAAGAAAAGTAAAAGAATTCAAATAAAACATTAGCTCCATCTGAACAGTCAGACGGATTGTGAAACCATTGCCTGAATCAAATTGGTTCTATATTTTTCTATGAAATGCTTCAACTATTGTCATATCTTCATGAAACTGATACAGCAATAAAAAGATCTAAGTACATATTGAAAAGAGCAAATCACACAATAAATCACTCATCTGTTGTAATAAAATGACTTATTTGATTTTTAATTGTTTAATAGGCTTTTAGGAATACTGGTATATATTAAAGATTTATATATTAGAGATTTGCAGTTTGGTTTCCAAGGGAACCGAAACCACCTGTATCTGCTTACTGGTTTTCAAGAACTTTGAAGTCCAGGATTGATATTTTCTGCCAGGCATGGATCTAGGAGTGAGGCAAAATGTCATCCTTCCTCCCTCGTGACTGTAAGCGCCTTGGAGCAGGGCCCTCTTCCCTCCTGTTCTCACAGCACTCGTCTCTCGCACTTCCATCAAGCTCTCTCCTACTCAGCAATTTTCTATTCTGGCATCTCTTCTCATTTGTGTTCATTCATTTCTACCAAGAAGAACAACCCGCCCCTGGTAGTATGCGGACAACTATTCTGCATTCCTACATCTCAGATGAATTGTGTATGAAGAATTGTGTTGCTAATTGTTAACTGTGCTCTTTTTTAGTTTTGTAACTGTAATGTTTACTTCTGTTTCCCCTATTTTGTTCTAATGTGTACCATAAGAGATGGTATCCAGCAATATTTAGACCTTCATAGTTTACTCAGTAATAACCAGCATGGGTTTGTGAAAAAATCGTTCATGCCAAACTAATCTACTAGGGTTCTATAAAGAATTTAGCAAAAACCTTGATAATGGAAACGCTGTAGATGCGATTTTCCTAGATTTTGCTAAAGCCTTCGACACCGTACCACACAAGAGGTTGATAAATAAAATGGAGGACCTGGGATTAGGAGCAAATATCTGTAGATAGGTTGGGAACTGGCTGTGTAATAGAGAACAAAGAGTGGCCGTGAACAGTGCCGTATCAGATACGATACCAGTACTAAGTGGGGTGCCACAGGGTTCGGTTCTTGGGCCCATTTTATTTAACATTTTTATTAAGGATATTGGGATGGGGTTACTCAGCAATGTATCCATTTTTGCGGACGATACAAAACTGAGCAGAGTTATTAAATCATCAGAAGATGTCACCACGCTTCAAAATGATCTTGACAATCTAGATGAGTGGGCAAAAAAGTGGAAGATGAGGTTCAATATGGATAAATGCAAGGTCATGCACCTTGGGAGACATAACCAGTGTGCTAGTTATAACCTAAGCGGGGATGAATTGGGTAATTCAGTACTCGAAAAGGATCTAGGAGTCCAAATAGACAAGAAACTTGGATGTAGTGTTCAATGTAAAATAGCAACAAAAAAGGCCAACAAAATTCTCGCATGTATTAAAATGGACATGGAAACTAGGGACTCAAAAATAATTATGCCTCTGTACAAATGATTGGTTAGACCGCACCTCGAATACGGAGTACAATTCTGGGCCCTGCACTATAAAAAGGACATCATAGAACTAGAAAAAATCCAAAGAAGAGCAACAAAGCTTATTAGGGGAATGGAGAATTTAAGCTATGAGGAAATATTAAACAATTTGGGACTATTTACACTAGAGAAGAGACGTTTAAGGGGGAATATGCTCAACATGTATAAATATATTAGGGGCCAATATAAGGAACTGTCAAACACCCTTTTTTCTGCTAGACAGGAATCTAGGATGCGAGGGCACGAGTTTAGATTAGAAGAAAAAAGATTTTGTTCATCTAGAAGAAACAAAATCTTTACAGTCAGAGCAGTCAAACTTTGGAACTCTCTTCCTGGAGAAGTTGTGTCGGCAGAAGCTATAAATACGTTTAAAATAAGGTCGGATAAACATTTATTGGTTAAAAACATCCATGGGTACGAATAAGTAACACAATTTGTCTTTAAAATATCAGAACATACTATACAACAAGGGTCAAAGACATCTGATGTGTCCTTTATACCCGTCTGTCTGAGTCGGATGTAAACCTGATTGTCTATACCTGGGAGAAAAGCTGGGTTCGCCCATAGTGGAATGTTCGTGCTGTGACCTGGATGACGATGGAGAATCTTATTAATGCCTAGCCATGTCAGATAAGTATCAACAGTGGATTAAGGAGAACTTCTTGGGGATAGTGTTGTGATTGTATAGGTATTTGTGTAAATCTGCCAATCTGAATAAAGTAGCATGTACATATAATTGGAAAGGGGGGTCCCTGCGGTGTATGTGAGATCAGTGGCGGGGTCCCTTCAGTGGATGGGAGCTACCACTTCCCATCTGCCGCAGGGACCCTGCCGCAGATCTCACATACACCACAGGAAGGGATTGTGCTGGTGGGCAGGGGGTCCATGCGGCATATGTGAGATCAGCGGTGGGGTCCCTGCAGTGGATGGGAACTAGTAGTTCCCATTTGCCACAGGGATCCTGCCACTGGTTCCCATCCACTGCAGGGCCCCCACCGCTGATCTCACATACGCCGCAGGGACACCCTGCCCGCCAGCGCTGCCGACCAGACCCTGCTGCCCGGATCCCTTCCCTGCCTTGCCAAGGTAGGAGGGAAGAAATGATAGGATGTCTCCGTGGGGGGGGGGGGGGGGGGAGAGACCCCCAGACCTTCGTGCATATCTAATGACCGCAGTGCATATTTAATGAGCGGGTCACCACCCGCTCATTAAATATTCACTGCACTGGGTCCCGCTCATTAGATATGCACAGAGCAGGACCACTATTTGCTGGGTTCTAAATACTGTTTCAGACCCATTCAGACTGCAAAAAAAACCCATTTCCAAATAACTTTTTTTTTAGAGACGGTAAAATCAATGTGGACCTTTCAGACCGCACATATAACCGTATAACGGTAAAAAAACCTTTAAAATACCGGGTAATATGTGCGGTCTGAAAGGGGCATTAGTTCCCCCTTTAGTTTGCCCCCCCCCCGCAGCCCCCATAGCATGCTCATGTGTAGTTTGTCCCCCTCCCATCTCTGCAGACAGCACGGACACATCTGTCACATGCCGAATGAAGATGGTGCTGGAAGCCAGGACTTATATAGAGATCCGGTCTTGCAAGAATCCAATGCAGGATGATGACGTTTTGGCCCCATTTTCGGTTTGTATTATTGGGGAGGAAGGACGCGAACAGCGTGCAAATGCTTCGGACCAGGTAAGTTCGGGGGTGTTAGGATCTCTAGGATCCGAACGCGCTCATCTCTAATAAAAATGCATGAATTCAGCTTGTGAATGTTGCAAGATCGGATGCGGTTGCCGGCATTTAAACCACATGGAATTGGCACCTTGTACCCTTCGCAACTAATAGGATCAAACAATATTTCAGTGTTTGCAGGGTTGAGTCTCCAAATAGAGAGCGGAGAACACATAACAACCACTTTCCAGGACGTCAATGCATACACATCCATTCGCAGCCTTGCACGTGGGGCAGAAATCATCCGATGTTCGTGGACCATCGAATCGTTTTAAGACATAGATATGTGGCGCCATGGAACGGGAAGAGTGCGGGCAGCTAACATCCGGTGACATCATAAACTGCCCGCCCCCTGCACCCGTGTCACGGCTGCATTACCATGGGAACGCCCAGTGTTTTCATTGGAATGCCAATGCCTTCTCCCAACATGCATGGAGCATAGTTCCGCCTCCCAGCACCCATGAAGCCAAGTTCTGATTGGCCATGAGCCAAACAACTAAATATAAGGGATGACCATTGTTTGGGGAAACCATCAATCAATGGTCACCCATTGCATAGGGGGTTATTCTGATTCACTCAGAAAGGCACAATCACTCTCTAATGGACAAAACCATGCTGCACTGCAGGTGGGGCTGATGTAACATGTGCAGAGAGAGTTAGATTTGGGTGAGTTATTTTGTTTCTGTGCAGGGTAAATACTGGCTGCTTTATTTTTACTCTGCAATATAGATATCAGTTTGAAGTACACCCCCCACCCAAATCTAACTCTCTCTGCACATGTTGCATCAGCCCCACCTGCAGTGCACATGGTTTTGTCCATTGGAGAGTGATTGTGCCTTTGCGAGTGAACCAGAATAACCCCCATAGTCTGCTACCATCGATAGCCATTTACAATATCACCATTGATGATAGTTATTGAAACCTTTGGCCATGCTTAGTAAATAGACTTTAATCACTTTTGACATCAATCTGACATCTGTAATAAACTGTGCAAAGGATCACATCACATACCTGAGCTTTATTTTATTACGAAACAATGTAATATATTTCTCGCCGTCATGTTTAATGCTTACAGCACAGTATACACTCTATATTTAATGCGGTATATGAGTCAGATATAGCTCCAGCTGATGTAACACGTATTGCAGTACAGTATACACTCTATATCTAATGCGGTATATGAGTCAGATATAGCTCCAGATGCTGTAACACGTATTGCAGTACAGTATACACTCTGTATTTAATGCGGTATATGAGTCAGATATAGCTCCAGCTGCTGTAACACGTATTGCAGTACAGTATACACTCTATATCTAATGCGGTATATGAGTCAGATATAGCTCCAGCTGCTGTAACACGTATTGCAGTACAGTATACACTCTATATCTAATGCGGTATATGAGTCAGATATAGCTCCAGCTGCTGTAACACGTATTGCAGTACAGTATACACTCTATATCTAATGCGGTATATGAGTCAGATATAGCTCCAGCTGCTGTAACACGTATTGCAGTACAGTATACACTCTATATTTAATGCGGTATATGAGTCAGATATAGCTCCAGCTGCTGTAACACGTATTGCAGTACAGTATACACTCTATATCTAATGCGGTATATGAGTCAGATATAGCTCCAGCTGCTGTAACACGTATTGCAGTACAGTATACACTCTATATCTAATGCGGTATATGAGTCAGATATAGCTCCAGCTGCTGTAACACGTATTGCAGTACAGTATACACTCTATATTTAATGCGGTATATGAGTCAGATATAGCTCCAGCTGCTGTAACACGTATTGCAGTACAGTATACACTCTATATCTAATGCGGTATATGAGTCAGATATAGCTCCAGCTGCTGTAACACGTATTGCAGTACAGTATACACTCTATATCTAATGCGGTATATGAGTCAGATATAGCTCCAGCTGCTGTAACACGTATTGCAGTACAGTATACACTCTATATTTAATGCGGTATATGAGTCAGATATAGCTCCAGCTGCTGTAACACGTATTGCAGTACAGTATACACTCTATATTTAATGCGGTATATGAGTCAGATATAGCTCCAGCTGCTGTAACACGTATTGCAGTACAGTATACACTCTATATCTAATGCGGTATATGAGTCAGATATAGCTCCAGCTGCTGTAACACGTATTGCAGTACAGTATACACTCTATATCTAATGCGGTATATGAGTCAGATATAGCTCCAGCTGCTGTAACACGTATTGCAGCACAGTATACACTCTATATTTAATGCAGTATATGAGTCAGATATAGCTCCAGCTGCTGTAACACGTATTGCAGTACAGTATACACTCTGTATTTAATGCGGTATATGAGTCAGATATAGCTCCAGCTGCTGTAACACGTATTGCAGTACAGTATACACTCTATATCTAATGCGGTATATGAGTCAGATATAGCTCCAGCTGCTGTAACACGTATTGCAGTACAGTATACACTCTACATTTAATGCAGTATATGAGTCAGATATAGCTCCAGCTGCTGTAACACGTATTGCAGTACAGTATACACTCTATATTTAATGCAGTATATGAGTCAGATATAGCTCCAGCTGCTGTAACACGTATTGCAGTACAGTATACACTCTATATTTAATGCAGTATATGAGTCAGATATAGCTCCAGCTGCTGTAACACGTATTGCAGTACAGTATACACTCTATATCTAATGCAGTATATGAGTCAGATATAGCTCCAGCTGCTGGAACACGTATTGCAGTACAGTATACACTCTATATTTAATGCGGTATATGAGTCAGATATAGCTCGAGCTGCTGTAACACGTATTGCAGTACAGTATACACTCTATATTTAATGCGGTATATGAGTCAGATATAGCTCCAGCTGCTGTAACACGTATTGCAGTACAGTATACACTCTACATTTAATGCAGTATATGAGTCAGATATAGCTCCAGCTGCTGTAACACGTATTGCAGTACAGTATACACTCTACATTTAATGCGGTATATGAGTCAGATATAGCTCCAGCTGCTGTAACACGTATTGCAGTACAGTATACACTCTATATTTAATGCGGTATATGAGTCAGATATAGCTTCAGCTGCTGTAACACGTATTGCAGTACAGTAGATACTAATTCCAGCTTCTTGCCGGTTTGGGACCTCACCCATCACATCTATATTAAATGCTACTTCATATTACAGGTAGGATGCAGCTCGGTGGGAATTCTCAGCATTAAAATTCTGTTAGTGACTTTTGTAGACGCCCAAGGAAAATTACAAGTAAGATGAAATAGGCGTCTGACAGCGATGTGAGGCGTGATGGATGACCTGCCATCTCTCAGACAGCTGCCTCTGTGCTAAGGTCAAACATTGCACGGAAAGGACGCAACTAAACGCCAGAAGAAAAGTGAAAATATATGTTTTATACACAGGATGATATATATAAAGGATGTTATATACACAGGATGATATATATATACAGGATAATATATATACAGGATGTTATATACACAGGATGATATATATACAGGATGTTATATACAGGATGTTATATACACAGGATGATATATATATACAGGATGTTATATACAGGATGTTATATACACAGGATGTTATTCTAGTTCAGAGGACTTATTAAATGCAAAAATGATATTAAATGTTATTAAGCGCCAACTTGCAAAGCTCACACATAGAGGGGGAGATTCTCGAAACAAAAAATGCGGTAAAAACCCGGTTATCGTTTTTTTACCGCATTTTGGGATGCTCTAAGCATCCCCGTCCGCGACGGGGGGCATCACCATAAAAATCTTGCGATGCCCCATAAAAGCCTATGGGCTTCTATCGTGACCCACCACAGCCCCGCACTGACCCACCGCTGCCCCGCACCGACCCACCGCCGCCCCGCTTTGACACCCCCCTCAACTGTATTCGGGCAGCACAGAGCTGTGCTGAACAGACCTGTGGCCTCCTCCTCCCTGCACTATGATCTTCCTCCGGGTGCTGGGAGGAGGAGATCCTGGCGCAGCAGCGCCGGGTAAGGGAGGGAGGGGGGAGCCGCAGGGTCCCGATGGGACCCGCTGACTCACCGCAAAGGATAGCTCTTAATGCAAGATCTGTCCTTTGCCATAATTACCGCATATGTTAGAGCATATGCGATAATTATGTTTGCGATGGGTGGCAAAGGGGGGCGGAGCTGGGCTGCGGGTGTTAGAACATCCCGCCCAAAGTCTGAATCAGCAAGACTCACTTAGCAAGGGTCGTTTGCTGCTTAGCGAGCCCTGAAATGCCAAACAGCTGAATGCCTCCCCTGCCGAATCCCTTCGGTGCTGCCGAATCCCCTCAGTGCTAGGGGATGTACGCAAACACATTCCTTTGCATGCAGCTGAAAGGGAAGAGAAATTAATTGATGTTCACCGACCATCGACTCATTTCTTCTGCCTTCAGAAATAAAAGTAACCCTGAACTGACTTCTATTTCCTTTGGTGTCCGCCAATAAGGGGGCGTCATGTGATGTCAGTGGCCCCACCCCCATCAGGCATTGCCCATTTCTGCATCATTCTGCAACCTTTTGAAAATAACACTATAACCTAGTACCTGCCGCCTCATGTGCTGGCCATTCCTGCCACACGTGCTTCCTCCCTCCACCTCATGTCGCCTGTCTGTCTCCACCGCCCTCTAGATTGTAAGCCCCTTGTTGCTTAGGGGACCCAGATGCACACACACGCCTGATGTCAATAGACTGTTGCTTTACAAAGTTTGTTTTCGTCTGAATACACTCATTTTATTTGCTGATTTAGAGTAATTTTTTTTCAATCACCCCACCTGACCACTGTACATCACGGTCCATTTGCCAGAGCTGGTATTGTACTGTACTGTACAGAAGGAGAAGCAGCACTGTTCACCATGAATTAAAGTACAGTACAGATGGAGCCGGCCTTATCCTTGCAGTGGATCCACGCTGTCGGCCGGCTCCCGCCAGGTGGCGCACGAGACGCCCGCGCACCCCGTGGCAACGGAGCTTGGCGGGGGTCCCCAATGCCTCCCCCGTCATCTCTACCGGTCCCCCTCGCCAGCCGAAACCCCCCCCCCCCCCGAACTGGGCAGCGTCTCCCCGAAGCGGAGATGGGCAGGGAGACGCTGCCCAGCCGCTGAGATTCTGGGACGCGCCAGCGCAAGGGATCTGGCGAGCGCCGGCCAATGACAAGCCCTGCTCCATCTGTATCTCACACGCAAGCGCGTCCCATTCCAGCTATATATCAATCCTCCACTGGATTAGTGGAGCATTACCCACCCAGTGGTGGAGATGTGTATTGCATGCATATTGTATGGCATGCCTCACCGTGCCTCAATGCGTGTGAGTGCGCTACAACAGTGGCACACCAATAACCTCGTCTAGGTCTGTCAGGATGAGTAAGCGTGGCTCATTCCATAGAGCTGTAAGCGTGGCTCATTCAGTAGAGCTGTAAGCGTGGCTCATTCCGTAGAGCTGTAAGCGTGGCTCATTCCGTAGAGCTGTAAGTGTGGCTCATTCCGTAGAGCTGTAAGCGTGGCTCATTCCGTAGTGCTGTAAGCGTGGCTCATTCCGTAGAGCTGTAAGCGTGGCTCATTCCGTAGAGCTGTAAGCGTGGCTCATTCCGTAGTGCTGTAAGCGTGGCTCATTCCGTAGAGCTGTAAGCGTGGCTCGTTCCATAGAGCTGCTCTGCATCACTTGCACAGAGATCCGAAGGACAAAATATATAGCAACAGCTCCAGTTTAATGACAACGTTCAAATTAAAAACTGTATTTCAATTACTGAAGATGCATTGGAAACAGGATACATCAAAGTCTATTATCATCATTTAATTGGAAGACATAATTTAATTATTCCCCGGTAATTAAAAATTGCGGAGATTAATCACTTCTGTGGGAGATGGTATTTGACTAACCTATTATCGGTTACAGAATAGATTATTGAGGAAATACAGCGTTCTCTGTTACGGTCGGTGCGAGTGGAACAAAGCGAGGCGGAACCTTCCCATTGTCATGTGTGCTAGGTAGACTTTCCCAGGTTACTCGTGAATGTGCTTTGTAATTCAGAAGAGCATTATGGAAAAATGTGATAAGACAAAGATGTAATTACATTTCATAGATTTTTTTTCTCCAGACAGATAATTATGGGACATTTAGGAACACTGAGAGAAACAGACGCCGAATCTCATGTCTTGTACATGCTTAAGATTCACTTTAGCCGAAAACATGGAGCTTTGTAATTCATTCTTACTTTATCTTCCTAATGGCCCATACACACGTAGCTGAGTTTACTGGTTTGAGCTGCTTTCAGGTCGCGCTCCTACATCATCGCTGGCCCGGCCGTTCATCTGCTGGTATTACCTGTTCTGCACCGCTGGTGGTACAGGCAGATGAGCGGTGGAGTGGATGGATTCCAAAGCGTCCTGCTACGGAAAGTCATGCACCCCCGGGAAAATCACTTAAACAGGCGAAAAAAATATGCAGTGTGTAAGCAGTATGTATGCAGTGTGTATGCAGTATGTATGCAGTGTGTATTCAGTGTGTATGCAGAATGTATGCAGTATGTATGCAGTATGTACTGTATGCAGTGTGCATGCAGTATGTATGCAGTATGTATGCTGTGTATGCAGTATGTATGCAGTATGTATGCAGTGTGTATGCAGTATGTATGCAGTGTTTATGCAGTATGTATGCAGTATGTACTGTATGCAGTGTGTATGCAGTGTGTATGCAGTATGTATGCAGTGTGTATGCAGTATGTATGCAGTGTGTATGCAGTATGTATGCAGTGTGTATGCAGTGTGTATGCAGTATGTATGCAGTATGTACTGTATGCAGTGTGCATGCAGTATGTATGCAGTATGTATGCAGTGTGTATGCAGTATGTATGCAGTATGTATGCAGTGTGTATGCAGTGTGTATGCAGTATGTATGCAGTGTGTATGCAGTATGTATGCAGTATGTACTGTATGCAGTGTGCATGCAGTATGTATGCAGGGTGTATGCAGTATGTATGCAGTGTGTATACAGTATGTATGCAGTGTGTATGCAGTGTGTATGCAGTATGTATGCAGTGTGTATGCAGTATGTATGAAGTGTGTATGCAGTATGTATGCAGTGTGTATGCAGTATGTATGCAGTATGTATGCAGTGTGTATGCAGTGTGTATGCAGTGTGTATGCAGTGTGTATGCAGTATGTATGCAGTGTGTATGCAGTATGTATGCAGTGTGTATGCAGTATGTATGCAGTGTGTATGCAGTATGTATGCAGTGTGTATGCAGTGTGTATGCAGTATGTATGCAGTATGTACTGTATGCAGTGTGCATGCAGTATGTATGCAGTATGTATGCAGTGTGTATGCAGTATGTATGCAGTATGTATGCAGTGTGTATGCAGTGTGTATGCAGTATGTATGCAGTGTGTATGCAGTATGTATGCAGTATGTACTGTATGCAGTGTGCATGCAGTATGTATGCAGGGTGTATGCAGTATGTATGCAGTGTGTATACAGTATGTATGCAGTGTGTATGCAGTGTGTATGCAGTATGTATGCAGTGTGTATGCAGTATGTATGAAGTGTGTATGCAGTATGTATGCAGTATGTATGCAGTATGTATGCAGTGTGTATGCAGTGTGTATGCAGTGTGTATGCAGTATGTATGCAGTGTGTATGCAGTATGTATGCAGTGTGTATGCAGTATGTATGCAGTGTGTATGCAGTATGTATGCAGTATGTATGCAGTGTGTATGCAGTATGTATGCAGTGTGTATGCAGTATGTATGCAGTCCTGGGGCAATCCTGCGTTTGCCCCTGGGAACGCACATGGGATCTTAAGATAAATCTTTGGTGAAGGTGTGCACTTGCCTGAAATATTTTGTCCAGGATGGATAAAAGATTTCAAGGCTAATTTATGCGCACATCTTAAGATCGCAGATCTTTCAAGTAGAGATGTGCAGACTCGGATTCCAGAGATCCGAGCCCCCACGGACGTCATCATTCCGAACCCGGTTCCGAGCAGCGCTCAGAGATTCCCGCCTGACTCGGGTCCGTCCGCGTGGTCAGAACGTCATCTCCCGGCACCGGATTTCACGAGGCTTTAAATAGCGGCTGCTGCGCCCTCCATCTTCACTCCAGTCTAGTAGTGGGTTGGGAGAGGGTGTGTTGGTGTTGCTGCTGGGGCTTAAACTTGAGCTTGAGCTTGACCTTGAACGCAATATTTTTTATTCGCTGGGGCTGTCTCTCAGTGCTGCTGTGTAGTCTATCTGTGTACTTGTAGTACTACTGTCTCCTCTGTGCGGTCTACCTCTGTTCTGCTGTGCTGTAATTATTTTACTCGCTGGGGCTGTCTCCCTCAGTGCTGCTGTGTACTCTGTTCTCCTCTCTGCTTAGGGTGGGCTCTCCCTAGCAAGGAGGACAGTCTAACTGTGTACTGTCTCCTCTGTGCTGGGGCCTACCTCTGGTGCTGTGCTGTAATATTATATATTATATTAATAATTAATTATATTATAGATATAGTCCACTGGTGCTGCCTGCACTGAATCTGCCATTATTATTTAGTTACTCAGTCCACTGTTGCCACTGGCAGTGCTTCTGCCTACCTAGTGTACCTACTGTACCTTGTACATACTAGGCTGCTATATCTAATTTAATGAAAAAATAATACTTGTGCTGCGTGGGACTGTAAAAAATAATTCCATGCTGCTGGTGCACTGACGTGTGCCACTGAGTGCCACTGCCAAGCAGTACCTAATAATAAAATTAATTATTATAAATTCTGCTGGTGCACATACTAATATTGATGACGTATCTACCTGTCTTGTGCCTAGTACTGCCGTATCTACCTGTCTGGTGCCTAGTACTGCCGTATCTACCTGTCTGGTGCCTAGTACTGCCGTATCTACCTGTCTGATCTGGGGCTTGTGCCGCACAGACTTGTAAGGCTTAGCATAGTTATCCAGCTACCTCGGTGCAACCTTTTGCCCTAAAAACAATATTGTGAGGTGTTCAGAATAGACTGGAAATGAGTGGAAATGAATGTTATTGAGGTTAATATAGCGTCGGAGCAAAAAATTTTAGCAGTTTTTATGCTTGTTTAACAAAAAAATCAGAACCCAAAACCCAAACATAAAACACTTAGGAGGTGTTTTGCCAAAGCCCATTAGAACCCAAAACCTCAAGGTAATCAGAACCCAAAACCCGAAAAGTGGCCGGTGCCCTACTTTCAAGTGTGTGGGCACCTTTAGGGTTGGCTGCAGGTGGGGGTTTGGGTTACCCTGCGATGTGGGGAGGGGTTTAGGTTTAATCACTTAAAAATTGGCATTTATTTGCAATAAGTATTTGCAATACTAGGTAAGATGAGGCCAGATTGTACGTAACAAACCATGTTGCTATGCAAGGACAGCAAATGCATTTTTATTGTTTCTATGCAGGCTAAACATTGTCTGCTTTTGCATGTATCTCGCAGATGTTTACACTTAGATTTCAGCAACACAACCCCACCCAAGTATATCTCTCTCTGCACCTGATACATCCGCCCCACCTGCCATGCAGCATGGTTTTGCCCAATTGTGTGCTGTTAGATGTTAATTTATCAATCAGCGGGATAATTTTTAAATGTCTTTCATTATGGAAATATCGATGGAGGTAATGTCAAGTATTATAAGAGCGATGACGCAATACTGCAATTTCCTTAGTGTGAACACTAAAAAGTGATATACAGTACGGCCAATATGTGTAAATTACAGATGCGCCTACTTCTGGTGATAAATCCACGCTGACCGTTCCCTTAAGCAGCTCTGTGATTCATTGCGACATCAGATTTTAAAATTCATGTCTGAGCTCATTATCTAATGGCCTATAATTCTCCATGTTCATCAAAATTCTAAATTCAGGTCTCATTTAACATTATTGTAATTCCAGACCTTGCGGGCGATGATGTGGAGATGTGAATGCTACTTTGGAACCACGGACATCTGAATACAATTGTGAATTTTACAGTTGGGCGATAGTTTTGAACTTTCTATTCTGTAAATTGTTTATTGTATTCTGCCCCTGATTCCTCTGACTGTCCATCCACTTTTCTAGGATCCTTCGACAAACTGGAGGGAATTCAAATGTAATAGTATAGTAATGAGCGTCTACTAGAGCAATTCAATTGTTTGCACCAGTTATACGCCCATTACCTGCGGCACACTCTTTTTATCACAGTCTAAAGAAGTGCAAGAGAAATGTGTTTAAAGTCCACAGTTTGAGTGTCCAAAGCATCCACACCCGGACTTTTTAGATGCCAAGACAGGAACATTAGACAGTTTAGCCACGTTAATGCTAATGGGCATCTGAGCTGAGCAACAATTGAATTGCTCTTACGCATGGACATCCCTGTCATCAGCTGGGGGGGGGGGGGGCAGATGTACTAATATTTGGAGAGTGATGAAAGTGAAGAGGAATAAAAAACTAGCCAATCAGCTCCTGTCATTTCTCAAATATATCAACGAGTTGGGGTGGATCGTCACAAGCAAAGGGATGATAATAAAGTAACAATTAGAGGGATTATGGTAGTCAATGATGATACCAACATACAACCAGTGTGACTTTTATTGTCAGTGGTACTAGGTTGGTGGTGCTCCCAAAGGTTCAGCGGTAAAGCTGATAGAAAATAGGGTGTCCAGAGAAGGACAAAGGAAGAACAAAACTAGGTTTTTGGGGCACTCTTCTTCAAATTGTAATGTGTAAGGTAGTAAGATGATTGGAATAAAAATTAACTTTTATTAGGGTTCACTTAAAAGAGGTTGGCGTCAATGATATATGAATAAAACGTATCAGGTAAATACAATTTTACAATGATGCATCACAATAAGAGTATACAATATAATGTCACATGGACTAGGCGAAAATGTTTTACACCGAGGGGACCACCCCCTGTAAGGTTGAAAAAATATATATGTTCTCAGCCCGTGAGAATTACCTTAGTGGGGTAAATGATGAAGAGGTACACGGAAATGGCACTTCAAAAACTGGTCAGTCGACTGGGTAATAATGATAAATAAAGGACAGAGAAAAATGGACAGAAAGATTGTTAGGGTAAATTAAGAGAAAAATATTAAGAGAAAAATGGTCGTTGGTGTCGTGCCTGGTATTCTGGGTGTTCCGCTGTTGATACGACACCAGATCTTCCCTAACAGTCACCCAGTTAGGTACTGATCAGGCCAAACACTGCTTAGCTACTGAGATCGAACGAGATCAGGCGGCCCAGTGGTGTATGGTCGTATACTTAATGTATTGGATATAACGACACAGGACTGACATTAGAGACCATAAATTGCTTCTGCTTTCAAGAGACACAGAATGACCACGGCCTGATGCTCGAGGTATTGCAGGACGGGTCAACTATGCCAAGGGATGAGAGAGCAACGATATACAAGAGTACAGAGCACTGAATTTATTGCAATGACCAGACCCTTCTACTACCTTCTATCGTATGGAATAAATTGGATGGAAGTTGAGAGTAATAGTCTGGTAGTGCTCAATTCAATAAAAAAAGGATAAAGAAGCAGAAAAAGTAGGTATGTGCCCCCTATTCGATTGTATCACCTGGTGATAGTGATGGATTGACACTTAACACCAGGTTCAATCCGGGGGTTGTATGGTACAATTCTGTGAGGTATGTGTCACAGCGGGAAAACAATAATGGTTGTTGGTCCCAAGGTGGTCACAAGAGGGTACAGCGCCACCAATGGAAGTTAGAAACAACGGGCAAACATAAATGCAGTTAAATATATTGGACCACAATTTATGTGGTTTATGCAGATCAAAACAGACACAGAAAACAATTATGGGGTTTGAAAGACCGTACAATGAAAATTCACTCGATGTAAATTTGAAGCGCACAGGTATAAGATGAAAAGCACTAAATATAAGTAGTTTGAGATTTGCACATTAGATTTAGGGGTGCCAAGTACAAGCAGATTGTCACTGAGACACTGAACTGGGAATGTACACACTCAAACTAATTAAGGCTGATCCTATATGTATCTGCCGGATTAGATCTCTGAACAGTAGGGTTCACATAAAGGCATAGATTTTAAACTAATCACACAAGGAAGTTTGAAACGTGGATCAGGTTTCAGTAATAGACAACGTTAGTGCATTCAAGACAAAAAAAGAGAGACGAAAAACTCCCACCTGCTGATATATGCAGTCACAGGTGGTATGGGTTAATATCTCAACAAGTCATAAACAGATAATCTTGTTAGCAGTATTATGTGCACACAAAACAAAAATGGATTTCAGAATGAATAATTCTTGTATGGTTCTCTGCGGTAAATATAATATACACTACTTCTGTAAAGGGTAATACTCCCTTGTGCCCCAGTTTCTTAATAAATGAGAGAGGAGGTACAGGGGTCCGTTATGCAGAGAAGAGAAGTAATAAAAATATGGTAGGGTGCTGTGTGGGGTGCCGGTACCTGGCGGGTAATAACCCGCTGATGATGAAGACTCAGTCCGGGTGGGTCCCTGGATCTGGCTGCGTCTACCAAGAATTGCAGCGTGAATGGCTGTGTAGAGGCGGCCAGGTGATCCGCCCGTGGCTAGCGGCAGGTAGACCGGCTCCAAGTGTGGAATGACGGCAGGGGGTGGTCCTAGGTGCGTCAGTGGACACGTGTTTCGCCGTGGAGGCTTGTTCACCGTGACGCGGCGAAACACGTGTCCACTGACGCACCTAGGACCACCCCCTGCCGTCATTCCACACTTGGAGCCGGTCTACCTGCCGCTAGCCACGGGCGGATCACCTGGCCGCCTCTACACAGCCATTCACGCTGCAATTCTTGGTAGACGCAGCCAGATCCAGGGACCCACCCGGACTGAGTCTTCATCATCAGCGGGTTATTACCCGCCAGGTACCGGCACCCCACACAGCACCCTACCATATTTTTATTACTTCTCTTCTCTGCATAACGGACCCCTGTACCTCCTCTCTCATTTATTAAGAAACTGGGGCACAAGGGAGTATTACCCTTTACAGAAGTAGTGTATATTATATTTACCGCAGAGAACCATACAAGAATTATTCATTCTGAAATCCATTTTTGTTTTGTGTGCACATAATACTGCTAACAAGATTATCTGTTTATGACTTGTTGAGATATTAACCCATACCACCTGTGACTGCATATATCAGCAGGTGGGAGTTTTTCGTCTCTCTTTTTTTGTCTTGAATGCACTAACGTTGTCTATTACTGAAACCTGATCCACGTTTCAAACTTCCTTGTGTGATTAGTTTAAAATCTATGCCTTTATGTGAACCCTACTGTTCAGAGATCTAATCCGGCAGATACATATAGGATCAGCCTTAATTAGTTTGAGTGTGTACATTCCCAGTTCAGTGTCTCAGTGACAATCTGCTTGTACTTGGCACCCCTAAATCTAATGTGCAAATCTCAAACTACTTATATTTAGTGCTTTTCATCTTATACCTGTGCGCTTCAAATTTACATCGAGTGAATTTTCATTGTACGGTCTTTCAAACCCCATAATTGTTTTCTGTGTCTGTTTTGATCTGCATAAACCACATAAATTGTGGTCCAATATATTTAACTGCATTTATGTTTGCCCGTTGTTTCTAACTTCCATTGGTGGCGCTGTACCCTCTTGTGACCACCTTGGGACCAACAACCATTATTGTTTTCCCGCTGTGACACATACCTCACAGAATTGTACCATACAACCCCCGGATTGAACCTGGTGTTAAGTGTCAATCCATCACTATCACCAGGTGATACAATCGAATAGGGGGCACATACCTACTTTTTCTGCTTCTTTATCCTTTTTTTATTGAATTGAGCACTACCAGACTATTACTCTCAACTTCCATCCAATTTATTCCATACGATGGAAGGTAGTAGAAGGGTCTGGTCATTGCAATAAATTCAGTGCTCTGTACTCTTGTATATCGTTGCTCTCTCATCCCTTGGCATAGTTGACCCGTCCTGCAATACCTCGAGCATCAGGCCGTGGTCATTCTGTGTCTTGAAAGCAGAAGCAATTTATGGTCTCTAATGTCAGTCCTGTGTCGTTATATCCAATACATTAAGTATACGACCATACACCACTGGGCCGCCTGATCTCGTTCGATCTCAGTAGCTAAGCAGTGTTTGGCCTGATCAGTACCTAACTGGGTGACTGTTAGGGAAGATCTGGTGTCGTATCAACAGCGGAACACCCAGAATACCAGGCACGACACCAACGACCATTTTTCTCTTAATATTTTTCTCTTAATTTACCCTAACAATCTTTCTGTCCATTTTTCTCTGTCCTTTATTTATCATTATTACCCAGTCGACTGACCAGTTTTTGAAGTGCCATTTCCGTGTACCTCTTCATCATTTACCCCACTAAGGTAATTCTCACGGGCTGAGAACATATATATTTTTTCAACCTTACAGGGGGTGGTCCCCTCGGTGTAAAACATTTTCGCCTAGTCCATGTGACATTATATTGTATACTCTTATTGTGATGCATCATTGTAAAATTGTATTTACCTGATACGTTTTATTCATATATCATTGACGCCAACCTCTTTTAAGTGAACCCTAATAAAAGTTAATTTTTATTCCAATCATCTTACTACCTTACACATTACAATTTGAAGAAGAGTGCCCCAAAAACCTAGTTTTGTTCTTCCTTTGTCCTTCTCTGGACACCCTATTTTCTATCAATTTCTCAAATATAACCAGTATCAGTTATTGTAGTAGCTGACTATTTGGTTCTTTATCTCTCTCTCCACTGTATTTATCTCTCTCTCCACTCTCCAAGGCTTAGTGCTTCTCAGAAAGAAAGAAGGGCATTTAATCAGTGACCATTTCACATAAACTAGGAACTGACCTCATTAAAAAATGTTCAAGGTTAAGGCAAGAACTAGGGACCGGAAGGAAGCAAATGCAAAGAGGCAGAGCTACTGTACCTCACCTTGAAAAAGATCAAAAGTACCGAGCAGCGCAACACATTGGTCTGCTTCCCTTCACCCAGCCATTGGACTGTGAGATCCTTCTTAGAACCAACTTCCATAATTGATCATCGATGGAGTACTCAACCATGTTGATAATTCCAGTGGACGGGGTACCGGCAGTCAGAATACTATGGACAGAAGACCGGCTCCGGACCCTCGACATCTGTGGTAATGCTAATACATCTGCCAGGATCCCAAACACAAGTATGCAGGGTTGGTTAGCATGAAGCACTGGCGAGGGTCTTAAGGTTAGGCTGTGTGTCGGGGGGGGGGGGGGGTCAGGGTTTGGCAGTTAGCGGGGAGGGTTAGAGTTAGGCTGAGGGGTGGGAGGGCTTATGTGGTGGGATAGATAGATAGATAGGTTAGCGCTAAGCACTAAAGGGGAGGGCTAGTCTATGGGGAAAGGGGGTTAGGTTTAGGCCTAGCAGGCGGAGAATCTCACTGTGGGGGGGAAAGGGTCTTTCCCACCCACAGCGGCAGTGGCAATGAAAGGATAGGGTTAGGGGGGCATGGGTAAGTATATTGAGAATGGGTCATAGGATCGACTGCATGAAGGCCGAGAGGGCTTAGGTCGACACCTGAACTAGGTAAATATATATATATATATATATATATATATATATATATATATATATTCATAAGTTAAATACAGTTAAAGCACTTGGGACCTTATTCTGATCCACACGCAACGCTGCGAAGTTCGGTGGGTGCGAACGGGACGGTGAACTAGCAGTTCGCCATACCCACTCCCACCCGGCGCCTGCACATGCGCATAAACGCCAGACGCAGACGCCAAACCGATCCCCCGTATGAACGTGCGGAGGAGCAAGGGGATTAAAATCAGGCCCTAAATATCTATTTCTTTAATATATATATACATTAAATAAATAGAAATGTAGGGCCTGATTTTAATATATATATATATATATATTATATATATATATATATATATATATATATATATATATATATATATATACGGCTTTATGGAGAAGCACTCCTTAGCATGAATTGCTATTAAAGGGTGCACACCAGATTCCGCGCACGGTCTCCAAATAATCCTTCCACGCGGTGGCACTCCAAGTATCAAAAAGTCTACCAACACAAGGTTAGGACAACGTTTCGAGGTTTAATAGTCACCTCTTCATCAGGTCACACAAAGTACATATAAAAACAAAACAGCATTTATACTCACAGATCAACAGTGTATGTCTCCCGGTCCCGGAGTTCCCGCCGGCGGCGTCCGGCACCGTCATCAACGTGCGTCACACTACGTCACTCCGCACGGACGTAGACCCGGCGCGCCCACTGGACGGCACCCGTTACCTAGGATACCAACAACAATAAAATAAACTTTAATACATATATAAGCACCGTGAAAAAATGAAAAGTATCAAAATACAAAAGTGCAAAAAGACATAAACAATATATACAATATATAAAAAGTCGAAGGCAGACACTCTGTCCAGAGTGTCTGCCTTCGACTTTTTATATATTGTATATATTGTTTATGTCTTTTTGCACTTTTGTATTTTGATACTTTTCATTTTTTCACGGTGCTTATATATGTATTAAAGTTTATTTTATTGTTGTTGGTATTACCAATATAACTTACATATTTCAGATTAAAAACACAGGCAACTTCTAACTTTACAAAAACTTTTATTTACAACAAACATAATAAGGGGGGGGTAAAAAAAATTACATGAGGGCCTCCAGACGGACAAAAAGAATATGTAAATAAAATAAAGTAAGGAATATTTCCCTCATGATATTGGCCACCTCCTCCTGGTGCTGTTCAGTGTCTGTAGTGAAGGGGAAAAAACATTACAGTATATTTAATATATCATATACACAAATGTTTGTTGCATTGTAACATAATAGGAATTTGGGAGTTAAGTGTGAAGGCCACATACATTTTTCAACTACATTGAAGATGGGTCTGCTGTAAACATGGTCCAAAATACTATTCTGTTGACACACACATACTGTACATATTACATAAAATTATAAAAATTACTCCTTCTTGGATGAATGTATGCTGTATCCCAACCAATTGGTAGTTTTGTTTTGGGGGACTCACCTCTAACCTCACAATGAGGCTGTGCTATTTTTGGGTTATGACATTGTTGCGGCTTAAGCACTCCTTACTATTTTAAATTTAGGACATTGCTGTACAAATTATAGGCCTAAAGCTATGTTTGTAAAGCATGCATCCGCATGGCCTCACACACTATGAACAAAACAATCTATAAATTAATGTTGCACATCATGCTGGGAAGTGGAGTTACCCAACACCTGGACCCACATAACTACAACACCACTAATGTCGGATATCTCATTGGATGTACTGTTATGTCAATTATTCAAGGGGTGAGCCATGGCCACACTCCAAAAAACCACCAAGGGGACCCTTGTTCCTGGAGAAGGACAGGCCACACCTCATGGTCGCCCTGCAGTGATATGTTGCAACTAATGTTGATGTTGGATACACATATGTGGTTGTTTATGTGTAGAAATGTGTAGGTAAACATTAGACACATTATTTACTTACGGCTAGTTGAGCCATCCTGCTCGCCGCTGGTTGGGTGTCCGGTGGTTGGGGGGGTCAGGAGCAAGGGGGATGGGATAGGACTTGGGATACAGGTAGTGGGTTGGAGTGGGGATTGGAGAGGGTTGGGGGTGGGTGGTGGAGAGGTGTAGGGGGGTTGGAAATGGGGTGGGGAGGGGGTGGGGGTAGGGGAGGGGGTGGGGGTAGGGTGTGGGTGGGGGTGTGGGTAGGGGAGGGGGTGGGGGTAGGGGAGTGGCTGGTGGAAGGGGATGTAGATATTTGGTGGTCACCAGCAGGACCCATAGTCTCCTCCTCTTCCTCCTCCTCTTCCTCCTCCTCTTCCTCCTCCTCTTCCTCCTCCTGGGCTGCCTGCTCCCGGGCTTCCATGCGTGCCCTTGCCCGTGCTGAAATGTTCATGTTGATGGCATAGAAATCGAAGGTTGGGTTTCATAAAAATGGGGGAAAGAAAAATTCACATTAGTCATGCTCATAACCTTACAAATGATCATTGCTGTTATATTTCAGACATTTATCATGCTAACTAATTGATATGCTACACCCAAAAACAGAACGACTACTTATACCCCCCTATACACCCCCTATACCCCCCTATACCCCCCTATACACCCCCTATACCCCCTATACACCCCCTATACACCCCCTATAAACCCACATACACCCCCTATACACCCCCTATACACCCCCTATACACCCCCTATACACCCACATACACCCCATATACACCCCATATACACCCCCTATACACCCCCTATACCCCCTTATACACCCCATATACACCCCCTATACACCCCATATACACCCCCTATACCCCCCTATACACCCCATATACACCCCTTATACACCCCATATACACCCCCTATACACCCCATATACACCCCCTATACACCCCATATACACCCCATATACACCCCCTATACACCCACATACTTATGAACATATTTATAAAAAGTACAGAAATCATTGAAAAAAAACGCAGACATACTAGTTAATAAAAACTTACATCGGGCAATATGGCGGCGAATGGAACTCAGCATGACTGGCTGGCGCCGGCGCAGGTCAGACCAGCGCCGCTCGACTTGGGCCAGGCTTCTCTGTACGCCGGTCCGGGGCGTATATTAGCCGGCGGGCAGCATTATATGCCCGCCGCTTGTCCATGTTGGACACATATGGGCCCCTGGGCCCCAGGCGCCGGTCCATGACCTTAACCAAGGCCACAAGCTCCTGGGTCGAAAACGCGCTAGCCCTGGTTGAAGTCATATTGGCAATGGCGCAGTTATTAATTGCAGGTACATATATCACTTTTGGTGCTTGCTGATTGGTCTAAAAAATTGTTTGTTTAGTATTAACTTTATTAATCCTTCTTACATTAACAAACTGGATGCGAATAGAAACTTACGCGGACCGTTCCGATATACACACACCATAACCAACAGCATGCTTTCAATGTATAGAGAGACGAACTGTATATACAGTGTGCTGAAAATAATACACGCAACCGTCTACTAATAAATACGCTGATAAAAGGGCACAATACACCGATTTCCATGGAGAGACGTACTGTATATACAGTGTGCTGAAAATAATACACGCAACTGTCTACTAATAAATACGCTGATAAAAGGGCACAATACACCGATTTCCATGGAGAGACGTACTGTATATACAGTGTGCTGAAAATAATACACGCAACCGTCTACTAATAAATACGCTGATAAAAAAGGCACAATGCAACATGTTGGTGTATGACAATTTCATACTCATTACATATGTATGGAAAGCATTATAACGTGATGTTTTGAAATGTGACTCAGAAAGCATACACGAACTCCAACAGATACCAGCTGACAACACTCATCATTGGAATGACAGGTGCACACATGTCACCATGTAGCACACAATGCTCCACAACGTGTGTATGTGCATATACAGGTGAATGATCAGGTGCGTTGAGACCTGCGTAATTTAAGCGGGAATTATCGGCGGGAAATATCGGCGTAAATTAGCAACTACATTGCGGGGAAAAATATACGCCCCCTTGTTCATGGCGGGAGATTACCATATAAATATTCAGTCAGATGCAGGCCAGAATTGCTGCAAACATGTCTAGCTCAGATGATTCCGCAGCTGAGGACGCTCTACAGAGAGCTAGAGCAGAATCCCTGCTTGAAGCTTTGCAGAAGAGGGAACAGGAGCGGAGAAGGAGGGCCCAAGAGAGAAGTAGCCTGCAAGACCAAGCGGGCCCCTCACTAACAGGCCCTGTTCAAACTGCACCAGCTCCACAAGGGCCAAGCAACCAGCCAGAACAAGAGGTTGCATCTCTCCAAACAGACCCAGCAGGTGCATGGTGAGAGAACTGGGGCCACCAGAAAACGTGCTGCAACATCTAGGGTGAGGACTGAGCAGGATACCACCACCAAAAAGAGAAACCCTGCATTTGTAGAGGCAGAATTGCGAATTTTAGTGCCCAGGGCACGCAAATGGATCGAATTGCCAACCAGGAAGCTGGGTGCCAGTGCAAGGAGAAACCTTTGGGACAAGATCACAGAGAAAGTGAACCAGGTGTCACCAGTGGTCAGAGATTGGCTAGCGGTGAAGAAAAGGCAAGTGTGTTTGTCCCCCTGATAATGTCATATGTGTGTACATATGTTACATGTATGTTTTGAGAATAATAGAAAGGTGTGTTTGTAGATAGTGCTACACTTCAATGTCACATGTGAACACAACCATGTCTAATAACCCACATTTATATATGAAACATGCACCATTGGTGTGATGTGAGGTTATGGGCACAGTTCTGCTCATGTGAAGTATGTGAAGTATGTGATGGGACAAGAGAAAGTGTGTTTTTGAAAGAGTTGTTGTAACATGTTCCATATGATGCTACTGAAACAAGAATGACCAAACTGTGCACATGTAGCTGGTGAGAAACTACACATCCCAGTATGCCATCCCATAGTTAAATTACTCCATAATAACCACACTGTCAAGCTATGGTGGAATGTGTAGTTTCACAACAGGTGGAGGTGCATAATTTGGCCATGGATGATGTCATTTCTGCACAGTGATCTATGTATGTGCATTTAGTGGCCTAATGAATGAGATGAGACACTGAAATGCCTCCTAATGGAGACATTAATGTGTGTGTGGGACACATATGGCTAAAAAACATAAGATCACCCACACTAGGAAATGTAACGTAGTCATGATGTTCACTAGCACAGTGGTGCACATATCTCATGGTGATATTTGTATTTTTAAACTTGTAGGTGGACAGACTTCAAAACGACACTGAAGAGGAAGATGACTGACCGGTACAACCACAGCATGTCCACCGGGATGGGGCCTATGCCAGACACCTTGGAATATACCCCCCTGGAGCAGGAGGCCTTGGATGTCATTGATGTGGCCGAGGTCAGGGGGATATCCAATATGGATAGTGAGCTCCCGGTGGAGGTCTTTGCTGCTGCTTTTGATGGTAAGTCACAGTAATGCATTGTATTTAGAAAGATATTTTTTAGTGCGTATGTGATGGTGACATTGTTTTCAATTATTATCCTAGAAGAAGCAGAAACCCAGGATGAACCGGCAGCATCTTCCTCTGCAGAGCCACAGGTGGAGCAAGTGGTCCAGCCTCCACCAAGATGACACCCCCAGCCACAGGACACATGGGATGCCAGCTTGATGGTGACGCTGGAGAGGATCGAGAAGCAAGGGGTGGATGCTGCGGTCCGTCAGCAGCAGGTTGTGGAAATTCTGGCGGATTGGAAGGCCACAAACAGGCAGCAGTGTGAGGCCTTCAACCGCATGAATGACACTCTGGCGGCTGGCATGCAAAGCATTGGCCAACACCTCAGCCGCCAGAATGAAATTCTTGCGGAGCTGCTGACCACCGCCAGGTCCCTAAGGGACAATCCCCCATCTAATGGCCCACCCCAAGCTGCTCCCCAACCTTCCACCTCTGCTGACCCTTCTGTGTCCACTAGGGGAAGATGCCGCAAGCCATCTGAGCCAAAGGACCCTGTCCCCAAGGCCCCATCTAAAAAGGGGAAAAAAGGGCCCAAATAATGACACCTGGTTCACTTCCTCTGTGGTTGGACCCCAAATGTTTAAATTGCACTGGACATCCACTTCCTGAGTTGGCCATCGATCCATTTTCGTGCCATGGGCATTAAAGTTCTTATTTTTACCTCTAGAAATGCAGGATAAATTTTTGGTGGTGTGTATCTTGCTTAGTATTCACCCTGGTTGTTGCAGTACGTATTCTGGTGTCCCCATTTCTTTCACCATTGCATTTGCAGGGTAACACATGTTTGGAGATATGCAACCTCTTGTTCTGGCTGTTTTTTATTTTTGTGTATATTTTATTTGTTTATTTGATTTATGACATTAAAGTGTCAAATAAGCTGTGATGCTGAACAGCAAATAAATTTATTTTACCAATTAAAACACAATTGTTGTATGTGTAATTTCTTGTGTGAAACAAATACTACATTTATGTGTACTTACTGACCAGAGTATTTTTGAGCATTTGTTGAAGTGTGGTAGAAGTTTCCCATGTGTAACCCTCTCCATGGCCATTCCCATGTTCCTATCCAACTTTTCCCTGCTAATTAGTTTGTGTTAGCAGATAAGGTAATGTCATGTAGGTAAGAAAGCAGTTTGTGTGCAGGTGAGGTAGCTCCTACATTAGTAGGTAAAAGCAGGTCCAGAACAATGCTTTCCTCATGGAGTGGGTGAGGTAGACAAACAAGGGTCAAAAGGGACATTTGTGTAGGAATGCATATGTGTCCTCCCTAAAAAATGATGTGTGAATCGGCCAAACATGATAAAATTGCTTGTGGACAAACATGTTTAACTTTGTACAGATATATGATTTTACAGTGTCATAAGCAGATGTAGGAATCCTTTGTTAGAGAGATGTGAGTGCAATAATGTGATTGGTGGCATCTTACATCCAGAGTGTAGTAAAATCCAATTCATAGCAGATCAGATAGTGGTACAGGTCTGTATTTTGGGTACTATACAAAGATTGTGTGCAAAATAGTGGGCATGGGCTTAAAACATTGCTGAAACATCCTTTGTAGGTGTTAGATGTGGTTTATGTTATTGTATCATAAATACAAAACCTATGTTTGTATTAGAGTGAACACGTTGACACATGTCGACTTGTGTAGATTGAGTGTGCTACTGTGTAAAGTCTATGAAAGCACGTAGTGAATGTGTATAACTGTTTAACAAATACCTACCTTAGCATATATAAGCAGGTCTTAAAAAGATTCTTACCTTAAATTAAACAAACCTTTAAATGTCGAGAAGTATAGAAAGATAAGCTTCCAAGGTGTTTGAGTGCTGTGTGTGGCTTGCAGGTAGTGAAATAATGGTTTGGACTTAATAGGCTGCAGCATTGCTTATTACATTCAGGTGTATGTGTTTGAGTAGTAATCAGCGTAAATAAGCAAACCCAGGCGCACGCTGGCATGCGGTATCTGTAGGGGTGGTCTGAGGTGGCGGTTGGCGGCCGCCTGTTTTGTGTCCGAAATGAACGGTGCTTTAGCCGATCGTGCGGTAGTAGCACCGTTCATTTTTGGTGCACACCCCCGTGTACGCCCATATTTACGCCCATTTTCCCTCATTATTTCGTCCGCTCCCCTCATCACGCCCCTATGCCGCCCCCAATGCCCGTACTCTCGCGTACAGGTTTTTTCGCACGGAGAGACCCATCCGTAAGCGTTGTGGAGTGTTCGCGCCTGCGCATTGGAGATGGTACGCATGCGCAGATCATTAAAAACCCCGGAACGTACGCGTACGGGCCGGCCGCACCAACCAGAATAAGGCCCTAAGTCTCCCTGGTTTGAGTGCCGCCAGCACCGATATCTTCTCTGCATATCTCTACCTTTTGGAGGGCACCGGGAGCAATTGCCTTAAGTATATGGGAGTGCCGGTCGCACACCACTATATATATATATATATATATATATATATATATATATATATATATATTATAAGATTTGTGCAGTCAGCCCTTTTAATTCTCCCAGATTCTCATTTGAAAAAAAAAAAAAAAAAACATTCCATATACTGTATATAAGATTTTTAATCCCCTGGATAAAAATTGATCTCCATAAATCTGCATAACGTTTGCACAGATCATCTGCTAATCCTGTACATGAGCGCTGAATATATATCTGTGCTGAATGTATATCTGTGCTGAATATATATCTGTGCTGAATATATACTGTATCTGTGCTGAATATATATATCTGTACTGAATATATATCTGTGCTGAATATATACTGTATCTGTGCTGAATATATATCTGTGCTGAATATATATCTATGCTGAATATATACTGTATCTGTGCTGAATATATATCTGTGCTGAATATATCTGTGCTGAATATATATCTGTGCTGAATATATACTGTATCTGTGCTGAATATATATCTGTGCTGAATATATATCTGTGCTGAATATATACTGTATCTGTGCTGAATATATATCTGTGCTGAATATATATCTGTGCTGAATATATACTGTATCTGTGCTGAATATATATCTGTGCTGAATATATACTGTATCTGTGCTGAATATATATCTGTGCTGAATATATATCTGTGCTGAATATATATCTGTGCTGAATATATACTGTATCTGTGCTGAATATATATCTGTGCTGAATATATATCTATGCTGAATATATACTGTATCTGTGCTGAATATATATCTGTGCTGAATATATATCTGTGCTGAATATATACTGTATATGTGCTGAATATATATCTGTGCTGAATATATATCTGTGCTGAATATATACTGTATCTGTGCTGAATATATATCTGTGCTGAATATATATCTGTGCTGAATATATACTGTATCTGTGCTGAATATATATCTGTGCTGAATATATATCTGTGCTGAATATATACTGTATCTGTGCTGAATATATATCTGTGCTGAATATATATCTGTGCTGAATATATACTGTATCTGTGCTGAATATATATCTGTGCTGAATATATACTGTATCTGTGCTGAATATATATCTGTGCTGAATATATATCTGTGCTGAATATATATCTGTGCTGAATATATACTGTATCTGTGCTGAATATATATCTGTGCTGAATATATATCTGTGCTGAATATATACTGTATCTGTGCTGAATATATATCTGTGCTGAATATATATCTGTGCTGAATATATACTGTATCTGTGCTGAATATATATCTGTGCTGAATATATACTGTATCTGTGCTGAATATATATCTGTGCTGAATATATATCTGTGCTGAATATATATCTGTGCTGAATATATACTGTATCTGTGCTGAATATATATCTGTGCTGAATATATATCTGTGCTGAATATATACTGTATATGTGCTGAATATATATCTGTGCTGAATATATATCTGTGCTGAATATATACTGTATCTGTGCTGAATATATATCTGTGCTGAATATATATCTGTGCTGAATATATACTGTATCTGTGCTGAATATATATCTGTGCTGAATATATATCTGTGCTGAATATATACTGTATCTGTGATGAATATATATCTGTGCTGAATATATATCTGTGCTGAATATATACTGTATCTGTGCTGAATATATATCTGTGCTGAATATATACTGTATCTGTGCTGAATATATATCTGTGCTGAATATATATCTGTGCTGAATATATATCTGTGCTGAATATATACTGTATCTGTGCTGAATATATATCTGTGCTGAATATATATCTGTGCTGAATATATACTGTATCTGTGCTGAATATATATCTGTGCTGAATATATATCTGTGCTGAATATATACTGTATCTGTGCTGAATATATATCTGTGCTGAATATATACTGTATCTGTGCTGAATATATATCTGTGCTGAATATATATCTGTGCTGAATATATATCTGTGCTGAATATATACTGTATCTGTGCTGAATATATATCTGTGCTGAATATATATCTGTGCTGAATATATATCTGTGTGTGTTTTTGCATAAGAGCTGTCTAGACACTTTTAGAAATCTAGTTTTCATAAGTCAAACGATATCTAGAATTCCAGTCATGTAGAAGTCCGCCTTGTAACCCTGAACAGGAGGGGGCAGGGGGTCATTTGTTTGGACGTCCAGATCACGTACACAAGCGACATTGCTTCTGCAAATGTGTCTTATGCAGGGTACACACCAGAACGACAAGGGCCCAATCCCATCAATCTAGATCCAATCCCGACCGATTGGAAGTAGATTGTAGATAGATTGGGCCCTTTTTTGCCGATGCGCGGCCGCGCGGGTCGTTCGGTCGGACCGACCCGTGTGGCCATACGCGTTACCATAAACCGGGTCGCTATCGGATCGGAACCCGCTCACGGTGCACATTGTGAGCGTGTCGTGCGCTCCGCGTGATTGTACGATGTGCATCGTGAGCGGGTCGCCCTGGTGTGTACCGGGCATTAGCCTTATAGCTCTCTCTACCCTCATCTGCGTCAGCTCTGTCTGTCTGCCCTTCCCATATATGTCGTAGGTTCTAGTGAGCAGGGCCCTCTTCAGCAATCTAGAAATATTTCTATAAATCATGGAACATTGAACCACATTCCTTTACATTATCATTTATTTTAAACAAATACATTGCTTAGCAGTCAGCCATAGGATTAGAACCTGTGACCTTTCTCACTGGAGGTAGACACCGTTCTGATAGAGATATTTGCTCCTGCACTGTAAATATGCAGATTTCAACTATGTATAATGGTTACTGTTAGGCAGAGCTATTTCCTGTCGTAACTTCATACAGTATAGCTAGAATTTGCATGCTGCCTGTGCAGGAGCAGATAGCTCAATCAGTAAGGTGTCTGCTTCTAGAGGAACGGGTCATGGGTTCAAATACAGAGTGTGACACTTGACACTTTTTTTCGAATAAGAGTGTGACGTGTATTGTGTCTTGCAAGGAGAGGGGAGTCAGCCACAGAAGTGATATAGACGACTTTCAATTAATACCCCTTTCAGACATACTACACGGGATTTTGACTGTGTCGACATGCAGGATAAAAAGTGAAAAACCCCATGTCAAATTTTTGACTGTCGTCCTTGACCATGTGCATCTAATGCTTGTGTTGACCTAATGGCCCTGCTGACCTAACCCCATGTCACCTTCAGACATGTTGACCTTGATGCATGTCGACCTTCAGTGGTCAGGGGAATGCCCAGATTTTTATGGCCGAGCCCATAAAAATGTTGGAAGTTCCACTGTGAACGCAGGCATGTCCAGGGCTTCCATCAGAATATGTGGGGCCTGGGACTGACAAAATAGGCAGGGCACCTCCGTCCCTTTCTCGAACCTCTGGGAAGACCTCTGGTTTCTGCAGCACTGGCTGCAATACTCCACCTCTACATTGCCTAAAGGGACATGTGTTCTTTGTTTATGACAAATTATACTTTATAAACCCCAGTCCTGGGCTCCCTTTCTGTCTGAGCCCAGTTCTGGAGTCCCCGCAGTCCCCCTCTGTTGGCCGCTTTGTGCTTGCCCATGCCTGCTTGGGGGTGGGCTGCTGATGTCACGTGACCTCAGCGCCCACCCTGAATTCTGCCATCTCTGGCCAAGATAAAAGACAGTTAAGACTGACTTTTTTCTGCGAGCAGTGAAAAAAATAATTCGATTTAAACCCCTGTAACAGAAAGAAATAAAAACGGGAAACATACAGTAATCAAATTGCAACATTTCATACATTATCGTTTCCTTATAATCTTCTTAAAATAGTGTTCTCCCAATGCTGTTACCCTGATTATACTCCCAAGCCTACAGTAAGATACGGGCCTTGGAATTATACAGATAACGAGTTGATTCCAACCTGAGGATGGAATGTGCATTCAGCTGTGACGGATTTCTCTCCGCTGTGCTGTCTCCAGCTACAGTACATCTTCGTACTTCTTACATTTCCCAGGAAATCCAAAAACAAATCCCAAGAAAAGATCAGGGAGAGAGAAACAAAACTGACGTCCTGATGAAGTTTATTATGTTTATCATTGGGTTCGAGAAACGTTTTAACACGTGCACTCATACAGAGGAGTCCGACCTCATCTTACCCGTGATAGCTAATAATAGCGGATCTTTCACCATGAACAGTGTGCCCAGGAACATGCGTGTGCACTGGGTACATGCTCACAATCCACATGATTGCATGGTTGCGTACACTCTCATGAACTGACCACACATGTGGCTAGTTGCAATCGCAATGCATACACACGTGCGACCAGTCTGGCAAGATGAGCAAGGACAGATCTGTAGTTTGGGCTTCTCATTAACAAAGCAAGTTCATGTACCAGTGGCGTATTTAGAATGGGTAAGATGTGCACGGTGCACACGGGCCCCATTGAGGCACATACTGCACCCATTTTTAATACTTATTCTATACTAATAATTTGTAAAATAATAACAAGCAGTTCAGTATCAGCTACCAGCAGTTTGGACCAACACATCTATACACCCTCATCATCAACCTCCTCCTCAATTATCAGGAGTAGTCCTTCCGAAAAGTTTTTGTGGGTGCCCAAACAAATCAAGCACTACAGCCAATAAGGTGTCAGTCCCTGTCAAGTGCTTGGTTTGCTAAATTGTCTATGTCATTTTTAATAAACAACATAAAGGTGGGTGGGAGGGGCCAATGACACATCATGCAACAATTTTTTTTTTTTTTTATAATGCGCTGTTTTTGTTTTGGGGGGGACTGAAGATGTTTTTTTTTTTTTTGCATAGACACATATTTAACCAGACAAGAATACAATGCTAATACATTAGCCAAGGATTCCTGACTCATGGATCAAGAACAATGTTAATAGCCAAGGATTCCTGACAAGGGTTGAAGAGTGATGCTAATAGCCAAGGATTCCTGACAAGGGTTAAAGAGAGCATAGGAGGCTGACCTGCTGGCAATACCACCCCCTCCTCCCTCATAAATTATCTTAGTCAATCAATTAATTTAATGTAAATAGCTTTTCATTTCTTCCTTTACTTATAAAAACATAGAATTTGACGGCAGATAAGAACCATTTGGAACATCTAGTCTACCCCTTTTTTATCCTTCAGGTAATCTCAACCCTTTTTAATCCTTATTTCTTTGTAAGGATATTCATATGCCTGTCCCAAGCATGTTTACATTGTTCTACTGTATTTGCCTCTACCACCTCTGATGGGAGGCTATTCCACCCTTTCTATGAACATTTCCCCTGAACCTCCCTACAGTTTAAGTTTCAGTTACATTGCTTCACTACATACCTATTCCCCCTCCAATATTCTGTACTGACCTGGGTCCTCTTATTTAATGAAAACATTATTTGTTTCTATGGGGTTATATAGTTTATGAGGCCAACCCCTACACCAGCAGCAGTCTCTTATGAGGGGGGTAGGTAGATATGGCAGTAATCACATGGAGCCCAACTGTGACAATGCTGGAAGGAGAAAGCAAGTGGTGACCAGTAAAAGTGTCTGTATACATGGCGGGTGTGGTATGTTTCTCCGACAGTCATTATCCCGACGTCAGACAGCGTGACCAGCTCAATAAAGCCCCTTGCGGGCACGGTGGCGAGCTACGCGAGCTACCTATTCTATTTTTCCTCTATGGGGGTCATGGACCCCCACGAGGGAAAATAGCCGACGGCTGTCGGGAACCCGTCCGTCTGTGTTTTAACAGTCGGGATCCCGGGTTAATGACTGTCGGGATCCCGTCCGGCACCCTACATGGCAGTGCATGTGAACAGGACTAATGTTTTTCATGAGCGCTTTAATGAAATGTCCTCTTCCCACTCACTATTTGTCACGCCTGGGGTGGGAAGTCTCAGGCGTAGGGGCAGACGTATTACCCTGGGAACCCGTAAAGGGTTTTAGGCATCCACTCACACATGAAGGAGGGCCCGAAGGCGTGACCAGGACAACAGGATGAAATAATAAATAAGTCTTTATTGAAGAATTTACAAGACAATAATACTGGTAACGGAATTGCAAGTGCAGGTAACTGATAACGGAATTGCAAGTGCAGGTAACTGATAACGGAATTGCAAGTGCAGGTAACTGATAACGGAATTGCAAGTGCAGGTAACTGATAACGGAATTGCAAGTGCAGGTAACTGGTAACGGAATTGCAAGTGCAGGTAACTGGTAACGGAATTGCAAGTGCAGGTAACTGGTAACGGAATTGCAGGTGCAGGTAAGTGATTGGAAGATTGATGATTGGATGATTGGAGATTGGAAGATTGGAGATTGGAAGATTGGATGGTTGGAAGATTGGATGGTTGGAGGATTGGAAGATTGGAGATTGGATGGTTGGAGATTGGATGGTTGGAGATTGGAATGCGATATCGCATGCAATTTGACATGCGATATCGCATGCAATTTACTCTCCAGTTCATATCCTCACTATCCACTAGGGCGTGGAGTTGATTTTATATAGTGTGGCGAGCATAGCAAGCCAACGAGCCCGAAGCGTGGCGAGCGGACATGGATTACGCTACTTGTGTTGTTTCACAGCGACTCACGATATCGCATGGCATTGGCATGCAATTCCGTGGAATATATTCCGTGTCCCCTTGTGGGGCTCGCTGCGATTGCCACGCTTCGGGCTCGGTGGCTCGCTGCGCTTGCCACACTATATAAAATCAACTCCACGCCCTAGTGGATAGTGAGGATACACAAGTACCCATTAAACCTTATGATAGAGTCAGTGGTACTTGTTTCCTAGCACGGCGCCCACGATTTTGATTGTATCGATCAACCGCAAAAATCGAGTCGATCGCATCGCATGCCAACCAAATCGCATGTGATGCGATCAACGCGATCTACACGATTTTTACATTGGAATCAATGTAAATTTGTTCCTGAGACCCAATTTTACATTGATTTCTATGTAAAAAGCCCCAAAACCCCAATTTTTAATTGAAAAGCCCCCCTCATGGTTGAAATGCCCCCCCATTATTAATGCCACCCCACTATTGACGCCAACCCAAAGCGTGGCGAGTGCAGCGAGCCCGTGAGGGGCGGTGGTACACATCCTCCGACCTTTTCATACCCCCACTATCCACGTCTGTGTGGAGTTGACATTATAAAGTGTGGCGAGCGAAGCGAGCCACCGAGCCCGAAGCATGGTGAGCGCAGCGAGCCCTGCGAGGAGATGAGCATATCTTCACAGGTATACGCGTCCCCGCGCGGGGCTCGCTGTGCTCGCCACGCTTCGGGCTCGGTGGCTCGCTGCACTCGCCACACTGTATATAATTAACTCCACGCCGACGTGGATAGTGGGGGTATGAAAAGGTCGGAGGACGCGTACCACCGCCCCTGCGGGCTTGCTGGGCTCGCCACGCTTCGGGTTGGCGTCAATAGTGGGGTGGCGTTAACTATGGGGGGGGGGGCATTAACCATACTTAATACCCATGACGGGGGCATATACAATGAGAAATTGGCCATATTGGCCCATTTCCCATTGTTTCCTATGTAAAATCGGGTTGATCGTGTCGATCGCATCGCAGGTGGCCCACGATGGACGCGATCAACGCGATTTTCACTTTTACCTGCAATTTAGCTGGTAATTGACAGAAAATCGCGTCGATTGCGTCGATCGCATGCCTTAAGTACCTTAACTTAAGGCATGCGATCAACCCGACATGCGCCGTGCTAGGAAACAAGTACCGAGTCAGTTTATGACGTAACAATAAATCCAATGTAGCACATGTCAAATTTATGAAATAATTTGTTATATTATAAGAAAGAACAATATAATGGCAGAGTGGCAAACCGTGGTGAATCTGTAATGTTGGGCAGTTCACAGTGATAAGGATACTGTTGCTATTTCCTGTACATGTTTCAACTATCAATAAATATCCAACTTGTGAACACAAAAGGCTACAATTGGAACAATCTACTACAGTCATTCCCAAACTTTTGAAAATCATGGCACCCTAGAGTATCAGAATTTTTTTCACGGCACCCCTAGTCCAAAAGTCTCTTATTCTGTAAATTGATTTGTACTATACGTCATACATGGGTTTATTTATGGATTAGCTTCTGTTTGTCCACATGTTTTAGTACTGGTAGCCCACCAGCAATGTTTTTGCCTTTTACAATGACCATAAATAATTTCAGTTGCCTCTAGACAACTAATCCAAGGCACCCCTGCAAGTGTCCCGAAGCACCCCTGCAAGTGTCCCGAGGCACCCCAGCAAGTGTCCCGAGGCACCCCTGCAAGTGTCCCGAGGCACCCCTGCAAGTGTCCCGAGGCACCCCTGTAAGTGTCTCGAGGCACCCCAGGGAGCCTAGACACACAGTTTAGGAACCAACAAGATGCTATAGATTATAGGTGTTTCTTTAGAGGTTGACCATATCTAGATTAAAAATTGTCATATCAACACCAAAAGGCACAAGGTCAACAAAGCTACAAGTAAAATCTCAACATGGCCACGGTCGACGCATGGAAAAGTTGACACAATTTTTTGTGTGAAATAGTCAATATGACAAAAGGGTGACATGGATACGGTATAAGCGTACCGGGTCTCTGAGATGGTAAACAAGTCAGCTTTTAAAAAAAATCATGAAAAACTCATTTCAACCTTTTTCCATGTTGAACTTTTGCTTGTGTCAGCGTTTTGACCATGTCGGCCTAACGAATGTCGACCTTTTCCATGTGTTGACCTGTTGACTGTCGACCAATGGTGGTGCTGCTATTAAGTCATTATTATAGATGCAGACTTGAGTGTGTATGTGTGTGCATCGGTGGGAGTGGAAGGGTTCCAGGCAATAGTACCCCCCCCCCCAGTATGTAATTTAAGTCTACTTTTATATTTTTCCAAGTAAAGATTTTTTTTTCTTTTAAGCTATTTGCTGTCATCACTTTTTTCCATCGCTACCGTTTATCACCCAGGAGATCGAGGCAGGATTTCCGTTGAAGTATGAATCCTTGCATTTTTCCATCACAAATCTGCCACATAAAGGTCATTTCAGTATAAAGTATAAGACGGAGCTCAAAAAAATAAAGAATGAAAATAGGATTCTGGCTGGAAGTTGTGCAAGATGGACGATTGGAAGCTTTCCCTCTGCAGGTTCCAAAATGTTAATATTCGAGGTCTCTGAAGTTCTTGCATAATTAATTTTAAGTAAAAGCATTTCACACTTTCCATAGATACCTGTACAGTTTTTGGAACTTATCGTCTACTAGTAAACTCTACCATGTTCTCAATACTACTGAAAGCCATAGACCAGATAACATCCCAAGTTACTGTATCATAACATTAGTTATAGTATCAACTTTTTTTTTAAGTTTTTTTTTAAAAGGCCTAAGAAATCAGCGGTCACAAGTTGGATTCAATTAGCTAACACCTTATATAGTATACAGCGGTTCTCAAAGTGTGGGTCCTAATGACATAGAACAACATGACCATCTCAGCATGGCATCACAATATACTTTATGGGAGGTGTCTGTGGAAGCAGAGAACAGGGGAGCACGCAGTGTAGGATATGGTCAAGAACAGGGTAAACTCATTAATTAATCAAACACTGTCTCTCTAGTCAGTCTTTGACACTCAGGGCTGGTGACGGGGGTGGGTGGGGAGGCTCGCTGACCCTGATGGCGAATCTTAACCCCTGCAGTGGACGCCGCAGAGAGCCAGGGGACGGTGGCAGGCAGGGAGATGGAAGTCTCCCAGCCTGCCCCAGAACGTATGTGGGGGGTGATCGCTCTCTGGGACCAGGCAGCGCAAGCTGCCCCCCGGGAGAGCCGCTAGCACTGCTCGCGATCGTGCATATGTAATGATCGGGAGCAGTAAATCTATGAATATGTAATGAGCGGCTCTCTGCTCCCGGCAGGGGGCTGGCTGTTATGTGTAAAAAAAAAAATATTTTAATTTTTTTTATATATATATATATATTCATGTGCTGTAAGCATACCCCTTAACAGAATACAATTCCTGATTTTTTTACACCAACTTAAAAAAAAAACAAAAAACATTATTTTAAAAGTTCACATTCCACTTCACCCTGAAAAGATGAAAATTGCTACACGGTGACACAGGGCGAAAATCACTTAGAAAGCCATTCGCCATCTTCTCATTGAATACACTCACGGTGAATCACATTGAAAAACCACAGCGAATTGCAGAGACTATCAGACGGCGAATTGTCCGTCATTCACTGTTCGCAAACGGTGAAAAGTGCATGTTGAATAGGGTGATTCACTTTCTGACACAAAGGGGGAAATTTACTAAAGGAAATTTGTAAAAAATAGGTGTATTTGTATTTAGAAATACAGTACACTTATTTTTGACATTTAGGGGGAAATTTACCAAAATGGATTCGTAGAAAAAAGGTGTATTCGTAGGCAGAAATACACCTTTTTTTTACGAATTTGTATTTTCGGGATTTACAATCCCAAAAATACAACAATTCGTAGTCCTAAAGATGGAACATTCGTATTTGTATTTACAAATACGAATGTCTACACCATCGATAGGATACGACAGAAATCACCATTCAAAAGAATTGTGATTCCTGATTTACTAAGCAGCCGTACTGACAATACGGCTGCTAAGTGGTGTGAAACACCCACGCAAATACGACAGGAAAATAGAACACCATTTTCCTGTTCTATTTGCGTTTTAGCCTGCACAGATCAGTCAGATCCATGCAGGCTTCAGTGAAAAAAAATAGAAAAATAAATAAATTTAAAAAAAAAACGGCGTGGGGTCCCCCCCACAGCTGTAACCAGCACCAGGCTGAAGGAGCCGGGGCCGGTAATTAAAAATCAGGGAACCCGACAAATAGGGGCTCCCCGATTTTTAACTACCAGCCCCAGGCTCCAGGTCCGGGGCTGGTTCCCAAAATATGGGGGACAAAATGAGTAGGGGTCCCCCGTATTTCAAGAACCAGTCCCAGGCACAACCAGCCAGCAGGGTAATGCCACAGCCGGGGGGAGACTTTTTATGCAAGTCCCCCCGGCCAAAGCATTCATCCCTGTGACCGGTCAGCCTGGCCAGGGGCCCTGGGGGAGTGGGGACCCCCCCAATGAAGGGGTCCCCCCCCCCTCCAGGACTTACCTGACCAGGCTGAAGCCTGGTACTGTCCCCGATGCCCCTGGGCGGTGGGCATCGGGCTGATTATCGTGTAAAAAAAAAAGATGAAACTATTGTTTTTTACTGTGGCACTACAAGTGCCAGCAAGCCTCCCCAGCAAGCTGGGACTTGGAGAACCACAAGTCCCAGCCTGCTGGGCATTAAAGGGCCCGCTGGCACTTATAGTTCCACAGATAAAAAAATAGTCCACAAAACACACTGACACACTTTTAAAATAAAACTTTAATACACCCATTACACACATACTAATACTTACCTATCTTCTTTCCGTAGGTATCCCTGGTCCTGTGTCGTCGTCTTCTGGTCCTGTGTCATCTTCTTCCTCCATGTCGACCGTCGCTGTCGCCATCCTAGAACTTGGAGTGCAATTCTCAGCCCCACACTTCAAAAAGAACATTGAACTGGAAAAAGTCCAGAGAACGGCAACCAAGCTAATAACAGGAATGGCGTCTTTGAGCTAGGAGGACAGATTACGTTTTCATGGGAAAAAAAAAGTTTGAGAGGAGACATGCTTAACATGTAGAAATACAGATGGAGCCCCTCTCTTTCATTGCCGGCGCTCACCAGAACGTCCCCGCTGGCGTAGAGGGACCCCATTAGACTGGGACGTGTGTGCGTCTCACACGGCATCTGCGGCATCAGCAAATTACCATGAGAACACCCAGCCTTTTCATGAAATGTCCCCGTGAAAATGTGCGACTGCAGTCTGTGGTCACTCCCCCCGCCCACACTGACCTGAGCGAACTACACAAGTTGGTGCACCTGCTTTCACAGATGGAATGCACATGCGTATAAGTGTCTATGTCACAGCCCATATACAACGCTCACTGCTGTGAATTCGCAATGGTGCACGCAGAACAGAATGACCTCCTATGTATGTTACATTGGTGTTAAGAACAGGGCATGAACAGAGAGAATATGTACAAGACAGAGGTCTCTTGAGAGTTCACAACCCTTAGTGGGGTGAGACGTAATCTTGCCACAGTGGGGCATAGCTGCCTACCCTCCTGCATTCTGCAGGAGACTCCCTGACATAGCAGCAATCTCACTCTCTCCCTCATTAGTCTAGCAATCTCCCTCATGTCACCTAGCCCACATTACACTGTTACACCATAGTTACCTCCCCTCCTGCATTCTGCAAGAGACTCCCTGACATAGCAGCAATCTCCCTCTCTCCCTCATTAGTCTAGCAATCTCCCTCATGTAAACAATACAAAAAATGTGAATCAGTCCCAAAGCGCTAAGCCTGAATCCTGCAGCCTTACACTGGAAGAAGAGGATCACCAAGGACCTCTAGTCGTCGAATTGTAGAGAAGGAATCAGTGTATAGGGGGCGCTGGATTCTTGTTGACCCAATGTGGTAGCTGTCCAATGGCTCATACAGATTTATGAGGAAAAAACAAAGAATGACAGCAATCAATAGGGGTCTGTGTATGGGTAATAGAGAGAAGGTATAAGGGGTACAGTAGAAAAAGACTCCCAAGGGGATATCGTACCCTCACTCACACGAAACAGTGCGTGTACATCCACATCAAGGTATCTTTTAGGTTTTTCAGAGAGGACACCTCCGTGTGTGGGAATAAATTTGAAACAGGTGCGTACCGTACTCACATATATACAGGTGATGGTACTCCTATCAAGGTATCTTTTGGGTCCCAGTTAGTTAATAGGATTTTCAATGATTACCTCCAATATTCTCGGTATGTGGTATGAAAAGAAAACAGAATTCTCTCTCAATGTGGATATATGAAAGTATACTGGACAGTGATACAAAAGGGGTCTGTATACAAAAAGAACTCCCAGGGGAATATCGTACCCTCACTCACACGAAGCAATGCGTGAACATCCACATCAAGGTATCTTTGATTTCAACAGAGCACCTCCGTGTAGAAAATGGGTTTGTAACAGGCGCGTACCTTACTCACATGTGTGCTAGTGATGGTACTCCTATCAGGGTTTCTTTAGGTTCCAAGGAAGAATAGAGATTATACAGCGCTGGGTTTGTACTGAATAGAGAGTCTAATACAATTTAACCATATATAAACATTTATTAAACATAATTTAAAACATTAAAATATAGACATTTTTTAGAGAATTCTCTATATCACCAATAGGGATTGGGTATTGGGCAAATTGGAGAGATATTGCTCCAGTGGGTGGAAAGATCAGTTCAGATGCACCTGTGGTGGCAGAATATTTACCAAGTGATGTTCGGCAGTCTCTCTCCTATATACTGGGGAGGAGGAAAAAAAATGAAGTCCCGGCAGAATCTCCAGCGAGTAGCGGATCCAGATTCACTCAGAAAGACCACAAGAGGTTTTTTCGGGTTTTGGATAAGCCAGATGTGTCTTTATATTGAAGAAATGCTGAGATTGTGGATTCCTTGAATTGTTAGCTGGTCCGGGTAGACAAATAAAGTGCGAATGCAGACTTGGATCGGTAAAGTGCAGGTGCAGGTGACACTGATAGCAGCTCAACGCGTTTCGACGTGTTGGCACGTCTTCTTCAGGAGCAGTAATGACTGGTGTGTCAGGGGAAGCTCTATATATACCCTGAATTAATTAGGGGGGTGTTGCCCAGGTAAAGTGGGTGGTGATTTTATTCCCAATTATTTGAACACAGTAAATACATATAAAAATAGTTGATTCAGTATATATAAAATTTGTTAAAAAACTTGTATGCACAGGAGTATAAGTATCTAATAGTAATTCATTAAATATCATCATAAACAATGGTATTGTACGTTTTGTATTGCAAGAGAGGCTCAATAAAGTTTCAAATCACGTGACCGGAGCAGTGATTTGAAACTTTATTGAGCCTCTCTTGCAATACAAAACGTACAATACCATTGTTTATGATGATATTTAATGAATTACTATTAGATACTTATACTCCTGTGCATACAAGTTTTTTAACTAATTTTATATATACTGAATCAACTATTTTTATATGTATTTACTGTGTTCAAATAATTGGGAATAAAATCACCACCCACTTTACCTGGGCAACACCCCCCTAATTAGTTCAGGGTATATATAGAGCTTCCCCTGACACACCAGTCATTACTGCTCCTGAAGAAGACGTGCCAACACGTCGAAACGCGTTGAGCTGCTATCAGTGTCACCTGCACCTGCACTTTACCGATCCAAGTCTGCATTCGCACTTTATTTGTCTACCCGGACCAGCTAACAATTCAAGGAATCCACAATCTCAGCATTTCTTCAATATAAAGACACATCTGGGTTATCCAAAACCTGAAAAAACCTCTTGTGGTCTTTCTGAGTGAATCTGGATCCGCTATTCGCTGGAGATTCTGCCGGGACTTCATTTTTTTTCCTCCTCCCCAGTATATAGGAGAGAGACTGCCGAACATCACTTGGTAAATATTCTGCCACCACAGGTGCATCTGAACTGATCTTTCCACCCACTGGAGCAATATCTCTCCAATTTGCCCAATACCCAATCCCTATTGGTGATATAGAGAATTCTCTAAAAAATTTCTATATTTTAATGTTTTAAATTATGTTTAATAAATGTTTATATATGGTTAAATTGTATTAGACTCTCTATTCAGTACAAACCCAGCGCTGTATAATCTCTATTCTTCCTTTTTATCTATTACAGGGAGCTTTACACACTCCCATATACAGCTGCTTTTACTACACTTGCGGTCCATATTTCTTTGTATTTATTTCTTTAGGTTCCAGTTAATAAGTAGGATCTTCAATAATTATCTCCAAAATCCCCGATATATCATAAATGGATACAAGGTTCTCTCTCAGTACAAATATTTATTGAACGGGATAAAACAAGGGTGGTGTGCATGAATACAAAATGCACCAAACATGTGCAAAAAAAGCAAGGGGAAACAATACCTGAAAGGCAATGTATGGCCATCCACTGTCAGCCAGGTAGTCCCCAGATGGTACAGATGATATAGATGCACAGCTCCTCTCCACCAACGCGTTTCGACAGATTCCCTGTCTTTTTCAAGGCTGGAGAGGAGATGTGCCAAGTAGTGGTATTTATACCAGTGGTTCAATCTTCCTGATAACTCCCACAATGGGGAGGGGATAAAACCCGGAAGTTACTAATGTTACTGTGGTATTGGTATTTGGATAAGCCCCCATCCTAAGCCTAATAAACATAGGCATAGCACTTTTCCTAATGGGTTAAACTATATCCATTTCAACATGTTAATGTAAGCATAATCTCGTTTATAGATGATAAATGCATATCCGGAAACGGCTTGTGACACGCATGTGGAGCGCATATGTCACATCCGTTTGAGTTACAGGCCAATCACTGAGGTCCCTGTCACCGGATGTGCGTGTCCGGAGTTATTAAGCACGCATAAATGATTCCCCAGTGATCTATAGCTGGGATACAGCAGAGCGGCGAGTGACACGCACACTTGCGATAGACGTCACTTCCGCCGCTCGTGTGTGTAATGCTAGCCAGCTCTAAAAGATAGGGCTCCCGGAAGTGGGATTCTGGAACGCATGTGAAGCGCATCCAGCACTTCCTTACTACAGATGTCACTTACGCCGTTCGTGTGTGTGATGCTAGCCAGCTCTAAATGATAAAACTCCCGGAAGTGGGAATTTGGAATGCATGTGGAGCGCATACAGCACTTCCTTAATGCGGGGACAATGTCAGTAATAAGGATTACTATACAACACCTTATAACAGGATTTCTGTTGAAGGCTCGAAATAAAGTGCATTAATCATATAGTTAACGAGGGAGCTGATATAAATATAAAGTGCTCAAATATGGTATATTATCCACATATCAGTGCAAATGAGCAGTTATAATAAATAGAGTAAACAACAAACCACTAATAAATACCAACACTTTTACAACAATATACATATAAAAGAACAATAAAATATACAGTTTAAAATGATTAAAAAACCTATAAAAACCATTTTAGTTCGAAATCAGAATTAAGACCAAAGGGTGAGAGGGTATTTATGTCATAAATCCACCTCATTTCTTTCTTTGCTAATTGGATGTCTTTATTATTGTGTCTCCAATTATCTCTAACCTGCTCTAAACCCCAGAAGCCCACGATGCCCTTGGGTGAACTCTGATGGAGGGTTTTAAAGTGCATTGAGAATGGATGGTCCATATGTGCCCTTTTTATGTTACGGATATGTTCCGACCATCTTATCTTAAGGGTCCTTGTAGTTTTACCTACATAGATCTTATTACATGCGCACATTATGGCATAAATAGCATACTTTGAATTGCAGGTTAAAAATTGTTTGATCTTAAAATTCTGATTATTTAAAATGAGATCCGTGGTTTTCTTTTCAGTAGTATTGCAGGCTTTACACATAGAGCAATCGCCGCATCTATGGAAGCCCTGACTTCTAATTTGGCCCCCTATAGGTTTACTCATAAAAGCACTAGATACGACTTTATCTTTGACTGTCGGGGCTCTGCGATATATAAACCGTGGTCTCGGTGGCAGGATGGTGGTTAGGGCAGGATCTTTTAAAAGGAGGTTCCAATTCTTCTGGAAAATCTGTTCCACATATTTGTGGTGACCCGAATATTGTAAAATCATGGGCATGTTGAGATTAGTCTCCCCTGGGTCACTTGATTCCTTCGGGGCTAATAATTGTTCCCTTGAGAGTTTGGACACATCTTCTAATGCATTATCTAACATATCATTCCTATACCCCTTATTTAGGAATTTTTGTTTCATGGTCATACTGCTAGTGTCATATGACTCTTTTTTTTGAACAATTCCGTTTTAAGCGGATTAATTGGCTTTTAGGAACATTGGTAAGCCATCTTTTGAGATGGTTGCTCTTGGGGTCAATAAAAGTATTGGAATCTGAAGGTTTTATAAAAACAGAGGTTTCCAGGGAATTATTCTCTACATAAATTTTTAAATCTAAAAAATCAACAGTAGTCTTGCTGATATTAAAAGAAAGTTTTATATTAAGGGAATTGGAGTTTAAAAAAATCACAAAAGTCTTTTAAAATTGATTCTCCACCGTTCCAAATAAACAGAACGTCGTCAATATATCTCCACCACTTGACCAGGTTTGCCCCCAATTCATGGCCCCGCCATACCATTTTATCCTCCCAGCGGGCCATGAAGGTATTGGCATAACTAGGGGCAAACCGGGTCCCTATAGCAGTACCGATTTCCTGGTTGTAAAATAAACCATCAAAGTTAAATTAATTATTACAAAGAATAAAATTAATGCCTTCTAAAATGAAACATATCTGTCGTATTAAGAGTTTCTTTTATTGCCTCGATGCCGTCCCTGTGATCAATAATTGTATACAGGGACGTCACATCGGCTGTTACAAGAAAGAAGTTTTCATCCCAATGGACACTTTTAATTTTATTCAAAACGTCTTTGGTGTCCTGTAAATAGGATCTATTGCAGACTACCAAGGGTTGTAGGTGATGGTCAATAAAATAGGACAAATTGGAAGTTATAGAGTTGGTTCCAGTGATGATTGGACGACCGGGAGGTTCTGTCAGACTTTTGTGGATTTTCGGGAGTAAATAAATTACTGGAACCGAATAATCCTCTTTTATTAAAAAGTCCGCTACATCGCTGGTGATAGTACCAAGCTCTGAATATGTGGTAATAAAAGTTTTAAAGTTTTTAAAAACTCTTTGGGAGGGGTCCGCTCTTAATTTCTTATATGTCTTCCCATCTTTTAGTTGTCTAAATACCTCATCCATATATTTTGCTCGATCTAGGATGACGACCCCCCTGCCTTTATCGGCGGGTTTAATTATAATTTCGCTGTTTGTTTCCAAATCTTTTAAAGCATTCCTCTCTTTAATAGACAAATTATGGTTATGAGCTGGAAGATTGTCTTTGAGAGAACGGATTTCATCATTCACAATCTTTTGAAAGGTGTTAATGAAACATCCCTTCATGTGACTGGGATTGAATGTAGATTTCTTTTTTAATGGGTTTATATTGACACCTTCAGATTCTTAATCTCCCTCATGTCACCTAGCCCACATTACATTGTTACATCATAGTTACCTCCCCTCCTGCATTCTGCAGGAGACTCCCTGACATAGCGGCAATCTCCCTCTCTCCCTCATTAGTGTAGCAATCTCCCTCATGTCACCTAGCTCACATTACACTGTTACATCATAGTTACCTCCCCTCCTGCATTCTGCAGGAGACTCTCTGACATAGCAGCAATCTCCCTCTCTCCCTCATTAGTCTAGCAATCTCCCTCATGTCACCTAGCCCACATTACACTGTTACATTTTGGGGGGAAAAGGAATGAGAGATACCATATATACTCGAGTATAAGCCTACTTTTCAGAAAATTTTTTTATGCTGAAAACGCTCCCCCTCAGTGTATACTCGAGTGAGGGTCCCACTTGAGTCAATAAGTTTTCCCAGTTTTTTTGTTGTAAAATTAGGTGCCTCGGCTTATATTCGGGTCGTATATACTCGAGTATATACGGTAGATATATTTACATTGAATCATCAGCACCATTTCCCAGCACTTTCCCAGAGTCATTTTAAAAAAAACCTCTCAGATGTAGCAGTACACACCCTCGCTTCTAGGTGCCACATTCACAATCTCTCCATATATGGAACTAGACACGCCTTTTGGGTGGAGCATGACACAATGGGGCGCTTTGCAAAATTCTATTTCCAACTATAATCTTCCTGATACTAGTTTTCAAAAGTAGGCAAGTATGTAGTGGGGTCATACTACTTTCATAAATACTGTTATTGTAAGAGTATATTATATCAAGACAAATATGTTTTTAATCTAATACAATATGTTATTAATATGCTAAATAAAGGGAGGCCTGTGGCCATTTCTTCATGTAAATGTTAATTTCACACATCTAACATGAGTGAAAGGAAATGATCTTCCCTGCAGAGTCTGCATCATCCTGTAACTGTACGCTCGTCGTTGGAAGCGGTGTGTGTGTCACCGGGTACACTCTGAAGTTTGTTCTTTGGTGAAAAAACGCCTCCCACGTTCTCTCAATGTGTGAGATTAGTCACGGAACAAGTCACATCCTCAGACAGGAGCAGTCTCAGGACGGATTAAAGTTTGTTTTCTTCAAAGTTGTAGATGGGAACTGATTGTGATAAAAGACCTGATGTATCAAACTTCCAAAAGTGAAGAGTGATAAACAATATTTTTGTCAATATTTTGGCTGTGGGCATTGTGGTTCCTCTGTGTTTTGTTTCTGTCGGTATTTTATCCATCAGCATTTGGTTGTGGGGCAGGGGCGGATTGGGATTTTAAACCAGCCCGGGAAATTTCTCAAAGCAGCCCTAATGAGGGTGGGATCTCATGAGGGGCGTGGTCATTCAAGGGGGAGGGGATACGCCCACCTCATATATCACTTCTCCCCTCCAGGCTGACTACGCCCCCACCACAGTGAGGGCTATTTCACACGCTCCGGCCCCTGCCGGGCGGCAAAAAGCTGTGCCGCACACCGTAGTTAATAATGGGCACAATTATGTCCATTCACATGGGACGGCCCGGCTGCCCGGTTGCAGCCGGATCCCACCATTGGAAGGGATGGCTGCCGGGCTGTGGCCATCCCCACCATTCTAAACTCCTGAATGCGGCACGGATTCTTCGCCGTGCGGGGTTTCGCCGCCCGATAGGAGCCGGAGCGTGTGAAATAGCCCTTATGCTGCAGGCCAGGGTGTATGAAAGATTAGCTTTAGGCTACATGTGTGTGTGTGTGTATGTGTGTGCGTATGGACAGAGTCAGGCTGTGTATGTGTTCGGATAGGATTAGGCTACAGGTGTGTGTGTGTGTGTGTGTGTGTGTGTGTGTGGATAGGGTTACTCTGTGTACTGTATGTGTGTGGATAGGGTTAGGCTACATGGGGGTGTGTAGTAGCTACTAACCTGGCCTTCACGTGGTTGAAAGGAGCCTGCTTTTTGGGAAGATGCACCGGACCGGGTTTACTTCATGTCACTGCACTCCAGCTCTGGAAACATAGAATGTGATAACAACCACTTGGCCCATCTAGTCTGCCCCTTTTTTAAACCTGTTACCTCAAACCATATTTGATCCTTATTTTTTTGTAAGGATATCAATATGCTTATCCCAAGCATATCTCCGGCGGGGACCTCTGGTTCCCGGTATCCTTTTCATGAAGCCTTGGCACCTCTTTCTCACACAACCATACAGTCCTCCGTCTTGCTTTTCTCCCCCCTGCACACACAACCCAGTCAGGGCCTGCAGCCGTACAGAGCACCCCACACCGGCGCATCTCAGGCCAGCAGGCAAACACAGCAGCGCTCCCTGCAGGATAGCAGAGGGAGGAGGATGGAGCCCTGGTCCAGGGCCCAGCCAGCGGGGAGAGCAGCCGGTTCTAATGTATTATGGGCCGTCCAGGGCCAATCTGCCCATCGATGTACTGATATTTACGGATAGACACAAATACACACTGATGTACTGATCCACAGATCCACACTGATGTACTGATATACACTTTAGTAATATATACCAAAATATACTGATACACAGTGGTGCAGCACAAGTTGCTACCTGCTCGTGAGGATAGAGGGCGGGATGTTCTACGCCGGCCACCGCATTCTTAATGATCGCTCATGCTCTAACATATGCAATCATTAACACAAGGGACAGCTCTTACGATGAGAGCTGTCCCTTGCGATGCGGCCATGGTGCTGGACTTCCGGGTCTGAGACCCGGGAGTCCGTCTGCGCAAGTGCAGAGCATGGCACCGGCCGCAGGGCATGCTGGGAGGGAGTCGTGATGGACCCCTCACACAACGCTGCAGTAAGAAGACCATAGGCTTCTGCAGGTAATCTCCATCTTTTGCTGGTGATTCCATCCGCAGCGCTGCCACTGCGGAGGGGGGTTAGAGAATATAGAAATGCAGTAAAAACCCAGATAACGGGGTTTTTACCGCATTTCTGGGTTAGAGCATCCTACCCAGAAAGATGCAGAGGAAGCAGAGATACACAGGCCAGTAAGGAAGGTATAGGGAGATGTAGGGATAGAAAGACTGTAGAGAGGTTAAAGAGGGATGCCGAGGCGGTAGGGAGGGGATAGAGAAATTTGGGGCGGTAGGGAGGGGATAGAGAGATTTGGGGCGGTAGGGTTGGGATAGTGAGACACGGGGCGGTAGGTAAGAGATAGTGAGACGCAGAGTGGTAGGTAAGAAATAGTGAGACGCGGAGCGGTAGGGAGGGGATAGTGAGACACGGGGCGGTAGGTAAAAGATAGTGAGACGCAGAGCGGTAGGTAAGAAATAGTGAGACGCGGAGCGGTAGGGAGGGGATAGTGAGATGCGGGGTGGTAGGTAAGGGGTAGTGAGACTTGTGGGTAGGGATGACATAGTGAGACGCAGGATGGAAGAGTGGGCATAGTGAGATGCACAACGCTAGGAAGGGTGTAGTGAGATGCAGGGCCAGTGGCATAGCTACATATGTAGCGGGACCAGCTCAGCGCTCACTGCTGACTCAGTCGTCTGTCAGCTCAGCCGCTTGGGGGAGCGGCGCCAGCAGGGTCTATGGTGGGCGCCGCTGGCTGAACTGACAGACGACTGAGTCAGTAGTGAGCGCTGAGCTGGTCCCGCTCTGTGCATATCTAATGAGCGGGGACCCAGCGCAGTGTATATTTAATGAGCGGGTCCCCCTCTGTGCATATGCTCAGAGCTCACTGCTGCCTGGGTCAGCTAAGCCAGCGGCCCCCATAGTTAATCTCCTCGCCCCTTCTTCTTGGGTTAAGGGGGGGAGGCGGCACCAGATTTTTTTTGGCAGGGGGGAGCAAAGTTTCTAACTATGCCACTGCACAGGGCAGGAGGGAGGGCATAGTATAATGCAGGGCAGGAGGGGGGTTGTAGTGAGACGCAGGGCGCTAGGGTTGGCTTAGTGAGACGGAGGGTGCTAGCGATTATGTAGTGAGATGCAGGGATGGTGTGGTGAGATGCAGGGTGCTACGGATGATGGCGAGATCCATGTGACACACACCGACACTCCACACACACTGTAAACACACCTTGCCTTCTACTTCCTGGCTGCTGGGATACTAGTCTGCTCCTTTTCTTGCACCATCAGGGCAGGGCTTCATATAATGGTATCCTGCTCCAGTCAGACATGGGCCCTTATTTAGATCTGATCGCAGTACAAATTTGTTCTCAAAATGGGCAAAACCATGTGCACTGCAGGTGGGGCAGATGTAACATGTGCAGAGAGAGTTAAATTTGGGTGGGGTGTGTTGAAACTGAAATTTATATCACAGTGTAAAAATAATGCAGCCTGTATTTACCCTGCACAGAATTAAAATAACTCACACAAATCTAACTCTCTCTACACAAGTTACATCTGCCCCACCTGCAGTGCACATGGTTTTGCCCATTTTGAGAACAAATTTGTACTGCACTCAGATCTGAATAAGGGCCATAGGGTGAGCTGGAAGGTTGCTGCAGTGCTCAGTCAAAGGTCACCTTGCCCATGCAAAGTCAGGGGTGTGGCCTAATCTCGGAACTCCGTGGCCACGCCCTTTTATGAAAACAAGCTCCTTCAATGTAGGAGCAGCAGGCAGGCACATTAAGCAGACCTGGAGAGGGGACAGGGACCCGGCCAGTGGCAGATGAATCACCGGAAAACTGCCACTGACCCTGAGCCAAGATACACACTCTGACACAATTCCGTGTAGCTCCGCCCTCTCCATTTCCATGTAGCTCCGTGTAGCCGAGTCTGTGTAGGCTAGCTCCGTCCCCTGAAGCCTGCAGTTCAGTCAGTGTAAAGTGGTGTACCGCAGCCCGACAGACAGGCTGAAGCAGTCCAAATAGAGGGGGTGAGGGACCGGCCCGCCGGGAATCTACCCGGTGTCCCGGCATCCCAATCCGCCCCTGTTGTGGGGAATCTGTCACTCAGTATTTCGTCCATCGGTAAATGAACTAAATACCTTATAGATAACACTTTACCCTGTATCAGAGATAGCATAGGCAGGACCAGTGTGACACGTATGCTAGGTACGCAGCTGATTAGGCCGCCTTCCCTTCTAGACTGCCCGTGAGGCTCCTGAAATTCTATGGTCCTCCCAGCTCTCCAGAAAGGTGGACAAGTACCCAACATCCTCCTTTGCTGTCAATATATAACACGGATCACATAATTTTAGCGCCACCTCTTCAAGGTCCCACAAATCACAACATTTGACTCGACTGGGGCCCATGGATATATGATTTCAGATTCCGTCACCATCCCTGCACTGGACAGCGGCGACTCTTCTTGCTTTTCCTGTAGAGGACTACTAAAAAGTAACTAAGCATATTAGCATGCTGCATAAAAGTGGACAGCAAGGGCTGCTGGGAGCTGTAGTTTATTTTAAGTTTCTTCACAGTACAATGCACACAAAATAATGTAAAGTACTTTAGTACACAGTCTTTGGGCACTACATCAGTAGGCATAATATGTAGGGGGCACTACAATAATGGGCAAAATGTGTATGGGTCATTACAACGGTGGGCATAATGTGTAAGGGGCACTAAAGCTGTGGGCATAATGTGTATGTGGCACTGCAACAGTGGGAATAATGTGTATAGGGCACTATAACAATGGGCATAATGTTTATTGGGCACTACACCAGTGGCCATAATGTATAAGGAGCACTGCCATAGTGGTCATATGAGTATGGGGCTCTATAACATTGGGCATAATGTGTATGGGGCACTGCAACAGTGTACATAATCTGTACGAGGCACTACAACAGTGAGCATAGTGTGTAAGGGGCAGTGCTCAGTAGGCATAATATACAAGGGAAACTTCTATGGTTGACATAATGTTTAAGGGACACTACAACAGTGGGCATAGTATGCAAGGGGCACGTCTGTGTGGGCATTGTATGTAAGAGGCACTGCAACTAGGCTTTTTCCTTGAGACCACACCCTCTTAATATATAGTTTGACAGGTGGCACTGAAGTACATATTCGCTTACCAAAAAACTTGGCATAAAGTACAGGCAGTGGCGTAACTATTACATTTCCGCCCCCCTGCCGCAAATTTAGGCAGCACCCCCCCCCCCCCTTTTGGGTTAACAACCCCCTCCAACCCCTAGGGTTAACAACCCCCCTCCCCCGCACCCTCCCCGTGCACAGTACCTCCTGCCGGGGCCAGCGCTTATGTCAGAAAATGGCTGCCCCCATAATGTAGACAGTTTTTGAAGATGCAAGAGTAGGTGGCGGCCTCTTATAGCAACCTTAAAAATGGTCTGCTGTATGGGGGCAGCCATTTTATGAGAGTCACTTTTTATATGCTTCAGGAGCCCGAACCTGACAGAAGCGCCGGCCGCTGCAGGAGGTACTGTGCACGGGGAGGGTGCGGGGTACTTGCCAGTGGCAGGGGCAGACGGCAACTATAACCCTGCAGACCCCCCGGAGCCCACACCTTCTCAGCGCCTCCCCGCCACCACGGGGGCTGCGGGGCTATAGTTACACCACTGAGTACAGGGATGAAACTGGTTTCTACATGAGAGAGGTTATTAAGAGCAGTACCAGGAAGATATGGATTTGTACTGCGATTTGTACTGATTCGCAAAAGAGTGTTTTGGTTGATTCTACACTCCACAATTAACTTCCACCCAGAAGCAGAACTACCATTGGTGCAGCAGGTGAAGTGTACCGGGTCCCCTGAGGACTAAGGGGCCCACTGCTGCCCTTGTCATCCTCTTCTTGTCACCCACTGTTTTTCCCTGTCCCACTCTGCCTCCCCTTCCTCTCCCTGTCACCCTCTGCCTCTCCCTGTCACTCACAAGCTCTGCCTCTCACCTGAATGTGAATAATTCTGCTTCGAAATCACGACCCCCATCTCTAAGCCATCTAAGCCATTATGACACATATGCTCTTAGTAACTATACCCTGTGAGCCTGGCTTTTGAACCTTCAGCTCCACCACACAGCTCAGCAGTTGCAGAACACACATCACGGTGATTGATCCAAGAACTCATTCTCATATTTTCCAAATGGAAGTTTGACCTAAAGTTCAAGGTTGTCAGACTAGGAAAGTACGCTCCAATTTCTAACAGGCTCAAGTAGTCTAAGCCTCTTTGGGAACTGGGTCCTAAAATCTATTCACATTGCCGGAGGCCTTTTAACTTATTTGCTAGATGTAGTTTGTGCTGAACAATATTTAATTCTAGAACTGTCAGAACAATTTGAGGAAAATCTTCATTTGTACAGATATTAGAGGCAATGGTGGAACTTCTGGGTGGTGGGCCCAGGTGCGAAAATATAATTTGGGCGCCCCTCCTCCACCCCAATCCAAGTTCACAGTATGCAACACGGCAGTGGGTAACAGGGAGTGGCAGAGGGTGACAGGGAAAGGTAGGTATAACAGGAGGAGGCAAATGGTGACAGGGAGAGGGACAGGGAGAGGCAGGGATGGGCAGTGGGTGACAGGGAGAGGCAGAGGGTGACAGAGAGAGGCAGAGGGTGACAGTGAGAGGCAGGGGGAGGCAGAGTGTGTCAGGGAGAGGCAGATTGTGAAAGGGGGAGGCAGAGGGTGACAGTGAGAGGCAGAGGGTGACAGGGAGAGGCAGGGGGAGGCAGTGAGTGACAGGGATAGGCAGAGGGTGACAGGGAGTGGCAGAGGGTGACAGGGAAAGGTAGGTATAACAGGAGGAGGCAAATGGTGACAGGGGGAGGCAGAGGAGGACAGGGAGAGGCAGGGATGGGCAGTGGGTGACAGGGAGAGGCAGAGGGTGACAGGGAGAAGGCAGAGGGTGAAAAGGAGAGGCAGGGGGAGACAGAGTGTGTCAGGGAGAGACAGATTGTGAAAGGGAGAGGCAGAGGGTGACAGGGAGAGGCAGAGGGTGACAGGGAGAGGCAGGGGAAGGCAGTGAGTGACAGGGAGAGGCAGAGGGTGACAGGGAGAGGCAGAGTGTGACAGGGAAAGGCAGAGGGTGAAAGGGAGAGGCAGGGGAGGAAGGAAGAGGCAGTGAGTGACAGGGAGAGGCAGAGGGTAACAGGGAAAGGCAGAGGGTGAAAGGGAGAGGCAGGGGAGGAAGGAAGAGGCAGTGAGTGACAAGGAGAGGCAGTGGCTGACAGGGAGAGAAAGAAGGTGACTAGGGAGGGGCAGAGGGTGACTATGGGGGGGGCAGAGGGTGACAGGGAGAGGCATATGGTGACATTGAGAGGCAGAGGGGTACAGGGAGAGGCAGAGGAGGACAGGGAGAGGCAGGGATGGGCAGTGGGTGACAGGGAGAGGCAGAGGGTGACAGGGAGAGGCAGAGGGTGACAGGCGGAGGCAGAGTGTGTCAGGGAGAGGCAGATTGTGAAAGGGAGAGGCAGAGGGTGACAGGGAGAGGCAGAGGGTGACAGGGAGAGGCAGGGGAGTTAGTGACTGACAGGGAGAGGCAGAGGGTGACAGGGAAAGGCAGAGGGTGAAAGGGAGAGGCAGGGGAGGAAGAAATAGTCAGTGAGTGACAAGGAGAGGCAGTGGCTGACAAGGAGAGACAGAGGGTGACTAGGGAGGGGCAGAGGGTGACTATGGGGGGGCAGAGGGTGACAGGGAGAGGCATATGGTGACATGGAGAGGCAGAGGGGGACACGGATATACAGTGGGAGGCAGAGGGTGACTATGGAGGCACAGAGGGTGACAGGGGAAAGAAGAGAGTGACAGGGTAAAACAGTAGGTTACAGGAAAAGGGTGAGGGGGCACCAGTGGGCCTCTTTGGTCTCAGAGTGCCCAGGATCATCAGCAGCTCGGCACTCAATTAAACTAGACTGCAGCAATCAGCATTAATCAACGTAAGGTGTTTGAACCTGGCAAAGCTGCCACAGAGGTTATACAAACAGCATGGAATAGAGATCACAGCCACACAACGCGCTGGGAAGTGGGGCATCATCCTGATTGCTCCCCACCCCTGGATCCATCAATGCTTACTATTTTGTTCTCCTCAGTGACTTAGACCAGTTGTCTGTGCCCACGCTAATAGGTATACAGGTATTTCTCTGTTACTTGTCTACTGTGTTGTACAGTTTTCTGTACTGTCTTATTGTATTGCTCTATGTGGAGCTCTGTGGACCACCGCGGCACCCTATAAATAGAATGTATTATTATTATTATTATTATTATTATTATTGCTATTTAATAGTAAAACTAAATCGGAGAATGATTTTCAGGACTGTTCAACTGGATTGCTCTGCATTTGGCCACATTTTGCATGTTAAGGGCGGTATTCAATCTGGGATTCCGACTGTTGGAACATCCCAACAGTCAAAATCCCAGGCCCTTTTTCGCTTCTCTTTTCAATATTGCAACTGTCGACTATCAGAAAGTCTGAGGTTTGGTGAAAATGGCCATAGATTGACGAGAAATGCCCGAGAATTTTACAATTTGTGTCCCTTTCCAACAAAACAGATCCGGCTTTAAAAAAGCCATCAATGCTGTTGAAAACAGGAGGATTAAATAGGAGACAAACACTATTTCCACGTGGCAGAAATAGATCTGGATTGGATACTCTGGTAAGTGTTCATGCCAATCTTACACCATTGTTCTTGTTGTCCAGACCTAGTCTTACCATTCATTTCCAGAATTCCCTATCATATGAACAAAATAAGAAAACCCCACATTTGTGACCAACAAAGTTCATTGATCAATGATGGGGTCATGCAGATGTGGGGGAACTCATTTCTCTATGCCACCTAATTCCCCCCCGTTCCCCTATCCCATTAGCCAGAGACAGGGCCAGTGGTAAGGTTTTTGGCCTCCTCCTGCAAACTAGAATGCTTTTCTGTGAGAATTACTGTGCAGGGCCAATGTGGAGGTTAAAATGTTCCACAATGCCATTAGAGGTGGTGGAACTCAGTTCCACCCCGTTCCCCCTCACTTTAACCCCTGGGGTTGCCCAAGCTTCCCCATTACCGCCAGGTAACCAGAAGCATTTTCTCACCCAGGTTCCATGTGATTGGCTAATGGTGAAGAAAAATTCACAGAACTTGTAAGAAAATCTGTCATCCCAACTTTCCCATCGTACTTGGACAAATTACACATTATTACAGTTCACCTTTATTAAGAGAGACTAAAAAGAACATTATTACAAGTCTTAATCATCGATAATGATAAGTAATAGTTATTAATGGCTTTTCTTGGAGATTTAGTATAGAGAGATAATTAAAATTGATTTTAATGACACTATAATATATTGCTTACTGTCAAAGTTGTTTTTCATGCAGATTTAATTGGTCAAATTTTTTTTTGTCAATTGAAACAATTTTCCTATACAGGTTTTTATTAACCCATTTAATATCCTTTTCCAAAACTTTCTAGTCCTACAAAAATCTATAAGCTTGCCAAGAGTCAATTTTCTGTGGTCTTGCTGCTTTTGGGGGGGGGGGGGGGGGGAGACACCCTGCAAAGTGGCACCATTTTTTGATAATCCAAAATGACCTGATTAGCCTGCGCAAGAGCTGGGAGGCAGTCCGGCGGTGGTGGAGGAGCGCTGAAGATATCAGATAGCATGGAAATCCTGGATGGGTGCCATTCATGCAAAAGAGCTTAAAAGGTTGCCGCCGACTGGGTGAGAAGATGCCCTGTATGGGTGGAGGCCATGCAAAAGAGTTGAAAGGCCATTGAACACCAGCTGAAGAGAAGATGCCTTGGAAGTCCTGCCACCAATGGGGTAAAGGGAAGGGAAGAAGAAACAGGCTGGTGCCACCACTAGGCGGCTTCAAGTAGTTGCTTATGGGCAAAGGCCACTGAAGGGCGGAACTGCAAGCTGGCCATGTATATACTTCATTACTTTTATTTGATTGGTTCAGCTCCTCCTCTTCTTTAAGAGGAGAAGAGCAGTGAAGAAGCAGCCGCCCAGTCGGCACTCAGGCTCTGTGATAATAAGGGATGTACTAAAAGGATGACGACAAAAAGGGATGATTGGGATTATTGCCTGTAGTTCCTATTCACACCTCTAAATGTCACTATTTTGTTTTTTTACTTCAACTGAGAATTTACATACTACAGCAAGCACATAAAGCTTTTAAATGATATAATTAATTAATAGTATTTAACTATAGTTAAAAAAGTTACAGCATATAAGTAGCATCTGCGTTGGTTTATAATGAATCAATGAACGTTGAGTCCTGGCACCATGTTCTATGCGTGTCCAGTGGGAATATGGCTATATCTTTTCTATTTACCCAGCATTAGTGTTAGTGTACGCAGGTGTTCATGTGTAATGTTTTTCTTCTTTAGCCATAAGTCTGCATATTCATTTTGCAAGCAATTTCCTTCTTTTTTTTTTCAAAAATTCCACACAAGATGTCCAACTGTCATTTGAATGGTGTTCATTAATGTATTATAAAAGCAAAGTACATACAGTACCTCGCAACTTCAGAGGCTGCCAAAGAGGGACATCTGCATGTGCCATACAGTATGTGCCTGACAGTTTTGTGGGGGCCTAACCTCGTGATCAGGGAGCGTGGACTATTATTGCAATACTACCGCGAGGCCATGTCCTGTTTTCGCTGCCAAGGGGCTCTCTCTGTGATCTGCTGGCCATTCCCCAGCAGAGCGGCAGGGAGCAGGGGGGAACTACCAACTGCCCCCCAGATCTTACCATCAAGTGCTGAGAGTGGCACTAAGAAAGCCAAGATCTGCACCTCGTTTACATCACAACCTTCCTGGGGGACCCTGAATGCAAACTCCGGTGGTCATGTTTTATTTATGCTCCGCCCAGTGTCACTTACTTCCTGCTTCTGTGGCCCTAATAGTTTACTTTTGAAAGATTATATAAGGTGCGTGTATTGTGCTATCCTTCAGGATAATTAAAAATCTTGGAAGTCGATTCAAGCGCAGGCAATGTTATATTTACACTATCCCTTAAGGCCCTCATACACTTGTCCAACTTGTCTGAGCCACAAGTCGGACCCAATTTCTCTTGAGCTCCCCTGGCAGCTCCCTGGGGATGCCTCACCTCCGATTTGGCACTTAGTGTGCCAATTTTTACATGCGATAAATCGCATGCTAAGAAAATTTAAAAAAAAAGAAACTTTAAATAGTAGATTGATGTTGCTCATTCTGTACAAATGTTGCTATTTGATCTCACTTGTTGAGCGATATACTGTAACTAGATTTTTGACTGCATCCACACAAGATTTGAGCTGGCAAGAGCGAAGCGTGAGACCACACACCAGGAGGTATTTGTGCTTAATTTTTAGGCGAGAAGTTATTCAGGCTCCTGGTGAGGAACTAGGAGAACAAGCAGCCCATGGGAGGCTCTAGATTGCCCTAGAATTCTTTAAACATTTGGTACCTGGGCTGCATTAATGAATTTAAGTAGGGTTCTGATTGGTCTACTTAAAATGGCAACATAGGTCAAGGTTTTACCGCTTCAGTGACTCAGCTGCCATTTAGTACCCCTTTCACACTAGTAAATGCAGGGATTTACCCGGGAATATAGTCCAGGGATTATGCAGGGACATTCCTGGGTTGGACCCTTTCACACCAGCCTGGTCCCTGCATTTTCTGGTGTGATGGGGGAGAGTTAGTGCAAGTGGCAGGAGGCGGGGTGAGTGGGATGATGCTGGCGGGGCCAGCCTGGGATTGGCTGTGTGCTCGGAGCTGTGAGTGGGATGCAGGGGGTGTACATGCCACACCTGGACATGGGAGGATAGTGTATGCTGCTACCAGCACACAGGACCTGCTGCCCAGGGAGAGTCACGGCTGCTGGCACACAGCAGCTGCTGCCCAGAGAGAGTCACCACCACGGCACACAGGAGCTACTGCCAGAAAAGTCACCTGCACTGCTCGGACCCAGCCCTCGGACCCAGTGGCAGCCCTGCCCCAGCTCCTCTGAATGATGGGAGACAGAGAGCTTCCCCAGTGGCGGAGAGCGTGCAGTGCTCTCTTCCAGCACCGCGGCCAGCATCAACAATCTGCGTCAGTACCTTTCACACTGGTCTGTATCCTGGGAAGGACCTGGGAACAACCCTGCTACAGTAGCTAGCTTGTTGAAATCCCGGCACATCGGTCCTGGGTGCCTTTCACACCAGCGCTAGTACGTGTTGTTCCCGGGGCCAACAATTTTGGCTGGTGAGAAAGAGGTATAAGCCATGTGGGCCAGGTCTCAGGTCACACTGTACATTTGGCACATTATTATTTTTTTATTATTATTACTATGGGGCTTATTCACAAAGGCCTATATCAGATCTGCTCATGTTTTTAATCTACAGAATTGCTCCTCATCCCAAATAAAGCAGGCAACCAAAATAGGATAGAGACACCCATCGGAGCCATCACAAAGTCTTCAGCATACACATATGAAGCCTCGACGTAGTGGGGGGCATTTAATGCCCAAGTGAGTCAATGGTAACAGACTGAACACAACAGTAGTGATACTGGGTCCATATTTCCCCACATACATATCACACATGATACATTGCCCGAAATGGCCTTGACACGTCTGTACTCTGTTGATGCCACACCTCATTACCGCCCTTAAATGGTCCCTTTTTGTAAATCATTCTGTATAGTAATTCTCACTTCGACCAGTATTACAAAAGTAAATTGACACAGTGGGGTGGGGGGATTCAATTGTTTTTATTGTGGGTGCGTAAACTACTGAAGTTAATCCTCTGAAATACTGCACTTATATCAGCACATATACAGGTGGAGCCAGCTTTATCTTTGCAGTGGATGGCGTTTCTACCGCCATCCGCCGCCAGTGGTTGGCCAGGGGTGCGCGCACGAGACGCTCGCACGCCCCATGGCAACAGAGCATGGTGTCGTCACCGGTCCCCCTTGTCGCCCCCCCCCCCCCCCCGAACTCTGCAGCGTCTCCCTGAAGCGGAGACGGGCAGGGAGATGCTTCCCAGCCACCGTGATACTGGGACCCACGTGCGCGTGAGACTCACGCGCATCCCAGTCTCTATCGCCGGCGCTCACCATCGCTCGCCATCTGGGGAGCGCCGACCAAAGATAAGGCCGGCTCCATCTGTATTTATTTGTGTAACTTTGTTTATGTTTTGTGGTATAATTACATCTATATATAAAAGGCTAACTACCCCTCATCTCTTCTAAGGTGAAGTACTGCCAGTGGCCACTAGAGGCCACTCAGTGTACCAAATTACTCGTTTTTGTGCTTAAAGATGTCATAACAGAAAGTGAAAGCAATATGTGCAGGGACACTGATCTTTTTCAAATGGATATGGAGAGAGGGAGCTGTGCAGACAGAGATTGGAGGTAGGAGCAGATAGAGACTGGGGGTGTGGTGGAGAGTTTGTGGGCTAATAACAGTCACAGTTTAAAGTGAAAGTAAAAACTGTCACAGCTCAAAGTTAAAGTACATTGCGGAAGCTGTCATTTTGACGGGCTTTTAACTATTGTATAAATTATTTGTAAACCATGTCTGGCACGCCATTGTATTGCATGTATATTTAAGGGGACAATTTCAGTCTGTGACTTTAATAACAAAATGAAAAAAAAAAAAAAAAAACATAAAAAAAATCTTTAAAACATGAATCCCCGCTGCTTCCTCCTGTATCGGGTATGAAATGGCCATAAAATGAGTTTGGGAGAGAAATCTAAAATCTCATTATTATATTACTTTAAACAAACCTATTGCTCTATATGTAATTTAAGCCTTAATGGGAGCACCATTTGTTCATTATCTCTGCACAGGAATGGGCACATTACCTCTATTAGAACATAACCATATCCAGATTCATCTCTACCCAGCAGAAACACCCATCCACTTACGCTGCTCGTGTGAGTTAATGATGCAGCTTTAATGGACCATTATAATGGGAAAGAAACTGATACAGAAATATTTTAAACACTTATTGTGTGCAGCTTTTTTTTTTTTTTTTCATTTTGTTATTTTGCTCAATTCTTTTTCCTCTATGATATTAAGTGGAATGGGTGTTTATAGAAATGAGAACAATTTTCAGGACTGTTCAGCTGGAATGTTTTGCATGTTAAGTGTACATGTGGCTCTTGTCACAGACCTCGCAGAGAGCACAGCGGAAGCGGCAATTCTCAAGCATCCAGGTGCACCGGTTCTCTCACCTTGCCAGTGTATGACTGGTAACGTCTGGCTGACCTTAGTGCTTGCCTCTTGCCGGGTCCCTCAGGGTCCTCTCTGTGATGTAGGTAGAGGGGCCCTAAACTGCACACCCCGGACATATGAGGTGCTACCTGCTGAGACTTGCTAAGCCTATTAATATCTTTGCTTTATTGCATTTCTGAGATTCTTAGCATAATGATGGCCACTATTATGGGCTTGTCCACCGTGTCCAGGTCACCTCAATCGGACAAGTCCCTAACACTACTTTGAGACAAGTCCAGGGCACGGGACCCCCCCAAGGCCAGCCCAGCAGAACCACCCCATAGCATCAAATTGGTGTAAAATTAAAGTGATAATAAAGGGATATAAGGCAAATTATATGTGATAAGACTTACATACAGTAAGTAAGAGGTAATAATAAATGTGAAGGGTGCTACATATATACTAAACAAACAAAAGGGGTGATGAAAAGTGTACAATATGCTGAATTTTAGGCTTCAGTGCCTTGCCAGTTTCCCCGGCTTACTCGAGTGCTATGCCGATATTTCCGTTTGAATGTGCTCGATCTCTATCGGTATCTCCGGTTTCACGCACTCCAGTGCTCTACCATTCTCCACTTCTACCTCTAGTTTCAGAGTCAGCTGCGGGTTACCTAGACAGGGGCCAGGATCTGCTTGCAAAATCTAAACCTCCTTGCTGGGGTCGCTGGGGTAGGCCGCTGGCGAGTTAGACTCTTCGTCTCTGCTCTAGACTCTTAGCCAACTACCCAAGCTAGCTTTGTATATAGAGAAAGAATATATCTGGCCAGCTACATTCCTAACCTCTTCTTCAAAAGCGGCATCTAGTCGTGAACTTGATGCGGGTTCTCAACTTACCACTACTAGGGTGACAGATTCCATCCCGTAGTTCTTGTTGTGTCCGGAAATCCCCATCAAAGGAATGTACTAAAGAAAGCCCGATGAATACTGACCCCCAGTGGAATCCTGCCAATCAAGTATCAAGTATTTATTTATTAATAGTTTCTTCTAAAGCGCACACATATTACACAGCGCTTTACAGCGAATATTTGAACACTAGGTGATTCATCATGCCCTATGGGCGCTCTTCACACTGTCGTAAGCGGCATGCCAGTGGTGGAGAGCAGCACGCCGCTTAGCAGGGGCTTGGTGATGCTGTGGAGAGGGGTGTGGGGGGGTGTGTTTGTGCGCCGCTGCCTGTGCTAAGTGCGCTGTCGGAGGGTGGGGCGCCGCTGCCTGCGCTAAGTTTGCCGACGCTGGTACCTTTTGACTTGGAGCAGGAGAGGGGGTTCGGCCACCACTGGCCGCGCTGCTGCTGATTTCCAGCAGGTGCGGGTGTGTGTGTGTGGTGGCAGGGGTGACCGTGCTCATTTTGATGCCGCTGGTCCGTTGGAGGAGGGGGACGGCGGGCACCACTGGCCACACTAGTGCTGAGTGACTTCCATCAGCAGTAGATTCAGAAGGGGGACAGGGGCCGAGGCAGTGGGCGGGCACCGCTGGTCCGGGGTCCGCCAATCATAATTTTTGACCCGGCCCTTCTCTGCCCCAGCCGCCCATTGACAGGCAGGAGGAACCGCCCCCCTCCCTGCCCCCTGTCAGTGGCAGTAGCATAATCCCAGGCACACAGCAGCCTCTATGTACTGTCTGTTCATGCTGCTGTGTCGCACTGCCCTCCAGTCCATGCTGCTGTGCCCCACATAACTCCTATATTATATATTAGGCCAGATCTGGTGTGTATAATGCTGGGCGGAGTTTCACTCTATGACTCCGCCCAGCGTTACACACACAGTCACAGACTGACAGATCTGGCTAAATATATAAGAGATTCACATCAGTCCCTGCCCCAGTTGAGCTTACAATCTATATTCCCTACCACATGTACATGCACACACACAGACATTCTAGGGATAATTTTGTTGGAAGCCAATTACCTACCAGTATATTTTTGGATTTGGGAAGGAAACCGGAGTATATTCTCCCCCACGCAAGCACGGGGAGAATATACAAACTCTGCTCAGTTAGGACCATAGTGGGGATCGAACCCATGACCTCAGCGATGTGAGGCAGTAATGCTAACAATTACACCATCCGTACTACCCCGTATATATAACACATGGTGGGGATAGAACCCATGACCTCAGCGCTGTGAAGCAGTAATGCTAACCATTACACCGTCCGTACTGCCCCGTATATATAACACATGGTGGGGATAGAACCCATGACCTCATGCTAACCATTACACAATCCGTACTGCCCCGTATATATAACACATGGTGGGGATAGAACCCATGACCTCAGCGCTGTGAAGCAGTAATGTAACCATTACACCATCCGTACTGCCCCGTTATATAACACATAGTGGGGATAGAACCCATGACCTCAGTGCTGTGAGGCAGTAATGCTAACCATTACACCATCCGTACTGCCCCATATATAACACATGGTGGGGATAAAAACCGTGACCTCAGCGCTGTGAGGCAATAATGCTAACCATTACACCATCCGTACTGCCCAAAGTATATATAATATAATCTCTATTCATAGTTGAATAATATTATAAAGGTGGATGAGCTTTCACTTGAAGAAATTAAACATGCAAATGATAACAAAAAAAAAAGCTTAAACAAACACCTGTAATTATAGAAATTAAACAAAGAAACAAATAAATACATGTATAGATAGATAGGTAGATAAATAGAGTCTTTGCTAAGGAGGAGAGGAGGTAGCAGTTGAACCAAGAAAAAACCGAGGCTGACCGAGTGGAGAGTGTGGAGAAGGAGAGTGGTCAACAGTGTGACTTGGTTTGGCCATGAGAAGGGTATTGGTGACTTTGGTGAGAGCCTCTATAGTGTAGTGGAGGGAAGCCAGATTGAAGAGGGTTGAGAAGTGAGTAGGTCAAAAGGAACAAAGTGATGAAGCGATAAACTATCTTCTCAAGAAGTTTCGAGTTATGACGGTGGAGAGAGATAGGGTGGTAGTTATAGAGAGATTTAGGTCAAGTGAACAATGATAAGTCTCGAGCATGTTTGAAGTAAGTGGGTACAAATGGGTTCAGAAGAAAGGGACAAGTTAAAGTGATAAGTGAGAAAGCAAATGAGTTGGAGGAGTCAATGGGGCAATTGGCAGTGGTAGATAAGGAAATGAAAATGCAGACTTCATCCTTACTGCTGGTAAGAAAGCAGATTGGGTAGGATGGCATGGGATTGAGAGCAGAGGCAAGGAGGAGAAGGCTGGAGAAAAGAGTTACATAATGCTGCCGATAACAGTTGGCGTTAAAGTGGTTGGAAGAGAAGGAGGAGACAAACGGTGGAAGTACCATGGTGGTTTGGATTAGAGGATGGTGAGAACATAACAGGTCTGAGGAAAGACTAAACAAGAAAAAAAGGGGTTTATGCGCTTGAAGGTAATCGGGTGTTGGGCCCAAATATACAAACAATATTCGGTATTTTTCTTTTCAGGCTGCAGTGTGATGTGGGTACTCAATCCACATAGAATAAGAGAGAAACACTGCGCTAAAATAGAACACAAATTTAAAGAAATCAATAAAACTGCATAAATTAATCATACATAAATAATAATAACATTAACAATAAAAATAAAAATAGAGCCTATTGAAAGGCAAGCATGCTGAACATTACTGATAGTAATAGTCCGGTCCCATGAACAGAGTAGAATATTGCTTTGGCAGTGTTAGTTGAAAAGCATAAAGTAAAGTCCTATTAGGGCCATATAGTAGTAGTAGTAATTTGTTTATTTATAAGGTGCCACAAAGTGTCCGCAGCGCCGTACATAGCAAACAAAAAAACAAATTACAAGGTAACGTACAGGGTGTGTTGATAAAATACAGCATAAATAGGGGTATAGCTGCTAGAACTAAAATCAGCATCAGTTCTGAAGTAGGAGTCGTAATTGTCGAGGAAACTGAAGATTAATAGAGGAAGGGAAGAACAGGACAGGAGCACAGGTGAGGTAAAGAGGTAGGGTGAGTACGTGAGGAAGGAGGACCCTACTCATAAGAGTTAACATACTAAAAATAGGTGGGTGGACGAACGAAAAACAACAGGATAAGTAGGAATGGATGGGAACGGATGGGGGGGGGGTAGGGTAGGCAGGATAGGAGGTACGAGAGGTTAGGAGGAGGAGGGATAGGCTAGTCGAAAGAAGTGGGTTTGGAGGGAGCGCTTGAAGGAGGTAAGGGAATCAGAAAGCCTGATGGGTGGCGGGAGGTTGTTCCAGTGCAGAGGGGCAGTGCGAGAGAAATCTTGGACACGGGAGTGGGAGGAGGTGATTAGGTGAGAGGTCAGGCAGCGGTCAGCGGCAGAGCGAAGAGGACAGTAGGGAGTGTGGATAGAGATCAGTGAAGAGAGGTAAGGAGCGGTGGAGGAGGAGAGAGCCTTGTAGGTGGTTGTAAGGAGTTGAAAGAGAGCTCGGAAAGGAATGGGGAGCCAGTGAAGAGATAGACAGAGGGGGGAGGCGGAGGTAGAGCGGCGGGAGAGGAAGATGAGCCTAGCAGCGGTGTTAAGAATGGATTGGAGAGGGGCGAGGCCATATGAATTAGTAGTTGGAAGTCTGTGAGTATATGGGGGAGAGAGTCAATGTAGCACAATGGCAATATGAGTTAGTAACAATGTGATATATTTACCACTCCTTTTTGAAGACAGCTTGTGATCATTAGCCTTTGGCAAATACAGAATTGTGAAGCCACCTGTAAAGCGACAGACTGAATCGGTTCCCGGCTTGGTTAGCACTTCCAATAAATTACCATATCTGGATCCGCCTCAGGAAGGTCGCTGTTATGCCAACATGAACTGGTACCAGGAGCTTGAGTAAGACTGTTTAGCATGAGACACAGCAGAAATGGAGACAGTCAGCCAAAATCACATGTGAGGATAAAAAGTGTCCCTTTCAATAGACCGTAGTCACACTACGGTGGATACAGTAGTACTGTATATAGAAGCTTTGACTCAAGTGACATCATTCTTATTTCTGGAGATTGATCTATTAGATTTCCGCAGTCACACAGAACCTGTGCATTACATTTGGGAACTGGGGAGCAGCACAGGAGCACCAACCCTCATCTGATCAGTGACATGTAAAGTCATCAGACTGACGACACTGGCAGATGTAACAGTTTTAAGCGTCACTTTGTGTAAAGGGGTCAGGCTCACTCCTCATTGTGCAATCACCTCTGTGTAGCGCAAATTCCCTGCGATGATCAATGTGTCATAGCCGTACAGGCAGCACCTTGGACAGAGACCATTAATCACCTGAAACATTCGCACAGACTAATGAGTGAAACCAGAGGCGCCAGCTCCCATTCCCCAGTGTTCAGAGGTGCAAAGGGAACCAATATATGGGTGAATGGACAAATTCTATCAGTTCTAAATGTACTAAGAATCACCTGGAAATAATGGCAGCTTAAACATCAAATGGGTGCATGTACTAAGCGGCGGTTTTTCTTCTAAACCAAAATGGCCATTGTTCCTTTACGGTTTCTAAATGACTTCCCTCCATAGGATGTTCTACTTGGAATTGTTTTCTGCTATGGATTAGAAGATAAAGTTTAGACAAGCATAGCACAGACATCATTATTTTTATAGGTGTCAAAAAACTAAAAATAAAATAAAATAAAAAAGGCACCCTAACAAATCAATAGCCAGCCCTGGAATTCTGAGCCTTGGGAAATAGGGAGAAAATCGCATGGGGTTCCCCAGTTTTCACATAACCTACACCAGGCTCAATCAGCATGGGGAATAAGAAGATGGATTTGAGTATCAAATGTCCTGCGCTCCTTCTTAGGCTGCCTTTTCGTTATCTCCCTCAGACCTCGGATGTATACAGAAAGTGGATGGGTGTGATAATTTCAACAAGCGCCAGAGAATAAGTTTAAAAGTAAATTCCAATTTATTTATACCAAAAAATCATATGTTGGTAAAAAGATACTTCTAAAAGATAATGTTTTAAAAAAGAACTAGATGAATCCTTACCCCTAAGGGTATTTGGAGCCTTAACCCTAAGGGTATTTGGAGCCAGCAATGGATGGTATATGGCAGGGATGCAGTCCGGAAGTGCACCCTGCAACGGCCCCAAATACCTTAGCCCTTGGTAGGTTCACCCAAGATCAAGTCCAGTCAGTCACTGTCCCCGACGCGTTTCGAGCCTCAGGTGCTCTTCTTCTAGGACCTTGCCCTAGAGGAAGTGCACCTGAGGCTCGAAACACATCGTAATAATCCAATTTCAAGATGTTTCAAACCTTTGTGTCCTGGCAAACTTAAAAGGGAACTACTGTACAAGACCAACAGACCTAGCAAAATCACTTTGTTTCATATCTTCCTTCAGTTTCTCCAGCAGTATTTTGGGGAAGTTAAGACAGCCCGTAGGATGGCACCACAGCATGGAACATGTTATAGTCTCTAATGCAGCATCAAACTATCATCTTATATATATTATAACAGCGTCAGGGGAATAGGTACCTTCTCGTGGGTTATTTGGCAGTTTGCAGCAGTGGGGGAGATAATACAAGTCAGAGGTCCTCAGACCGTTTTATTGTGCAGAAACAGAAAACAAAACCCCCCCAAAAAATGTTCTCTCTGGCGCTACTTAGACATACAGTAGGAGAGTTCCTATTTCGCTAAAAAACAGTCCAACCAGATTCTATCAGGCACAGCTTCCAGAATATCTCAACAGGTGACGACTTCTACAAGCAGCAAGATCAGGCTGACAGCCTTTTACCACAACCCCATAGCTGAAGGCCCTAATTAGAATTCTTTGAGGCTTATAGTCCAAGACCTGGACTGGGCCTAATTGGACGGTGAACCCATCCTCTCTTCTACCATCCAACCCCAAGACCCTATCCGGCTCTTTGTAACAGCCAAAGGCTCTCATCAGCACAAAAAATGATGCTCCTGGGGTTTAACAACACATAGCTATTCCAGTGATCTTATCACAATATATACATATCATACCGACTTCTGGCAGTTACAGTACATATGCTGGCATCTCAGGAGACCAGCTTCAGAATGCCAATACCGGTGAGGATGCCGGCGATGGGATCTTGACTGCCGGCATCCTGAATGTTAGTATGCGGGGAGCATTAGCATTAGGCAGGAAGGGTGGGGGGGGGGTGTTTGGCCTTAGAGGGACTTAGAGTTAGGTTGCAGGGTAGGGGAAGGTAGAAGGTTAGGTACTTGTTTCCTAGAAGGGCGCCCACGATTTTGATCGTAGGCATCGCAAGGAAAAAAATCGCGTCGGTCGCGTCGCATGCTGACAAAAATCGCATGCGATGCCACCGACGCGATTACCGCGATTTTACATAGGGAACAATGTTAAATGGCCCACAGACCCCAAATACCCACTCTGAAGTGTGAAATGCCCCCCCCCCCCAATTGTTAACGCCACCCCACGATCAACGTCAACCTGAAGCGTGCCCACGAGGGGCGGCGGTACGCGTCCTCCGACCTTTTCATACCCCTACTATCCACTAGGGCGTGGAGTGAGAATAGAATAGTGTGGCGAGCGCAGCGAGCCACCGAGCCCGAAGCGTGGCGAGCGCAGCGAGCCCCGCGAGGGGACGCGGACACCTGTGAAGCCCGCAAGGGGATGTGGATACCTGTGAAGGTATCCGCGTCCGCTCGCCACGCTTCGGGCCTCGGTGGCTCGCTGCGCTCGCCACACTATTCTGTTCTCACTCCACGCCCTAGTGGATAGTAGGGGTATGAAAAGGTCGGAGGACGCGTACCGCCGCCCCTCGCGGGCTCGCTGCGCTCGCCACGCTTCGGGTTGACGTTGATCGTGGAGTGGCGTTAACAATTGGGGGGGGGGGCATTTAACATTGTTCCCTATGTGAAATCGGGTCAATTGGGACATTTAACATTGTTCCCTATGTGAAATCGGGTCAATTGGGACATTTAACATTGTTCCCTATGTAAAATCGCGGTAATCGCGTCGGTCGCATCGCATGTCATTATAATGGCATGCGATGTACATGCGATGCCCGCGATGGGCGCCCTGCTAGGAAACAAGTACCGAAGGTTATGGCCTGGCTTCATGAAGGGGGGATTAGGCACTTAGAGGGGGTTTAGGCTGCAGAGCAAAGAGCTTAGGTTTAGATGGTGGAGTATGGGGGTTAGAGTTCGGCACAAGCATGGAGGGTTACGGTTAGGTTGTCACCAGTGGCACTCACACACTAGTGAAGAAATCACACTGTGACTGGATATCTGTTTACAACATTTCAAGATGGGTAAGTCCTGAAGAAATGAAAGTAGAGTGTACAAAGTGGGCCCCACTGGTCCTGAGGGGCCCGTGGTCACTGGAAACACAGAGCACATTATAGATACGCCACATATAAAATTGTACCCTACACGCATACAATTATGTATCTTGTGTATTTTTGCCATATTCTACTACACAACAGTCAGACTCGTCGCCTCACAAAAGACAAAGGTCATAAATGAGTATTACCCATTGCACTTATTTAAATAATTGAACATGAAACTAAAATGCTGAAGTGACTTGTGCAATTTATTAGTCCATAAGATTATATTAGAAAATTGGTCCCTGATATATATAATGATCTTTCCTTCACACTTAATCCCTTTCAACATTTTAAATGGAATTTGACTGATTGCTGCACAGTACTTACCAACGAAGGCGACTGAATCTTTAATGGATTCCTGCTGGTCTGCATAATATTCTAATTTAATAGACGGAAGAGAGAACATGGTAATTCTGTAAAATCGGATATTGGTTATTTATTTTAATCTGTTTATCACGAGCCAGAGAGAGCTGAACGTATTCCGGAATGAGAAAGGGTCGTTTCAGCAGAATAGGGCCATAAGATTGATTTAACCTAGTTAAAGTCTGGCATAGATTGGAATCCTTCTAAGTGTGACGTATGATCGAGACATATTATAGAAACACAGACAAATAAAATGTGACCGCACATAAAATCCACTTGCTCCATCTAGTCATTAAGTAACCTCAAACCCTACTTGGCCCTTCGTACTTTGGGGGTTATTCACACTGGATTCCTGGGTTGAGATTCCACAGGATGGGTGATTAATGAACAGATCCTACATGCAGTCTGGTTTCTTCTCACAATGCAAAGATACTGTAGGTTACATGGCTCTCCCGAAAATTAGCCCCCGTGTGAAGTTGTGCGTGTGTACTGTATGGGCAGACTAGCGGGGCCAAGGGGTTCTTATCTGCCTTCAAATGATATGTTTGTTTTGGAACCTATACAAGCTTACCACTAAAAGTCATTCAGATCCTGGTATTAGCATAATCATGGCATTCGCTGCTTCCCGCCAGCACAACCAATGTGCTCTCGACTTGGGCCCAAAGTCGCTATTCAATTACAAGAGCAAAAGGCACATTGCCTGGATTGCTTGATTGTTAAAGTCCAGTTCAAATTTCACTAGCTTGGGGGCGGGTCCTTATGACATTACTGCCCAGCTCCGCCCCCCAAGTAGCCTGCTGTGTCTCCTTTCCGGGGTTGGGATCATTTGGTCTACAGCATGATGGTCGACAGTCATTAGGTCGACACCATTAGGTTGACATGGGTCTAGGGAGAAAGGTCATTAGTTCGACAGGTCATTAGTTCGACAGGTCATTAGTTCGACAACGTCTAGGTCGACAGTCAAAAGGTCGACATGGGGTTTTTCACTGTTTTTTTACCTGAATGTCAACAAGGTCGACAAGGACACAGTTTCAAGTGCACTGCATCCCCTCGCATCGCTCGCTGCGCTCGCAATGCGTCAGGCATGATGCCTTGCTGCGCTCGGCACACTATTTTATTGTCCCACCACACCCTAGTGGATGGTAGGGCATGAAATACCGCCTGTCGGCACATGTTGGCTCAAAAAACTGTGAAAAACCCCATGTCAACCTAAACATTTCGAACTAATGACCTATCGAACTAACGACCTGTCGAACTAATGACCTTTCGACCTATAACCATGTCGACTTTTCCCTATGTATACATAGACCCATGTCGATCTTTTCCCATGTCGACCTAATTGTGTAGACCTAATGACTGTCGACCATCATGCTGTAGACCAAATGACCGTATCCCTCCTTTCCATGTTTCTCCCGGACACTGTACAAAAAAAGTAGGAAATTATAGTGTATAGGCCAATATGTTGTTATGCTGGGTACACGCGGAATAATTTAAATATATATCAGAGCATTGTGTTTTGTGTACAGGCATCCGCAAAACCCGGCGGTGGTTGCAATGGCGACTGGGGCGGTGCATGTAAATGCCCTCCCAGTTGTGATGTCAGTCATGAGTGATTGGGCAGTGTGTATGCAGAGCCCGCTGGCCAAATCCATCTAGGGATACGGTATATCCGCAGCTCAGTAACCAGGATTAACAGGTGTTTTCTTCAGCAGGAGAAGCAGTTTTGTTCAGCAACCTGGTATTCAGACAGAACCGGGAACTGCAGCACAGGACACATACTGTATATTATGAGAAACTATTATGTTCATTGGGTTTCTATGCTGCGAAGGCCAAGACTGCAAACTTAGGCAGCATCAATGGCAACAACATCATTACCAGTTGCAGCCTCCTCCATGTGATATGTGATGGTTTCATTGCTCGGTTCTGAGGCTTCCTCACAGACCAATGTTTTCAGATCCCCCACTTACAAATGACAAGGGCTGCAGCTTGCGGCACAGACCAATTATTTCTCAGGACACCAAAGAGAAACGTACGTCCTTTTAGTAACCCTAATCGACAAGAGTCCGCGTGTCTGTAATTAAACCAGTCAATTAGTCATGTCATGGAATAACTCTCTACAGCGGGGTACAAACAGGTCACCCTCTCGAGTGCCTCCGACTGCCAGTGTGACTGATGGCTACGCCATCAACAGTCATCCTGCATTGGCATTAAATCATTCGTTCCATTTCAGCCTGAACTGTGCGGATAAATAAATCAAGAAATGCTGAGAAAAAAAATATATATATATATTTTTTTTTTCCTATAGGATTTTCATGTATTGTATATTGGCAGTTACAGACTGCGTATTGGGAAAGGCTCTGTGATGGAAAGTCCTGAATACTTTTTTATTTGTCATTTTAAGATACAAGTTTGGACCGCGGGACCCCCGGGGTTAGGGTGGGGTGTCATGACTGCTGTGGGGGCATCACATTGTAAAATGATTGTCCGCTCCTAATTATTTCTTTTTACCAATGTAACACTATTTAATACTAGGTGATTCATCGCGCCCTATGGGAGCTCTTCACACCGTCATAAGGGGCTTCGCCCCATTAATTTGTGAAGTTTAGTTTTGTGTGCAATATGGTGACAGTTTTATAATGGATGCGTTGTATTGCGCTGCTTTAACTGTGTGGAGTGTTGGCGCTGGAGTAGAGGACAGTGGGCGGAGCTCCGTTATAGAGGTACTGTCCTGATGTTTACAGAGGATGCTTCCATGTGGGGATCTGACCGTTTGTGCGTTGGAGCATGGGTAATAATGTATATGTTGGTTGTGAAATGTCAAATGTGGCTGTTGTAAGCCTTTGTGTGGCGCCGTGCTATATATGCTCTGGTCCAGGTTGACTCTGTGAGTGTGTGTATAACTCCGCCCAGACTGCGGCCAGCATTATACCCACACACTCACAGATTGACAGTTGTGGGCTATTATATAAGAGAAGATAGAAAGGGCAGATCATTTTGAAGGGGTTTTATACCTGCTTATACATGCTATAGGATAAGTACAGAGGAAGCACTGGCGTAACTATAGCATGGCAGCCCCCGCCACTGCGGGGGGGGGGCGCTGTGCATATGGGGGCCCCGGGGGCTGCGGTGCTATAGTTACACCTCCCCCCAATCCCCCGCAGGCTTACCTATTTCGCTGCTCCGTTCTTCTGCTGAGGACCACCACAAAAGGGTCGCCCCCATATAGCGCACTGTTCTCTAAAACTGTCTGCTGTATGGGGGCAGCCATTTTGTGGTGGTCCTCAGCAGAAGAACGGAGCCGCCGGGACCAGCGCAAAAGGTAAGGCTGCGGGGGATTGGGGGGGGTTTGAATGGGTGGCGGGGGGCGCCCACCCTAACGGCGGGGGGGGGGGCACCCAAAACGTAGCTACACCGCTGAGAGGAAGTGACTTTTCAATAGTGTAGCAAGTGCAGTAGGTGTAGGGTAAAAGAGCAAGGGGTTACTTAAGCAAGTATTCAATGCCGGATGCGAGCAGTGACAGCGAACAGGGCTGCCTGCTCGCAGTCACCTCTTGCCCCCAAAGTATTCAACTGACCCCCCTAATATGCCGATTCCCCCTCACTTTGTTTTTGGAGGGAGGAGGAATCACCGTATTTTGCTGCTGAAGCAGCGAAACCCGCGGTGAAATGCAGCTGATTTGCTGCATTAGCCGCTGGTTTCGCTGTTAGTGGGCTGTAACAGCAAGGATTCCCCCGGAACGTTGAATAAGGCGATCGGCCGGCGAGGGGGTTAAACAGCAAGGATCGCATTGAATATGGCCTATGTTATAGGTGTTTTCCTGGGCTGCAGTTTAGGAGGGCAGGGGGCATAGGGGGTCCGTGAAATGCGGGAGGGGGATCGTGGGGGTCTGCTGGGGGGGATTATCTAAAGGGGGTCCGCAAATTGCGGGTGGGGGAGGCACGGGGGTCCGAGAATTGCGCGGGGAGGCATTAAACGCGGGAAGGGGGGTCTGCAAATTGCGGGAGGGGGGTTGTGGGGGTCGTGAAAGGGGGGGGCGAGGGGCGCCGTGAATCATGGGGGGTGGGCGTGAATAGCGGGAAGGGGGGTCGCGGGTGTCCGCGAATTGTGGGAGGGGAGGTAGCGGGGGTCCGCGGATTGCAAAAGGGGGGGTTGTGGAGGTCCATGAATTGTGAGAGGGTGGCGCCGAAAATCGCGGGAGAGGGGGTTGTGGGGTCCGCGAATCGCAGGAGGGGGCGCAGGGATGCCATGAATTGCGGAGGGGGTGTGAATCATGGGAGGGGGGTGCGGGGGCCGTGAATCACAGGAGAGGGGGTTGCGGGGGTCCATGAATTGCGGGAGGGGGTGTGGGGGTCCGTGAATCGTGGGAGGTGGAGCGCGGGGGGGTGATGAATCGCGGGAGGGTGGGATCGTGGGGTCCGCGAATTTCGGGAGGGGGGTGGTCGCGGGGGTCCGGGGGGGGGTGCCGCTCACCTACACCATGGTGAATGGTGGTTGTGTACTGTAGCCCTGGCTGGGCGCGGGGAGGTGATGTCAAGGGGGTGGTGTTGTCAATAACACTTCTCCCTAGGGGGGCGGGTTTGTGTATAACGCTGGGCGGGAACGTTATACACACGGGATGAGTGACGGATCTGGCTAAATATATAAAAGATTTCCTGTGTATCATTGATTATTCATCATGAATCCTGCCTTCACTGCTTACTTCTACTACTATCTTTTCACACCTCAGTACCATTTCTATTACCAGCCACCATTCAGAGAGTCAACATCATGGATACCATCAGTTACAGTCATCATCGGTGTCTGTGTTAGTGGTTCCAGTTTGAGCTACATACTTACATGCAGTGCTCATTTCATATTTTCCACCATCAATGCTTGGCGATTTGATCCTGATTCCATTGGGATCGAATTGGGATTTAATTGAATGGTACGCAAATTGCATTCGATTTACTATATAGTACAAGACAAGACTATTTAGAAAAAAACATTCAATGCCCATTCGATTTTCTATTCGAATTTCTATTCGATTTTGCTTCTATACGCAAAATCGAATAGACTAATAGTGCTTATCTCACTGTGTGTCCCTCTAGTAGTTCAGGTCATGAGGTCAACTAGATATTGGTTGGTGAGTCCATACATTTTTGGCCAAAAGGTATGCCAAGCCCCTCACTTTTGCTGTATCTTAGATTATAGGGACTATTAGACTCAATCTGATTAGGATTTCTTGGTACTATAAAGATTAGGGATGAGCCCCCCCCCCTTCCTATTCAAATGCTACTAAAGTAAAAAACAAACAAAATAACACTATGCAATCTTCATTTAGCATATGCAAGGGGGAACATTACATTCTAATGGGTCTCTTGCAACTAGCAGTGGTTATATGTGAGTGACCAGCAGGGCTGCCAATAGGGGGGCCCTGTGGGTACAGCTGTCCCGGGCCTCGGCCTCTGGAAGGGCCCGGGCAGCTCATTTTGCCAAACCCCCCTTCCCTCCCTGACTGCCTCCGCTGTGCACCGCTCAGTGCGCTTAACAAAGCAGGTGCCGGAGCGCAGGCTTATTCAACCCAGTATGCCGGCAGCCAATTAAAATGCTGCATTGGCTGTTAAACCAATCAGAGCTCGCATACCAGCAGCCAATCAGAGCGGCTGCCAGTATGCTAGCTCTGCTTGGCTCACCAGCCGGTGCTGCATTTTAATTGGCCACTGGCATCATGAGTTGAAGAAGCCTGCGCTCCGGCACCTCCAGACCACAGATAAAGCTCATACTATGATATATTACACATACTCTACATTTATAGTTAACAGCAAGAAAACAGATTGGAACACAAAACCTCTTTATACTCCAATCATGATTTTAACTTGGGATATAGTTTATTTAGTTACAATACTCTTTAGTAAATAACACATTTCAATATATTACCATACCCAGGATTTGAACCTATAGCATGTTGCATTCTAGTCAAGCACCCTACTTAAGCGGTTTGATCTTGCATAAAAGCAATTAGAAACTATGTTCCACATAGTGCTGTACTTCCATGTGGCAGCGACTCCGCCCCTTCTGTATGACATCATAATGTCCTGCACTTACTGTAGGGGAGGAGGCTGGTTTAGGATGCTCTGAAGCCCTATTATGAAACTTAGACTTTACCTTATTCGTAGTCCCTGATTCAGTAGAGGTTGTCTTGCCTGTAAAATCTATATATAATTATTTATATCTGAGGCTTCATTTTAATTTTAATTATTTTCTGCTTTTCCTGACCTTTTCCGTAAACTTGCATTATTTTTTCTTCTATCTAATATTATCTTCTCAAACTATAAAATTATTTTCTCAAGAGCAGGTTCCATTCTGCACCAAGTAAAGTAATGTACGATGTACCTGAGTTTTCTATTTACATTGTAATGACTTTTATTGGCGACATGTTTTAAACATTTTATATCTGTGTATTATTAGATGCTACCGATAATAGGCAGGGAAAAATAAATCATTCATTTGAATATTTAATGTGGTAGCAACAAATGCTTCTTTTCATTTTCCCTGCATAGAAAGTGACACATTACAGAGCGGAACGTACTCTTTCCAACGATTTGATAGGAACGAGAGTATCCGATCGTTTCCTACCAAAACCGGCTGCAGCTCGAATGTCTATTAAAAAAATATATTTTCAGTATAATTAAAAATTTATGTTTTACTCTGTTTGGAAACAAGATTGAAAAACGGATAAAAAACATATGGATTCTATTAAAGAACAACCTTGAGGTTGTTGACGTAATTAATCATTTATGTCTTGGATGGTTTGTGCGGAGGGATGCGCCAACAATTTTCGGTGGTGAATCTCCCACTGATTATTCATTATAGGATTTAGTGTTGGGCTGGTGAAGGATCATGATGAAAAATGCATTTGGCTAATTTGCATATTCTAGCAGATGCATCGCAAAATCATTAGGAATAATAAATAATAATAATAATAATATAATAATTTATTATAAGTAAGTAAAATCAGTGCCAGATTAAGCCTTCCGGGGGCCCGGGGTACTTTAGACAGGGGGGGCCCCTTGCACTTGTCATTACTGGCCGCAAACTGCATGGGAGAATATTACACTGTCAAAACACAGAGTAAAGGCAGAATAAACTTGGTCAATGAGTAACTGCAGGGGATATATATATATATATATATATATATATATATATATATATCTCCTATATATTTGGCTACATCTGTCACTCAAAGTGGGTGTCTGTGTCTATAACGCTCTGTTCCTGGACTTTCCTCTTAATGTGTGATTGCCTTCATCTGTGCTGAACACATTTCTGCGAAATTAACCTGTTTAAAACAGGTGATGGCAATCATACATTAAGGGGAAGTCTAGAAACAGAGCATTGTGTCCCTCCTGGAGAGGGTCATGTTGGGAGGTATGTGACAGAGAACCAGCCCAGTGAGCCCACAGACAGTGCCAGACACCCACTGCCTTCCCATGTTGCCCAGCACTGCTACTCCACAGCCACCAGGTGAGCGCCCCCCTCCCGCGATTTGCGGCAAAACCTCCCCCCCCGCGAGCCCCCCCCTCCCGCGATTCGCGGCAAAAACACCCGCTCCCCCGCGAACCCCCCTTACCGCGATTCGCAGCAAAAACACCCCTGCGACCCCCCTCCCGCGATTCGCTGCAAAAAGAACCCCCCCCCCACGACCCCTCACGCAATTCACGGCATAACCACCACCCCGCGACCCCCCCCTCCCGCGAATCATGGCAAACCCTCCCCCGTGACCCCCCCTCCCCCGATTCGCGGAAAAAACACCCCCCCCGCGACCTCCCTCCCGCGATTCGCGGCAAAAAGAGAACCCCCCCGCGACCCCCCCTTGCACGATTGGCGGCACCCCCCCTGCGACCCCCCCTCCCGCGATTCGCGGCACCCCCCCCCCCCGCAATTCGCAGCAGCCCCAGGATTAAATGGCACATGCAAAACACTGACATGGCTATGGTCGACAATGAAAAAGGTTGACATGAGTTTTTGAAGATTTATTTTTAATTTTTTTAATTTTTTCATATTCATTGTCATGTGTCGACATGGACACCAATGAAGTGGCACACTTATGTCAACATTTACATGTGTTGACCTTTCTGTGTTGATTTTTTCTTGTGGCGATTCGCGTCACACCGCCCCGCAACCCCCCCTCCCGCGATTCGCGGCACCCCCTGTGACCCCCCACCTCCCGCAATTCGCGGCAACCCCCCACCGGAACCACTGTGAACCCCGCCCTCCCGCAATTCGCGGCACCCCCCCGTGATTCGCGGCAGCTCCAGAATTAAATTGCACATGGAAAACACTGACATGGCTATGGTCGACAATGAAAAAGGTTGACATGAGTTTTTGAAGTTTTTTTGTCATTTTTGGAATATTTTCATATTCATTCTCATGTGTCGACATGGACACCAATGAAGTGCCACACTTATATCAACATTTACATGTGTTGACCTTTCTGTGTTGATTTTTTTCTTGTGGCGATTCGCGTCACACCCCCCGCAACCCCCCCTCCGGCGATTCGCGGCACCCCGGCACCCCCCCGCGACCCACCCCCTCCCGCAATTCGCGGCAACCCCCCACCGAAACCCCCATGAACCCCGCTCTCCTGCGATTCGCGGCACCCACCCCCAGCAACCCCCCCCCCTCCCGCAAATCGCGGCACCCCCCGCGATTCGCGGCAGCCCCAGGATTAAATGGCACATGCAAAACACTGGCACGGCTATGGTCGACAATGAAAAAGGTTGACATGAGTTTTTGAAGATTTATTTAATTTTTTGAATGTTTTCATATTCATTGTCATGTGTCAACATGGACACCAATGAAGTGGCACACTTATGTCAACATTTACATGTGTTGACCTTTCTGTGTTGATTTTTTCTTGTGGCGATTCGCGTCACACCCCCCCGCAACCCCCCCTCCCGCGATTCGCGGCACCCCCCGTGACCCCCCACCTCCCGCAATTCGCGGCAACCCCCCACTGGAACCCCTGTGAACCCCGCCCTCCCGCGATTCGCGGCACCCAACCCCGCGACCCCCCCCTCCCGCAATTCGCGGCACCCCCCGTGATTCGCGGCAGCTCCAGAATTAAATTGCACATGGAAAACACTGACATGGCTATGGTCGACAATGAAAAAGGTTGACATGAGTTTTTGAAGTTTTTTTTTTCATTTTTTGAATATTTTTATATTCATTCTCATGTCTCGACATGGACACCAATGAAGTGCCACACTTATGTCAACATTTACATGTGTTGACCTTTCTGTGTTTATTTTTTCTTATGGCGATTTGCGTCACACACACCCCCCCCCCACAACCCCCACTCCCGCCATTCACGGCACACACACACACACCTCCCCCGCGATTCTCGGCACCCCACCCCGTGACCCCCCCTCCCGTGATTCAAGGCACACCCCCGCGACCCCCCCTCCCATGATTCGCCGCAACCCCCGCCCCGTAACCCCCCCTCCCGCGATTCGCGGCACCCACCCCCGCGACCCCCCCTCCCGCAATTCGCTGCACCCCCCCTTGATTCGCGGCAGCTCCAGAATTAAATTGCACATGGAAAACACTGACATGGCTATGGTCGACAATGAAAAAGGTTGACATGAGTTTTTGAAGTTGTTTTTTTCATTTTTTGAATGTTTTCATATTCATTCTCATGTGTCGACATGGACACCAATGAAGTGCCACACTTATGTCAACATTTACATGTGTTGACCTTTCTGTGTTGATTTTTTCTTGTGGCGATTCGCGTCACACTCCCCCCCCCCCCCGCAACCCCCACTCCCGCGATTCACGGCACACACACACACCCCCGCGATTCTCGGCACCCCACCCCGTGACCCCCCTCCCGTGATTCACGGCACACCCCCCGCGACCCCCCCTACCATGATTCGCCGCAACCCCCGCCCCCGTAACCCCCCTCCCGCGATTTGCGGCAACCCACCCCGCGACCCCCCTCCCGCGATTCTCTGCAATCCCTCCCCTCCCGCGATTCGCAGCATCCACCCCCCCACAACTCCCCCTCCTGCAATTCGCGGCACCCCCCGCGACCCCCCCTCCTGCAATTCGCGGCACCCTCCGTGACCCCCCCTCCCGCGATTCGCGGACACCTAAGTTGCAATACAGGGCATCTTTCATACAATTCTAACCATATTTCTCATATACGAACGTTCACAAATTAAGGGGGCGCAGCCCCTTACGACTGTGTGAAGAGCGTCCGTAGGGCGCGATGAATCACCTAGTATATATATATATATATATAGAGGGCAATAATAGGCGTCACTCCGAGGGCTTTCACTGAAGAAATTTTTTTTTTATATATAGACAGAAAGAAACAGTCTACACCATCATGTCTGCTATGTCGACGTTTCAATGTCCTTGGACATTTTTCTCAAGACTGGACATGAAATAGGCATACAGCGAATAACACATAAACAGCTGTTTATGTGTTATTCGCTGTATGCCTATTTCATGTCCAGTCTTGAGAAAAATGTCCAAGGACATTGAAACGTCGACATAGCAGACATGATGGTGTAGACTGTTTCTTTCTGTCTATATATAAAAAAAAAATTCTTCAGTGAAAGCCCTCGGAGTGACGCCTATTATTGCCCTCTATCCATTATCTCGAGGAAGGCACCTGGGGCCCGTCATTTAAATTCAGAAGAGTGCCGGCTCGCATCCAACTATATATATATATATATATATATATATATATATACTAGGTGATTCATCGCGCCCTACGGGCGCTCTTCACACCGTCGTAAGGGGCTGCGCCCCCTTAATTTGTGAACGTTTGTATATGAGAAATATGGTTAGAATTGTATGAAAGATGCCCTGTATTGCAACTTAGGTGTCCGCGAATCGCGGGAGGGGGGGTCGCGGGGGGTGCCGCGAATTGCAGGAGGGGGGGGTTGTGGGGGGGTGGATGCTGCGAATCGCGGGAGGGGAGGGATTGCAGAGAATCGCGGGAGGGGGGTCGCGGGGTGGGTTGCCGCAAATCGCGGGAGGGGGGTTACGGGGGCGGGGGTTGCGGCGAATCATGGTAGGGGGGGTCGCAGGGGGTGTGCCGTGAATCACGGGAGGGGGGGTCACGGGGTGGGGTGCCGAGAATCGCGGGGGGGTGTGTGTGTGCCGTGAATCGTGGGAGTGGGGGTTGCTGGGGGGTGGGGGTGGGGGGGTGTGACGCGAATCGCCACAAGAAAAAATCAACACAGAAAGTTCAAGACATGTAAATGTTGACATAAGTGTGGCACTTCATTGGTGTCCATGTCGACACATGAGAATGAATATGAAAACATTCAAAAAATGAAAAAAAAAACTTCAAAAACTCATGTCAACCTTTTTCATTGTCGACCATAGCCATGTCAGTGTTTTCCATGTGCAATTTAATTCTGGATCTGCCGCGAATCGCGGTGGGGGCCGCGATTTGCGGGAGGGGGGGGGGTTGCGGGGGGTGGGTGCCGCGAATCGCGGGAGAGCGGGGTTCATGGGGGTTCCGGCGGGGGGTTGCCGCGAATTGCGGGAGGGGGGGGGTCGCGGGGGGGTGCCGGGGTGCCGCGAATCGCCGGAGGGGGGGTTGCGAGGGGTGTGACGCGAATCGCCACAAGAAAAAAATTGGGAGGGGGGGTCGCGGGAGTGGGTGCCGCGAATCGCGGGAGGGGGGTTACGGGGCGGGGGTTGCGGCGAATCATGGGAGGGGGGGTCGCGGGGTGTGCGGTGAATCACGGGAGGGGGGGTCACGGGGTGGGGTGCCGAGAATCGCGGGGGAGGTGTGTGTGTGTGTGCCGTGAATCGCGGGAGTGGGGGTTGTGGGGGGGGGGGGTGACGCAAATCTCCACAAGAAAAAATCAACACAGAAAGGTCAACACATGTAAATGTTGACATAAGTGTGGCACTTCATTGGTGTCCATGTCGACACATGAGAATGAATATGAAAATATTCAAAAAATGAAAAAAAAAACTTCAAAAACTCATGTCAACCTTTTTCATTGTCGACCATAGCCATGCCATGTGCAATTTAATTCTGGAGCTGCCGTGAATCACGGGGGGTGCCGCGAATTGCGGGAGGGGGGGGTCGCGGGGTTGGGTGCCGCGAATCGCGGGAGGGCGGGGTTCACAGGGGTTCCGGTGGGGGGTTGCCGCGAATTGCGGGAGGTGGGGTGCCGCGAATCGCGGGGGGGGGGGTTGCGGGGGGGGTGTGCAGCGAATCGCGGGAGAGCGGGGGGTGCCTCGATTTGCGGGAGGGGGGGGTTGCGGGGGGTGGGTGCCGCGAATCGCGGGAGAGCGGGGTTCATGGGGGTTCCGGCGGGGGGTTGCCGCGAATTGCGGGAGGGGGGGGGTCGCGGGGGGGTGCCGGGGTGCCGCGAATCGCCGGAGGGGGGGTTGCGAGGGGTGTGACGCGAATCGCCACAAGAAAAAAATCAACACAGAAAGGTCAACACATGTTAATGTTGACATAAGTGTGGCACTTCATTGGTGTCCATGTCGACACATGAGAATGAATATGAAAATACATAAAAAATGACAAAAAAAACTTCAAAAACTCATGTCAACCTTTTTCATTGTCGACCATAGCCATGTCAGTGTTTTCCATGTGCAATTTAATTCTGGAGCTGCCGCGAATCACGGGGGGGTGCCGCGAATTGCGGGAGGGGGTGTCGGGGGGGTGGGTGCCGCGAATCGCGGGAGGGCGGGGTTCACAGGGGTTCCGGTGGGGGGTTGCCGCGAATTGCGGGAGGTGGGGGGTCATGGGGGGTGCCGCGAATCGCGGGAGGGGGGGTTGCGGGGGGGGTGTGACGCGAATCGCCACAAGAAAAAATCAACACAGAAAGGTCAACACATGTAAATGTTGACATAAGTGTGCCACTTCATTGGTGTCCATGTCGACACATGACAATGAATATGAAAAAATTAAAAAAATTAAAAATAAATCTTCAAAAACTCATGTCAAACTTTTTCATTGTCGACCATAGCCATGTCAGTGTTTTGCATGTGCCATTTAATCCTGGGGCTGCTGCGAATTGCGGGGGGGGGGGGGGTGCCGCGAATCGCGGGAGGGGGGTCGCAGGGGGGGTGCCGCCAATCGTGCAAGGGGGGGTCGCGGGGGGGTCTTTTTGCCGCGAATCGCGGGAGGGAGGTCGCGGGGGGGGGTGTTTTTTCCGCGAATCGGGGGGGTGGTCACGGGGGAGGGTTTGCCGCGATTCGCGGGAGGGGGGGGTCGCGGGGTGGTGGTTATGCCGCGAATTGCGGGAGGGGTCGTGGGGGGGTTCTTTTTGCAGCGAATCGCGGGAGGGGGGGGTCGCGGGGGTGTTTTTGCTGCGAATCGCGGTAGGGGGGGTCGCGGGGGAGCGGGTGTTTTTGCCGCGAATTGCGGGAGGGGGGGGGCGCGCGGGGGGGGAGGTTTTGCCGCAAATCGCGGGAGGGGGGCGCTCACCTGGTGGCTGTGGAGTAGCAGTGCTGGGCAACATGGGAAGGCAGTGGGTGTCTGGCACTGTCTGTGGGCTCACTGGGCTGGTTCTCTGTCACATACCTCCCAACATGACCCTCTCCAGGAGGGATACAATGCTCTGTTTCTAGACTTCCCCTTAATGTATGATTGCCATCACCTGTTTTAAACAGGTTAATTTCTCAGAAAGGTGTTCAGCACAGATGAAGGCAATCACACATTAAGAGGAAAGTCCAGGAACAGAGCGTTATAGACACAGACACCCACTTTGAGTGACAGATGTAGCCAAATATATAGGAGATATATATATATATATATATATATATATATATATATAAACAATTGTATCCGGCACTCCCTGATGCTGATTCGTGAAGCTGCCCTGGTGCCCTCCTATGAGCAGGATACCTCCTGCCCAGGTATGTGGGAAGCAGAGACGGGCGGCACTCAGGTGGTGGTGAAAAAAAACCAAGAAGGGTTTATTTGTGCATACAGGCAACGTTTCGGGGCTGCGCCCCTTTCTCAAGCCAAAAGACAACAAGCTTGTTGTCTTTTGTCTTGAGAAAGGGGTGCAGCCCCGAAACGTTGCCTGTATGCACAAATAAACCCTTCTTGTTTTTTTTTTAAATACATGCCAACCACAGGGGGCCCCTAGCTAGAGGGGGGCCCCTAGCTAGAGGGGGCCCAGGGGCACTGACCCCTTTTGCCTCCATTATATTCCGGCCCTGAGTAAAATTACCCTTTCAGGTGTTGGACCATTGCCCGTTAAACTAGACACTGTTGACCAAACATGTATGCAAATCCTTATTAAATAAAGATTCATCCATCCAACGGACTGCAAATAGCATGCAGTGTAATGGCCCCCATACACTGGGCCAATTTATCCTAAGGACAAGTCGGACCAGTTTGCCCAGACAGCTCCCCGGGAGGCTCACATGCGATCGCATGCAATTTATTGCATGTAATACTCCTGGGGAGCTGCTGCGGTGGTGGGGGGCGGGCAGTGGGGTCCGGCCATCCCACTGGTGGTGGTTGCGGGGTGGAGGCAGCTCGTAGTGGTGGGCAGCAGGGTCTGTCTGAGCAGCTACAGCTAGGAGGCTGTAGCTTGTAGCGCCATTTTGCCGGGAGACAGGATGCTTCTGCTGAATATTTTGAAATGACTGGCCGGACGTTGATTGGCTAAGACTCTCAGCCAAACAACGTCTGGCCAGTAATGTCAAAATATTCAGAAGCCGCTTCCTTTCGCCCGTCAAATTGGCGCTACAAGCTTCCAGCCACCGCCGCCACTCGAACAGAACCCACTGCCCGCCACTATGAGCTGCCCGCTCCAGCCACCACCACCAGCTGGCCAGACCCTGCTGCCCACCCCCCGCCGCATCGGGGAGGAGGTCCCAGGTTGTGTGGTTGGGTGCCCAGCAGGTCCGACCATTAGCTTGGGTCTGATGCGCATGGGCCCGTGCATCGGACCTGAGGGGACATCAAACTGACCCCATTTGAGCCAATTTCATGGCCCAATTTGTCGGAATCAGCTCAAACCAGCTGGGCAATAGCGATGCACAGTGCCACACATTGCTATCGCTGCCCCCCCCCCCCCCCCCCCACACACACACACAGCGATGTAGGGGCATTTTCAAAGTGATCTAGTTAGATGCCCTAAAATAACCCTGTGTGTATGGCCCGCCGGGGGCCAAGTTAAGTAAGGACACGTCTGTCTGATAATATAATAATGATTATCTGTAGCGTCTCGCTCAGAGTACTGAATAAATCTTCCCATCTGAGCTTCCTTAGTTAGTGAAGACCCCCGATGCTTAGCACAGAAGGCCCGTTGTGCTGATTTTCATATGGTACAAGATTAATTCATGAGGCTGTCGGAGTTATATAATGAATGGCAATGTATCAGATTCTTCTTATTCTCTGATGTATCATAAAGGCAAAGAAATTCAGCGTATCATTCTGAGTGTCATCTAAACTACTTACCGCACTGTACGGCTGCACCGAGACCATCTACATGCAAGCAGCGCTTCATGTCAGAAGAGTGAACACTTACTGGCACAGTTTAGTGGCTTTAGTAACAATCCAAGTACTTAGTTTATTAAAAAGGTAGTAGGAACCACTGTACTCACTGTTACATGCATGCCAGTGATAGAGCAGGGTCAATAGGCAAAATCCTATGGTCGACAATGACAATGCCCACATATACAAAAGGTCAGCAAGCAAATAGGTAGCGGCGCAGGGACGCTGGAAAAGCTTTATAATAGGTATGCAGCAGGTCACTCATAAGCCCTAAGCAGGAAAAGTTGTCTGCCACCATGTCACTATACACAGTTAAGACAAGATGGACCATTGACATGCTCAGAAATTATCTCAGTGGCCATCTTGGGATAGGGCATGAAGCCTCCCTTAAGGACTATAGTGGAGTATCTGCAATCTCTGCAGTAGTGCAGTCCTCTTTCATCTTAAGTAAATCATTATACCCTAGGTCTTTGTAAGTGGTTTTAATTTCAAAATGAATGACCCATGCGGGTCTAGCCCCACATTATTTTTTCAATATTGTAAGTCACTTGTGTACCAAGTGTGATGTACAGGTAAATTGTTGCAGGCACTCCAGAGATAGGCTGGAACATGAGATTACAGAGTATACAGTTACTTTAAAGGGTACAGAAAAACTTTCCCAATATGCTGGTTGAGGTATTAAATTCATAGTAATGGGATTAAGGTTGGATGCATGTATCAAATTACATGGTAATTAATGTATGGAATGTTACACTGTAGCAGATGGACCCAGAATGCCACTGGAATATATATGAGCTGGGTTAATTTAATATTTTCTTTCTTTCTAGAATGCAATAGAAAAATAATAGACAGAATTGGTTCCTATGGGCAACATCATCTCTTTACTTTTATAAAAGATTTAATAAATTTACGTGTAAATGTTAAAAAAATAAATACGTACACAATGCATTTTATAACAGTTCAACTACCCACTGCCTGCCATTTGTCCACAGTTAAGCACATTTGTATACATTGTATTCAATATAACAGTACGGATGGTTTAATGGTTAGCATTACTGCCTCCCAGCGCTGAGGTCATGGGTTCTATCCCCACCATGTGTTATATATACCGGGCAGTATGGATGTGTAATGGTTAGCATTACTGCCTCACAGCACTGAGGTCATGGGTTCTATTCCCACCATGTGTTATATATACGGGGCAGTACGGATGGTGTAATGGTTAGCATTACTGCCTCACAGCACTGAGGTCATGGGTTCTATCCCCACCATGTGTTATATATATATATATATGGGGCAGTACAGATGGTGTAATGGTTACATTACTGCCTCACAGCGCTGAGGTCATGGGTTCTATCCCCACCATGTGTTATAAATACGGGGCAGTACAGACGGTGTAATGGTTACATTACTGCCTCACAGCACTGAGGTCATGGGTTCTATCCCCACCATGTGTTATATATACGGGGCAGTAAGGAGGGTGTAATGGTTAGCATTACTGCCTCACAGCACTGAGGTCATGGGTTCTATCCCCACCATGTGTTCTATATACCGGGCAGTACGGACGGTGTAATGGTTAGCATTACTGCCTCCCAGCGCTGAGGTCATGGGTTCTATCCCCACCATGTGTTATATATACGGGGCAGTACGGATGGTGTAATGGTTAGCATTACTGCCTCACAGCTCTGAGGTCATGGGTTCTATTCCCACCATGTGTTATATATACGGGGCAGTACGGATGGTGTAATGGTTAGCATTACTGCCTCACAGCACTGAGGTCATGGGTTCTATCCCCACCATGTGTTATATATATATATATATGGGGCAGTACAGATGGTGTAATGGTTACATTACTGCCTCACAGCGCTGAGGTCATGGGTTCTATCCCCACCATGTGTTATAAATACGGGGCAGTACAGACGGTGTAATGGTTACATTACTGCCTCACAGCACTGAGGTCATGGGTTCTATCCCCACCATGTGTTATATATACGGGGCAGTAAGGAGGGTGTAATGGTTAGCATTACTGCCTCACAGCACTGAGGTCATGGGTTCTATCCCCACCATGTGTTCTATATACCGGGCAGTACGGACGGTGTAATGGTTAGCATTACTGCCTCCCAGCGCTGAGGTCATGGGTTCTATCCCCACCATGTGTTATATATACGGGGCAGTACGGATGGTGTAATGGTTAGCATTACTGCCTCACAGCTCTGAGGTCATGGGTTTCATTCCGACAATGGCTCTAACTGGGCCGAGTTTGTATATTCTTCCCATACTTGTGTGGGTTTACTCCGGGTACTCCGGTTTCCTCCCACAATCCAAAAATATACTGTTAAGCTAATTGGCTCCCAACAAAATAACCATAGAATGTCTGTGTGTGTGTACATGTGGAAGGGAATATAGATTGTAAGCTCCACTGGGGCAGGGACCGATGTGAATGTTCAACTATCCTCTGTACAGCATTGCGGAATATGTGTGCGCTATATAAGAAACTGGTAATAATATTCTCTGTACATCGCTGCGGAATATAAGAAACCGGTAATAAAATAAACAATAATAAAATATGATCAAGCTCTTTAATCCGTGGCAAACTCAAATACAGAAACTTACTGGAACAACAAAACAAATGCAAGGTTACACAGTTGCAGTATTATAAGTGGGACCGGTCCTCTGATTGTACATTGAGGATAAGGAGACCGGATTCATCTCCAGTTCCTTCTCTCATGTGAAGTGAGTTATCCCGGACTGTTATTGCCGGATAGGATCTATACATTATAGCAGCATGTTGTGGATGTTTGACCTTTTTTATCACCTTGCGATGTGATAAACGGTCTCCATCGTTCTACGGGCTTTAGAAAACCATAAACATAGAGGGAACAATTACCGTCCCCACATAGGGACACATTTATCAAACAGAGAATATTTCTATGCGTCTTGCCATGGAATTCAGAGCTCATCTATGAGAGATTCAGGCAGGGGTCTAATTCAGACCTGTGCACTAGGCTGCGTGTAATCCCTGCCTAGCAAACACAGATGGAGCAGCTCCTGGCAATAGAATCGCCATCTACCAGCCTGCACCAACCGCCGGAAGGGGGCACGGGCACACAAGACGCTTGCGCCCCATTCCAACAGAGCCCTTTTTTGCCCTCCTCCACCCTCTGCAGCTCCGCTGATGCCCCCCAGCTCCCCCCTAACACTGCCCATCTCCCTGAAGTGGAGACGGACAGGGAAAGTGCTCCCCACCGCCGTGATGACGGAGATGCATGTACATGTGAGATGCTCACGCGTCCCCGTCAGATGGAGAGCCTCTCTGCTGGCTCAGAGGCGCCTCATCTGCCGCCCAGCCGAGAGCCTGCCCCCGAATCCTGTACCGTAACACACCCCCTTGCATGCGGGCCAAGGAGGTGCAATCATTCAATGGTCGCTTACCATATAATGATTTTTGTCCAACCTTTGGTCACTTTCCAGATGGCCGCTGTTCTCCGAATTCGGACATCATGTGACATTAGCCGCCCGTCTTAAGCAAGCACCGCCACGCCTGCTTAGATGCCCATAAAACACTGGGAGTTCCCCTGCTGCCCTTTACCCTCCCCTTACTGGGTGGACGGCTCAGCTAGTGTGAAATATGCCAAAGCTGTTCACTCCCAAACATCAGGGAGGGGTCTTAATTTGGCCCATAATGAATGGTTCTGAATAGGCCCCATGGTGTGTTTAAAAAACTAAAAAAAAATCTTAACCGTTTGAGTGCCAACGTTGCTGTGGGAGAGCCTCAAAAAACCCACTAAAAATACCAGCGCCGCTCACAGCGACTGTTCTCATAGTATAAATAAATACATATACGGCCGAGGCGATTCATTGAAGTTTAGTCAGATATTGAACCCAAATAAAGAACATCCGCTGTGACAAATGTGACAAATTCCCTTGGCACACAAAGGGTTGATTAATCGTTAGAGTTGGGGGGGGGGGGGAGATCTACAGAGGGTCAGGATGTCAAAGCTACCGATGATTGTTGATAATTTCATACGGCTGAAGGAATAAATATTAAGCCGCAGTCATTGAGCAATTTTTGCTATTGGTATTTTAAACCTTGACCGACACCTTTCCCAACAGTCCCTAAGTCAAGCTACCCCCAGGGATATCCTTATTATGAATGCATTTATATGTTACAATGGTCAAAATCATCTTAAAATTATGATTTTCTGTAAAAATGCGGTACTTGTTTCCTAGCACGGCGCCCGTCTCATTGATTGTATGCCTTAAGTTTAAGGTACTTAAGGCATACAATCAACGCGATGGACCCGATTTTCTGTCAATCACCAGCTAATTTGCCGTTGAAAGAGAAAATTCCGTTGATCGCGTCCATCACGGCCCTTAATAAGGGGCCGCGATGCGACCAACGCGATCAACGCGATTTTCCCATAGAGATTAATGTTAAATAATTTTTAAAGTGAAAATCGGGTTGATTGCGTCAGTCACGGGCCATTATAATGGCCCGCGATGCGATCAACGCAATTTTACATAGGTGACAATGTGAAATTGGCCAATATGGCCAATTTGCATTGAATATGATTAAAAAGTGTTTAATGCCCCCCCATTTTTAACGCCACCCCACTATTGCCGCCAACATGAAGCGTTGCGAGCGCAGCGAGCCCGCGAGGGGCGGCGGTACGCGTCCTCCGACCTTTTCATACCCCTACTATCCACGTCGGCGTGGAGATGATTTTATAATGTGTGGCGAGCACAGCGAGCCACCGAGCTCAAAGCGTGGCGAGTGCAGCGAGCCCTGCAAGGGGACGCATATACCTGTGAAGTTATGCGCGTCCCCTCGCAGGGATCGCTGCGCTCGCCACGCTTCGAGCTCGGTGGCTCACTGCGCTCACCACACTTTATAAAAACAACTCCACGCCGACTTGGATAGTAGGGGTATGAAAAGGTTGGATGACGCGTACCGCCGCCCCTCGAGTGCTCGCTGCGCTTGCCACGCTTTGGGTTGGCATCAATAGTGGGGTCGCGTTAACAATGGGGGGGGGGGATTTACAACATGAAGGGGGCTTTGGTATTAAAATGGCGGGTTTGGGAGCTTTTTACATTGAAATCAATGTAAAATCGGGTCTCAGGGACCATTTTACATTGATTCCAATGTAAAAATCGGGTCGATCACGTCTATCGCATCACATGCGATTTGGTTGGCATGCGATGCGATTGACGCGATTTTTCCGACCCGATGGATACAATTAAAATCGGTGGCACCGTGCTACGAAACAAGTACCAAAAATGCAAATGGAAGGTACAAAAAGATTCCCATTCAATGGTGGCTCCAGAGGTGGGGTCACAGCACAGTCCAAGATTCAAACAGGGGAACTGGGGCTTGGTAAGTATAGTTACCCTACCAGATGCCTACCCCCCCCCCCCCTCATTTATCAGATGATCAGTCTGACCCTGCTTCTTTGAAGAAGGATTTGGGAGTAGTAGGTTAGGATTAGGCTGCAGGTGTGGAGGGCTAAGGTTGGACTGTAGTAGGGAAGGTTAGGAATAGGCTGTGGGAGGGAAATGTTAGGTATAAGAAGTTTGAGTGGTGGGTTAGTGTTAGGCTGCAGGAGAGGTGGTTAGGATTAAGTTGCAGGAAGTGATGGTTGGGCTGCAGCAGGGGAGGCTAGGGCTGTGGGAGGGGATGGTTAGGATTAGTTTGCATGAGGGGTTAGGCTGTGGATGGGGAGGTTAGCGTTGGGCTGCAGGAGGGGAGGTTAGCATTGGGCTGTGGATGGGGAGGTTAGGGTGTGGGAGGGGGAGCTTAGGGTTAGGCTGCAGGAGGGGAAGACAGGGAGAGGCAGTATGAGTGGTGGGTTAGTGTTAGGCTGCAGGAGGGGAGGTTAGGGTTAAGTTGCAGGAGGGGTTGTAGGCTGAGGGGAGGGACGGTTGGGATTCAGAAAGGATAGGTTAGAGTTAGGCTGCAGGAGGGGTTGTTAGGGTTAAGCTAAGGTTATGGATGGTTAGGGTTAGGCTGCAGTAGGGAGCATCTCACACGCACGCACATCCCAGTCACTGGGTGGCGGGCACCCTGCCCGTCTCCACTTCAGGGAGATGGGCAGGGTTGGAGGGGTTTGGGGGCGATACTTACCGGCGGGCGAAGTGGCGGCAGATGGCAGTGGGGCGCTCCATTGGTGTACGAGCTTCTCCTGAGTGCGTGCCCCCTTCCAATGGATGGTGGGGTCTGGCGGCTGGCGAGGGCTGGCAATTTTATAGCCAGCCCTTGCAAAGATGAAAGGGGCTCCATCAGTAGGCTGTGGGATGGGAGGTTATGGTTAGGCTGTTGAAGGGTAGTTTAGGCTGCGGGAGGGGACGTTAAGGTTAGGCTGTGGTAGGGGTGGGTTGGGGTTAGCCTGCAGGGGGGGAGGGTTAGGATTTCTGCTCACAGTCACCTGCTTTTTCCCAGATTAATGATGCATACTGAATGAGGCCCATTGTCCATTGACAGCATATATTGATATAATGTGGGAAATAATTTTGAAAAACAGAGAAAATAAAATCACTATAATCATGCGGGTGGAAATGCGTTACGTACTATTTATAACGTGACCCAATCTCTCCACCTTGGCATCATGAGGCAGATTTGATAAGGACGACAAAAGCGATGTTTATCTGCAAAACCTAATTACTGATTTCTTATCGTGCGTCCGGTGTCGCAATTATCTTCTGAATTGCGACTAATGAGAATTGTTTTTTATTCAACACAAATGTTTTTTTTTTTTTTACATGCAGCAGCCCCAGTCCAGTGTCAACGTTATTATTAACTAATATAGGGGTTATACATTATAAACTGGTGCAAAAAGTGTACCCATGGCATGTGCAGTATGACTCCATGATATTAGATGGGTGAGTAATGTTTGGGTCATAAACTTGTAGAACATCGGAAATCATTTACGACGACGCAATGACACACAGTCTATATAAAGCAACCGGATAATGACATTCTGACAAATATACTTAAAACGTAATTATAAATGACAATCTTATTTTATACTACGTTGGTTTAGCTTCTTTCATTTAGAGGCGTGTCATTTTAAATCTTTTCTGACAACCCCTGGCCAATGGTCAGAATACCAACAAGGTCAATATCTCGACAGGGTCGAAATGCCGACATTTAAACTGTCAACAAGTCAAAAGGTAGACATGTTGTTTTTATTGTTTGGGGTGTCTATGTTGACATACAGTAGGTCACCCCGCATCCCCCCGCATGGCTCTCTGCACTCACTATTATAATCTAACTCTATGACCACTTGGATCGTGAAGTAAGAACAAATCGGTTTCAAAGTAAATTCATGTCAACTTTTTGACCTGTCAAAATGTAAAATCTCTACATTTTCACTGTGTCGGCATTTCAACTCTGTCGGGATTTTGACCGTGTTGGTATTTTGACCATTTGCCAATGGTCGTCCGGATTTTGACTGTCGGGAAATTGACTGAATCCCATTTTAAGCATTTCAGTAGTGTCACACTCACATTCTTTATAGATGAATTTATTCAGATGTATAACAATACTGGCAATTAATATATCTCTCGATAGGGCCGATTCAGTCACACTCGTAGTGAGTTGAATTCGGTCTCCTCTCCGATGGTCGGATTTTGAGTATGCGTGATATTGCGCATGTGCAAACCTGGGAGCAAACGGATTTGTTGAGTTTCACACTCACCGAGCCATTGGCTCCAGCGGGGCGGATGGGGCGGACAGGGGGCTGGAGCAGGGGAACGGCCAGCATTTTAATGGAGTTTGAATGAAAATGAAACTCTGGGCGTTCCCCTGGGAATGCAGGCCGGTTGATGCCTGCTCGGGGCGGGGGCGGCTAACGTCATATGAAGTCAGCACACGCCCCCTTTTTTGGCCATCAACATCTAAAATAATGGTTACTTTTCACTGATCTTTATTTCCGAACGGGACATAAATCATTCGATGGTCGGCGAACATCCAATGTTTTCTCCCACTTCAGCCGCGTGCGATGGGAGGTGTTCTCGTACACACCCCCTTGCATGCTAGCGAGGGGAAGCGGCGGCGTGGGCGGGCCTTCGGCGAGGCGGCGGGTGGCGTTGAACTGTTCGCAAGGCTGCGAGTATTTGCAGCCTAGCCAACAGGATTGAATCAGACCCTTTGTATACTAGAACAGAAAAAAAACTTTCAGTAAAAAAAGTATAAAACAAAGAAACACAGAAGAAATCAGATCATAGAGATCATTGCCTGAGGTACATTAATAGTCAATATGGAGCCAAATGTAATATATGGTATTTTGTTAATGTATCATAACACTCATCAATTACAGGACGCAGCCTGAACTCAGAATAAGATTATTGTATTATTATCTTTTTGTACATGACAATACTTTAGATATTGTTCCTACTTGGTTTTAAAAACCGCTGACTAGAATGTTAAAGAATCAAATCAATCAGCCCTAATGAGCAATTACATATTCATAAAGGAAGCCGCCTGATTGGAGGCTAAAGAAATCTTTGCTCATTAGCCGACACTGGGAATTGAACAATGTTTTCAGTGTTCCGCTAAAGGCAAAGTACCTGTAGTGGTTGAGCTGTTTATTCCTTATTTATGATGGAAATAAATCAAATAAATAGAAGGGAGAAAGACATCTATCAAATGCCAGAGCACCTACTGCGGAAAAGCATTACTCAACACCCTCGTCCAATGACAGGCAAGCTTAGCACCGGATTCGGAGGTACAACTTCTGACGCCTACAGGTTCCGGATGGAAGAGAAATCTCTAAAGACATTTGGGTTGATTCTCAGTTTGGAGCAAAGGAAAAAAGAATACTGTAACAATAACTTTAGTGAAACCATGTTATACTATAAGGAGCGGGCAAATATATTTATTTTTATATGCAGGGTAAATACTGGCTGCTCTTACATGTAGCTTACAAATGTAGTTTCGACAGGCCGCTCCCAAAATCTTTTCAATCTGTGCAGCGGCTATCTGATCGCAAAGCTCTGTTAAATTTCCTATCAGCGATAAGATCTGAATACTAGGTCGACAGGGGACAAGGTTGACATGGGTTTAGGTTGACACAGCGTTAGGTTTGACACAAACGTTGGGTTTGGTTGACAGGTCAGAAGGTCGACATGGTATTTTTTACTGTTTTTTTTTTAGCTGACATGTGCCGACAGGGGGTATTTCATGCCCTACCATCCACTAGGGCTTGGTGGGAGAATAAAACAGTGTGCCCGAAGCATTGCGAGTGAAGCGGTTGACGTCCAACTGTGTCCATATCGACTGTGTCGACATTCGGGTAAAAAAACTGTAAAACAAAACATGTCAATCTTCCGAGCTGTCGACCTAACCTAACCCATGTCGACCTAACGCTGTGTCGACCTACACCCATCTCGACCTTGTTCCCTGTCGACCTAGACACTTGTCGACCTTCACCCATGTCGACCTAGACACCTGTTGACCTTCCCACCTGTCGACCCAATAGTGTCGACCTAGTGACTGTCGACCTAAGTGCAGTCGACAATACGATCCACACCCGCTGCAACCAGCGGTGGCAGAATGTCGGGGCTACCCAGCAAAGAGCAAGGCCACCACACCTGCAGAGTACCGCGTAGCCATACAATTGCATAATATTGTGATTGCATCGCCAGCAAGCGAGAACTAATACTATACACGCAACCACCGTTGCCCCATACCCAAATGGTCCGGACACGTCTGCATTGTTCAAACTGTGCCCCCACAGTGGATAGTCGCTGCCCGCACAACTGTCCCAACACCCTGTTGCACTGCTGAAAAAAATGTGAATTGTGATCTCTGCAGATCTGCAGGCCTGGCTGAATAAGGCCCCATGTTCGGTGATTACAATCCCCTAAATTGTATATGTTCAAGCCAATTCACCGCCATACTACCTTGGTGGGCCTGAGCCTACTGTACACTTGTGTCCCCACATCCAGGAATGCTCCAGCCAATGCTATGCAGATCTGTCCCTATCCTTATTACCCCTGGTCTGTTGGCATGAGGGTTATAAAAAGTGCCGCCCATATAAAGCGTCCATTCATTTATTGTAATTAAACATTAATAATATAACAGACTTATCAACTAAAAATACCGACACAGACACCGCTGCATTGGATTATAGGTCCCAGCATTTATTGATTGGATAACTTCATTTAATAGTAGAGGATGGCAAGGAAGACGCTAACAAACCCCAGCTCCAGCCAATTAGATCTCTAGGGGAGGGGGCTGAAAAGCGCCTCCCTTTTGAGCAGGACTCATCACCCTTTACAGTACGGACGCTCCCGCAGAGAAGCGTACATTGTCCCCACGCAATTAGATATTAGATATCCCCCCAAATTAATGATGTTGTGCATATTTGCCCCCTTCCAAAATATATATTTTTTTTTTTTGCCCAATTCCAAATGATATTTTCCATATTTGCTCCCTTCCAAATGATTTATTGTATATGTGCCCCCTTCTTAATGATATATTGCATATTTACCCCCTTCTTAATGATATATTGTATATGTGCCCCCTTCCTGATGATATATTGTATATGTGCCCCCTTCCTGATGATATATTGTATATGTGCCCCCTTCCTGATGATATATTGTATATGTGCCCCCTTCCTGATGATATATTGCATATTACCCCCTTCCAGATGATATATTGCATATTTACCCCCTTCTTAATGATATATCGTATAATTCATCCCTTCCCAAAGATATATTATATATTTGCCTTCTTTATAATGATATATTGTATATTTGCCCCTTCTTAATAAAATATATATTTGCCCCCTTCCTAATGATATGTTGTGTATTTGCCCCTTCTAAATTATATATTGTATTAGTAAGCCCGTTCGAAGTAAAAGCTTCGGAAGCTAGTCTGCTACCTTCTGTGTTTGTGCATGTGTGAGAAAGAGATGTAGTTTCACTCTATGCCAGCAGATGGCAGTGTTTTGGAGACTCACGGACACTAAACATGTATATAGATGATAGTTTTTCCCTTCCCAATGATATATTATATGTTTGCACCTTTTCTATGAGAGGTTTTGCTTCAATTTTTCCACGGATTAGGGAGGGTATTCTAATCCGCTCCCCTACGCGGTCGCACAGCGGAGTGATTTTTAGAGATTATAAGCATTTATGAGCATGTGCAGCCTCTTTGCGCGAGCAGGAACGGCAAATTGATTATTCTCCGTCCGCTTGCACACAGCAGTGCCGGTGGGGGGCATTCCCATGGAAATTTGCATTTGTACTCTTAGCCGATCCACAATAAACGTGAATGTTAATCTAGCAGAATCATGTGGATTGTAAGACTGTGTGGCCTGCTGAGGCACCTACTGTATTTATTGTGGCAAAACACTGAGTTATTTTATATCTACAAAAAAAGTGACTTTTCACTGTGAGTAACTGCATATACAGTACAGTAATACAATACAGATAAACTGCAGGAAAAAGTCATTTTATGCAGCGGGATTATAAATAATGGTAAACAGAGGCAAGGAGTATTCTTTCTGGCAATATATTTCAGCAGCACTAACGGGAAGACTGAAAAATGTAAACCAACAGTCTCCCTGAGCAGGCAAAGGAAAGAGTTTAGCATTTTATCAGCAATTCCCAGGAAAAGGCGGCTTTGCACAATTCCCAGGAAATGGCAGCTTTGCACAATTCCCAGAAAATGCCGGATCTGCACAATTCCCAGAAAATGCCGGATCTGCACAATTCCCAGGAAATGCCGGTTTTGCTCATTTCCCAGGAAATGCCGGCTGTGCACAATTCCCAGGAAATGCCGGCTTTGCACAACTCTGAGGAAATGCCGGTTTTGCACAACTCCCAGGAAATGCCGTTTTTTCTCAAATCCAAGGAAATGAGGGTTTTTTCTCAATTCTCAGGAAATGGCGGCTTTGCACAATTCCCAGGAAATGGCGGCTCTGCACAATTCCCATGAAATGGCGGCTTTGCACAATTCCCAGGAAATGGCGTTTTTGCACAATTCCCAGGAAATGCCGGCTTTGCACAAATTATTTTGGACTTTTGCAATTCATTCATGGCCTCTGGATTATTTTAGTCGGTCCAACATGATAGACACAATGGGCCCGATTCAGACCCTACCGCTTATCAAATGACCATGCATGTGCACTGTACGCTGTGCACATGCGTTGGGTCCCCTTGTGAATGAACCCAGTGATGGCTAGCCATTGCCGGCTGTTCGCAAGTTGATTGACAGCCAGGGGGCATTTGTTGCCCCCATCCTGGCATTTTAGGGTAGTGCCACCTAAAAACACCGACGGGTCCAGCCGTGGTTAGGGAGGCCTGAATTCCATCTCTCCATGGTCTGTGATTGCCAATTAAGTCTAGACCTATCCGGCGGCTGCAAATGGGAAAACCAGTCGATGGTGGGTGATTGAGAATGTTTTTGTGTGTGTACGGCTGCAATCACATTCATAGTCAGGCACGGGGCAGGGAACACTATGGCGGGCGGTGTTTTCCTGATTGCTGGGCTTCGAAGATTTGCAGCCAGGTCTGAATCCGGCCAAATATTACTCTAGAGCCATTTTTCCAAGCACTTTACAATGTTTGAAGTAGGGATGGTTCTCAACCAATGTTCTTGTTCTGATGGTAGTACTGTATTTTTACCATTTGATGGCAGCGTTCTAAAGTTTGCTGCTCTGGAATGTTAAACGTTTGATGCGTTTGCGATGGTCCCACCACCATTTATATCCTCAGCCAACCACGCTGCATGCACATAAAGGGCCTTTTTTGATGTAACTGTCAGGTATCATCACATCGAAAGATTCAGTGATGGAAGACGAGCCATCATTTGATGGTGGGCTTCCGATGTCCACTTGAAGTGTATAAAAAAGAATTGCCACTGAAATACTATAGTATATGCCTACTGTACTCCTCTAGCTAGGATTATACATATAGTTTATTTTTGGTACTTGTGTATTATCTAGGGCGCCCGATTTTTTAATCTTAGGGCATTGTACAACCAAAAATCGGTCGCATCGCATGCGATCATATTGCATGCGATATGATGCAATGCGGTTGAACCCGATTTTTTATTGTACAGGCACCCAGATGCCTGATTCCTATGTTAAATGCCTCCCCAGATCCGATTTTATATTGTACACCCACCCTGATGGGTAATGACTATGTTAAATGGCCCCCCATTGTTAACGCCACCTCACTATCAACGCCAACCCGAAGTGTGGCGAGTGCAGCGGTACGCGTCCTCCGACCTTTTCATACCCCCACTATCCACGTCGACGTGGAGTTGACTTGTTATAGTATGGTGAGCGCAGCGAGCCATTAACCCGAAGCGTGGCGAGCGCACGCGGAGGACTTCACATATATTCCGCGTCCGCTCGTCACGCTTCGGGCCCAACAGCTTCCGCGACTTTGGCCGGGCCATTCGCTCCATGAGAAGGGGGTGGGCAGAGGAACACCCAGCGTTTTATGCTCCTTCCTGCAGGTGTACCCCTGCATATGCAGGCGTGTCCAAGCCCACTTGGGTTGGGTAGCTGACGTCACATGACTTCAGCACCCGCCCGAATTCGGCGATCTGCAGCCATAATAAAAGTGAGGACCAAGTTGATCTATGCACAGCCTAGCAAACAGGTCTGAATCAGGCCCATTGACACTAAAAAAGAAAGATCCAGTTTTCGGTAACAAACCCGGGACCTTATTCTGCTCCGTTCACACAGGGCCAATGTTTGCACTACGCGCATTTCTGCACATGTGCAAGCGCTGGGTGTGCGCACCCGCGGCGAACAAACTGTTCACTGGGCCGCTGTGCAGGGGGTGGCGTGTGCATATGGGAACACCCAGCATTTCATGGGCGTTCCCCGTTCTCATACTAATGAGTCTGTGACAGGCATGCGGGGGGCGGGCAGCTGACACCCGGGTGTATCAGCTTTCCACCCACTTCCCCCACTAGCGTACACGCATATGTAAGTTTGCACAGAGCAACCTAACATATGTGGCAACCATCGAAAGATGTGGGAGGGTCCCAGTGGCATGCGAATGGCTGTTTATGTCAAACATGGGTGGGGTGGCGTACCACCATCCACAAGGTAGGGTTTGATGAACTCGCAAGGCTGTGAATTCGTAGCCTTGCAACAGTGGCTTAACTACATTTAAAGCCCCCCCCCCCCCACCTGCCTGAATTTTGGCAGCCCCTCCCCCCAGAAAAGTCATCACCCTCCTTACCCTGTTGCCGCCGGACACGCAGATCTGTCGGGTCCCCAGCTCTCCCGGCTCCTAATAAAAAGTGACACCCGGAAAATGGCTGCCACCATAATGCAGACAGTTTTTGATGATGCTAGAGTGAGGCTGCTGCCTCCTCTAGCAACCTTAAAAACTGTCTGCTGTATGGGGGCAGCCATTTTCCTAGTGTCACTTATTAGCAGCTGTAGCCGGGAGATCCGGGGGCCCGACATATCTGCGTGTCGGGGTTAGAGGTGGCGGTGGCAACGGGGTAGGGAGGGTGTTAACTTTTCAGGGGGGGGTCAGGAGCGCGGGCGGTAACTATAGTCCCGCAGACCTTCCACGGCACCCCCACCTTCTTAGCGCCTCCCCGACAACACGGAGGCTGCGGGACTATAGTTACGCCACTGCCTTGCAAATCAACGAGAAGACCCCCCCTGACGGTGTTGATCTATAGTATTTCTTGAGTGCGACGTTCTATTATACTTTTTAACGGATCATCCACAGAGACAAAAACTACAAAGCAATCATTAAAGTTTATGTTTTAAGTAGAGATGAGCGGGTCCGGATCTCCGGGATCCGTCAGATCCGAATATCGCGATCCGAGTCTGGATCCGTGCCGGCTCGGGAGTTCCCGCCTAAATTCCGGACCGAAAACGAGGCAAAACGTCATCATCGCGCTGTCGGATTCTTGCCGGATCTGGATTCTATATAAGACGCACGCGCGCACCGCCATCTTTACTCCAGCATAGGAGAGGGAAGAGGGTGGTTGTGCTCTGTGCTGTGTTATAATAATAATATATTATTTTGCTGCTGCTCACTCGATTAGGGTCTGCAGGGGCTGCTGTACACAAGTCCAGTGTACAGGGGCTGCAGTGGCCAGTGTACAAGGGGCTGTACAGGGGCTGTGTTCAGTGTGATAGGGCTTGTGTCCAGTGTGACAGGGCCTGTGTACAGTGTGACAGGGTCTGTGTCCAGTGTACAGGGTTTGTGTCCAGTGTACAGGGTTTGTGTCCAGTGAACAGGGGCTGTGTCCAGTGTACAGGGGCTGTGTCCAGTGTACAGGGGCTGTGTACAGGGGCTGTGTCCAGTGTACAGGGGTTGTGTCCAGTGTACAGGAGCTGTGTACAGGAGCTGTCTCCAGTGTCCAGGGGCTGTGTCCAGGGGCAGTGTCCAGTGTACAGGGGCTGTGTACAGGGCCTGTGTCCAGTGTGACAGGGCCTGTGTCCAGTGTGACAGGGGCTGTGTCCAGTGTGACAGGGGCTGTGTACAGGGGTTGTGTCCAGTGTACAGGGGCTGTGTCCAGTGTACAGGGGCTGTGTACAGGAGTTGTGTCCAGTGTACAGGGGTTGTGTCCAGTGTACAGGAGCTGTGTCCAGGGGCAGTGTCCAGTGTGACGGCTGTGTCCAGTGTACAGGAGCTGTGTCCCGGGGCGGTGTCCAGAGGCTGTGTCCATTGTCCAGGGGTTGTGTCCAGGGGCTGTGTACAGGGTAACGGGCTGTGTCTATTGTCCAGAGGCTGTGTCCAGGGTGACGGGCTGTGTCCAGTGTCCAGGGGCAAGGTCCAGGGGCAGTGTCCAGTGTGACGGCTGTGTACAGTGTACAGGAGCTGTGTCCAGGGGGGGTGTCCAGAGGCTTTGTCCATTGTCCAGAGGCTGTGTCCAGGGGCTGTGTCCAAGGTGACGGACTGTGTCCATTGTCCAGGGGCTGTGTCCAGGGTGACGGGCTGTGTCCAGGGGCAGTGTCCAGTGTGACGGCTGTGTCCAGTGTACAGGAGCGGTGTCCAGAGGCTGTGTCCAGTGTGACGGCTGTGTCCAATGTACAGGAGCTGTGTCCAGAGGCTGTGTCCATTGTCCAGGGGCTGTGTCCAGGGTGATGGGCTGTGTCCAGTGTCCAGGGGCATTGTCCAGGGGCTGTGTCCAGGGGCAGTGTCCAGTGTCCAAGGGGCTGTGTCCAGTGTGACAGGCTGTGTCCAGTGTAAAGTAAGAAAAATAAATAAAAGTAATAAATAAAATAAAAACACATTTTTAGAGGATGATGGAGGAGGAAATAGTGGGAGATCAGCAACCTGATAGAAGTGCTGAAGCTGCTACCACCAGTCATGACAAGGCCGATACCTCTTTGTATTTTTGCTCTTTGGAGCATTTCTCTTTTTTTGGGATAGTTTATTAAACTGCCACCCTGTCTGCCCCTGCAGTGCCGCTCTGCTTCCAAGATGTGCCAGGTTGGAAGTGTAAGGTCCACATGTATGTGATGCCCACTGCTGTCGCTTAGCTTAGTCATCCAGCTACCTCGGTATACGCTTTTGGCCCAACTAGAGTAAATGAAAACAATTTTGTAAGCTGTGAAGTGATCCAAATTGACTAGAATAGGGGAAACTAATGTTATTGAGGTTAATAATACTTTAGGGGCAAAAACAGGCACAAATTCTGTTATTTTAGACATTTTTTCATAAAAATCCAGATCCAAAACCAAAACCAAAACCCACAAGGGTGGTTTTGCCAAACCAATCCAGATTCAAAACACGAAGGGAGATCCAGATCCAAAACCAAAACCCCAAAAAGTGGCCGCCGCACATCTCTAGTTTTAAGTTAATTTTGGGTTATCTTTACCAGCGATACAAACATTACACTTCTTTTCTTGTTTTGGGGGGTTTGGAATACTGTATATCTCTGTAATTGCCTGTATATAGAGAGTCAGCATAAGAACAAACAGGATCTGACAGCCTGTGATCTGAAACCTGTCAGGGACGGAGGTGGGAGCGCTGTGCGTATTTGCAGGGAACGGCACACTTCTCTTTTAATGAATGCAATTTGTATACTGTCATTACACTTTGATTTACCTATAGGACAAAATTATAGGCGGAAAATAATATGCACATAACAAATGATATCCCCATTAATGTAATGTGGAAATGCTTATTAGAGCATGTGTATTTATAGAATCTAATAGATTTTCATATCATTGGAAGTCCTTTAAGACCTAACACAGCTCAAACCAGAATATTTAATATTATGCTCTGCACAAAGCAGCTGTTATATTTGTCTATTAGCGAGAGGAACATAGAGGATTTTGGAAAAGATACATTCAGTAATTCTTAGATAATGGGGGACATTTACTAAGGCGAATAAGCCTGAAATAGGTGTATTCGTAGGAAGTTGTACACTTATACGAGAGTTCCTGATGCCCGCTCATGATTAGCTGGTGGGTGGAGCCAAGAATGTAAACACAAGCTCTGCATTACGGCCCCATCAACATGGGATCACTCTTTACATAGACTCATGAGCCATGGATGCTATCACCAGGTGGCGTAGGCTACTGTATTACTGCGCCGGTCTACACACTGGAAACCCTTGTTTGACTACTGTCAATTATTATTTTTTTGGTACTTGTGTATTATCACGGCGCCCATCGCATCGCATACCACTAATTAAGGTATGCGATGGCATGCGATGGGACCGATTTGAGGCTTTTCCCAGGCAGAGTGTACAATTTTAATATTGCGTTGCATCGCATGCCATTATAATGGCATGCGATGCAACGCGATTTCAATGTTAAATGCCCAGCCAGACCCGATTTTTAATTGTATCCCCACCCTGATGGGTAATAAGTATGTTAAATGCCCCCCCATTGTTAACGCCACCCCACTATCAATGCCAACCCGAAGCCTGGCGAGCGCAGCGAGCCCCGCAAGGGGATGCTCACCATGCTTCGGGCTCGGTGGCTCGCTGCGCTCGCCACACTATATAAAATCTACTCCACGCCGACGTGGATAGTGGGGGTATGGTAAGCTATAGCTTAACAAGTGCAGAAATAGATAGTACCAACAGTGGTGCGCAATTAAAACAATGTGCAGCTAGTGTGATTACACCAAGAGGTATAACATCCAAAATATACCCACAATAGAGATACAACAAATACAAAAAGAGGTGTTTCACACACAGCGCTCAATGTATAACCTTAATAATAAAGATCAATATCACCATATATTTCCAACTGATTTCTTAGGTGGAGAACTCAATCAGAGTGACTTGATAACTAAAATGATATCCACCGAACCTCACAGTTTATGTGGGCAGGTGGAAGATAAAAAACAGAATATAGTGCAAATTATCCTTTGATATGCAGAATATTTTATTTTCAGTCCGCACTTACACAGTGAAGACTTTTTAAACATTGTAGGGTATCAGTCCCAAGGCAAAAGCAGCTCACAGTCAGGTGGGTACAGCCTATCAAGGCTAACAGCCAGATGGTGAACTTCAATCAGGCAAGTTTGAGTACCTGAAATGATATCCACCCAATCTCACAATCCATGTGAGTAGGTGGAATAAAACACAATATAGTGCAAATTACCTTTTTTTTTTAAAAAGAGACATTTAATATAAGTCCACACTTACACAGAGTAGACTAATTTAAAAGCATAAGGAGTCAACCCAAGGCAAAGCTGCTACAGATCAGATGATATAAGACAGAACAATCGCAGGTCCATATACCCGTCCGGAACTTGGGGAATGGAGACCACAGTTTGTAAGTCGGATCGTTGGTTAGCAACTTCTTCCCTGCGGAGTCCTCATCCAAACACAGATCATCTGATCTGTAGCAGCTTTGCCTTGGGTCGACTCCTTATGCTTTTAAATTAGTCTACTCTGTGTAAGTGTGGACTTATATTGAATGTCTCTTTTTTTTAAAAGGTTATTTGCACTACAGATGAATCTGGCCTCAGTGTTGCTGGCGATCCGCCAGCAACACGGCGCCTCTATCTGACTGAGACGCGCGTGCGTCCCCCACGCACGCGCGTCTCAGTATCCAGGGCAGCGAGGCGGACGCAATACTGTCCGCCTCCCACTCGATAGTGCTGGGGGGGACCTCTGGTCACTGTGGGGGGGTGCGGTCGCCCGGTGTGGGCACCGGGCGACCGAGGGCAGCACCGTCGGAAGGGGACGCGCGCGCACCTCGTGCGCGCGCGTCCCCTTACGGCATACAGATGGCGGCGGGGCAGGGGATGGCGATGGCGACGCCATCGCCATCCCCTGCAAAGGTGAATCCCGCTACATCTGTATACTGTGTCTTATTCCACCTACTCACATGGATTGTGAGATTGGGTGGATATCATTTCAGGTACTCAAACTTGCCTGATTGAATTTCACCATCTGGCTGTTAGCCTTGATAGGCTGTACCCACCTGACTGTGAGCTGCTTTTGCCTTGGGACTGATACCCTACAATGTTTAAAAAGTCTTCACTGTGTAAGTGCGGACTGAAAATAAAATATTCTGCATATCAAAGGATAATTTGCACTATATTCTGTTTTTTATCTTCCACCTGCCCACATAAACTGTGAGGTTCGGTGGATATCATTTTAGGTATCAAGTCACTCTGATTGAGTTCTCCACCTAAGAAATCAGTTGGAAATATATGGTGATATTGATCTTTATTATTAAGGTTATACATTGAGCGCTGTGTGTGAAACACCTCTTTTTGTATTTGTTGAAGCTATAGCTTAACCCAATGGATAAAATAAAATGACTTTAAAGCTTAAATTCTTTGTTTTTTTTGGTCCAGTTGGCTCAGATCTGGGTTCTTATGTCAGGGGATATGAACTCTAAGGGTGAGATTTAATAGGATGAGAGATTCAGAAAGTGAGAGATTTGGGAAGAAATCTCCAGTTTTTTTAAAGCGGCAATCATTTACACTGCAAAACCAGTCTGATTTTGCAGTGTAAATGATTGCCGCTTTAAAAAAACTGGAGATTTCTTCCCAAATCTCTCACTTTCTGAATCTCTCATCCTATTAAATCTCACCCTAAGTTTCTGAGACCCCCAAAGGCTAGCATCAGAACCTTTTGAGGGTCTGAATTAACGTGTCCATTGCAGTCTAGGGGGGGAAATTTTGTCCATTTTGCACCATGATATCTCAGGTTCTTTGTGTCCCAGAGTCTTGAGACTTGTACTATATGAAAGAGGAGACTCTTGGCTTTCAGGCCAGTGACATCAGAAAGGGAAGTGGCAAGCACCCGTAGGTAGGATCCCTTCCAATTGTCTGCCTAGCTTGCAGGAGTTTCTGGCTTCCTCTGCAGCCAAGGAGCCATCGCTGGAGTGCGGGGAGGTGACAGTGAGGAATTCCGCTCTCTAGTTAGTCAGCTCCTGCCAGGTGCTCAGCTCCCTGTTTCACAGACAGCAGTGTGGGTAGGGGACCGGAGCTGCAGGTTCATCACTGCAGCATCTGTGCCTTTGTCAACAGCCCCTGTGTGTTTAATTAGCGTAATGAGACGCACCTTCAGCTTTCCCCTTAGACATGTAAAACCGATGCCGTTGCTCACTGGTCACATAGATTGCATGTTGTGGTGGCAGAATAGTAATCATATTATAGACTGAAACTATTCTTAATTTGGGTCTATAAATAGTGTAGTTTCTGTGCAAAAGCTGGTGATACCCCAAAGAAGTCTATGGGCTTCTTAACGCGACCCACCGCCGCCCAGCACGGACCCCCGCCACCCCACACCTTTGTCCAGACACAGTGCTGTACTGCCTGGACCAGTGACCTCCTCCTCCCTGCACTGTACATCCTCTTCCGGGTGCAGGGAGGAGGAGAGCCTGCCCACAGCAGCAGCATCAGCATCAGCTGGGCAAGAGAGGGAGTAGCAGGCACCGGGGAGTGGCTGCACATCGCCGCCGCTACGCAAAGGACAGCTCCTAACGCAAGATCTGTCCTTTGCAATAATTATTGCATATGTTAGTGCATATGCGATAATATTCTACGTGGTAGCCAGCGAAGTGGGGCCGCGGATGTTGGTGCATCCCCACCCTGTATATGTAAACAATACTAAAATAAAATATGCATATTAAGTCCACAGTTAAAAAGAGTTTCATGAATGGGCTCTGTTTGCATACAGCATATGGAAATAATATAAATCTAGGTTTCTATGGAACAGGAAGCCAGAGCAGTTTACTCTGAAAAGATTTTAATTCAAGTACCTGCATCGATATATTCTCGTTCCTTCCAGTGCCACTGGGATAACTCGGGTACGCCGAGCCTGATAAATGAGCTTCTTGAAGTTAGCTTCTTCTTAGGAAAGGCTGTCGGACTGTGATACAATAGTATATAATAAAAACCCTTTACTCTTCTTGCCTATTGCTCCCTGGTGAATGAGAATTCTGTCAGCCAGGCGAATGCAACACAGCAAACAATTTAACTAAGAGATATACTTCTATGCGGCAATGCTGTTCTGCTGACCCAATACTTTCCCACTGTTCAGACTGACTGCTCGCTTTTAAAGATCTGTTTTGAAACTATTCAAAAGTTCAATCAATTCCTGCCTGCGGTACTGAGAGGTGACGGGCGCCGCAGAACAATTTCAAATAAGTATTTTCCACTCTTCCCCAATTAAAGTTGATGGGAACGCACGGGGTAGAACAACATCTCCCCCATAGGTTTGATCATCTCTTCCCTTAGATGTCAGGACAATCACAGTGTATGAGATGTTGGGGGAAAAAAAGCCAAATTGCAAACATGGGATGAACAAAGCGGTTTTGCATACCCTTAAAAACACAACATAAATGAGGAACTGTTTAGAACTCACCACATGTGGTTTAAAGCAAACTGCTGGGTTACAAACCAAACCTCAAGCAAAATCAGTTTAGGTTGCTAGCATGCCGTTTTAATGTGTGGATGGAATTAACTTGTTATTGATGAAGAAAGTGTAGATATGTAGGTGAGGAGAGGTGCAGTATTTATTTATTAAAAGTTTCTTATATAGCGCAGCAGCATATTCCGTGGCGCTTTACAATTGTAGACAGTGATACAATAGACAGGGTATTTACAGACAGTCAATGGTACAGTATAAGGGCCCTGCTCGCAAGCTTACAATCTATAGGGAAAATGCAGTATGCAGGGGAAATCGCATCATTGTGTCCCCAATGCCTTTAGTATAGGTATTGTGCAGTGGGGCGTAGCCACGATGATGTAATCGGAAGTGTCACACCCCCCGCTTTCCACCTCCTATACTGTATCACACCCCTGCCCCGCCCCCTATGCCATGCCAAGCCTGCCCTGCTCCCTGCTACGGCAAGCCGGCTGCCCTCTCCCAAGTGCATCATGTGCAGCGAGTTAGATTTAGGTTTGGGTGCGTTCAGACTGAAATATAAATTGCCGTCTAATCATGAAGCTGTCTCAACCTTTCTGAGCTACATACAAAATGATTCAATATTTACCCTGCACAGAAAAAAAAAATATAACCAGCCCAAATTTAAATCTCCCTGCATACTGTATGTCCGATCTGCTCCACCTGCAGTGTAGAGTTGGATTGCCTAGTTGCTGTGTCAATGTCTGATTGTTATTTCCTTATTCTGCATTACTAGAACTGGTGGGGAGGTAGGGTTTAGCTACTTATGACATATTGGGCCTTATTCTGGTTGGGTCAGTAAGCTGCTTACCGAGCATTGAAACGCCATCCGCCACCCTGCCAAATGCCCGCCCCCCACCGCTGAATACCCTCAGTACCATGCAAGGGGATGTGTTCGCTAACACATCCCCTCGCATGCCTCCGCTAGCAGGAGAAAGGAGAAATCATTCGATGGTCGGAAACTGACGTCCTGTGATGTCAACCGCCCCCCCCCCCCCCGCCAACATCGGCCAGCCTGCGTTTTCAGGGGATAGCCCAGAATTTTCATAGGAATGCCCAAAATAACACAGGGTGTTCCCCTGCTCCAGCGCTGCTCCTATCCTCCCCCGGCGCTCCCTCCACGCAACAAACAGCTCGGTGAGTGTGTAACTCGCCAAAGCCGCTCGGTGCTGAAGTGTGCACATGTGCAGAAATACGAATGCACAAACCCCTTCCATCTGGGCTGGGGCTGTATTCAGATCACACAGAGCGATCCTGAATCGGCCCCATAGTACGTCCCCGCCCCAGCTTCAGTTGAAGCTATTAAAGAGACAGTTCCACCACTTATTCAGCATATGGGATCTAGTTGTCTCTAAGTGCCTGCAAATACAATAAGCCATTTCAAGCACTGCAATCGAGAGAGAGGCTGTCAGCCCAGTATTGTTCAGAGATTACAGGGACACTCAGTAGTTTCCCTTCAGCATCATCTTTGGTGAAATTGTCTTTCTATTTGCTCTTTAAGTCATATGTGCACCGAAGTAAGCCTGGCCTGGGGAAGACTTCCGCTCTGGAATCCAATTAGATGTGATTCTTTTCTTTTTTTTTTGGACAATATCAATGGTCTGATTTTTGATATTATGTCGCTATCCAATCAGCGGCCATTTTGTTTGATGGAGAAATGTCGCGTGATGTGTGATAACACATCGGAAACAGGATAAGTACCCAATCTCATCTGCAATTGCGGCTCCAGCAGCTGCTTATGTCAGAGTATGTTTGGTGTCTGAGGTGTATTGGGGCTAATTGGATAGCCGCAGGAGAATCCATTAGCTGTGTAAAATTACTAGAGTTAATTGGATACTAGACCAAGGATCATTTTCTTCTTCATTTGAGGTATTTGTGTATTGCAGGACTTATTTGTTTGTAAATTTATTGTTGCCATTTATTGTTTTACCAATCACTGCAGATATTTAATTTATGTGTTGTTATTGTCACAATTTATAGTAAGAAATGATGAAATTGTGTAAATCTCTGCTCTAATCACAGGGTACAGCCGTAAAAGTACTAACTGTAGTTAAAATCTCTTAAGGTCCCTATACACTTATGGGACTTCTCGGAGGGGAGAAATCGTATAAGCTTCCCGTGGCAGGATGGTATACGGTATATGGTTGAGTAATCAGGTCCCTCATAGAGAAACACCAGAAACTGAAGTACTTGTAATAACAGGATATGCATGGCAATAACTGCAGATATTGCACCTGCAGCAATATACACAATGCATACAACCAGCAGGGAGGAGGTGATGACAGCAGAGTCACGCTCAGTCTCATTGCAACTCCTGGTGTTGACAGACAGTCCATGGCCAGACACCAGTATAAGCTGCAAACATCTCATGCTGGGGCACTATAGGTATTACCTGAGCTGTAGATAAAGACAAGTTATGCATTATGTGTAAGGAGCATTACAGTGTGTGGCATAATGTATAAGGGGCACTATGATGTGGTGCATGATATGTAAGGTACATTACAGGGTGCATAATGTTAAATGGATACTGTGGTTTTTGTGGCATAATGTGTAAGGGGCATTACAGTGTGTGCAGCCTACTGTGTAAGCGGTATACAATGTGGTGCATAATGTGTAAAGGGCACTGTGTGTGGCATATTGTATAAAGGGCATTTACAGAATCATTATGTTGTATGATAAGATGCGTAAAAGCCGTTACAGTGTTTGGCATAATGTGTAAAGGCAATTATGGTATGTGGCTTATTGTGTATGGGCCTTTACAGTGTGGTCCATAATGTGTAAGGGCCATTATGTTATGTGGCAGAATGTGCAAAGGCGTTACATTGTGGTGCATAATGTGCAAGGAGCATTATGGCATGGCGTATAATGTGCAATGGGCATTATGATGTGCAAGAGGCATTATGTTGTGGTGCATAATGTGAAAGGGGCATCATGACCTCTAAATCAAGCTCTGATCTGCACTGATCTCAGTTCATCTGAGATGTTTTACATACAAATGTTTAACCCTGAATCAGTCATTTTAGATCACAGTACCCTATTTGCTGTCGTACGCAACAGATGTAAATATTTGAAAGTATACGCCTGACTTAACAGAAGTAATCTATCGTTATACACATCCCATTGCTACAGTGTCTAATCTGTCTCAATTTTTTTTAATTACTGCAGAGCTGAACATTTCCCCAGACTAATTGTTATTTTTTAAAGCAAGTATATTTAAATCCTGCTTGCTGTATAATATTAGATGACTGATGCCTTAAACTGTCTTATCCCATTTTCCATAGTCTATGACGAGTGTGTCCAATTAAATACAAGCAGACAAAATATAAAAAATATGTTTTACAATTTTTGCTATGACAACATCAACTTTATCGCCATTGTTTACTGATTCTGGATCTTTAAAATATCAATGAGAAAATTAAATAAATAAAAACAAATCTTTATTTTTCTAATTTTGCTGTATGTGACTTTGTGCAGTGGAAAATTATCCCCAAAAAATAAGTAAAAATATAAACATAAATCTAGAAATCATGCTAAGCACCCACTCCGCAGATGTGTAAAGGACACAGAACTATCCAGCTGTGTTCAGAAGCTCATCCATTCGCTTTGACTGTAACAAGCCCCACTGAGCAATTAAATGTTTAGGCTCTGCGTTACAGCAAATATCAAAGCAGCACACAGAGATGAAAAGACTCATTAATGAGAACATACTTTTTAGAAACTGACTCTTAGATCCCATATTTTCGATTAATATCATTTATGACCTTCGCCGACCTGAATCGGATCAGTCGACATAAATCTTTCCTTGATTTGAGTGCTGTTTGTGTTATGCGGCCCATTATGTTTCCCCCACTGCTTTGTTTATTAACCAGCCAATCCCGAGGTTTTCTTCTTGTGATATTAATTATCAGAAACTTTAAATCAATTTTTTTTTATTAAATCTCTTCTTTTGATGTAATTATCCAATTGTTTAAATCAAAATGATAATACAGAGGGACAAAGATAAACCGTTGGGGTATTTTTCTTCAAAAAATATTGTCCAAATGACTTAACCCCTTGTGGCAGAGACAGCATATCTGCACATGAGAGTAATGTGGAGGATACAGACCAGGGGGTTGTTCTGGTTCACTCCTTCTGGCAAATTTCTTCTCAAATGGACAAAATGGACAAAACCATGTGCACTGCAGGTGGGGTAGATGTTACTTGTGCAGAGAGAGAGTTAGATTTGGGTGGGGTTTTACTTCAAAGTGAGATCTATATTGCAGTGTAAAAATAAAGCAGTCATTATTTACCCTGCACAGAAACAAAATAACGCACCCAAATCTAATTCTCTCTGCACATTATACATCTGCCCCCCCCCCCCCCCCTGCAGTGCACATGGTTTTGTCCATTTAAGAAGGAATTGACCAGAAGGAATGAATCAGAATAATCCCCCATGTTTGCGAGCGGTAGCAGAAGCCATGTGTGTAATCAGCAGCACCTGTGGTTTCCTAATATAAGTGTTTCCAGGGCAGAGGGTAAATGCTCTTGATGGTGGATTAGCTGCCCAAGTGATAGGCCTGGGTGTGGGCTATGGTAGGGACCACTGGATCATTTGCAAGAGTCTGTATATGCTGTGAGAACCTGTATGCTGCTGCCTGTAACTACGCTCGCCTAAGGAATTAATCTGGTATGCTGTGACCGGCTATACAAAATAATAAAGATCTCCCTGTAAGTCTTCATTTGAATCCCTGTGTATGTGATCTTGTCAACCCTATACACACTTGATGATATATTGTTTACAATATTGTGACAAAGATTACATACTGTACTGGATAAAAACACTTTATTTGTAGCAGGTTGACAGCATACAGGACTGACATCTTGGCAAATCACAGTTTACAGCATGGCAGGTTTTCCAGTAGGTCCACACCCCCTAAGCCTATTGCCCAGCCACTAAATGACATTGGGAACACTGACTCTGTGCCCAAAACAGACATTTAAAAGCCAAGCACAGGTGTTCTTAATTAGCCAAACCATGATCACCTCAGATTAGGAAAACCTGGACTGGATCTAATCAGTCCTGACTCTAAACCAGGGCTGGGCAACAGCAGCCCTCCAGATGTTGATGAACTACACATCCCAGCATGCCTTGCATCAGTTTCAGCATGACCACATAGCAAAACTAATGCAAAGCATCCTGGGATGTGTAGTTCATCAACATCTGGACGGCCGCTGTTGCCCAGCCCTGCTTTAAACCCTGATCCCGATGTTCCATATTCACTTCATGTGGAATTATGCTGTCCATGTCACAATGTGAACAATAACTATATTGTTGGTGATATATTGTTCATATTGTCCTGTGTGTATGCTCAATATCATTATGCACGCTCAATGTTGGCTATTTTATATTGTTAGCAATGCATGCTAGCAGCTATTCTTAACGATATTCTTAATACTAGATTGTTTTCCTGGGGAGCACGGTCGATATGTTTAGAGACATAACTGTTTTCTTTTACTGTCCCCTCTCCAGGAGAAGCCTGGAGAGGATACAGCCTTTAAGTATTTGGGGATGGGGGGCCGACTGACAAATCACTAGGCCCCGGTCTCAGCAAAACGATTGGATTTCCGTATCTGATCTGCAGAAAGGGGGCAGGGCTTAATGAGACAATGACACAAGTGCACTGTTAAGATCCTCCTTATCCATACTGGTACAGTACATTTCTCCACTTGTTGTGTATCTACTCCTCCAGGAGTGTGGGAGACTACCCAGAAAATCTGAAGTCTCCCGCAACTTCAGGGAGGGTCGGCAAGTATGCTTAGAGCGCTAACAAAGATTTTTCCAACATCAACAAATTAATTCTTACCATCATTTTATAGAATGTACTTAATAAATGATTTCTAGAATCTAGTTGCTATTGGCGTGCTAAAGGGATGTGTATAAAGATAGATTTCCTCTTCTGTGAAGAAAGACATATACTTACATTTAGGGGGTTATTCGGTACTTGTGTACAATCACGGCTCCCACGATGTCCATCGCATAGTAAAAAATTGCATCGCATCGCATGCAATACGATCGCATGCGATTTTTAACAGAAATGCATCCAAATGCATTGAAATTAGTATCAAACATGTTTAATGGCCCCCAAATGTCATTTTTGAGGCTGTACCACCCCCAATATCAACGCAAACCCGAAGCGTGGCTAGTGGCGGCGGTACGCGTCCTACGACCTTTTCATACCCCCACTATCCACGTCGGCGTGGAGTTGAGAATAGAAAGTGTGGCGAGCCACCGAGCCCGAAACATGGCGAGGGGACACGGATACCTTCACAGCTATATGCGTCCCCTCGCGGGCTTCACAGGTGTCCGCGTCCCCTCGCGGGGCGCGCGGCGCTCGCCGCGCTTCGGGCTCGGTGGCTTGCTGCGCTCGCCACACTTTCTATTCTCAACTCCATGCCGACGTGGATAGTGGGGGTATGAAAAGGTCGTAGGACGCGTACCGCCGCCCCTCGCAGGCTCGCTGCGCTCGCCACGCTTCGGGTTCGTGTTGATAGTGGGGTGATACAGCCTGAAAAATTACATTTGGGGGCCATTGAACATGTTTGATACTAATTTCAATGCATTTGGATGCATTTCTGTTAAAAATCGCATGCAATCGCATGCATTTTTTAAAATGCTTGAAAACTGCAAAAATCGCATACCATCGCATGCCACTACATTTGACATGCGATGGCATGCGATGGGAGCCGTGAAAGTACACAAGTACCGGTTATTCTGATTCACTCAGAAAGGTACAATCACTCTCTAATGGACAAAACCATGTGCACTGCAGGTGGGGCAGATGTAACATGTGCAGAGCGAGTTAGATTTGGGTGGGGGGTGTACTTCAAACTGCTATCTATATCGCAGTGTAAAAATAAAGCAGCCATTATTTACCCTGCACAGAAACAATAAAACACCCAAATCTAACTCTCTCTGCACATGTTACATCAGCCCCACCTGCAGTGCATATGGTTTTGTCCATTAGAGAGTGATTGTGCCTTTCCGAGTGAATCAGAATAACCCCCATTAGGGTCAAACTTTAATCACTTGGGTAAAGCAGGATTAGATATTATATTTAATTTAATTTATAACAGGAAATGATAAGGAATAGAAATCAATGAATGTCCAAATAGTCAGCTGATAAAACTAATAACACACCAAACAGGATTTCCGGTTTCCATGAGAATTGTTTTACTTAATCTGTTTTCCCAACAAACCTTTTTGGTTTAGAAAAGTTTGGATTAGGAACTATTTGAAGACAAAGTAATTCTGAGCGCACTGCGGGAAACGGCTTCTTCCTCCTGAGTAAATGTTCTTATTTCAGTTTGTTTTGCATGCAGAATATCCCGAGTCTATCAGCTGGGGAATCATTCCTATATTCCTCCTTCTCACTGCAGTAACTGACTGAGGAGGATCTTCGGCATATAAATCTACTGCAAGCCTTCTCAGCCATCCAGGAATTTACCCTGACCGTAACCGATGCAGAAATGTAACATGTATGTTTCAATAATCAGCATATTGTATATTTCACATGGAGAGGCTATCATGAAACATAATATGACAAGGAATCACATACGCTGGATCAGATAAAGGGCCTTATTTTGGTTCACTCTTTCTGACAAAATCCTTCTTAGATGGACAAAACCATGTGCACTGCAGGGGGGCACATGTTACTTGTGCAGAGAGAGAGAGATTTGGGTGGGGTTTTACTTCAAAGTGAGATCTATATTGCAGTGTAAAAATAAAGCAGTCTGTATTTACCCTGAACAGAAACAAAATAACTCACCCAAATCTAATTCTCTCTGCACATTTTACATCTGCCCCCCTGCAGTGCACATGGTTTTGTCCATCTAAGAAGGATTTTGTCAGAAAGAGTGAACCAAAATAAGGCCCAAAGTCTTGCTCTTTATTTTGTAGCAGGTAAACAGCATAGGCATAGGCAATAATAGATACAGTATTGCAGCATACAGGTGTCACAGCATAGAACAAACTCCTCACAATGTTCCAGTGGTTTCCACTAGCTCACACCCCCACCGGCCTATCACCTGGGCAGCTAATCTACCATCAGGAGCCCTGACCCTCTGCCCTGGAAACACTTATATCAGGAGAGCACAGGTGCTGCTAATCAGCCCAACCCAGATCACATCAGTTTCCCTGCTGCTGGTGCTCAAAAACCTGGACCGGATCCTCCACATTATCTTTTTCCCTGACACAAATATACTTTAGTAACAATGGGATCTGGATTTCAGGTCAACAGTAATAAGTCAGTACCGTATGTCTTCTGCTATTGCTGCTCTCTCTGCGGCCGCCGAACAACATCCGGCCACTTCCGGTTCCATCGGGATAGACGGAGCATCAGCATAGTGGCTGCCACACATCAGTGCGGTTCAGCCGGTCTCTGCGCTTGGAAGCCCTCTAACCAACATCATCCCAAAGGAAGCCTGGTACATCCAGAGAAAGCAACACCAACGATAGTAGGGTAAGCTAGGGTCAGACGCACCGAAACGATCTCCACTCCATAACAAAAACCAACCTTTTCAAAAAAGGGTGTAAACATTCACAACTAACCTTTTTAATAACTACAGGTACCATTCAAATTTTTTACTTTACCAAATTCTTAAAAAAAAAAAAAAAAAAAAAATATCCACACTGTCATTATTCAAATTTATTTCCATCTTCAATTCACTTATTATTAGCGCTCCTTTAAAACAACCTATTCCTTCTAAAACCTATTGGAGCTGCTCTACATATTCATAAGCGCGGCAACCACGCAAAATTCCCAAAAGGTCAACTTGGTCAAAAGGTCATCATGCTAATTGTTAGTACGTCGAAAGTTTTTCTAATTTTTCTTTTTTTTTTTACCTTCCATGTGGTTTATGATTGAGAATGTCAAAGTGCAGCAAGGCAAGCGAAGCGGTACTCTAATGGGGGTCCATGTGCTACAATATTTACACCTCAAAAACCGAAAAAAAAAACAAAAAACATGCCAACCTTTTCATTTGTCGACCTTTTTTCCTTGTCAACTTTGTTGCATGTCAACCTTTTGGGGTTGACCTAATGAACCAAGTCCGGTAACAGCATAAACGCACAGGCAGATGTTCAGACTGGCACCACCCACATACTATACCTCCCTTTCATTGGGTCGGTCCCACAAAACTTAAATAGGGTCGGTGCTGTTTTTCCATGACATGATGAGCATTGTCTGATTCCAAGGCTTGATACATTTGCTCTATTTTCCCTATGTTCCTGCTCTGAAAACCAGATCCCCATTCGGTGACCATCAAATTATTTATCTTCCCTTCGGCCGCATGCAAGGGGATGTGTGAGTGGATGCGGGCAGCGCTGGTCATGGTGGGAGAGAGGCCAGGTGGCGTTTAGCTGCGTTTAGCGGCTCACTAAGGTATACTGTATAAGGTATATAATGCTGGATCCATTCTGATATTCTTTCGACGGAATAGACCCGGCATCCATTTTTCAATGCAGCGGCCATATCCTGATGTCAGAATTGGCCGCTGATTGATGCTCACCCGCAGCATCAGGAGGCGGCATAATTGCCTGGGAGGCGGCATAATTGCCTGGGAGGCGGCGGGAGGCAGCGGGAGCCCTGGACGGGGCAGGGTGATCTGCTCTCATCCGGAGCAGTGGGTGAGTACAGGAGGCGGCGGGAGGGTACAGGTACAGGGTATGGGAGGTGGCGGACAGGAGGATGGCACCATGTAAGCTGCTGCTGCTCACCCAGCGCCATTGTCCCTGCCTCAATCCGACATCTTTTCACGCCTGATTGAGATTGCCGGAAACATGGCCAAAACAGAAATGTTTTGGCTGTGCTACCGTCAAAAGCAGGTGAATTAGCAGCTTTTCTGTCAATCCATCTGGTTTTTGGCAGTTGGGGACATTTCAACCTGCCGAAAAAAACCCAGCTAGCATTAAATAGATCGGAACCCCTTCCGATCTAATCATTCTGAAAACTGCCGTCTTTTCGGCAAGACGGCACTTTCGACATCAATTGAATATACCCAAAGCAGCAAAAAAAACCGCTGCTTAGCAAGCAATCCTGAATCAGGCCGATTGCTTGCTTAGCAAGCAATCCTGAATCAGGCCCAGGCTTATAGCGTGTATGCGCCTTTAGATCAAATCAATTTGGGAAAATGTACAGATGGAACAAACACATACATAACAATACCTCACAAACAATACTGTATTCCGATACATGAACAAAACAATTACTACAACAGAAACAGCTCCATACAACACAAGGAAGCGGTCGGATCTGCAGTGGAAATTAAGAACACAATTAGTGTAAATAAAAAAACCATCGGTACAAAATATTTGCATGTATACTGTGTCGTTAGCAGACGTAATTTCAGCCGGGACGAGTTAATGAGAATATATTGTTATAAATTGTTACTTGCAAACTGCAGTTTTGAGTCATTACATCCAGATTGCTGTTTTGTTTGTGTGGTTTTTTTTACTGTTTACTGAATTATAATTAGTAGGCTATTAATTCTTTACGTCCGCAATTTGTTAAATATATTTTCTGCTATAACACAAACAATCGCCTTGTACCGTAGCATGCATGCAAATGAGACGGAATAGTTTATAGTGCACAAGGAAGCTTGGCTAAGGTGCTGATTAATGAATGAGTTACTGTAGCAGAAACAAGATTTTTACAAAGGACCTTACTCTCGTCCGTTTGCAGGCCCGCATGCATTCGCACATGGGGCAAATGTTTCTTTACATTGCGCATTTGCATGGGCTTGGTGCATGTGTCAAGGCAAATCTTCCCCGTGCCGCCCGTTCCCCTCTGCAGCGATACTGCGGTGGGCACCCACACCCCCCGTGTCCAGGGGGAGGGGCAGCATTAGTTCACTGGCGGGATGAGGGGGTGAGAGGGAAGCTCGCAGACTCACCTGCTCCCTGCTTTCTGGTACCTCTCTATGGTACCTCTCCTCGGCGGCTCAGTTCCACCCCAGTGACTCTGTGCATACCACAAATAAAGTAACTGGTTAAGCTTTCAAAACGTGTGTCGTCTAACAACACCACAAGCACCGCTATATACTCTGCCAACAAAAACCCTGACCATGAAAAATACTGTACATACTTGACTGCTCTTCCAGTGGGCATGGCAAGAAATGTTATGACGCAAGTTATTATAAGTCATGTGATTGTGTCTCTATCCTTGCTACATAATGCTGGAAATTGCAGGGTGTTTAGCTGTAATGATGCAGTTTGGCATGCCCCCATCCTGCTCAGCGTTACTTCTTCTCCAACATCTCAAAGAAGTTCTTAAAGGGCCTGATTCAGAGATTAGTTACACAATGTGTCAATGTTGTACGCAGTGAGAAGTATGGGTTGGTCAGCATTAATCTTCTATCCAGTGTATCAATAAACAGTGTCTAAAAAAAGGCTGATTGCTAGTATGCAATAACTGCGGTCATCCGACTCATAGACTATTTGCTTTTTTAATATAAAAGAAAGTAATTATTGGTGTATCAAGCAGGCCCAAAAGTAGGGCGGCGCTGTCAATGCACTGGGCGGGATGCTCTGTGGGCAGAAACCACCATGTTTCCCAGTCACCGCATGGTGATTGCCTTACATCTCCTGCACATTAGCAGTGCTGCATCTTTCCCATGATTATGGCCCAGACTACCCACAAGATGAAATTGTATGATGGCGTGTGCTTAGGGGGTGAGGGGCAGTGGCGTAGCAATAGCCTCCACAAACTCTGCTGTGGCTTTGAGGAGCTGGGTGAGTTGTGGGCAATGGCTTCACCCCTGTCTACACCTGCAGATAGTTGTCTGCAGTCCCATTGTGCTCAAAATGGCCACCACCTCAAAGGAGACAATTTTAAAGGATGCTAGAGGACGCATTGGCCATTTTAAGAGGGACATTTCTAATAGAAATAGGAGCAACAGACCTGGCGGCGGTGGCCAGAAACCCATGACAATGAGCAAAACCCCTGGCAACAAGCAGGACATGTGGTAGACTTGTAGCGGCAGCCCAGTGGGCGAAGATGCTGAATGCCCTCACAAAGCGCAGGGACCATAGAGCGGTGCCTGATCATTTTTTGACAGGTGGCACTGGAAACAGTAGTTACGCCACTGGTGAGGGGAATTTTGAAGTTTTTGTCAATATACTGTATGTCTATGCTGTTGAGAAATGGCGATAACAGTGAATCGCATCAAATGGAATTCTCCGATAAATCTTAAGAGAAGTGGCACAAATCTTAGCCCTCCGCAAATTAATATAAAGCATTATGGGCCGATTCAGACCTGTTCACGCAGGTCCAAATTTGACCACGTCTCCGATGCACAGGTCAACGTGCATGTGAAGGCCCCTGCTGCGAGCACCTTTGATTAAGTTTCTCTTTGCAGAGGTGCTCGCAGACTGAGTGACAGGCAGGTGGCTGTTGCTAGGGTCCGCCCAGGGTTTCATGGGAGTGTCCACAAAAACGCTGGGCTCACCCATAGAAATGCTGGGCAGACCCCAATGAATGCAGGTGTGCAACTGCCTGTTCGGGGCGGGTGGATGATGTCATATGATGTAAGCGGGTGGCTGGTGGAGGTTAGATCATCCCGCCCTATGATTCTAAATCTGATTTATGCAGCGATGTGGCAGCCTATACAGTAAACACCACAGAATATTAGATTGGGCTTATACTTAAAATGTGTTATTCAACTGGGATGGTATATGATACTGACAGTCGGGATCCCAACAGTCATTAGCCCGACGTCCAGATCCCGACTGGCTGGACTCAGACAGCAGGGCGAGTGCAACAAAGCCCCTTGCGGGCACAGTGGCTCACTACACTCGCCACCTATTCTATTCTCCCTCTATTGGGGTTGTGGACCCCCATGAGGGAGAATAACCGGTGGCCGTCGGGACCCTGAGTGTCGGGGTTTTGACTGTCGGGATGCCGACGTTGGGGTAATGACTGTCAAGATCCCGACTGTCGGGAAACTGTCTGGCACCCATTTAACATATTTTCAAATCTCAACAATTGATTACATTTTGCAACCATAATTAAACTGTACTTTTGTAACATGATCAAAGCATTATTATAATATAATAAGAATATAATATCCCTTAATAGAATATGTATTTTTCAAAACAGTCTCGATCCGTTCAACTGTGTTTAAAATACTCAATGTTTCTTATAATGCCTGACTAATTCTCCAAACCTAATCATGGGACATAGCTTTAAACTAATCAATTAATATATCATACATTCAGTGGTATATTGTACACAACTAACTGCTAATGAAAGGCAGAACTTCATTTCCATTTAATCTGCATTAATTTTGGATTCATTTTATATAACATAAAGATGTTCCACAGTATTAATTTTATAACTACCCAGTTTTTTTTAAGCATAACAGAAACGATATCTTAAAGTAATATTTGGCGTTGCGTTAAATTGAATTAGTAATGGTCCATCGGATAAGATATAGTAGGGTTGGTTTACATGCAAATTGATCTATCTTTCCCTAATTTGCATGGGCAATCTAAATTGACGGGATGTTTTTATCAATTTAGTTGGATTAAGTTAAATTGGGTTAAGTTAAAGTGCAATTGCGCTCATCGATATTATGCAGATCAGTTAATACTTTCACAGATGATTTAAATAATCCAATACGCTACGCTCCGTTGGTTAGCACAGCAGTCAGACGTCAAGTTGAATTTGTTCTGCAGATTTGAACAAAATATTCCAAACAAAAACATTGCTAAGAGCTTGTTTGCCAGGCAACAGTATATGTTTTGCCTTCATAAGCAAAGTTACAGGCTAATAAAGAGAAATGACCATGGGTCAGTAAACAGTTATGTAATTTAATAGTGAGAACCTCGAATCAAGGCTTCTTTATTTTTTTAATCAAGGTTGCTTTATTTTATAGAGTTTCAAAATTCAGAAATCATTATCGGTTTCTAAAATTAGTTTTAACATCAATCTTAACAATTATAAAATAAATCGGGTGACTAGAGTAATTACCACAAAAGTAAATGGTGATCCAAAACCTTCAACCTACGACTGTTGTGCCAAGAGGTGGGTGGGGGTGGGACGCAGGTTTAAATTACCTGACTTTGGGTTTGCTAGAGAGGCCTGGCAGGGCCTGGGTCAGCTAAAACAGATACCGACGGCCATAATGCAATATAATCGGACCCAGCAATAGGGATTTGAGTCTTGATTGTATTGAGTGGCCACAAAACATTTGGTTTTGATGGAAATATCAGGTTGAGTTTTCTGGCTAAATGTGAAGACTGGGTTGATTCTTAATAGCATAATGAAGCAAGATGCATGCAAACTTCTTGGGATTGGTTTAGCCACAGAGAGCAAAACCAATCCCAAGAAGTTCTTCAGATACATCAATAGTAAACAAATAATCAAAGATAACATAGGCCCATTAACCAATATTAAAGGTAATAGCTTTACATAAGATAAGGGAAAAGCAGAATTGTTAAATGAGTTAAATGAGTTTTTTTTTCATCAGTGTTCAATAGGGAAGAGCAGACATTGGAGCATACAGGTACCACAAATGGGACGAGCAACTCAGACCTTAAAATCAATTTCACGACAGATGAGATAACATTACGGCTCAGTAAAATCAAAACCAACAAATCCCCAGGCCCTGACGGGATTCATCCTAGGGTATTAATGGAATTAAGGGAGGAATAAGCAACACCACTGTATTACGTTTTTTGAGAACTCATTATCATCTGGTAAGGTACCAAAAGACTGGAGAATAGCTGAGGTAGTACCAATATCCAAAAAAGGAAAACTGTATGACCCAGCTAACTACAGACCGGTGAGCTTAACATTAATAGTGGGTAAATTATTTGAGGGATTTTTAAGGGATGGTATCCAGGAATATTTAGAGCTTCACAAGTTAATTAGTATTAATCAACATGGGTTTGTGAAGAATCATTCATGCCAAACAAATTTCCAAGGCTTTTATGAGGATGTCAGTAACAACATTGATAATGGAAACGCTGTAGACGTGGTCTTCCTAGATTTTGCTAAGGCTTTTGACACAGTTCCGCATAAGAGACTGATAAATAAAATGGAAAATCTGGGACTAGGGGAAAGCATTTGTAGATGGTTAAGGAACTGGCTGAGTAATAGAGAACAGAGGGTGGTCGTAAACGGCGCAGTATCAAATATGATACCAGTATTAAGTGGCGTACCACAGGGGTCGGTGCTAGGGCCCCTTTTATTTAATATATCTATTAATGATATTGGGGTGGGTATACTCAGCAATGTTTCCATCTTTGCTGATGACACAAACCTAAACAGAGTATCTAGATCAAACGTGGGCAAAAAAATGGAAAATTAGGTTTTATGTGGATGAATGCAAGATTATGCATCTAGGGAAACATAACCAATGTGCTAAGTATAACCTAAGCGGGGAGGCATTGGGTAATTCAGTACTTAAAAAAAGACCTACTGTAGGAGTCCACAAGCTGGGGTGCAGTGTTCAATGTCATATAGCAACACATAAGGCAAACAGGATACTATCATGCATAAAAAGAGGCATGGAGACTAGGAACGCAAATGTAATTATGCCACCGTACAAAGCCTTGGTTAGACCACATCTGGAATACGGAGTACAGTTCTGGGCTCCGCACTATATAATGGACATCATAGAACTGGAAAAAGTCCAAAGAAGAGCAACAAAACTAATAAAGGGATTGGAGAATTTAAGCTACGAAGACAGATTAAACCATTTAGGATTGTTTACGCTAGAAAAGAGACGTTTAAGAGGGGACATGCTCAACATGTACAAATATATCAGGGGCCAATATAAGGAACCGTCAGATGCACTCTTTACTGTAAGGAAGGACTCAAATACACAGGGTCACGAGTTTAGATTAGAGGAAAGAAGATTTTGTTCCATTAGACGAAAACAGTTTTGTAGTCAGGGCAGCCAAACTGTGGAACTCTCTTCCTGGTGAGGTGGCGTCAGCTGACACAATAAATACCTTTAAAATCAGGTTGACAAACATCTATTGGTTAAAAACATACAGGGGTACAAGCAATAATCATAACCTATCCTTAAATCTCATCAGTATACATTACGTATAGCAAGCTAAAACACCAAGGTTGAACTAGATGGACGTGAGTCTTTATTCAGCCTAAAATACTATGTAACTATGTAACTATCATGGAGGGTCCCTAAGTCTTAAATTGCGTGGGAACTTCCAGACTCACCAGGACATAAATTATGGATGGCTTCTCTGAGAGGCTTGGTCAAGAGAGGACCTCGCCTCCTGCCAATTCTGAGTAATGTTTTGGAGGAATGAATCAGAATATGGAACAGAAGCTGAAGGTGGTGGAGGTATCCTAGGTGCAGTCCATGCACAGGGTGGAACGGAGAAGAAGCCAAAAATTCATGATGATTATTATTCTGCACAAATTCAACAAAAAGGAAGAAGCTGTGACCAGTTGTCTTGTGTAACCATCAAAGTTCTTCAAAACCTAACTACAGTAGCTTATTCGGTCTGGCTGTTGGACTGTGGGTGAAATGCAGATGTCCAAGTTTTTTGAGCCCTACAACCTTCTCTCTACACTCAAATTTAATACGAGACAACTGGAGGTTTTCTCAGCCAGGCTGTATTATATTGCTAAGTTTTACAGGACTCTTTTTACTTAAAAAGTGTAGCGACAGACTCTAATATTGTTACAGTGTTTACTTTGATATCAGGCTGGCCAATAGGCCAGTACGATTTCAAGATGTCAGGATCCCAACAGCGGTATCCCAGCCACCTTAATACCTGCAGCAGGGGATAGCAATGATGCGCCTAACATACTTACTGCGTTTTCCAAGCGTTGGCTTCTCTCGCCACAAGGTTCTATTACCCCTCATACACACTAGGCGATATTTCAAATGATATCACTCGTTTTGGCCCTGCCTGAGTGATATCATTTGTAATAAATCAAATTCCTAGTATGGGCCAATAAAGTTGATTCTGATAATGCAGTGATAATGCTTAATACCGTTAACGATGCGTGTTCCCGCAATGTGCACCCCCCCTTCCCTCGTCTGTACATGCAACTCAATATTGACTATATAGTCAATGACTGTATGTTCAACGGGAGATCCGTTGATGTCACTGAGCAATATTGTTCAGTGGCCCTATGTGGCTGTGTGGTAACACCCACATCGAATGATCTGGTGAGTGCACATATCTCTCAGGTCACTTAGATATGCGTGCACATTTGCCAGGAAGTGGACGGGCAGCTGACATCCGGTGATGGGAATGTCCATGAAACGCTGGGCGTACCCATGAGTGCAACTATCCGCCACCGCCCCCGTCCGCGCTCTTGGGTGCTTGCACATGCATAAAACAGAATAATTAAGAACTACCGTAAATAGTCTCTTAATAGGGAATCTATACATCCACATACATCTTGGTTTTATACATCTTGCTTTTATTGTGCCATGTATGGCACAATTTGGCGCGCCTTGGACTCTTTGTGATTTTTAAAAAAATTTGCCTCTCTAATCTACAACTTTATACAAATTCTACTGCTGCAAAAAATGTCAGAATCCATCTTCTTGCTACATTTCTAAAAACAGCTTAAGCCGTGTGTTACATGTTCTGCCAAATTGAGACAAAAAGCCAAGATGTATGTGGGCACATCTGTATCTCTGTACCCAAGACTTTGAGCTTGATGTAACACCTTGTGATCTTGGTACTGTATGTACAGTACAGTATATTGAATGAAACAATTAAACTATCATATTGCAGCAGAGTACACTGTACATTGTATTAGTCATTCACCAGAACAAGGACAAGCAACTTAAACTGAACATTAGGTTTATAGCTAAGGAAATCTGAGAACAGGGCTTCATCCTCCGGGGTTTGTATTGACAGCTGAGCTCAGACCAATTTATATGATTCGGTCTAAAAAACCCCAGAGGTCACGCACAGAAGATGAGCACTGACCTGTCAAGGTTAAGTAGCTGGAGAATTGTGCCGGGCTGTAGTCTTGTTTAGATCACGTTTGCAATCCTACTGACTACAGTACGCAGCAATCACGGAGACTGCAGAATCATTATAAATGTCTACTTCTAACTGCGTTGACATTTCTGCTGAATAGCATCAAGTATTTAATGAAAAAGTATACGCAGTAAGTACAGATGGAACGCCTCTTATTCATCGCTGGGAATCGCCAGAATGCCCCGCTGACGATCGCTGGTGGAGAGGAGCTCCATCTGAATGGGACACGGGAGCATCTCACGCACATGCGCGTCCCATTTACTTGGCAGGGGGAGAGGAAACCCTGCCCATTTCCGCTTCAGAGAGACAGGCAGGGTTAGGGAGGCGGCGGAGAGCTTGTGCACAATTCTATCGCCAGCCACCGGTTGAATGAGCGGCGATACATCTCTAATGTCATTTTATCAATAATGGCCAATATCTTTCTGATACTGCTTTCACACTGCACAAAGTACCCGGGTCCGACCTGGGTTGTTGCCGAGTCGACCAAGGGTCTCTGTGCCATGTTAAAGCTCCATTTGGAAAAACCAGGGTCCAGCTACCCGGCATTCCGAACCGGGTTAAAGGAAGGGTTTTACCCGGGTCGGACACGAGTTGCTGGGCAGTGTAAAAGGGTAACCCGGTTAGAGGGGCCCGTGTCCTTTTTACAGTATATAAGGGAGGCAACGTCAATTTCAAGTGCTGCCTCCTCCCCCAACCCACCCCAGTGATGTGCCGCTGCTCCGCCCCACCACCCTGTAATATCATAGAGCAGTGGTTCCCAACCTGTGGTATGCGTACCCCTGGGGGTACGCGTCCACCCGTTCGGGGGTACACGGCGGCCCGGCCTGTAATGGCAGCCGCGGCAGTCAGACAGGTTGCTGGAGGTTGAGGTATGCGGCGCCGGCTTCTGAGACTGAGGGGAGGAGAGTGCATTGCGCATCTCTCCTACCCCTCAGTGTGCTTCCCTGTGACTGGCCGCCTGTCTGCCAATCGGAGCTTGCGGGCCGGCAGCCAATCAGGAGCCGGCCCGTGAACTTTGATTGGCGGTCAGCCCAGTCACAGTGAAGGGAAGGAGAGATACGCAGTGTGCTGTACTCTCCTTTCCTGAGAGAAGCAGCGGCGGCAGCTACAGTGACTGCAGGGGGACACTGGACTGTCCTCTCCCCGACAGCAGCATCAATGGTGAGTGTGCTGCTGCTGGGAAATACTATGGGGGAATTGCTGGCACTGTGTGGGCATACCATATTGCTGGCACTGTGGGGGCATATTTATTGCTGGCGCTGTGGGGGCATTGCTGGCACTGTGGGGCATACTTGTTACTGGCACTGTGGGGCATTGCTGGCACTGTGGGGCATACATGTTACTGGCACTGTGAGGCATTGCTGGCACTGTGGGGCATACTTATTGCTGGCACTGTGGGGCATTGCTGGCACTGTGGGGCATACTTGTTGCTGGCACTGTGGGGCATTGCTGGTACTGTGGGGCATACTTGTTGCTGGCACTATGGGGGCATACTTGTTGCTGGCACTGTAGGGGCATACCCAGTTCCATGGGGTCATACCTGGCACCGTGGTGGCATCCCTGTTTCTGGCACTGTGGGGGCATACCTGGCACCATTGGAGCATATGTGTATCTGGCACTTTTGGGGGCATATGTGTATCTGGCACGATTGGAAGGCTAACGTGATCCGTTGGAATTTCTGTTGCTTCAGTAATAGAGATTTGACAGTGTTCTGTTATTTTATATGCTGTCCGCAGAATGGGCTGAGCTTATATTGTGGTCAAGTGGTTGCACTTTTTTTTCTTCTCGTCATTGCCAGTATGACTTGCCCCTGTTAAGCCACACCCTTTAAATGAGGCCACACCTCTTTAGGCCACGCCCCCCTAAACATTTCACGAGGGGGTACTCATAAATGAAAAGCCTAATCAAGGGGTACGGGAGACAAAAAAGGTTGGGAACCACTGTCATAGAGCATGGAGTGTTGCACATAATATACATGTTAATTTTTTAAGGTGGAAGGGTTTTGCCCCACCCCTAGTATTTGCCCACACACTTACACAGTAGACTCTTTAAAGCAATGAAAGACTAAAACATTTTTTTTTTTTTAGAGAAAACGTAATTCTTTAATGAAAACAATTTCTATGAATGAAGGTGGAGCGAAGGTCAAAAACTTTGATCCCTTAAAATAAAGGTCATGTATGGTATATGTCATTGTTGAACATTTTTCCCCCAAAATTTGACTTATTCAAAACATTATGCATAAACAGCTTCTACATAAAATCTACATTAAAAAAATGTTATGCTACAGTGTTTACCTGCCAAACACTGCAGCATACTGTAGTTTGGCATGTCTTACAGTTTCACAAAAAATATAGGCATGCTACATATCATTTTAACAAACACAAGCTGCTTGTGTGTCCTGTTGCATTCCCTTGTGAATACAGATGGAGCCGCTCTCTTCCAGTGGGGGTCTGGCAGTCAGATCGCCAGCCCCTGCCAGCCTCCGGAAGGGGACGTGCACATGAGATGCTCATGTGTCCCCTTCTAATGGAGCTCCACGCCAGTCCCCCCACCTCCCCGCACCCCTATAACCCTGGCAATCTCCCTGAAGCAGAGATGGTCAGGGTTCACGTCCCCCACTGCCTAGAAATGCACGTGTGTGAGAGAAGCTCGCGCGCCCCATTTAGGTGGTGCGCCATCGCGCAAGAGGGGGCATTCTGGCGAGCCCTGGCGCTGGCTGATAGGCGCTCCGTCAGTAACTACATTAACAGTACATAAACTACTTTGAGAGAGCAAAGTATCAATTTGATTTTTAATTAGACATTTAAAAAAGTGTTAATTTGCTGCAAATGAGCTGTATTTGTGTACTGATAATACATTTTTCATATTTTTTCATATTTTTCATATCCAAAACAACCAGCCATATTTAGGTCTAACTTTATAGAACTGTTTTCTGTGAGACTTTCTAACTCAGACACTTATTACATCGGCCGAGTTGTAGGTTTTACATGGGGAAAACATCTGAATCCAACTTTTACCGGACCTTCTTGTTTTCGGTAATACATCCGACTTTTCATGAATCCATAGACTATTACATTGGCAGATTTTGCTAAATGAGTACATTGGCCCTACTTACATCCTGGCCGGTATGCCTTTTGATACGGTGAGGGAGCCTAGCATACAATATATTACAGTTTTAAATACAAATATAAAATACAAAAAAACTTCATGCTCAGTAGATTCCATGCCACCACCTTAATAAAATACAGAAAACACTGTGTGAGTCGCAATAGGAAGTTGTCATTTGTTAAAAAACAGAAATACTTTTTTTTTTCTAAAACTTGTGTGTGTTCAGGGCTTTGTAGAGGAACTGTGTTACAATAATGATCAGTAGGTGCTGTACCACTGCGATAGTAATATAAAAATAATGTGATTCGATATGGATCATGATCAATTGAAAGAGCAGAAGCAGCAACCAAGTACTAGTGAAGTGGCTGCTGCTATTCATGATGATACTAGTAATTCAAGCTTTTGCAGAAGGGCATAATGGGTTTAAGAAATGGCACCTTTATTCAAAGCTATATTTCACAAGAAAAACATCACCTCTAATACAGGGAAAGTTTACTGAAAAACATAAAGACTCCATCTTTGCACGGGCTGGCGATTCTATCACCAGCCCCCGCCAGCGGCTGGCTCTCACTAGGGGTGCGTGCGCTCGAGGCACTCTTGCGCGCCCCGTGGCTACGGAGCTGGCTCTGACGCCCTCCGTCTCCCTGAAGAGGTGATGGGCAGGATGCCGCCGCGGCGCCTGTCAGATGGAGCACCTTTGCGCCGGAGATGGCCAGCGCAGGCATGCTGGCGATCCCCGGCCAAGGATCAGAGGCACTCCATCAGTAAATTGAATACACATACACACACACACACACACCATACCACATAGCCGTAACATTAAAACCACATGCCTAAAATTGCAATTCAACTAATAAGCAAAAATTAAGCATAATACAGGGAAATAGCAATATACATTATAAACAGATTTTATATATTTTAGTGTGTTTTTTCTTAATGAGTAATAAAATAGTCATAAATCAACTTACAGAGAAAAAAAAGACCATTAGTCCAATACCACAAATCACAGCACAAAGACAAAAGCTTCATCTCTCTTATATCCCCTGGAACTCTGCACTTGAAGATTCATTGACACAACCCCACCGTGAAAAGAAGATATTTCATTGTACGGCTGAATACGGCTATAGATGAATGGATAACTAATGTGATTACAAATACTGCGGGTTATTCGCCATGAGCAGAACTCTCGGGAATTGGGAAGGCTCTAAGGTCATTGATGGAAAGGGATATATTCAAATCTACCAAAAGGACTTGAAAGGAATGGTGAGCACAGACATCAATACCGTCCAGTCCCATTACTTACTGCGCTCACATAAAGCCAGGCTCTGGTTAAAAGACATTAGCTACAGTGATTATTTTAAATATTTAAAGGAAGCTTTTAAAAGCTTTGTGAGTTGCTGATAAATGGAGAAACAGACAGACTAGATGAATGCGCTGGGCCTTATCAGGCCATCAATCTCTCTGTGTGTATGTAAAATGACATCTCTACTGTCCTAATGTACAACAACTAATGCCATTAGTGGCTAAGACTATGTTTTCACTACTTTAAAATTAAATAATATGAAATAATATATGCGTGATTTACAAATGCAATTAGAAAAATTTGAATAAAACTGCTGCCGATAAGAAACAACTTTAACTTACTTTAATTTATACAGTGCTGCATGTGACAGTTCAGTCTTCCTGTATCAGTCATGCTTACTGCCCTTGCTTCCATTTCTGCCCTCACTAAAACATTCCTCATCTCCTGATCATCTCCTGATATACTCTGTGCTGCTGGTCACCCTGCTCCTCCCACTATATAACTCTCAGTCTGTGGCTTCCTGCTGCCTCCATTCCCCTCCTCACATCATGTCACTGCCCCTATCACATGCAGCCCTGTCCTCACCGACACAACTCTCATCTCCTGATATACTCTGTGCTGCTGGGAACCCTGCTCCTCCCACTATATAACTCTCATTCTGTGGCTTCCTGCTACCTCCACTCCCCTCTTCACATCATGTCACTGCCCCTGTCACATGCAGCCCTGTCCTCACAATACATCTTTCATCTCCTGATATACTCTGTGCCGCTGGGGACCCTGCACCTCCCACTATATAACTCCCAGTCTGTAGCTTCCTGCTGCCTCCATTCCCCTCCTCACATCATGTCACTGGCCCTGTCACATGCAGCCCTGTCCTCACTTACACATCACTCATCTCCTAATATACTCTGTGCTGCTGGGGACCCTGCTCCTCCCACTATATAACTCTCAGTCTGTGGCTTCCTGCTGCCTCAATTTCCCTCCTCACATCATGTCACTGCCCCTGTCACATGCAGCCATATCCTCACTGACACATCACTCATCTCCTGATATACTCTGTGCTGCTGGGAACCCTGCTCCTCCCACTATATAACTCTCAGTCTGTGGCCTCCTGCTCATACTTGCCTACTTTAAGTCTTTCATCTACGGAAGAAGCCAAGAGGGGAGAAACTCTGCAACTTTTCTGGGGGGAGCAGCACACTATTTTATTCTCCCGCCATGCCCTAGTGGATGGTAGGGCATGAAATACCGCCTGTCGGCACATGTCAGCTCGAAAAATAGTGAAAAACCCCATGTCGACTGTCGAACTAGCCCATGTCGACCTAATGCTTGTGTCCTAATGTCATGTCGACCTAGACCCATGTCAACCTAGACCCGGATGCCGACACCGACCCAGACCAAGACCAGGACACTGGATCAAGACCGAGGGCTACCTACGGGCTCACGATAGGTAAGTATCAGTATGTATGGGCTATGGATGTATTAAAGTTTTATTTTTCTGATGTGTCAGTGTGTTTTTATTTAACTATTGGTTTTGCTGTGGAACTAAAAGTCACAGCAAGCCCATTAATGAGCCACATGCTGGGACTTGTGGTTCTCCAAGTCCCAATATGCGTTCCAGGCTTGCTGGGACTCATAGTTCCACAGTAAAACCCAATGGTTGATTCTATTCTTTTACACGTAATCAGCCCGGTGACCACTGCCCAGGGTCACCAGGGACAGCGCCAGGCTTCAGCCTGGGCAGGTAAATTCTGGAGGGGGGGGGGGGGGGGGCTTTATTGGGGGCGTCCTCCCTCCCCCAGGATCCCTGGCCAGGCTGACTGGTCCGGTAGGGATTAATGCTTTGGCCGGGGGGAATTGTATAAAAAGTCTCCCCCCGACTGCGGCATTACCCAGCTGGCTGTTGGGCCTGGCGCTGGTTCTTAAAATATGGGGGACCCCTATTTAGTTTGTCCCCCGTATTTTGGAAACCAGCCCCAGACCTGGAGCCTGGGGCTAGTTAAAAAAAATCAGGGAACCCCTATTTGCCGTGTTTCCTAATTTTTTATTACCGGCCCCGGCTCTTTCAACCTATTTATTTATTTATCTATTTTTTTTACACTGAAGCCTGCACGGATCTGACTGATCCGTGCAGGCTAAAGCCAAATACGACAGGAAAATGAAGTGTATTTTCCTGCCGTATTTGCCCGGCCATTCGCGGCTGTTTTACGACAATAAGCGGCTTCATTTTCAATATGGCTGCTTAGTAAATCAGGAATCACCATTCTTTTGAATGGTGATTCCTGTCTTATTCTATTGATGGTGTATTCATTCATATTTGTAAATACAAATACGAATGTCCCATCAATACGAATATGAAAATTTGTATTTTTGGCATAGTAAATTCCAAAAATACGAAAACGCCCAAAAATTTTGTATTTTCCTACGAAAATACGAATTATTTCTATGAAGTCCTCTTAGTAAATTTCACCCTAAGTGTTTGACCTTGTGCTGTATTTATGGTCATAGCAAAGCAAACAGTTATTGGGAACTGGACTCGTTTAACATTAAACTGGAAACCATCGGGATTCTTGGTATTAAACCAGTTTCTCCAGATCTACAGCCAGTAAGAATATTACCCTCAATGAGAGAGTTTCTTAAGTGTTTAACAATTTGAGTGCCAAAGGAAATTGTCAAAATAGGTGTGAAAATTGGCAAGCAAACATTTTTATTCATCATAATGACCGGTAATGTTACCGTATATAGGAAATATCATCCAGGCAGCAGACAGGAACAGCCGGACAGCAACAGAGGATGCAGAGCAGTGAGAGAGCACCTCTCCTACCCGGCGCGCCTGCATCCTCTGCTAAGCAGGTAATGCAGCCCTGCTCCAGCTCAAACAGCCCCTAGCATCTAACCTGCCTCCGGCTCCCGCAGCTGCTTGCCCAGCAGACCACTGCGCCCTCGTAGCACCAGCTTCCCCCAACCACTGCCACTAGTTTCGCCACTTTTCATTTAATTTTTTTTTATATGGCTGGTAATTAGTGGGATACACCTGCTAATTGCCAGCCAAATATGCCTGGAAAATACACTTCATTTTCCTGGCGTATTTGGCTTCAGCCTGCACGGATCCTCTTCAGCACCTCTCCTCCGAATGATTCTATTGGCCGCCTAGCAGCCAATCAGGAGCCGAATTTCTCTGCTTTTTTTCCCATTTCAAAACGTTTAAGGCTGCATTGGGAAAGCGCCAGAGTTGATTTACCGGTTAAAGATAAAGCAGTCCTACACGTTTCAGAGCCATTTTTATATGCAGTGATAATGGCTCTGAAACAGTATTTAGTAAAAACAACGGTATTTGTTTCCTAGCACGGCCACACCGATCTCCATCGGGCTGGTCGTGTCGGAAAAATCGCGTAGGTCGCATCGCATGCGATTTGGTCTCATGCGATGCGACCGACGCGACCGACCCGATTTTTTTATTGAATCAAATGTGAATAGGGTCCCTGGGACCTGATTTTACATTGGATTCAATGTTAAAAATTCCCTAGACCCCCAATTTAACAGCGTAAACCTCACCCCACGATTGACGACAACCCGAAGTGTGCTGAGCGCAGCGAGCCCGCGAGGGACGGCGGTGCGCGTCCTCCGACCTTTTCATTCCCCTACTATCCACGTCGGCATGGAGTTGAGAATATATAGTGTGGTGAGCGCAGCGAGCCACCGAGCCCGAAGAGCGGCGAGCGTAGCGAGCCCCACGAGGGGATGCGTATAACTTCACAGGTATACGCGTCCCCTCGCGGGGATCGCTGCGCTCGCCACGCTTCGGGCTCGGTGGCTCGCTGCACTCGCCACACTATATATTCTCAACTCCACACCGACGTGGATAGTAGGGGAATGAAAAGGTCGGAGGACACGCACCGCCGCCCCTCGAGGGCTCGCTGCGCTCGCCACGCTTCGGGTTCACGTGAATAGTGGGGGAACGACGGGGCCATATATAATGTGAAATGGATCATATTGGCCGACACGATGCTCCCGATTTTAATGTAAAAAAATATTTTAACATTGAAGCCTATGGCAAAATCGCGGGCATCGCGTCGGTCGCGTCGGGGCCAATGTTAATGGTCGCGACCGACGTGATGCCCTTAACTTAAAGGTACACGATGCCCGCGATTGTGGCCGTTCTAGGAAACAAGTACCAAAACAACAGATTACAGACCTGTGACAAGGCTGTCCCCTGCGTTCTGCCTTGAAACGTGTTCAGGGGATTAAACTGGTTGACTGATGTGAATGGTACTTAAACGGTATTTAAAACGGTAATCTACTGCAATGTGAAGGCACAGACCCGTTTTAAATACCGTTTAAAAATACCGGTTTTTGAAACGTTTTGGCAGTGTGAAAGCGGTACAAATGTATCATGTTGACATGCTTATCGTGTCAACATTGACCGTGTTGACATCTTGTCAGCACTGATACTACATGGACTACTGTAAATACAGTACACACAAATGTGTGTCTGCAGCAAATAAAAGCATTGGGATGTTGTTCATATTTTGCACAGCACATTTCAGGTCCCTGCCCGTCGGCACAGAAGAGCTAACGGAATATAACGGTTCTCCTCTGCTCATTTCTGCAGATTGAGCGTTGTCAGGGAGCATGAAAGCCAGCAGCTGACAGCTGAGATACTGCCTCATTCCGTTCCTTCGCTGACATGGATGACGCAGGCGCACACATCAGTGAATTTATGAGAAAATGACATAGGTGCGGTGTATAACCTCTGTGATGTGTACAGACACAAAGCACTGACTCCTGCAGAGACGATATGGGGTTATATTACAGGCTGCCCTGACAAGCATTGCATTGATATGAATGACAAAGCAATTCTATCACTGATACAGTTGGTTAGAGCTGTAATTGGGAATCTGTATATTAATTGGGGGCATAATTGGCCTGGAAATAAATATGACTTAGCCTTCAGGTCTTAATAGGCCTGATTCTGACCCATTTGCAGGGTTGCGAATTTGCAGCCCTGCCGATTTCCGAACAACTGTGCATGTGTACGCTTCGCGGTGCGCACGCTCAAGGGCACCCTGCAATGAAAGTCAGCAATGGCTTTTTATTGCTGGCCATAAGTAACATGATTGACAGCCAAACGGGGAGGGGGCACCTGCTGTATATGGGAGGAAACGCAGGTGGATCTCAGCCATTCACAGGGTGGTCCTTTGACGCCAGCTCCGGCGCCACGCGCAGGGGTGGGGGATCCATTTGATGGTGATCTGGGCTGTCAATAGAAGTTGTGGGTCCTGGGACTGACCAAATATACAGCTCCCCTAATACCTCCCCCCCCCCCAAAAAAAAAACACCTTGAACCCATCTCTGGTTATATTGATTAAAATAGCCAAGATGCAGTCCAGTAAAAGTAAAATGACTTTGTATGGCATTTGGGATGATGAGGATGAGGATGATAATGAGGATGATGAGGATAAATGCACTAATATACTGTACCTGTCCGCTGCTCAGGTTAATTTATTTATTTTTTAACCTAAAAAATACTTCTATAAATAAATCCATCATTTGCTGTATAGATTATTGTCGTGTTAGGTCACTGTAGAGATGTAAATATATCACCTGTTTTAAATGTAACATTGATATTTCCATAAAAGCTAAAAGCTTCCAATAGTATAGAAAACGATATGAAGTCTATATGCAGTTTAGGTACGGTTTGGAGAAATCCGGTATCTAACCAATCCCACATATTATAGCTTCAATCAGGGCCGCCAATGGGGGGGTGCTGTGGGTACAACTCTCCTGGGCCCCCGGCCTCTGGAAGTGCCTAGGCAGCTAATTTTGCCCACTGCAACACCCCCAAATGCCTCCGCTGCGCTAAGTGCGCTGAACAAAGCAGGTCCCAGAGTGCAGGATTATTCAACCCAGGATGTCGGGGGCCAATTAAAATGCTGCACTGGTTTTTGAGCCAATCAGAGCTCGCGTACCGGCAGCCAATCAGAGCGGCTGTCGGGACGTGATCTCTGATTGGCTCACTAGCCGGTGCTGAATTTTAATTGTCCGCCAGCATTCCGAGTTGAAGAAGCCTGTGCTCCGGGACCTCTGGACTGAAGCTCAGCGGAAGAGGAGATGGGGGAGCAGGAGACGCGTTACGGTAAGTCAAGTGAGGAGGGGGGGGGGGCAGACTGGAAATGAGTCCCGGGCACCAAAATTCCTGATGGCAGCCCTGGCTTCAATAATAGAGATTAATGTGAGCTTACCATATTTCATGTACATGTAGCTATGAACAGTTATTTGTATTTATGATATAAGGAGGTGGGTAGACCTAGTATGAACTAACCAATTATCTGGTTATCCAGTCATCATTCTCTAAGTTTTTCTTTTTATTTCAAATTGAATTTGTCTATGTTTCTTCATAACTTTCTATACCTAAGCAATTAACTCCTCTTGCAAATAAAGTTTTCTGTATTAGTCTATTTCAAAAAGGCTCTGGAACCTCTGGAACATATGGGGAAACTATTAGACCGCTTAGACTATTCTACAACACATTTCTGTTGCTAGAAGCCGTGGGAGACAAGCTAATTGCATGGTACTCTGTGTTGCTGAGACAGTGTAATTGTTATAGAGTGTGCAATAAAACTGTTATTGATTGCTAGAAGCTGGGGGTGACCAACTAACTCCATGGCAGTCTGTGTCAGTAATCCTGTGCAGTTGGGATATAATGTTTGGGTTGCTGTGGCCATTTGTAATTACTGTACCATCGGTGAGTTGCAGAAGAGAGATGTACAGTACAATAGCCTAGTCCTATGCTATGCCCCTAGTATTGAACGATAAATACACTAAATGCTTTGGCGATAGCCACATAGACAAAAGCCCCTGCATGTCATATAAAACGGTTCCAAAACGGGATTTTATATATCATAGATGGAAATAAACAAGTATGTGCAAATCACTTTGCATTTGTTTCATACTTGCCAACTTCATGGCAGCCATGTTGGTGTGGTTCTGGAATAGGAGACAGTCTTGGAGTGTGGAGACACGATCACATTATCACGGCCCCTCCCCTGCAAAACAATGCTCAAAATACTGGCATTTTAAACCAGGGGTTGGGTCTACTATGATGCAATTTAACACTAATTATGTCATTGTTCTTCCTACAGTACTTTCGCTTCATAAGAAGGCGGCTGCAGGAGCAAGTGGACGGCTGTGTGGTGGATGGGTCAACTGCGGTGGGTGTAAGCAGGATGTGGGAAAATTGCCCACTTTACTGGGTAGCCAAAAGAGTTTTGGGATCCTTGGGTTAGTATGGACGTATATTTATTTAAGAGTTTAGACTACTTCTCCCCTGTATAAATACTAGCGATGAGCGGTTTCCTCAAATCTGATCCTGCTCAAAATTTGCAGAGCCAAGGTTATCCAAGGTGCAGCTTGAATCTCCTCCTCTGCCTTGTAGTCTTATTGTACATTAAACAGTTTTGCAGTTTTGGCTTCAAAAGACCCATTGAAATCAATAGGTCTCTGCTGATTGGATGAGAGAACCATCTGTCATTGCTCTAAGCCAATCATTTGTTCCCCATTGACTTCAATGGGGCAACATGCAGTAGATGTGCCCCCCCTCACACTAGGACAATGCCGACCCTGCCGGTACACTCGCACCACCATCACCACCTTAACCTCCACACTGCCAACAACGTTTGCATCCCCTGCTCTGAGGACGAAGAATCACACAAATGCAAATCCAGCAAAAATGTAATGGGAGTTCTATTGAAAATGGGCTGTTGCCCACAGCAACCAATCATATTCTACTTCTTAATAATTTAGCACCTTCTAGAAGATAATAGATTCTGATCTAGCTACTCTCGCCTTAGTAAAAGTACCCCTGTTCATTGAATTAAACCCTTGCAAGAAAAAACCCCTCTTAATCTGTAACAGTAGTTTTGAAACCGGAATCTACGGGGGTATTCAATTAGCCACAGGGTTACCCAGTTGCTGGCTGCAACACTAATAGGAGAGAGAAAGAAGCCAGGACTTACTTTTCATTTGAATGTTATCCTACAAATTCGGGGCGGGCGCTGAAGTGAAGTGATGTCATCCACCCGCCACAAGCAGACACGCCTGCTTCTGCAGGGGTACGCCCAGTGTTTTTATGGCCACGCCCATAAGACAATGAGCATTCCTCTGCTTCCACCCCCTTCTTGCCCCCTAACCGCTCCTCCTGTAGCAAATGGCCTGGCAACAGTGAAACACGCTTAGTCAACAGCTGATTGGTCGGCACTGTGCATATATATACTGTATACAGTATATATATTGATATTTTCTACATGGCTACAGAGTCACTGATAACGATATGACCCAGAAGATTGATTACACAATTTTCCCATCTCTTCCAGTACTACAAATTTTTATCATTGACACGTTCCAAATAGTCTGTCACACTCGCTTGGCCGTAGTTAGCAGAACACATCTGTCATCTGCTTGACCAAAGTGAAAATGTTAATAACCACAGATAGCCTGGCCTGCCTTTCCTGTCCGAGAATGCATGACTTTTTATTGAGATGACTCAATCTCGCTGGGTGATTAAAGGTTTAATAGCCCTATTTCTCTATTGCACTTAGCGCAGCGGCAGATTTGTCAGTACCTTCTGATGGTCATTGTAGACATTCACTGGAGAAAACCAATCACTTATGGGATGGGAAAAAGGAGAACCCAGCGTTACGTGAAGCTGGTTCTCTTCATAACCAGATCTTTAGCTGTTATTTAGTGTAAAATGCATTGAAACGGTTTAATAAACTAATCCATCCTTAACCATACTAATTATCATGCAGCAATTATGTGACAGTGAAGGCTTATTAATAAATGATTGACAATTGGTACCGATAATTATCATTTATTTTCACTACATATGCCAGAAATTCAGTAAAAAAATGACAGTAAGTATAGTAATACAAGGATTTAAATGAAACACATGAAAATACAGGGCCCAGTGGAGTCACATGGGGGTGCCGGTGGCACCTGGGGGTCACTCTCTAGGGGAAACACCAAAATGCTGGCTCCTGCTCAGTGAAAGGAGCCTAGTGTTGCACTGACATTACATGCAGCATTAGTCTCCTGTCACTGTGAAGGAGCTGGCACTGCTTCCACAGCAATCCCCAGGGGCAGCCTGCATCTCCTGGACCTCTGGGGTATGGAGCATGAGAACGCACTTCTCTTATGATGACACGCCCTCTCATACGAGACAGCACTCTGTTTGTGGGCAGCCGTGATGGCACAGTGATGACACTACTATGTGTCATCAGGGGAAGTTCTCTACAAGGGCCAACAATGCTGAGTACCTGTACTCCATAACCCCCAACATGACCCTCTTTAGGAGGGAGCCATTGCTCTGTTCCTGGACTTTCCTCTTAATGTATGATTACATCACCTGTGGTGAAACACCTTTTTTATCAATTAACTCGTTTAAAACAGATTATGTCAATCATAAATTAAGAAGGAAGTCCAGAAACAGAGCATTGTGTCCCTCCAGACATGGGTCATGTTGGGAGGTATGACTACGCAAAAGTGGTTGTCAGGCTGCCCATGTCTTCACAGGGAATGTATGGATTAAGCTACAGGGATGGTGTTAGGTACCGGGTCCATGTACTCTAATGTTTTGCAATCTGGAGCTTGGCAAATTGGGCAGCCCCCTTGGGTGTGGATCATTAGGCCAACAGTTTCTTGGTCAACAGTCAAAAGGTCAACACTATTGGTTGACAGTCGAAAGGTCTACCACTATTGGTCAGCAGTCAAAAGCAGTGGCGGTTCCTACCTCAGTGCAGGTGGCTGCCACTGGACATGGAGCCAGCCCTCTCTGCTGCTGCCCATAGAAATCACAGTCCCGGCACCAGTACAATGCAGATGAAAGGCACCGGGACCGGCACAGTATTGACCACGGTAGTTACCCCCAGATTCTATGGGCTGCAGCCGAAGCAGCCCGTAGAGCAGGGGTGGGAAACCATTTTTGGGGACAAGGGCCATTTGTATTGGCTAAAAATGCCTCGCGGGCCATATATAAAAAAAACACTTACAAATTCACCGGCGGCTGCCACAGTTTAAGAATTGTCGGTCTGTGGTCCGATGGCTGTGCAGGGAGTCAAGTGTAGTGGGAGTAAAGTGTAGTGGAAATCTAACGAGAGGTTGGTAGCTCTCATGAGATTTCCCATGTACTTGACTCCCTCCGCAGCTGCCGGGCAGGTGGGCAGGCCGGACAGACTGGCTGCGGGGGCCGTATACGGCCTGCGGGCCGGAGGTTCCCCACTGCTGCCATAGAGGGAGGGAACAGCTCCCAGTGGGACTGCCTTGGTGACCGGCAGGTCGGACTTCCAATAGGAAGTCACTGCCAGTCACAGTGAAGCCAATGCAGTCTCACAGATGGCATCTGGCTTCACTTATTCAGAGCATAGTGGCGGATTTTACCTGGGGGGCTACAGTCCATAGGTAAAAACTACCACTGGTCAAAAGGTTTACACATAAAAAAGGTCGACATTCATTAGGTTGACAAGGTCAAAAGGTGGACATGCGTTTCACTGTTTTTGAGTCTATGTCGACATGACTCAATATGGACACTGTATAAGTGTACTGCGTCACCTCGCTCGTGCGTACGCTGGGCATTCCCCTGTTCCAGGCCCCTGTCCGCCCCCCCCTTTTCCTGGGGACTGAATCAGCCCCCAAAAAACACCCAACCCCTGCATCCGTCCAAAAATGTGCACAACCCTTGTATCGTTTATTCTGCTTTTATCTAATTACGCCTTGTTTACAAAAACAAATCACTTATTTTCCAGCAGAGCACTCGCCGTGTATTTTGCCAGCCTTGCAGATAAACACAATCCATTTTTAATGCGCCGTATACAATCTTGTTTGTTTGGTTTTTTTTTTTCTAGGTTTTTAATTTATTTTTTCAATCAGCAATCCCATTTTCTCCACCGTTGGACATTACCAATTTTCTTGCAGGTTAAAGTAAATCACAGGGAGAGCTGACCGGAGCCTTCCCCAGTATATGATACATAGTATAACGCTACAGTATGAGTTACTGCAAATAAGGGTAGGGCTGGGGCTGTAAACCTGTCAGCATCTCCTCCTCCTGCTGCTGCTTCTTCCTCTCCTACAGTGACGTCCTATCAAGGTGTCATTTGGCAGCAAGATGGAACAGATGTTTATGCAGAGGACTCCTGCCCATTCATTTAGACAGCTCCTTCAATTATCCCATAACAAATCACTATCCTTGGATCCCGGTCATTTAAACAAAACAGCTCTGAGCAAACCGCTCACGCACTATGTAAAATATAAGATGGTCTGTCATTCATTCTATACCCATCTATATGAAGCGGAACACCGTATGGTCAGATAACACTTTTGACAAATGGTGTTTTTAAGATAATGAACGCACCCTGAATAAATGAATCAAAGATTCTCATACTGTACTGCACTTCCATAAGGAGGTACATACATCAATGAAGAGGGGGGGGGGGGGGGGGAGGGTAGGCAGCAGTGCCAATATGGCTGCAGTACTCCTTGCTGTAGTGCCAGGGCTGGCATAGCTGAGTGCTAAGGTTGAGTCTCCCATTTCCAAAACACTTGGTATACTGGGGTATCTATAATGGGTGGAGGGTTTGCAGCACACACTCTTTTCGCACGGCTGGAGATGGCCCAATCGGAGCCCACACACGAGCCCTCTATGCTCTTAAAGTGCCTCTGATGAGATATCTTGGGGATGGGACCCAAGTATAAACACAGATTGCATATATACTTTATACATAGTTACACACAGCCATTGGTGTTGAAACGGGGAGGGGGGGTGTTCTTCCTCCTTTTTGCGGTCACAGCTTACGCCAGTTACGTTAGATGCTTTCAGAATAGCATCATCGTCCTCCCCCGGGCTCGGTTGCTCGCCACGCTTTGGGCTCGGTGGCTTGCTTTACTTCGCTCGCCACAACTTTACTAAAGGTAATAGATGGTGGCATGGACACAAGAGGGTGGTGTCGACCCAGGGTGGTGGCGTGGACCCAGGGTGGTGGTATGCAAAGATTCCTACGTAAGTTCCGTAGTTTAAACTGTGGCCGCAAAGATGAGGAAGTACCGGAACGTATGCTTTTTACCAGGGCCCGAGTCTGATGGAGGGGCCTGGTTCTCGCCCCCCCCCCATATTGCAGGGAGCCGGGCAGTTAGTGTGCTGAGCTGATGCCTTTAATCTCTCCCTGGGCCAGATGCACTAAGCTTCAAAAGTGATAAAATGGAGAGTGATAAACAGCCAGCCAGAAACTTTTTTGGCAGAGGGGAGCAACATTTCTCCTGACTAGTACATTAGGGGAAGGCGGGAACTAGCAGCCGCCCTGTAGAAAATCGCAGCCCAATGTATCGTCTAGCTAAAACATTCCATTTTATAATGTAGCTTTATGTGGGGTGTAGGCTGCTGTCATTGCCCTGTAATTTGGCCTAAAACATGACGTCCTCCCACGAGCGCAGAAGTAACACTCTTCGGAATCATCGCGTCAGGACGCCATGTCTGTGACAGCAAAAATTGTGTGTCTGAATTATGGCTATGGATCTATTGATTGCCATTCACAGGGCTATTTCCCAACACATCCTCAGCTGTCACTTATATTACATGTCTATTAAACTGATTTATCCCTGAGTCATCAGCGCTCCACGTCTGGAATACAGGGGTTGTGTGACCGAACGTCACGCATCTCAACTGCAGGGTGCAAGCCTACTGCAGGAGAACGTACGCCAGCGTATTCTCTAGCTGCCCTCTTACATGTTCACAGATACCTAGGGTGAGATTTAATGATGAGAGATTCAGAAAGTGAGAGATTTGGTAAGAAATCTCAAGTTTTTTTTAAAGCGGCAATCATTTACACTGCAAAATCAAACTGGATTTGCAGTGTAAATGATTGCCGCTTTAAAAAAAATGGAGATTTCTTACCAAATTTCTCACTTTCAGAATCACTGCAGTAGTGTAATTGGTCACTCATTAAGAGCTTTGAGTTCCAGCTAAGTAATGTTGGCTTTCCACTTAAGCTTTGCTGTTCTGTGGACGCAGATTCTGTCCATAGACATGGATTGCAATTGCGAATGAGCGCACTGATTGCAATTGTAAATCTGCGAACATCTCTAGTCAAACCCACAATTGCATGTGTGTATACCAGAGGCATAATTCTGGGAGGCAATGAAGGGTACTCTACCTAGCACGGCGCCCACGATTTTGCTCGTGGGCATCGCAGGTAAAAAAATCGCAGCCATCGCGGGCATTGAATGCACTAAAAATCGGGTGCGACGCGACCGACGCGATGCCCGCGATTTCCCATAGGGAACAATGTTAAATGTCTCAATTGACCCGATTTTCATGTTCAATGCCTCAATTGACCCGATTTTTCCATAGGAAACAATGTTAAATGGGCCACAGAGGCCAAATAGGCACCCTGAAGTGTGAAATGGCCCCCACAATTGTTAACGCCACCCCACGATCAACGTCAACCCAAAGCGTGGCGAGCGCAGCGAGCCCACGAGGGGCGGCGGTACGCGTCCTACGACCTTTTCATACCCCCACTATCCACGTCGGCGTGGAGTTGAGAATAGAATAGTGTGGCGAGCGCAGCGAGCCACTGAGCCCGAAGCGTGGCGAGCACAGCGGATACCTTCACAGGTAAACGCGTCCCTTCGCGGGCTTCACAGGTATCCGCGTCCCTTCGCGGGGCTCGCTGCGCTCGCCACGCTTCGGGCTCGGTGGCTCGCTGCGCTCGCCACACTATTCTATTCTCAACTCCACGCCCACGTGGATAGTGGGGGTATGAAAAGGTCGTATGACGCGTACCGCCGCCCCGCGCGGGCTCGCTGCGCTCACCACGCTTTGGGTTCACGTTGATCGTGGGGTGGCGTTAACAATTGTGGTGGCCATTTCACACTTTAGGGTGCCTATTTGGCCTCTGTGGGCCATTTAACATTGTTTCCTATGGAAAAATCGGGTCAATTGAGGCATTGAACAGGAAAATCGGGTCAATTGAGACATTTAACATTGTTCCCTATGGGAAATCGCAGGCATCGCGTCGGTTGCGTCGCACCCGATTTTTTAGTGCATTCAATGCCCGCGATGGCCGCGATGGGCGCCGTGATAAGTAAAGAGTACCCAATGAAGTTATCTGTTGCCAGGCTCCTGCGTCCAAGGGGGCACCTCTCCTCTCTCGTCTATATTGCATCTGTGCCTGACCCCCCGCCTCCTAGCACAATGGACATCACACTGTCTTTATTCTTACAAGTGTCACACACTGTATTAGAACCCATGACCTGTCTTGTGGGAGATAGACACCTTACTGATTGAGCTACTTGGGGGTACACTTATTTTCATCTTGCTGATAAAATGATATACTGCGTGCCTATATTCTGCAGGCAACTGTGACTGCGATTGATTACATAAATAATGTTCTGTTACATTGTTTCACAGCGAAACAATGTAACATTTTTTTATATGCACAATAATTTTTATCAGCTGTAAGGCAACACCGACCTACCAAGGGGGGTGCCATGTGCCCCTCAGCCAGGGTCAGATCCAAGGAACGGGTGTGATCAGGGAAATCGCTCATTCCACTCAGCGGCAGCAGCCTCCCTGGACCTACTGCAGCCCAGCACACAGCAAAGTGTGCAGGGCTGGAGAAAGAGGCTGCACCTGCTGGCTGACGCACATGGGTCATTAGGTCGACAGTCACACGGTCGACACATGAACAGGGTTGAAGTGTGTTAGGTCAACATGGTCAAAAGGTCGACACGAGAAAGGTTGAATTGGATATATATATATATAAATATATATATATATATATATATATATATATATATTTATATATATATAACAGCAGTGTAGACCCCTGGGCATAGCAATGTATTGGGGCACCTACCGATCCTCCAGCGGTAGGGGTGGGGTAAGCATTGATGTCCCCCGGGTGGTAGGGTTATTATATCAACCGCTCAGCATGTAGGGCCTGGATCAGTAATTTCCACTAATTACCCCCTTTACTGCACAGATGGTGGGAGATGAGGTGGGAGAAGGGGGCATTGGGCTGAATGAAGGGGCCCTTATACATAAGGAGGGGTGTATACTGGAGTGGGCTTATTATTCATAATTTTCTGGTGGGAGGACAGCTTGCTTGACTGCAGATATCTCCAGTTCCCGGAAATAGATTTCTTAGATTTTTAATGATTTTAGAGAATCCCACCTACCAAATGCTATTGGGCACTAGGGGATCAGAGTTCAGGATGCAGAGCATATAAAACTACATATAAAACTACATACCAGATGTGTGGAGCTGGAGCAGTAACCAGCTGCTGGAAGGCTGATATCTCTGGTTCTGGGAACAGTAGAGACAAGCTACTAGTGTCCTTTAAAGGGGAAGAGTCCCAGCTTTTGGTATATACCCTCAGAAAAACTTTGTCAGACAGAACCTGAAATATCTGACTGGGATTGGGACCACTATTTTGAAGTCAGATATCTCTGGTTCTCAAGGGCCGATTTTTTAAATTCTTGTACCCATGGAAAGAGGGGACCCTCAACTTTCAGCCTAGGGTCCTTAGACTCCTAGGGGGGTTTCTGGGTACTCAGAAATCCACCCTGCGTGCTCTACTGCAGCCTAATGACACCATACCCTAGCTGACATGTAAGGGGAGGAGGGGAGGGGGGGTGCATGGACCTAGGCCGACGGGCCTCTCCATGAAGCCTTGGCCTGGGTAATTAGTACCTGCCCCTTCTCTTGGCGACACTGCAGCCATATATAGATCTAGGTCAACAAAGGACACTGGGTCTGATTCAGGACAGCGGTAAATGCCTTCACAGCCCCGATCCCGTATGCAGGTGTCAGAGGAGTATCTATAATGGGTCCAAGGTGGGTCCTTACAGCACGACCTTCAGCCTGTACTTCTTGGCCCTCTGGAGTCCCGCGTTACACAATCTCCGGGACAATGGTGAGGCTGACTTCTTCCCGGAGACCCACGCATGTGCTCTAGACTCTGGCACAGCGCCAGGGTCTCCTAGTGGCCCTAATGCAGACAAAGGGACCGATTCAGACCTGGCTCAAATTCAGCCCGGTCTCCGAGGGTGAATGTGCAAACACCCAAAGCGAACGCCTTCAGCGATTTTTACACTCGCACGGGCGTTCGAAAAATGAGTGAAAGGCAGCGAGCAATCGCTGTGGTCTGCCCAGTGTTTCATGGGCGTGTCCACAAAAATGGTGGTCGTGTCCATGGAAATGCTGGGCAGACACCTGAAAATGCAGGAGTGCCCCTACCTGCTTGGGGCGGGAGGAGGACATCACATGATGTCAGGGCCCACCCCAAATTCATTGTGAACTGTCCATGAGACAGAGTAGAAATCATTTGAACCATTTCTCTTCTGAGCAGACGCATGTGTACACATCAACTCGCATCGCAGTGGGAGGATTCAGGCAGCGGAGCGGAGCCGCAGCTTTTACAAATATACACTGCATTCATGTCTGCATTACCCCCAAAGTCACTGCCCTGGGGCCTAGAAAGGAGGGGCCCGGACAGAGACTGCACACGGACCACCCCCTCTGCGATATGATGCAAATGTAGCAATGTTCAAAGGAAATCTGTACAAACAATGTAAAATTACCATTTACTCTTTACTACAATCGATAAAATAACACTTAAAATCAAACAACAAACAACGAGACACCATAAAAACAAACATTTGAAATTACATTTTTGCACCATTTAAGCGCAATAAATGAAGGGAGCTAATTATGGGGAAAACAATCTTCAAATGTTTGAAAGCAATATTTAATTTTGAACTGTTATGGTAACACAATAAATATTGCGGAACTAACTGCAGCTCGTTCCCCTGCAATGTAGACAAAGCAATTATCTACACGCCACTGGCTGAATTCAAATATTAACTGCTAATTTTGCCTGATGGAAACAATTGGGGTGATGAAAAAAAATAAAAAAAAAACATTTTACTCATTTTACTGAAATGACGGCTTCTGTTTGTGTGTCCAATATGCATAATAAATATATATGATTCTCGTTATCTTTAAAATTGCCGCTATGGCTGTTTACGCAAGAGGGAGGAACGAAGACCATTTTGATAATAATGCAACTGTAAATGAGACGATTAGCAGCAAACGGACGCTGGTTATTGATTGGTACAGAGAACGCTTATGTATATGAGTATATGACATTTCTATCAGCAGATGGAAAAAGGCCGCCGTGGCTGATGAGAGGACGTCTGCTTATAACAGCAGCTGACGTTCCTTCTGGTCTGCAAAATGACTGTGCGGCTGCCAGAACAGAGCTGTCCATTTCCCAAGCACAGGATACGGATTTAACCTTTTCATTGCCTTTGTTTTATACAGGAAACACTTTTGGGAATGATGTCCGTGAGATGTGATAGCATTACTTCGAAATGATTCGCTTTGTGCGCAGCTTGGGCCTGATTCAGCATCGATCACTACTTTAAGGAAACGCTAATCGAGTGATGAGAGACCAACTGTACTCTAATTACTGGTCGATTTTACTAACAGATTCATTTATACAGTAAGTGTAAGTACTAGGTACAGTGTGTTCTTGCCCTGGAAGCCCAACATCGATTAAGCTGAATTTCAAATGGATCAACATCGACCCAAAATAGACCTTTATTAAAATGATACCCCCTGGAGAGAGATAAAATAGAGAGATAGAGGAGGAGATGTACTAAGCCTTGAAAAGTTAAAACATTGGACATGATAAATCACCAGCCATTAGCTCCTTACTGGTATTTTTGTAACATGACAGTGAAGGACTAATTGGCTGGTGGCATAGCACCATTTTATCACATTTCAAGCTTAGTACATCTGGTGCAAAGGCAGATAATCGGCTCCTAACTGCAGCGTTACTGGCTGTGCTTCAAAATGGCAAGTAGAGGCTGGTTGGTCAGTACTTTAATCCTCTCTACTTTATCTTTCTCCAGGGCTTAGTAAATAGAGCCCAAAGTTTGTAAGTTGTGCAAAGCAACAACAAATTGTGCGCATTGACTAATGTGTACACCTATTTGTGCGCTGCCACAGGTCGTATATGACACTTCCAGTTTTACATGCTGCACGGCCAATCAGAATATACCACATGCATATTGGGGCATATTAATGAAGGGGAATTAAATTGGGCAGTATGTATGAGCAATCGGGGATTGAAGGGAAATTACCCCGACCATTGGCCTAAGCGTTATTTATCTAGGACAATATATGAAATTACAGGAGCTGATATGTTGCCTTAGGGCAACTGTGGCATCCCAGACTTAAGCTGAGCTGCAGACACTGCAGGAGTTAATATAGTAACAGGCTTTACCCAAGCAATGCAGCCTTATCAGTGAGTGGAGGAGTTTATGACTCAAATTAGTTGTTCCAGGAGAAAGGACACAGGACAGGAGTAGTGCAGTATGAGCTGAACTGAGATAGAGGGCACAGGCTAGTGTCCAGGAATAAGAGACCATGCTAGGGCTGTGGAGAACAGCAATGGTATTCTGCAGCCTCTGGCTTTATGGAATAGCGTGTATGAAGAGCAAAAGATATCCAGATTCACAGTGTGAGAGCAGCAACAGCATTAGAAATCAGTGGAATAAACAAAGGGGATCCCCACCTTCAGGGGTACCCTAGCAGCAGAATGGGAGATGTGAGTCTCTGGAGAGGATGGTCTGGGTGAGCTGTAGGAACCCACAATGAGGCTTTAAAGGCTCCAAGCAACTAGTCCAGGAGAGGTACCGCTTAGATAGACTGCAGAGATCCCCCAGCGAACAGGGGGAGAATGCACCAAAAAGAATCTCAGTTTGCGGCCACCGCACTACTGATTCGCAGAGAACGCTCGGATATGTAATGTAATGTTGTCCCATTATTGTTTATGCTGCTGTTGCCATTGATGCAAATGAAAGAAAGTGCTCGATGGATTTAGCCTGAGGTAACCTATATGAATATTGTGCTGGAGAGAGTACTGTAGAACAAGGATTGGAAGGCAATTTTCATGATATTGACTTAAACTGCTTGCTGTTTGTGATGAGATGTCCTGGTGTGCAACTCTTACCGCCACTCCCATACCCAGCACTGCCAGGGTATCACACAACTACTTCACATAAAATCTCTCCAAGGTTTGGTACAGATGTAGCCATTGCTCTGCTTTACGGCTGAACATCCTAGTTGTGGAAAGTATGCCGATGTATTACGCCACGCTTGTGTGCATGCATGTGCCACCATAGGAAATCATGGGGCTGCAGGACAGTGGCAGCCCGGCATATTAAGTCGAGTGAGGTGAAATCCATACATCTCCCCTTATGCATGATCAAACTGCAAACTGAAATCCAAGGGCAGTGCCCAAATCCACAAAGTTATCTGGCACTGTATGGCTGACATAGACCATACATTGCTGTGGGCAGCAGCAGGTTTCGTTTCTTTTGCTCCACTCAGAAAGACTTAATTCTGAGTCGCATGTCTGTAACTTTAGGGTGGATTAGGGGCACTGCCACCCAGATCCCAACTATTAGTATTGTTTCTTCCACAGGCGGTGGTGTTGGATTCGGTATGAAATCCCAACGGTCAAAATCCCGACATAGTCAAAATCCTGAATGGGTCAAAATACTGACAAGGACAAAATCCCGACAAGGACAAAATCCCGACAAGGTTAAAATACCGACATTTAAAATCCCGACAAGGACAAAATCCCGACATTTAAAATCCAGACAAGGCTAAAATACCGACATAGGTAAAAAACTGTGAAAAAACCCGACCTGTCAACCGAAAGTCATGTTGACTGTTTCACCTGTACATTCTATATGTAGGTATTTTGACCTTGTTGGAATTTTAAATGTCGGGATTTTGACTGCATCCCGTGGTGTTTTTATGACACCGTTTTACATTAGCATGACTGCATCAGGTGCCATTCCCCACCACCCGACCGCTTACTTTAGCAGCCTAGCAGGTCACCCCATCCCTTATACAAGTTACACACCTCAGTCATTGTGCACTTAAAATGCGGTGGGGGACCCAAATCTGTATTTAGCCAAGGGCACCATGAAGTCTATATCTGCCTCTGCTGCAGGGTTCCCATATTTTACTTGCAAGGAGCCTGCGGTGCCAGGAACAGTACCCTGCAGTGTATGGAGCTGCCACACCACCACCTGGCTCATCTTTGGAATATTCCAGGTGATAACCTCCAACGTTGATCTGGTTTTTGCCCATTACTGCCGCCGCCCTACTGTGGCACTGTGCTGTCCCGATTCCGGATTCCTACTGTAATTGTAAATCCTTCTGTGCACTTGTTCTGAGCCTGACAAAATCACACTGCAATTGCCCTGGCCACAGCCCCCGTACTCAGAGGGGTATGGGTCATAGGGTCGACAGAAATCAGGTCGGCAGTCAATTGGTCGACCACTACTGGTCAACATTCTAAATGTCAACACATGAAGGTTGACATGCATTTGATCGATCATTCTAAAAAGTTGACACAAGCAATAGGTCCATGCGGAAAAGGTTGACATGAAAAAAGGCAGACACGGCTTTTGTTGTCTATGTCGACAATAGTTGACACGGACACTGTATAAACATACCACATCCCCTCGCGTGGCTCACTGTGCTCGCCATGCATCGGTCACGGTGCTTCAATGCACTTGGCACACTACTATAATCTAACCCTATGCCCACTTGGATAGTATGAAAAAACAGCTTTTGTTAAAAAAAAAATTAAAAACTCATTTCGACCTTTTCATGTCAACTTTTTTCCAGGTCAACCAATTGCTGGTGTTAACCTTTTGACCTTTTTCACGCGTTGACCTTTTGACTGTTGACCAATAGTGGTTGACCTACAGGGGGAAATTTACTAAAGGAAATTTGTAAAAAAATAGGTGTATTTGTATCCAGAAATACACTTATTTTTGACATTTACTGTCCCGAAAATACGGCAATTCGTATTCGTATTGATAGCACATCAATACGAATACGAATTGCCGTATTTTCGGGATAGTAAATGTCAAAAATGAGTGTATTTCTGGATACAAATACACCTATTTTTTTTACAAATTTCTTTTAGTAAATTTCCCCCATAGTATCAACCGCATCCGGAATCAGAGCTGTCCGGAAATGCTAATATTTAACACGATGTCGTTCCTCGATGACTGAGTAATAGAGAATACGCAGTGCAGCACCTGGACCTGCATTTCTGACCATTATGAGCTCAGTACAACACATAACCTGAGATGTGAGCGCACGTGTGGTTTCCTGTTTTAATAAATGACCTGCGCTAATGTTTGCTTCACAGCCATAGAGCTAGAGGTTTAGGTGTTGGGCGCCTGCCATCCCTCTGTAGGGAGACCATCTGCTCCTGGATAAATTTACCTTTGCTGAAGGACACGTGCAGTACAGCGAGGACGTGTGACACGGAATGTGACAAATGACAGGTATAGCCCAGAGGATTGTCATACAGGAAACAATTGGTGCATTTTACTCTTTCTGTAACAAGTTGTCTTATGCGCACACCTTGGGCTAATTGAGCGTTATGGACCCTGTTCCGCCAGCACCGTGTGGTAAGTCACTGCATGAGCGTTAGGGACCCTGTTCCGCCAGCACCGTGTGGTAAGTCACTGCATGAGCGTTAGGGACCGTGTTCCGCCAGCACCGTGTGGTAAGTCACTGCATGAGCGTTAGGGACCGTGTTCCGCCAGCACCGTGTGGTAAGTCACTGCATGAGCGTTAGGCCTGATAGTGTTAAATCTTTCATACATAACATTGCTTGATACAGAAGAACTACAAGTGCCAGCAGACCTCCCCCGCATGCTGGGACTTGGAGAACCACAAGTCCCAGCATGCGGGGCATTAATGGGCCCGCTGGGACTTGTAGTCCACCTGTAAAAAGAATGTTAAAAAAAACACACACACAGAGAAGTAAAACTTTATAACACACACACACACACACCTCACTTTTACACCCACATACTCACCGATCCAGGATCCAGCGCTGGTCTACCTTCTGCTGCAGAGCCGGCTACCCCCGCACTGACAGCGGGGACAACCGGCTCTCTCCGATGCCGCTAACAGCCTATGTAGCGCTGTCCCAGCGCTACAGAGGCTGAGAGCGTGATTGGCCGATGCGTCTCCATGGAGACGCATAAGCCAAAGACGCTCTCAGCCTCTGTAGCGCTGGGACAGCGCTACATAGGCTGTTAGCGGCATCGGAGAGAGACGGTTGTCCCCGCTGTCAGTACGGGGGTAGCCGGCTCTGCAGCAGAAGGGAGACCAGCGCTGGATCCTGAATCGGTGAGTATGTGGGTGTAAAAGTGAGGTGTGTGTGTGTGTGTGTGTGTGTGTGTGTAATAAAGTTTTACTTCTCTGTGTGTGTGTTTTTTTAAGATTCTTTTTACAGGTGGACTACAAGTCCCAGCGGGCCCATTAATGCCCCGCATGCTGGGACTTGTGGTTCTCCAAGTCCCAGCATGTGGGGGAGGTCTGCTGGCACTTGTAGTTCTTCTGTATCAAGCAATGTTATGTATGGAAGATTTAACACTATCAGGCCGGCGTCCACTGGCCACGGACGCCGGTGACAGGCCCGGGCTTCAGCCCTGGACGGGTGAAGCCTGGGGGGGGACCCCTTTATGGGGGGGTCCCCACTCCTCCAGGTACCCCGTCCAAGGCTGACCAGCCACAGTGCTGGTCAGCCGGCCGGGGGACCTTATATAAAAAGTGTCCCCCGGCTGTGGCATGACACCGAGGGCTGTTGGAGCCCGGTGCTGGTTTCAAAATACGGGGGACCCCCAGATTTTTTGTCCCCCGTATTTTTGGAACCAGGACCGGTCCAAGAGTCCGGGGCTGGTTTAAGAAATACGGGGGACCCCTATGCTTTTTGTCCCCCGTATTTTTGGAACCAGCCCCAGCTCAATGAGCCCGGGGCTGGTTATGCTCAGGAGGGGGGACCCCACGCAATTTTTTTTTTTTGATGAACAAAAAATCGCACATTTCCTTAAATTCACACATTTTCATGCCTAAAATTCGCACATTATCGCACCTAATCACACTTTTCATTCCAGATTTCGCACCTCATTAAATATGCGAATTCGCGGCAAAAATGCAATATTAAAAAAGTGCGATAATGGGCGATTTTGAAAGTGCGAAAAAATCTCATCCCATAGAATGTCACCCAGAAGGTCAACACCTAAAAGTGCTCGACATACTCTTGGTCAACCGTGACTGAAGGTCGACACAAGCAAAAGGTTGAAATGAACATGGTTGGCACATGAAAAAAGGTTGACACAAGTTTTTTCCTGTTTTTGCTGACATATGTCAACATGTGACATGCAGTGTCTCTCTGCACTCGGGACACACGATTATATTCCCCTTCCATGTCCACTGGGATGGAATAAACAAGTCGGTTAAAAAAAATCATGAAAAACTCCTTTTCATGTTTCGACAATGTCCATGATGAAATTTTGCTTGTGTCGACCTTCTATCAATGTCGACCTAGAGTATTTTGTCTATTTTTAGGTGTCGGCCTACTTACAGTTGACTTAGTGATTATCAACCTACTGTAGATATTGTCGATCGGATATTCATTTGTACCATGTTAAAAGCAGGTTGACCAAGATGCAAATATATTCTCCAGCCCCCACACTCTATGGGCAATCAATCAAAATATACTTCTTATTTATGTAGCACCTTCTAGAAGAGGATACAGAGTATCTGATTGGTTGCCTATAGCAACCTCCCGTTTTAATAGAACTCACATCTTAGTAAATTTCCCTCAACCACTAGTCCACACATTTAAACATATCAGTAGCCTCCCCTTTAGCACGGGATTAATACCTTACTATGTGTGTTCCGTGCACTGTAACCCTGCTATAATATTGCAGCTGCAGCAGACTAGAATTGGAAGTGTATTAAACGCAGCCGAAGGCCATTATCATTATCAGCTGGCAACTCGCATTGGGGTCATGTCCCTTCAAACAAGCACATTTATAGCTGGCTCTCTTGGTAACATTCGGCTTTGACTCACCCGTACTGTTGTAACGTCTGATGACCTTCGGTGTAAATGACAAGGTCACTCGGTCATTTTATCCTTCTTCTTTCGGAAGTATCTCCATCCTAGTCTTCTTTCATTGATTTAGAGGGAGGTCACCATGGGTCAGCTCAGGAAACTCTTGTGGCCTGATGTGTACTTGGGGTTGATTGATTCCTTCCATTGCCTTATAAGCTACACACAGGTACAGATGGAGCCCCTCTTGCCCATCTTTGCCCGGCGCTCGCCAGAACGTCCCCTCTGGCGAGTGCCGGTGGAGAGGGACTCTATTAAACTGGGACGCGTGTGCATCTCAGTCTCTCGGCGGCTGGCCAACGGGTCCCTGCCCATCTCCGCTTCAGGGAGATGGGCAGGGTTAGGGGGGGGACGGCAATGGGGACCATCAGCGTCGGCGGCGGACGGCGGTGTGGAGCTTTGACGCCACGGGGCGCGCAAGCGTCTAATGCACACGAGACCCCTGGCGGGAGCTAGCGACTGGTGGGGGCTGGCGTTGTAAGAGCCAGCCCCTGCAAGAGCGAGAGATGATCCATCTGTACGTGTATTGGGAATATAAATCCCGTTTAGGTTAAACAGGAAGAAAAAACAAAGGGCAAGTTTGCAAAGGTTAGCATGGCTTCTATACCAATTACATAAATTACCGTACATAGCTGCTTCTGCGAATAAAATAAAATAACTCTGTCCATAAAGTAAGGACAAAATCTGTAGTGTAAAGTCGTGGCAGCCACTGTTTTGTAGAAGAGATTTTTACGCATGCGCTGTACTGTTTGGGAAAAGTGACATCTGGTGGTCAATGAGTGTAATTGCAGGTTGCATTTACAAGATTACGTTACATTTATAACGCAATCTATAACGGGACTACAGTATAGCGCAAGGAGCAGGCGCGATCCATGCGCGATTTGCATAGCGCACTTTATGCGCAACACAGCCACGATGTACTTGGCCATATCTGTATAAACAATATAAACAATTGGCTAAGTAAATTCCTATCAAACCTGTAACTAAATTAGCACTGAATACTTTAGTAAATATAATATAAAATATATAATATATTGGGGTAAAAGCAATAGGGTGCAAGAAGCAATGATATATAATACGATTACTAGAGCAGTGTAAGGGACAGTGCGGAGATGCTGCCTCATGCCCAGGGGTAACAGCTTCTTCTACCAAGTTTGCTGTGCCTCAGTCAGTGCACCGGACCAGAGAGCAGCTACCAGGAATATGAGACATGAGCCTTACCATGAAGTTGGAGAATTTGAGCTTAGAAGGAGCAGTACTGGTTCTATTATGTTTGTGTATTTATTATGGTATGTTTAACCTTTTCCTAACCACTTATTGATATTATATAAATGTGTGATACAGCCTATACTGTAGACCATGTATAGTGCTAGATATTAATACTGTATTCCATATAACATCCAGTGTATAATAACACCACTGGGACAGGGTCACTACTAAATTTTTCTACCGCTCCCCCTGGCTCCCGCACTTGCTCCAATGTTCTACAGATTGGAGATTGTGGACAGCATTTAGATCCCCCCTCTAGAAATCCTGCGTTTGTCACTGGCAGTAATAGTAAGTTGATTTTGTGGCTCAACGTCAAGAGTAAAATACAAACGTCCTCAAAAGACGAACATATATGGTAAAAAAAAGACCAAATTATGGGGAACAGATGTTGCACATTTACATACAACTGTGAATAAGGTCCTCAGTAATTATAAAATAAACAGGCGATGAGTGTTCATCCATGATCGTGCCTCCCTCGGACTATAAAGACTTAAATCATTCTTGACTTAGGCACAGAGCCATCTAGACTTATCTTTATTTACTGTTTAATGACATTTACAGAGTTTTATATTGAAGGCACAGGCAGGTAATAAATGGATTTAATATAGACCCACGTACGGTATGCATCATGAGTTTGAGGTGACAATCGCAGAGAACAATATTCTTATTAGCATTCCAGCTGGTGCAATCATTTTCATATCTATAATTCCTATTTGATAGTTCTAACGCCTCTTAAATTATGTCCTGACAGCTTCAAAAATAAATCTGAACAAGACAGGATTGATGTGGATTGTGGAAGCAGGAGCCGTGGCAAGAATCCAATATTCTGGCAGATTCCATTATTGTTCCTTCCATATATCCTGTTATAAAAGACGGAATAAAACCAGTGGTTACATTTCCACTGTAGCCAAGAGAAATTTAAATTCCGAGTACACGTCGCCGAGCAATAAGTTACTTCATGGGGTGAGAAAGTTTGAGCTTAACTTTTTGATAGCTCAGATAAAAATACAATTGAAGAAGCAAAGTAAATCTTTTCAATTTCAGAGCAATAGCTAAGAGAGTCAAAGATCAGATAGAATAAAGAAATCTGCATTCTGCCACCATAGAACCGTGTCCTTGTAAACCCTAGTACAATATAGAGGCTCTGTACTTCATGTGGCGGGACTGAAGACCAGTTTCATCATCCCGCGGTAATGAGACCGAACACTGCAGTGCCCATTTATATTGGACTTGTTTCCTTTTTTCCCTTTTCTTTCTTTTTTTTTATTTTTCTTTCTTTCTTTTTCTTTCTTTTCCTTTCTTTATTTTTCTTTCTTCCCTTTTCTTTCTTCCCTTTTCTTTCTTTCTTTTTTCTTTTTCTTTCTTTTCCTTTTTCTTTTTTTCTTTCTTTTTCTTTCTTTTCCTTTCTTTCTTTTCCTTTCTTCCCTTTTCTTTCTTTCTTTTTCTTACTTTTTCTTTCTTTCTTTTTCTTTCTTTTTTTTTCTTTTCCTTTCTTTCTTTTTTCTTTTTCTTTCTTTCTTTTTCTTTCTTTTTTTTTCTTCTTTCTGTCTTTCGTTCTTCTTTCTTTGTGTCTTTTTTTGACTCTTTCTTTCTTTTTTTTCTTTCTTTCTTTTTCTTTCATTCTCTAGAGTAAATACGTAGGAAAAGTGTTTTTTTTTTTAATGCATGGCATGTGTAGGACAAAGACAATAAAGACATGTTAATTGCGGGCGGACTGATGTCTGCTCGGGGGCGGGCAGCTGACATCTCATGACATCAGTGCCCACCCGCGCTTGTTGGTAATAAAAGTCAGTTCAGACTTATTACTGAAGGGGAGAGAAATCATTTGATGGTCATGGCGGGCAGAGCAGCAGGTGGCGCTGATCTGTTCGCTAGGCTGCGAACTCCCTCTCCCTGTGTAATAATAAAGGAGTACCCTCATTGAATGTGGTAGATCTAATTATGGTACTTGTGTATTATAGCGGCGCCCCCGATGTGCATCGCGCAATGTTTATATCGCGTCGCATCGCATGCCATGCATCGCGTACCATGCGATGCGACGCAATTTTTGCCCCCTATGCGATGAAAGATCATATAAGCACCATAAAGGGTGCTTTTAAGCACCCTAATGGGTGCTTACAATGTGAAATGCACCCCCACTATAAACGTGAACCCGAAGCGTGGCGAGCGCAGCGAGCCCGCGAGGGGCGGCGGTACGCGTCCTCTGACCTTTTCATACCCCCACTATCCACGTCGGCGTGGAGTTGAGAATAGAAAGTGCCCGAAGCATGGCGAGCGCAGCGAGCCCCGCGAGGGGACGCGGATACCTTCACAGGTATCGGAGTCCCCTCGCGGGCTTCACAGGTATCCGCGTCCCCGCGCGGGGCTCGCTGCGCTCGCCATGCTTCGGGCTCGGTGGCTCGCTGCGCTCGCCACACTTTCTATTCTTAACTCCACGCCGACGTGGATAGTGGGGGTATGAAAAGGTCGGAGGACGTGTACCGCCGCCCCTCGCGGGCTCGCTACGCTCGCCACGCTTCGGGTTCACGTTTATAGTGGGGAAGGGGTGGCGTGGGGGTGCATTTCACATTGTAAGCACCCATTAGGGTGCTTATACAATGTTTAATCGCGTTGCATCGCATTGTATGGCATTGTATGCCATGTACAATGTCATACAATTTTAAAATTGTATGACATTGTACAGCATCGCGCAATATCGCGTCGCATCGCATACCATCGTATGTCTTATGGTATGCGATGCGATGGGCGCCGCCAAAATACACAAGTACCCTAATTATAAATGTGGTCTGACTTGCTGGATGGCATATTATCTTGTGCACATTGCGCAACCTTTATTAAAAGTGCCAAAAACACAACAACAAAAAATATCTGAAAATGCGATACAATTGTCAAGAGCAGATTTTCTTTTGAATATCTGTTAGGAGTTGCTGGGACAGCACGACAGAAATATAACCGCTGGAGGCACAGACGGACAGAGGCAGGCTGGATGGAACTCACTGCTTTATCGTAACTCAGGAACAGGTACACGGTACTGGAACAGATTCAAAAAACATGATAACAGAACTCAGGAACTCAGGATACAAGGACTCAGGATACAAGGACATGGCATAAGAAGCTCTCAGCAAACTCACAAACCGAGAACTATCAAAGGCCCTGAGCTCAGGGCCAATGCCTCTATAAAAGGCAGCTAAGACCAATAGCTGCTGCACATGGAGACAGGCCCACAATCAATCACATGTGCAGCAGCTGGGAATGGCACTCTGAGAACAGCCCAGCCGATTACACCAGCTGGGACTGTCCTCAGCAACCACAACCCTGCATGCAGGGCCAAACAGCAGCACCTCTAGCCACACAGAGGTACTGCAGGATGCAAAACAGCAGCAGCACCTCTGAGTAACCAGAGGCACTGCACACAAGACCAAAATGGCAATGCTGCCATAACATAATGCCCCCCTTGAGAAGGCGGATTCCAGACGCCTTTAGAAAGTTCACGATGGTGCCTCTTTTAAAGATCTGGTTCAGTTCAAAAAAATTTTTTTTCCGGAATGACGACCACCGTGACGGCTCTCCAGAGAGATGGAATCTTATGGCCGTAGGCAAGAGCAGAAAGAACCCCTCCTGGGTCAATGATGCAAGGACCCCCTTCTGGGGCTGGATCATCACGGACCTCTGGCACTTCGGATGGACCCTCACGAACCTCTGGCACTTCGGATGGACCCTCACGGACCTCTGGCATGGCAAGCGATAGAGTACTAAAAGAAAGGACATTGCGACTGACAGCCGACACGGCGGCTCTCAACTTATGCTCGATGACATCGGCATTAACGGACTCAGGCCCGGAGGCCACGGAGGCAACAGACTCAGGCCCGGAGGCCACGGAGGCAACAGACTCAGGCCCGGAGGCCACGGAGGCAACAGACTCAGGCCCGGAGGCCACGGAGGCAACAGACTCAGGCCCGGAGGCCACGGAGGCAACAGACTCAGGCCCGGAGGCCACGGAGGCAACAGACTCAGGCCCGGAGGCCACGGAGGCAACAGACTCAGGCCCGGAGGCAACAGACTCAGGCCCGGAGGCAACAGACTCAGGCCCGGAGGCAACAGACTCAGGCCCGGAGGCAACAGACTCAGGCCCGGAGGCAACAGACTCAGGCCCGGAGGCAACAGACTCAGGCCCGGAGGCAACAGACTCAGGCCACGGAGGCAACAGACTCAGGCCACGGAGGCAACAGACTCAGGCCACGGAGGCAACAGACTCAGGCCACGGAGGCAACAGACTCAGGCCCGGAGGCAACAGACTCAGGCCACGGAGGCAACAGACTCAGGCCACGGAGGCAACAGACTCAGGCCACGGAGGCAACAGACTCAGGCCACGGAGGCAACAGACTCAGGCCACGGAGGCAACAGACTCAGGCCCGGAGGCCACGGAGGCAACAGACTCAGGCCCGGAGGCAACAGACTCAGGCCCGGAGGCAACAGACTCAGGCCCGGAGGCAACAGACTCAGGCCCGGAGGCAACAGACTCAGGCCCGGAGGCAACAGACTCAGGCCCGGAGGCAACAGACTCAGGCCCGGAGGCAACAGACTCAGGCCACGGAGGCAACAGACTCAGGCCACGGAGGCAACAGACTCAGGCCCGGAGGCAACAGACTCAGGCCCGGAGGCAACAGACTCAGGCCCGGAGGCAACAGACTCAGGCCACGGAGGCAACAGACTCAGGCCACGGAGGCAACAGACTCAGGCCACGGAGGCAACAGACTCAGGCCACGGAGGCAACAGACTCAGGCCCGGAGGCAACAGACTCAGGCCCGGAGGCAACAGACTCAGGCCACGGAGGCAACAGACTCAGGCCACGGAGGCAACAGACTCAGGCCACGGAGGCAACAGACTCAGGCCACGGAGGCAACAGACTCAGGCCACGGAGGCAACAGACTCAGGCCACGGAGGCAACAGACTCAGGCCACGGAGGCAACAGACTCAGGCCACGGAGGCCACGGAGGCAACAGACTCAGGCCCGGAGGCCACGGAGGCAACAGACTCAGGCCCGGAGGCCACGGAGGCAACAGACTCAGGCCCGGAGGCCACGGAGGCAACAGACTCAGGCCCGGAGGCCACGGAGGCAACAGACTCAGGCCCGGAGGCCACGGAGGCAACAGACTCAGGCCCGGAGGCCACGGAGGCAACAGACTCAGGCCCGGAGGCCACGGAGGCAACAGACTCAGGCCCGGAGGCCACGGAGGCAACAGACTCAGGCCCGGAGGCCACGGAGGCAACAGACTCAGGCCCGGAGGCCACGGAGGCAACAGACTCAGGCCCGGAGGCCACGGAGGCAACAGACTCAGGCCCGGAGGCAACAGACTCAGGCGCGGAGGCAACGGAGGCAACAGACTCAGGCCCGGAGGCCACGGAGGCAACAGACTCAGGCCCGGAGGTAACAGACTCAGGCCCGGAGGCAACAGACTCAGGCCCGGAGGCAACAGACTCAGGCCCGGAGGCAACAGACTCAGGCCCGGAGGCAACAGACTCAGGCCCGGAGGCAACAGACTCAGGCCCGGAGGCAACAGACTCAGGCCCGGAGGCAACAGACTCAGGCCCGGAGGCAACAGACTCAGGCCCGGAGGCAACAGACTCAGGCCCGGAGGCCACGGAGGCAACAGACTCAGGCCCGGAGGCCACGGAGGCAACAGACTCAGGCCCGGAGGCCACGGAGGCAACAGACTCAGGCCCGGAGGCCACGGAGGCAACAGACTCAGGCCCGGAGGCCACGGAGGCAACAGACTCAGGCCCGGAGGCCACGGAGGCAACAGACTCAGGCCCGGAGGCCACGGAGGCAACAGACTCAGGCCCGGAGGCCACAGACTCAGGCCCGGAGGCCACGGAGGCAACAGCGTCCTCCTCCTGCGGCTGGACAGAACCCCCTCCTGGGGCTGGACAGGCGGAACCCCCTCCTGGGGCTGGACAGGCGGAACCCCCTCCTGGGGCTGGACAGACGGAACCCCCTCCTGGGGCTGGACAGACGGAACCCCCTCCTGGGGCTAGAACATCGGGCTCCTTGGCGGGGACCGGATCATCGGGCTCCTTGGCGAGGAACGGATCATCGGGCTCCTTGGCGAGGACCGGATCATCGGGCTCCTTGGCGAGGACCGGATCATTGGGCTCCTTGGCGAGGACCGGATCATCGGGCTCCTTGGCGAGGACCGGATCATCGGGCTCCTTGGCGAGGACCGGATCATCGGGCTCCTTGGCGAGGACCGGATCATCGGGCTCCCTGGCGAGGACCGGATCATCGGGCTCCCTGGCGGAGACCGGATCATCGGGCTCCCTGGCGGAGACCGGATCATCGGGCTCCCTGGCGGAGACCGGAACATCGGGCTCCCTGGCGGAGACCGGAACATCGGGCTCCCTGGCGGAGACCGGAACATCGGACCCACTGGCGGAGACCGGAACATCGGACCCACTGGCGGAGACCGGAACATCGGACCCACTGGCGGAGACCGGAACATCGGACCCACTGGCGGAGACCTGGACATCGGACTCACTGGCGGAGACCTGGACATCGGACTCACTGGCGGAGACCTGGACATCGGACTCACTGGCGGAGACCTGGACATCGGACTCACTGGCGGAGACCTGGACATCGGACTCACTGGCGGAGACCTGGACATCGGACTCACTGGCGGAGACCTGGACATCGGACTCACTGGCGGAGACCTGGACATCGGACTCACTGGCGGAGACCTGGACATCGGACCCACTGCGATATACGACATCGGCAATGACATCGGCCACCTCTCCTGGGAACACACCATCAGCTACGGGATCGGCCACCTCTCCTGGGGGCACACCATCGGCTGAGGCATCGGATGCAGCTTTAGGGAGGTGCACATCGGACACTGCTCCGTGAGCCTGCACCCTCCGATACAAGCCTGCCATAATACGGGCCAGGTCTCTGATCTGATCTTCCAGGCTTTGAGATGGGTTAGGCTCCATAGCAAGATTTACACTGTTCCCCCTCCAGCAATTCGGTATGGCCTTTGATAATGTCAGGAGTTCTGGAAAAAGTGGCGCTGAATGAAAAAATATCTCTATACTTATCTTTATGTGATGTATCTTCGGGTTGATGGTGTTTTTTTCTTTTTTTCTTGTTGAAAATTCGTCTCCAAGGCAATGGAAGTATGAAAAGATAAGAATTTTCAACAAGAAAAAAAGAAAAAAACACCATCAACCCGAAGATACATCACATAAAGATAAGTATAGAGATATTTTTTCATTCAGCGCCACTTTTTCCAGAGCCCCACCACTCTTTTTTCTACCCACACATTCATTGGATCAATAGGGATTGATCCACGGGTACTGGAAATACAGGCAGCAGAATTAAAGGAGCGCCGCACCTATTTCCACTTTCTAGAAAAATAATGTCAGGAGTTGCTGGGACAGCACGACAGAAATATAACCGCTGGAGGCACAGACGGACAGAGGCAGGCTGGATGGAACTCACTGCTTTATCGTAACTCAGGAACAGGTACACGGTACAGGAACAGATTCAAAAAACATGATAACAGAACTCAGGAACTCAGGATACAAGGACTCAGGATACAAGGACTCAGGATACAAGGACTCAGGATACTAGGACTCAGGATACAAGGACTCAGGATACAAGGACTCAGGATACAAGGACATGGCATAAGAAGCTCTCAGCAAACTCACATGAAGCTCACAAACCGAGAACTATCAAAGGCCCTGAGCTCAGGGCCAATGCCTCTATAAAAGGCAGCTAAGACCAATAGCTGCTGCACATGGAGACAGGCCCACAATCAATCACATGTGCAGCAGCTGGGAATGGCACTCTGAGAACAGCCCAGCCGATTACACCAGCTGGGACTGTCCTCAGCAACCACAACCCTGCATGCAGGGCCAAACAGCAGCACCTCTAGCCACACAGAGGTACTGCAGGATGCAAAACAGCAGCAGCACCTCTGAGTAACCAGAGGCACTGCACACAAGACCAAAATGGCAATGCTGCCATAACATAATGCCCCCCTTGAGAAGGCGGATTCCAGACGCCTTTAGAAAGTTCACGATGGTGCCTCTTTTAAAGATCTGGTTCAGTTAAAAAAAAAAAATTTCCGGAATGACGACCACCGTGACGGCTCTCCAGAGAGATGGAATCTTATAGCCGTAGGCAAGAGCAGAAAGAACCCCTCCTGGGTCAATGATGCAAGGACCCCCTTCTGGGGCTGGATCATCATGGACCTCTGGCACTTCGGGTGGACCCTAACGGACCTCTGGCACTTCGGATGGACCCTCACGGACCTCTGTCACTTCGGATGGACCCTCACGGACCTCTGGCATGGCAAGCGATAGAGTACTAAAAGAAAGGACATTGCGACTGACAGCCGACACGGCGGCTCTCAACTTATGCTCGATGACATCGGCATTAACGGACTCAGGCCCGGAGGCCACGGAGGCAACAGACTCAGGCCCGGAGGCCACGGAGGCAACAGACTCAGGCCCGGAGGCCACGGAGGCAACAGACTCAGGCCCGGAGGCCACGGAGGCAACAGACTCAGGCCCGGAGGCCACGGAGGCAACAGACTCAGGCCCGGAGGCCACGGAGGCAACAGACTCAGGCCCGGAGGCCACGGAGGCAACAGACTCAGGCCCGGAGGCCACGGAGGCAACAGACTCAGGCCCGGAGGCCACGGAGGCAACAGACTCAGGCCCGGAGGCCACGGAGGCAACAGACTCAGGCCCGGAGGCCACGGAGGCAACAGACTCAGGCCCGGAGGCCACAGACTCAGGCCCGGAGGCCACAGACTCAGGCCCGGAGGCCACAGACTCAGGCCCGGAGGCCACGGAGGCAACAGACTCAGGCCCAGAGGCCACGGAGGCAACAGACTCAGGCCCGGAGGCCACGGAGGCAACAGACTCAGGCCCGGAGGCCACGGAGGCAACAGACTCAGGCCCGGAGGCCACGGAGGCAACAGACTCAGGCCCGGAGGCCACGGAGGCAACAGACTCAGGCCCGGAGGCCACGGAGGCAACAGACTCAGGCCCGGAGGCCACGGAGGCAACAGACTCAGGCCCGGAGGCCACGGAGGCAACAGACTCAGGCCCGGAGGCCACGGAGGCAACAGACTCAGGCCCGGAGGCCACGGAGGCAACAGACTCAGGCCCGGAGGCCACAGACTCAGGCCCGGAGGCCACGGAGGCAACAGCGTCCTCCTCCTGCGGCTGGACAGAACCCCCTCCTGGGGCTGGACAGACGGAACCCCCTCCTGTGGCTGGACAGACGGAACCCCCTCCTGGGGCTGGACAGACGGAACCCCCTCCTGGGGCTGGACAGACGGAACCCCATCCTGGGGCTAGAACATCGGACCCTCTGGCGGAGACCGGAACATCGGACCCACTGGCGGAGACCGGAACATCGGACCCACTAGCGGAGACCGGAACATCGGACCCACTGGCGGAGACCGGAACATCGGACCCACTGGCGGAGACCGGAACATCGGACCCACTGGCGGAGACCGGAACATCGGACCCACTGGCGGAGACCGGAACATCGGACTCACTGGCGGAGACCTGGACATCGGACTCACTGGCGGAGACCTGGACATCGGACTCACTGGCGGAGACCTGGACATCGGACTCACTGGCGGAGACCTGGACATCGGACTCACTGGCGGAGACCTGGACATCGGACTCACTGGCGGAGACCTGGACATCGGACTCACTGGCGGAGACCTGGACATCGGACCCACTGCGATATACGACATCGGCAATGACATCGGCCACCTCTCCTGGGAACACACCATCAGCTACGGGATCGGCCACCTCTCCTGGGGGCACCCCATCGGCTGAGGCATCGGATGCAGCTTTGGGGAGGTGCACATCGGACACTGCTCCGTGAGCCTGCACCCTCCGATACAAGCCTGCCATAATACGGGCCAGGTCTCTGATCTGATCTTCCAGGCTTTGAGATGGGTTAGGCTCCATAGCAAGATTTACACTGTTCCCCCTCCAGCAATTCGGTATGGCCTTTGATAATGTTAGGAGTTGCTGGGACAGCACGACAGAAATATAACCGCTGGAGGCACAGACGGACAGAGGCAGGCTGGATGGAACTCACTGCTTTATCGTAACTCAGGAACAGGTACACGGTACGGGAACAGATTCAAAAACATGATAACAGAACTCAGGAACTCAGGATACAAGGACTCAGGATACAAGGACTCAGGATACAAGGACTCAGGATACAAGGACTCAGGATACAAGGACATGGCATAAGAATTTCTCAGTAAACAAACATGAGGTTCACAAACCGCGAACTATCAAAGGCCCTGAGCTCAGGGCCAATGCCTCTATAAAAGGCAGCTAAGACCAATAGCTGCTGCACATGGAGACAGGCCCACAATCAATCACATGTGCAGCAGCTGGGAATGGCACTCTGAGAACAGCCCAGCCCAGCTGATTACACCAGCTGGGACTGTCCTCAGCAACCACAACCCTGCATGCAGGGCCAAACAGCAGCACCTCTGGCCACACAGAGGTACTGCAGGATGCAAAACAGCAGCAGCACCTCTGAGTAACCAGAGGCACTGCACACAAGACCAAAATGGCAATGCTGCCATAACAATATCTCAGCAGCAAAGGGGTTAAAGGGATAAACAACTGATGTGGAGGTATATTACTTATATTTATTACATATGGTAAATGTGTCTTTTGCTTTCAGAAGACATCGTTCGCCCTGTGCATTTCACTGCATTACCCTATTTGTATACAGCACAATAGTTTATTGAATGACATGAATAGCTAAGTACATGTAAGAGCCATAGGGGGCAGTGATGGGCCATTTTGGAGACGTTGCATCAGCATTTTGGGGACAATGTAGAAACGTACCAACCATTTTGGATGGAGCGATGTTACCAGTGGCTGTTTTTATCTATGGGCTGCAGCCAGGGGCGGATTGGGGACTAAAAGTGGCCCTGGAAAATTTCTGAAAGTGGCCTCATGTGGGTGGCAACAAAGCAATAAAGGGCGGAGCCAACATTACAGTAGCCGGGATTATTACATCACTATACTTAGATACATTGTTGACAGGCAAAACGATGCCACATTTTCATAAGACAGGGATAACAGGGGTAGTGCGCGCCGTAGGCGCGCGCTGAAAATCCACACCGTAACGCCTATTATGTGTCACACACCCATTACATAGTATACCACATGCAACGATGGCCTGCAAGGCTTGCTGGTGCCGGGCCCCCCCAAGTAACGACTACACTACAGCACTATGGCTAGGGCCGTACAAGAACCGTTGTTAGGGTTTTAATGCTAGTCCACAAAGTAACTTACTGCTTTGTGGGAGATCCGGTAGAGAGACAAGGAGAGCGCAGAGAGAGAGACAAGGAGAGCACAGAGAGAGAGAGACAAGGAGAGCGCAGAGAGAGAGACAAGGAGAGCACAGAGAGAGAGACAAGGAGAGCGCAGAGAGAGAGAGACAATGAGAGCACAGAGAGAGAGAGACAAGGAGAGCACAGAGAGAGAGAGACAAGGAGAGCACAGAGAGAGAGAGACAAGGAGAGCGCAGAGAGAGAGACAAGGAGAGCACAGAGAGAGAGAGACAAGGAGAGCGCAGAGAGAGAGACAAGGAGAACACAGAGAGAGAGAGAGAGACAAGGAGAGCGCAGAGAGAGAGACAAGGAAAATCCACACCGTAACGCCTATTATGTGTCACACACCCATTACATAGTATACCACATGCAACGATGGCCTGCAAGGCTTGCTGGTGCCGGGCCCCCCCAAGTAACGACTACACTACAGCACTATGGCTAGGGCCGTACAAGAACCGTTGTTAGGGTTTTAATGCTAGTCCACAAAGTAACTTACTGCTTTGTGGGAGATCCGGTAGAGAGACAAGGAGAGCGCAGAGAGAGAGACAAGGAGAGCACAGAGAGAGAGAGACAAGGAGAGCGCAGAGAGATAGACAAGGAGAGCACAGAGAGAGAGACAAGGAGAGCGCAGAGAGAGAGACAAGGAGAGCGCAGAGAGAGAGACAATGAGAGCACAGAGAGAGAGACAAGGAGAGCACAGAGAGAGAGAGACAAGGAGAGCACAGAGAGAGAGAGACAAGGAGAGCGCAGAGAGAGAGACATGGAGAGCGCAGAGAGAGAGACAAGGAGAGCACAGAGAGAGAGACAAGGAGAGCGCAGAGAGAGAGACAAGGAGAACACAGAGAGAGAGAGAGACAAGGAGAGCGCAGAGAGAGAGACAAGGAGAGCACAGAGAGAGAGCACAGAGAGAGAGAGAAGGAGAGCGCAGAGAGAGAGACAAGGAGAGCACAGAGAGAGAGAGACAAGGAGAGCGCAGAGAGAGAGACAAGGAGAGCACAGAGAGAGAGAAGGAGAACGCAGAGACAGAGAGACAAGGAGAGCGCAGAGAGAGAGAGAAGGAGAACGCAGAGAGAGAGAGACAAGGAGAGCGCAGAGAGAGAGAGAAGAAGAACGCAGAGAGAGAGAGAGACAAGGAGAGCGCCGTGAGAGAAAGAGAGACAAGGAGAATGCAGAGAGAGAGACAAGGAGAGCGCAGAGAGAGAGAGAGAGACAAGGAGAGCACAGAGAGAGAGAGAAGGAGAACGCAGAGAGAGAGAGGAGAGTGTAGAGAGAGAGACAAGGAGAGCACAGAGAGAGAGAGAGAGAAGGAGAACGCAGAGAGAGAGAGGAGAGTGTAAAGAGAGAGACAAGGAGAGCGCAGAGAGAGAGACAAGGAGAGCGCAGAGAGAGAGACAAGGAGAGCGCAGAGAGAGAGAGAAGGAGAACGCAGAGAGAGAGACAAGGAGAGCACAGAGAGAGAGACAAGGAGAGCACAGAGAGAGAGACAAGGAGAGCACAGAGAGAGAGAGAGACAAGGAGAGCACAGAGAGAGAGACAAGGAGAGCACAGAGAGAGAGAGACAAGGAGAGCACAGAGAGAGAGAGACAAGGAGAGCACAGAGAGAGAGAGACAAGGAGAGCACAGAGAGAGAGAGACAAGGAGAGCACAGAGAGAGAGAAGGAGAACGCAGAGAGAGAGACAAGGAGAGCGCAGAGAGAGACAAGGAGAGAGCAGAGACAGAGAGAAAGACAAGGAGAGCGCAGAGAAAGAGACAAGGAGAGCGCAGAGAAAGAGACAAGGAGAGCAGAGAGAGAGAGAGACAAGGAGAGCACAGAGAGAGAGACAAGGAGAGCACAGAGAGAGAGAGACAAGGAGAGCACAGAGAGAGAGAGACAAGGAGAGCACAGAGAGAGAGACAAGGAGAGCACAGAGAGAGAGAGGAGAGCGCAGAGAGAGAGAGAGAGACAAGGAGAGCGCAGAGACAGAAAGAGACGAGAGCGCAGAGAGAGAGAGGAGAGCACAGAGAGAGAGAGACAAGGAGAGCGCAGAGAGAGAGAGAGACAAGGAGAGCGCAGACAGAGAGAGACAAGGAGGGAGCAGAGAGAGAGAGACAAGGAAGGTGCAGAGAGAGAGAGAGAGACGAGGAGAGCGCAGAGAAAGAGACAAGGAGAGCGCAGAGAAAGAGACAAGGAGAGCAGAGAGAGAGAGACAAGGAGAGCACAGAGAGAGAGAGACAAGGAGAGCACAGAGAGAGAGAGACAAGGAGAGCACAGAGAGAGAGAGACAAGAAGAGCACACAGAGAGAGAGAGAGAAGGAGAGCGCAGAGAGAGAGAGAGAGAGACAAGGAGAGCGCAGAAACAGAAAGAGAGACAAGGAGAGCGCAGAGAGAGAGAGGAGAGCGCAGAGAGAGAGAGACAAGGAGAGCGCAGAGAGAGAGAGACAAGGAGAGCCCAGAGAGAGAGAGACAAGGAGGGAGCAGAAAGAGAGAGACAAGGAAGGTGCAGAGAGAGAGAGAGAGAGACGAGGAGAGCGCAGAGAGAGAGTGACGAGGAGAGCGCAGAGAGACAAGGAGAGCGCAGAGAGTGAGAGACGAGGAGAGCGCAGAGAGAGAGATGAGGAAAGCGCCGTGAGAGAGACGAGGAAAGCGTCGTGAGAGAGACGAGGAAAGCGTCGTGAGAGAGACGAGGAGAGCGCCGTGAGAGAGACGAGGAGAGCGCCGTGAGAGAGACGAGGAGAGCGCAGAGAGAAAGAAAGAGATGAGGAGAGCGCAGAGAGAGAGACGAGGAGAGTGCAGAGAGAGAGACGAGGAGAGCGCAGAGAGAGACAAGGATAGGAGAGAGAGAGGAGAGCAAAGTGAGAAAAAGAGGAGGGGAGTAGATAGAGCAGAGAGGGAGAGAAAGAAAGAGAGGAGAGAGTTGAAAATGGTATGTGTCTCCCCCCCCCCCCTTCCTTCTTCACTTTCAATATACAAGGCAAATAGTGTACCTGGTCAGAGGGGCAACAGCAGATACCATAAAGGAGGCTGAGGTGGCGGGTCCATTGGTGGAGGCAGAGGTGGCAGGTCCCGTAGAGGAGGCAGAGGCGGCAGGTCCCGTGGAAGAGGCAGGCAGAGGCGGCAGGTCCCGTGGGAGAGGCGGCGGGTTCTGTGTGGAGGGAGATCGGGCAGCAGTGGGTCACGTGGAGAAGACCATGGAATATGAGGCCGCCAGTCCGGCAGCAGGACCTGCAGGCAGTAGCAGGTCACATGGAGGATGTGCCTGCCAGGCAGCATCATGATCACACCAGCTCTTCCTTCCTCTCTGCTGTTTCTTGCGCCGGGGCTGTCACATGACGTGAAGTCCCGGCAGCAGCATTAGGAGAGGCTCAGACAGAACAGCGGGTGGGAGGAGGCGGGCCACTAGCTCTGACTGCAGCCACCCACCTCCAGTGACGCTGCCTGCCACTGTGTGGCTGAGCAGCCCCTCAGCCCGTCACTATAGTTGTGTCAGTGCATGCGCATACACAAACGCGGCGGCGGCCTCACTAGTGTCGGTCCCCGGGAAAGTTCCCGGCAGATATAATGGCCAATCCGCCCCTGTGTAACGCCGACGCCAGCTGCAGACAGTAGTAGCGCTGCCTATATGTAACGCCCACTCCAGCTGCCGACAGTAGCGCTGCCTATATGTAACATCCACATCAGTTGCCGACAGTAGCGCTGCCTATATATAACGCCCATGCCAGCTGCTGACAGTAGCGCTGCCTATATGTAACGCCCACGCCAGCTGCTGACAGTAGCGCTGCCTATATGTAACGCCCACGCCAGCTGCTGACAGTAGCGCTGCCTATATGTAACGTCCACATCAGTTGCTGACAGTAGCGCTGCCTATCTCTGACGTCCACATCAGTTGCCGACAATAGCGCTGCCTATATGTAACGCCCACACCAGCTGCCGACAGTACTACGCTGCCTATATGTAACGTCCACGCCAGCTGCTGACAGTAGCGCTGCCTATCTCTGACGTCCACATCAGTTGCCGACAATAGCGCTGCCTATATGTAACGCCCACACCAGCTGCCGACAGTACTACGCTGCTTTTACAGATGGAACCAGCCTCATTGTTGTTGCTGGTGCACCAGATGCTCCGATATGGCGAGCAGCCTGCCAGCATAAATGGACACGCAAGCGTCTCGGACGCTCGCATGTCAATTGCCGGGAATAGGGCGGGCAAGCATCAGAGACGCACACATGCCAGAATCCCCAGCGCACCGCGGTGATTGGCGCTCCGGGGACAGGTACAATGAGGATGGCTCCATCTGGACATAGGGGGTTATTCAGGTTGATTTGCAAGGCTGCGAATTTGCAGCCTTGCGAGTCCACCAAACCCCGCCCGGCGAACGCACGCCCCCCCGCCGCCCCAGCAAAGTGCGGCTTCGCCCGCACAGCAGCGAATGGATGTTTTGCATAAACATCCATTCGCTTTGCTGGGGTGTCCGCCCACATCATTCGATGGTCACCGACCATCGAATGATGTTTAGCGTGCACGCATATATAAGTGACTTTTCAGTTGCGTATATATGTGTGCACGCTGGCGTGATATGGGCGGGCCGGTGATGTCAGCTACCCGGCCCACACACCTGCGTCACTGCCTCATTACCATGAGAACGCCCAGCGTTCTCATGGAAACGCCCATGGAACGCTGGGCGTTCCAATATGGTAATGGGGCAGCCCGGCGCTCCCCGCCCATCTCCGCCCTCCCCTCGCTGCCATGGGTGCGTGCACCCGGCGACCCAAAAGGTCGCCGTGGGTGCACGCAGCATGCACATGCGCAGAAACACGCCTGCGCATGCGCAGACACACAACATCGGTACTGCGTGCGAATGTGCGCAGTACCGATGCAATCTGAATAAGGTCCATAGTTTGGTGACAGTATTACTCGCTCTCACACACATTTTTTTTTACCTTAAACTCTGTGGCAGCTCATCCTTTCCTGTCATCAGCCCTGCTGTGCTCCGATGTAGCTCCGCCCCCTTGTCCTGTGTGGCTCCGCCCATCCGTCCCGTGTAGCTCCGCCCCCTTTTCAGTGTCTTTTGGCTGACGCTGAAGTAGTTAAAGGGGGGTTGGGACATGGGAGCTGGGATGAGAAGGAGCCTCAGGATGCTGGCGCTGCTGTGCTGCCTGTAGTGTGACAGGCAGCAGCAGCCACGCACTGAAAGCAGCAGCAGCAGCAACAGGGGGGCAGCGGGGGCTCTCTGCTCCTGGCTCCCCCCATGGCTCCTTTTATGTTGTGCCCGATCCTCGTGCGGCACCCCCGCTGTCTTTGCAGCCGCAGCTCCACCAACTGAGCTGCTGCTGCTGCTGTTTGCTCAGCTGGCCTCATCTCCCTGTAATGCGGGGAGCAGGAAGAGGGGCAGTTATGCTGGAGCTGGGGAACTGCTTCCGGGCACGGCCACTGCTACCCATAACTCCGCAGTGGCCGGCCCCTTCGGTCATCACATGCAGATTTCAGCCTCAGGGTCGGCCGGCCTCCCGGGAAACTTCCCGGTGCCTTTAATGGCCAATCCGCCCCTGGCTGCAGCCCCCCCCCCCCCCCTGGTTAAAACCGCCACTCTCTCTGCCTAAAGTGAAGCCAGATGCAGTAACAGCTGAGTCCAAGTTAGAGATGGCTAGTGAATCACTGTCTCGACTCAGTGACTCGAACCATTTAAGCCAACTTCATGATTCGAGTCACTCACTGTTGCAAGAGTCGAGACAGCAGCAGCAGCATTATAGCATAGTAGGCTCAGCCCCTCCTCTCTTAACTCGTCAGGCACAGCAGGAGAAAGGAGAGCGCAGTAACAGCTGAGTCCAAGTTAAGTCTGTGCTGTGAGCCGTGCACTGTCCTAAACAATGCCCACCCTGCTTTGCACCTGATTTTGTGCTTTGATTAATAGCTTAGAGCTCGCATTATAGTGATACACTCACAAGATTTTGTGGGTGCATTGTGAAGCGGCATGTGCGACGGACTTGCCATGTGCTGCTCTGAATCCTTGCAGAACTACAACACATACTGTACTGAGTCCAGCCCATAGTACGGTATGCCATACATGACTAGAATACATATTGTATACACTAGAGGTGACACTAGAGATGAGCAGTTTGGATCACCTGGAATCTGAACTACTCCAAGCTTCCAGAACTCAAGTTGCAGCTCGGGTGTTCCAAACAGAATCAGATTCCAGATTGAGAGAAAATGTAATTGACCTGCGGCAGTGACCGTGAACCATTTGTCTTTCAGTACACTGCTGTATGCTGCACTGTGCTCTGCTGATTCAAGTGTCTGTGCTGTGTCCACACTCCGTACAAGAGGCTGTGCTGTGTACACACTCCGTACAAGTGGATTTGTTGTATCCAGACTCAGTATAAGTGGCTGAACTGTGCACACGTGGCTGTGCTGTGTGGAGACTCTGTAAAAGTGGCTGTGCTGTGTCCAGACTCCATACAAGTGACTGTGCTGTGTACGGGATGCCGGTAAAATCCCGGCGGTCGGGATCCCGGCGTTCAGAATCCCGACGCCGGAATCCCGACCGCCGAAATGCCGACACATTCTCCCTCCTGGGGTGTCCACGACACCCCTGGAGGGAGAATAAATTAGCGTGCCGAGCGTAGCGAGGCACCGGGCCCGCTGCGTGGCGAGCGTAGCGAGCCCGCAAGGGGGGCGATCCACGTCCCCCCCTTGTCGGCATTTCGGCTGTCGGGATTCCGGCGTCGGGATTCTGAACGCCGGGATCCCGACCGCCGGGATTCAATACTGAATCCCTGTGTACATCTAATGTGGTATGCTGTGTCCATCCGCTCAACTTCTGTTGACATACCTGTCTAGTGCCCATCAGCTTCAGTGCTGCGGATGTGCCTGTTCAGCGTCAATTCGCTCCAGTGCTACTGATGCCAATGTTTAGTGCCCATCTGGTCCAATGTAAAAAAAAGTTTTAAAAATATCTTTACATTTAAAAAAAAAATCCCCAAAGACTTGTTTTTTTGTTCTGTATCCAATTTTACTGTGGGTGGAGGCTGGGGAAGGTCGCATGCACGTGGAGCTCTGTCTCCCCATCCACGGAGCTCCACCATCCCCGGCCTCAGGAGCAGCGTGTAGTGTGTGGCGGATGGGATAAGGACAAGGCAGAGGAGGCGGGCTGGCAGTGGAGGCAGCGAGCGCCCCAAGAGACGAAAGCCGAGGACGCGACGGCCGGAGCAAGGAGGAGGCTGCTGAAACGAGCGCCGAGGACACCTGGAGGCACCCGGCCAGGGAAAGGGAGAGCTGCAGCCCCTGGCAGCACCATCGACCTGGGGGACACCCCAGGAAGGCAGATCACCTCCGCTTCCTTTCTCTATGGATGCGGAGGGTCGGGCACAGGTAGACTCGGTGAGAAGGACAGCAGACTCGGTGAGAAGGACCCAGCTCACTTGGCGACCTATCCCCCCCTCCCCCCGGCCAGGACAGGAGGGGGACAGGAGGCACATCAGCTAGGGGGACCTCCGGCATTACACCCAGAGGCCGGTAGGATCCCCCGCACTGACTCTCCCTGGCCTCATTGACTGACTCTTTTACCAGCACCACCCACACTACAGGAAGATGGCTTGTTGAGGCCCTCAAGATGGCACCACAATGGCTGCCTAGAAACTGTGCACTCAGCCATATATATCACACGTCTCCTGTGTGATAACTGTACTGTCTCTGCTGTAGATGTGCTGTCTTTGCTCATACTGTTACCTCATACTGTGCTCATACTCTTACCCACCTGGCTGCTGCAATGACCAGTGGTGACGCTGATGGCTGCCTAGGTGCTGTGCAGCTCGGCAGGTATGTGTCTACCTGGCTGCTGCAATGACCAGTGGTGCCGCTGATGGCTGCCTAGGCACTGTGCAGCTCGGCAGGTATGTGTTCCCTGTGTGATAACTGTACTGTCCCTGCTTATATTGTTACCTACCTGGCTGCTGCAATGACCAGTGGCGCCGCTGATGGCTGCCTAGGCGCTGTGCAGCTCGGCGAGTATGTGTTCCCTGTGTGACACTATACTGTCCCTGCTTATACTGTTACCCACCTGGCTGCTGCAATGACCAGTGGTGCCGCTGATGGCTGCCTAGGCACTGTGCACCATGGCGGGCATATGTCCCCTGATTGTAATGTCTACCCCCCCCCCCCTCCATCCCTGCTTGATGCTGCACTTTAATCCACAAAAAATTCCTAGTGTGGACAAGCATACATGGCCAATAAGGTTGATTCTATTCTATTCTATTCTATATCTATAACATAAAAGTACTGTTACAAAACCCTTTCGGATTTTTCAAAATGGGCCAATCTCCCCTTAACATACATTGGACACTGCCACCTTTTCAAGATGATTAGTTTTCCAAAATTCCTCTATATAATTCAGACCTTGCCGATCTACCCTTCAAAACGTCTGTTAATCACCTTGAACAAAGCCCTTTCTAAATTCATTTGGGCAAACAAACACCCTAGAATATCACTACTTAAACTCCAACAAAAACCTGAATTAGGAGGCCTCAACCTGCCTTGTTTGCGAACATACGCATTAGCTGCCAATTACAGAATAGCCACTGATTGGATTAGTGGCACTCAAACTTACTCAAATAGTGAATTAGATCAAGCTTTTGCACCGGGATGGAACTTGGTCTCCATGGCCCTTATTCTGATTGATGCGTACTTTTCCGCATACTTTCGGATAGCGTCTTTACGGCGTCTGCGCATGCGTGGAGAACGCAACGCGCATGTGCCACGCATTGACTCCGTACCTGTTCGTGCAAATCCCGTACAAAACTGTGCACCGCAATCAGTCTGGAAATATGGGCGTATTATGGGCGTCATGCGGAATGACACATGGGCGTAGTTTCAAAGTGGGCAAAACTGGGAGGAAACATGGGCGGACACGGGGGAGTACACTTATGTTGGGGGGCGTGCATTCGGATAGCACTCCGAATGCACGCGAACAAAACCGATAGAAATGTGCGGTGTCCATAAGCAAGTATTGCTTTGCGGAAACCACTCGGTCCTGCGGTAGGCGAACGGAACGCCTAATGACTACAAGCATTAACACCTGAACCCAATACAATCGACTCCTTTACTCATTACTCACTAATGGCACGCTTGTCAGTGCTTTAATTGAAACCATTGCTGCTTCAAGGAACCTTTACTAAACACACACATATGCTGTACTTGTCACACACTTTTAAACTGCTAAGAATGGACATCACTGAATATTAATACTATCAATACACATGTGTATTCTACATGTACTAATTAAACCACACAATTTTGGTTAACTAAAGAAATTTATTTAAATACATTTCACAGACAATGACACTGTGAAGCAATAAACAAAAAAAACAAATAAAAAATACCAAAAACCATGCCAGGAATGTACCGAAATAAATTATAATACAAAATAAATATTATTGCACACATTCATAGCCACAGCAGAATCATTTGGAACACAAAGGGACTTAGCAACATCACTTCAAGTACAGCTGACAGTAATGGCAGGCAAAAGAGGGCAACAGGGGAACCAAAAATGACATATGAAGCAAGGGCTCATCTGGTTACCCTCAGCACGTGATTGGACACAAGAAGCTGACACACACAGCACAATGAAAGAGTTGGGATCCCATAACGGTGGAGATTAATGCAGCCACAAGTTAATTTGCGAGCACGTTTGCCCTTGGTAGGCTCCTTGGCCTGTGCAGCAGCTCTTCGGCCACGGCCAGATGCTGGGGCAGGTGGAGCAGATGCTGGTGAGGGGGTGGATGGTCTACCCCTCCTGCCAGCAGGGAGTGTTGCTGGTGGTAATGCACCAGAAACGGATGACATTAGGACCCTATTGCTGTTAACTAGCTCCACCATAAGCTCATTATGGTGGAGGAGGAGATCATTTTGACGCGTGGCTTGCTCGACCAGCACCTGAACACTTGCAGCCATGGCCTGATGCGCCTCAGCCATGGCCTGCATGCTCCCAGCGATGGACTGCTGGGTGCTGACCAAGCTCGCCATGACCTCCTCGGTCCTACGCATCCGTTCTGATGCCAACTCTCCCTGCTGGTTAATGTCCCCAAGCATCTGGGCCAAGCTGCCATAATCGGCTTGGACCGATGCCTGCTGCTGCACACGCCTACCACTGGGGCCAGGTGGCACGGACTCCTCCACCTCCTGAGAAGAGTCTTCACCAAGCAGTGGGGTGTCTGTTGAAAATGATAAACACAATTAGGACACATTCTAAGATAATTACTTGCACAAGCTTATGGCATGACAAATATTTACCTTCCAGAAAAGACGCAAACACTTCAGCTGGGGCCTCGCTATCCATCGTGCTCACCCCCCTGACCTCCTCAACTGCTACACAGCACTCGGCCATCAACTCCAGGGGGGTGAACTCTAGCCCTGATGGCATGGGCCCGGCCCCAGATCTCTGGCTGTGTTCCCACCGCTTGGTCATCTTCCTCTTCAGGTTGGTTTTGAAGTCGTGCCACCTGCAATGTAAGTTGACATATTAATACAAGTCACTCCAGATGTTTGCTGTTGCAGCCATTGCTCTGTGCTACATATTACGACATGTGCTTAATGTCAAAAAGATAACATTACATTCAACTATGATATCAACCGTTACAATACACATTCACACTCACCCTACTCTAACTCTCAACTAAATAACATGGCAATAATGTCTGTGTATCGTACCAACCTCAACGGCCATTTGCCAAATCCATCTAAGCATGAATTCAAACATTACTTGTCTATTACTGGGCACATGTATCACAAAACAACTTGCCTCTTCTTGACGTGCTCCGTCTCACGAACTTGTGGCGCCACTTCATTAATCTCTGCCGTTATGTCTTCCCAAATCTTCCATCTGCGTGTGTGTGTCAGCCTCTCCGGTGGACACTCAATCCAATCACGTGCTCGCGGAACCAGGATGGCAAGCTCCTGTGCTTCATATGCCTTATTTCTGGAACTTGGTTCCTCTGTTGGCCTCTTTTTCCCCTTGCCACGTCCATGCCCACGCCCACTGGCACGTGTCGCTGTACTTGAAGTGCTGGCCATGGTAGTATCTTGTGAAGTCCCCGGTTGTGTTCCAAATGATTCTGCTGAGGCTGCATATGAGGCAGCTGCAGGTTGCCCTGCTGTAGAAGGGCCAGGTGCAGGTTGCCCTGCTGTAGAAGGGCCAGGTGCAGGTTGCCCTGCTGTAGAAGGGCCAGCAGCCTCATCATTTCCCACTGGCTGCCTGTGCAGTGGCACATAGGAGGTGCTGGAGTCCATCCTGTCAAACAGTAGCTGCAACTCCTGGTCCACCTCTGATTGCGATCCAGACATGTTAGCAGCAACTTTGTCACATTCTAATACACCTTTATATACTGTTTGTGTATCCTGTTTGGCGTACATCAGCGGCAGCTGCGTTCCGTGCGCGAGCGTAACGGCCGCCTGCGTACGGCGCGGTTTTTTCGCGCCGCATACGCCACGGCCATAGTTGCGGAAATTCCATTGTGTAAAACCTGGCGAAACTTCTACATGAAATATTGGTCACCAATTCTAACATTGCATAGAATCGTCTGATACACCTGTGACTATCGCACAATATACATGCTATTTGGTAGCATGACATGACATTTGGTTCATGACTACTGTGGTATTGTTGAGTTTGATTGCAATCTAAAAGTAGCCCAATCCCTTAGAAAATCCAGGCCACAAGTCATGCAATACTCATCACTACTGTTATAGACAACACATGTGAGAGGCCTATAAATAGTGAATTGCTGCTAGAATCATTTGTCTCCAGATCTGTAGTTGTCAGGGTCTAAGGTAAGCTCTTCCATGGTCCTTGTAGATATGATATACATTAACAATGTAAGTGTATGAATGTATGCACCATTGCCTCACTGACTACAGATTGTTGGGCCAGCAAAGGCTTTGTAGCATTATTGCAACATGTCACATGTTCACTATTTCACTCACAGGTCTTAAACCTGTGTGTGTCCATCTATTGCAGGACAACATGTCCCAGCAATAGGTGAAATGTCTCATAGTACATGATGTCGGCAACAAATGCAGACACCTTTGATACTCAAGTAGTGTTTAGTAGTTAGATGTTGTAAGCATCTGTGTGTTTAGGACGGTGTGTATTGAGTTCATATTATTGTTACATCATTATAGAGTCAAATGGATATTCGTGATTTCACGGGGCGGCCATCTATTGTACGTATTGAAGCCTACAAATCTATTTGTTGTCGGATATGGCCATTATGTGCATAGGTGCATCATTATTTATGTTCATTTATTTATAGGTTGCTGAAGCAATGATGGCATTCATGGCAAGGAGGCTAAGGGCACTTGCGGCTCTCCCCACTCGTCGCCCAAGGAGGCCAGGACGTGCTAGAATCTATCGCACACGGGTGACTCTGTTTGGTATGCCCGATGATGAGGTACTTACTAGGTACCGGTTACCGCCACATGTCATTCTGGATCTGCTCTCGTTAATTGAGAGTGATCTGGAACCTCTTCACGGGATCACGACAGCAATTCCGCCTCACACACAGCTGCTGGCGGTGTTGCATTTCTGCGCCTCAGGATCATTCCAACAAGTAGTGGCAGTACTTGCTGGAATATCTCAGCCGGCCTTCTGCCGAATCCTGAGGCGTGTGACGTCGGCCATGTTTAGGCGCAAGGGGCACTTCATGGCCATGACATTTGCCACCGAGACCCTGCGCAGAAGCCAGCAGGCCTTCCATCAAATTGCTGGCTTCCCTAATGTGATAGGGGCTGTGGATGGCACCCATGTACCATTTGTGCCTCCATCTCGAAGTGAGAAGATATATAGGAACCGCAAATTGTTCCACTCACTGAACGTGATGGTGGTATGTGGCCCATCCATGGAAATTCTCTCCTTCAACTCTAAGTTTCCCGGAAGTGCCCATGACTCTCATGTTATCCGACAAACCGGGATTTGGCAAAGACTACAAGAGCTGGAAGGCCGTGATGCGTGGGTTCTGGGTGACTCCGGTTACCCATGTACGCCCTGGCTACTTACGCCGTACAGCTCCCCAGCACCGGGCCCACAGGAGGCATTCAATCGGGCGCATGTTGCCACCAGGCAAGTGGTGGAGCGCTCAATTGGCCTTTTAAAGGGTCGATTTAGAGTGCTCCACCGCACTGGTGGTGACTTACAGTATGCGCCTGAAATGGTGTCGAGGATCGTGGGCCTGTGTGTATTTTTCCATAACATTGCTGTGCGGCGTGAGATACCCTTTGATGAGTGGGAGGTTCCATCTGAGCCGCAAGATCCGCCCATGCGCCCATCCCGCGCCCCTGAATGCCGGAGGGGATACCAGCTGCGGGACTCTGTGGTGCAAAGATTCTTCAGGTACATTTTATATAGTTGACCAGAACACACCAATTGTTGTAAAAATCACCCCTTCAAATAAGTACAGTGTGTTAGTTGTCAGTCTTACAAAACGACAATTAGCCAGCCTGCCCTCCTAATGGCAAAGAAATAGGAGATATTTATCATATGTGCTTAGTTTTGGTGGAAGTACAATATAGGTGGCCATTATTATACCTTGTGCAAGGGATCTTATGTGTTTGTTATATCTTCATTATTGTAGTTGATACTATCACTGATGTCTGGTGAGTACATTGATTTATTCTCTAATGTGGTGGTGACTTTTTTCTGTGTTGATGTATGATTTGTTTGCAGATATATATATATATATATATATATATATATATATATATATATATATATATATGATATTTGAATTTATTAACATGTTTAGCAATTTCAAGGAGCAGCCAGGCAGGCAGGCAGGCAGGCAGGCAGCGCTGGTGTATAATGGTGGACTCAGGATACCTGCAAGTATGTGTATGTGTCTTTTAAACATAAATGTACGCATACACATAGATGCATAGAGTAAGTAATGCGAAGTACAGCTATGCGTTGCCAAGCTATAGCACGCGTTGCTTGGCGGTGCGATGCGTTATTCGATTTGCAAAGTGCATACACACTGTGTTTTATATATATATCAGATTTGTTCATTGCCATACATCAGCACTACCGTTTTTAAGGCATGCGAATTTTTCGCCATTTGTGTTGGCGCAGAGACGCTGTTCATGTAAAGATGAACAATAAAGTTATTAACACAAATAACTGTGATAAACCAATGACAGCACATGATTGGTTGATTGATGCCAGTGCTAACATGGCGGAGACACGCAGAGCAGAGGCATTTTCACCTGCGGAACTTAGGGCTCTGGTCTCCGTCATGGAGACAAGGCTGGGCCGTGCAGGGCCCTTTATTACAAATGGCCAGAAGCGGCGGGCCTATGCTGCGGCAGGGCGCCGTATTTACGCCCGCACCCGGGTGCGGAGGAGCATCGGCCAGTTAGAGAGGCGCTGGTCAGACCTCCGCAGGCGCCAGCCCCAGCTACTCCAAGAGATTAGGAGGGAGATAGCTGTTTGTGAGTATTTTGGCTATGAAATTTCGCACTTACATCATAGCATATATAAACAATAAAAATTGTCTAATGATAACTGGGTGTCCATGGGTTTAAAAGTCCATAGACTGTTATGTGTGCTTCTTCCTGGTTAACATGCAGTCATGTGGCTTTTATATGTAATTACATAGCATTCTTGATTCTGATGCATACAATGTGCCAGATCTAATATGTGTTAAACATTGATAAATGCAAGGGTTGTCATGATTGAACAAATTACTAACAATCACATAATAACTTATATGTCACATTTTGGAGTCCATTAACAGTAAGGAGCAACTTTCAAGCATCGTTTTCGATCATTATCACCCTTCCATGTATCTCTTGTTATGGATTAATACATGTGCCCCAATGACCCTACATTGACAATGATGTTTGTTTTCTACCACACAGCACGAGCCCGAGCACGACAGGCACGGGAACAGGCCGAGGCAGCCCAGGCCGAGGAGGAGGTGCCTGAGGAGAGGGAACAGCCTGATGAGGAGGTGCCGGCGGTGGTCGAGGAGGAGGATGTGCTTGTGGAGGAGGAGGAGGAGCAAGTGGAGGAGGAGGAGCAAGTGGTGGAGGAGGTGGAGGAGGAGGAGCAAGTGGTGGAGGAGATGGTGGAGGAGGAGGAGCAAGTGGTGGAGGAGATGGTGGAGGAGGAGTATGTGGTGGAGGAGGTGGTGGAGGAGGGGGAGGTGCCTGAGGAGGTGGTGGTGGAGGATGTGGAGGAGGTGTTGGTGGCGGAGGAGGATGTGGAGGAGGTGTTGGTGGCGGAGGAGGATGTGGAGGTGTTGGTGGCGGAGGAGGTGGCTGAGGAGATGTTGGTGGCGGAGGAGGTGGCTGAGGAGCCCAGGATTGTCCCGGAGTCGGCCGAATCAGAGGGGGAGGAGGCGTGTGAGGCGGTGGAGGCCGAACAGATCGGTATGTATACATAATGCATCATTCATGAATTAGTTGTACTGGTATTTGTTATGTAGCACTGGTGAGGATAAATTTTGTTACAATACTATTAATACATAACCCAAAGTGGGTAGCTACAGATACAGGTACGGGTTAGATGGGGTGTCCAAGGCATCCCTTTCATCCAGGACACCTCTTAATTACACAGGTTTGTGGGATGGCTTGGAGCTCCATTTTGACTGCCACATAACCGTTGTAGTTAAACAGGATCCTGGAGTAAAGGGATGAGTGTATCATTTGTGGATTAAATTCACCTGCTGCAAGCGTAGATTCTGTCCCATCATATAGCGGAATATATGTTTTAGGTGAATGTTATTTATAAACTATATGATGTACAGTATGCTATAAATGGAGTATGGGCCGGCCTACCTTGGAATGGAGTCACAAGTTGACAGTGTCCCTGGAGCCTCCTCTACCTAAACACCCCCTGTAGTTCAGATTGTTTTTTTCCCCTCACGGAATTGTAGGTTGGTTTAGACTGAATTATGATTTTGAGGATGTGTACTGTGCATTCCTGACATTTGCATAACTCCCATGCCACGAACCATCACTGAACTTATACTGAGGAGATTGTGACAAGTTGTTATTGACGGAGGACATGACATGCTTGTCATTGGTTAGTCATGGGTGGGTTGTGAATCAGAAGAAACACTATGACTGTTATGTCTTGTGCAGAGTAAAGGGTAGAGGGACAAAAACACAGTATTTATTAAATAAGTTTGCATGTATGTATATATGTATGTGTCATATCTATTTATCTATGTGTGTCTCTATCTCTCTACACATATATATATATATATATATATATATATATATATATATATACATGTCACCTAGCATTTCTGCGATTTATGTAGCAGTATGTGAAATGTATGCATGAATATCATGACTAATTTTTGCCCCTTTGACATGCCCACAGATGCCACAACACCAGCAGATGAGGGTGTCCGTGGGGCCCTCATGCGGATGGGCCACCATTTGCGGCTCCTAATTGCTGACCTGCAGGACCTCCGGGACTTGCTCCTTTAATTTTATTTTTTTCGTCCTTTATATTTAAATGTTTCATTGTTCAAAAAATAAATATTTTATGCAAGTTCGAAGTTGTTGGTTTTCTTTGCACATTAAACAGTATATGTGTAGATTGTTTATAATATTTTACACAGGGACAAATACAAACCATTGCACTTCAATTGCTGTAAGGGTTAATGTGTGCAATGCATGTGTTAGGCATGGTTGTAAGGATATATTGGCATGTAATTGATTCCAATTCCAAATAAACATTTTTTTAGGAGGATAGGTAATTGAATAAGTGGGTCATGTGCAGTGTTCCCTCTAAGCTGTGCGCACGTGCGCGCGCACACAACTCGACGAGCGTGCGCACAGACATTACAACAGAGTGCACAAAGCAGCAGTGGTCCCTTTTTGCAGTTGTGGACTCAATTAATGTGTGTTTCACCCATTAACTACATTGTTTGCTGTGTGTTTAAATGTTTAATATCATTTTGAAGTAAAGTTAACACAAATGCTGAATGTCATTTTCCAGTTATATATAAGTGAATCACAAAAATTTAAATTTCCTTCCAAAGTTGCACAGCCCAAATCTTTTGCCGCACACAGCCTTCGTAAAATTAGAGGGAACATTGGTCATGTGATGTATTGCAGAATAGACATAATAGTGGGTAGTTTTGCGTAAATACACCGCTTCCGTGCGGACGCACCGCTTGCCATCCATTCGGATGCGGTATCACCGTGCATACTCTGTAATACCGTGCAGAATCTGAGTGTTTCCCCCGCACACGCATGGTTTGTATGTCGTCCGTAAACACGCCCTGTTCTTAAAGAGTGAGTCCGTCCGAATGCGGAGGACACGTGGGCGTTTCTACGGACGATGGCCGCACGCGGCCGCACTGACTGGCGTGCGGACCGCACTGTAAGAATTCGGGAATATCCGCACCGATCAGAATAAGGGCCCATGTTACACACTTCACCACAAATTCTTCCACCCTCATTCAAAAATAACTTCTTACTTAACTCCACGTGCACTGCGTGGCGTACTTTGCGCCCTAGACTACATTTATTACAATACAAATCTATATTTCTAACTTTATGGGGAAACCCTAAGTTCCACCCTCATCTCAATTCTCCAATTTTTAGGGAATGGCATAGGCAAGGTCTTTGTTACATATTTCAATTCTTAAAACCAGAATCGTTCACCCTTCTAACACAGTCCCAACTTCAAAGAAAATTCCCAACTTTACAGATACAAATGTTTCCTTTCCTACAAGCATGCAGCTATATTAATGCGATAGTGTCAATATTGGGCAATAGGGGTATGTCAACTGATCTCGATAGTACCATTCGACGTAACCCGGGTTCACCTCTAACTATCTCAAGTATTTATAACCAAGCCCGTGTGACATTGAATCTAGAGGGAGACAGAAAGGGCCTGACTAAGTGGCAGAGAGATTTCCCTGACATTCCTATGAAATCGCTCCTTCAGGCATACCAAACCATAAATAAGCAGCTAGTATCTATGTCATATGTAGAGATGAACCAAAAAATTCTACACAGGGCATATTTTACACCAAAGCTTAAATTTGTAATGGGCAAAGCAGACACATCAGCTTGTTTCAAATGTGGAGCCCTGGAAGCTGATATTATGCACTGTTTGTGGTCCTGTCCTATGGTGGGTTCCTTATGGTCAGCTGTTGAAAAATATATAAATCAAGATTTACATCTGTCTTTTACTATTAATAGTGTGTGGGCCTTCTGGGGTATAATACCTGCCGAATCAAGACAGGGTCTATCCACGGGAAACTTGAGACTTCTTAATAAAATTGCTGCAGTGGCCAAAAAGACAATATTATCTCAATGAATATCCCCTGAACCAGTGTCGATTACCTTATTATTTCCTAGGCTATCTTATTTATTCACTATGGATTGGTCTGAGGTTACTCTGCAAAAAGAAAAGCGTACCAAAAGATTCTTTGACACCTGGTTAAATTATATTAAAACTCTATCTCCAGAAACTAAAGCACTATTGCGACAAAACTATTCAACTAACAACATGGTATAATACAACTATATTATCTATAAGTCAACCCTTTTAAATAAGATCTGTAACATCTAGATCTATATTTTCAGGTCAAAAGTTAGTTTGACACTGTATATCAAACTGTATTAAAATTTGTTAAAAATATATATATTTTGAGCAATTTAAAATGTATTAACTATATGTCTGTAAAAGGATGTAATGTGTAAGTTATACTACTGTGTGAAACAACATCTTTTCTGTCAATAAAAACTATTAAAAAAAAAAAAAAAAAACTCTGTATATGGATACATTAAGGGCCTTATTCTGATCGGAGCGGCCAAACGTGCGTACGTTCACAATTACCGCACGCTAGCCGTACGCGGCCGTTAGGGTTAAGTCCACCCACAAATCAGCCGCTTGCGTACGGGCAGAAATAACGTAGAAGGGGAGTGGTGTACAAATGAGCGTACGGCAACGTACGCGGCCGGCCCAGCCCTTACACTCCGACAACTGGCGTACGACTGAGCGTACGGCGCCGTCTACGGCCGTCTTTCCTCCGTCTCCCCACCGCCTTCTTGCGGCGATCTGAGCGTACGCCAGCTTGCACGGACGGGTCCCTATTGTTTTCAATGGAAAACTCAGCTTATGTCACCGCTCGTGAGAGTGAGCGTACGTCCGTGCACGCTGGCATACCCTTCACATATATGGACCTGCAAATCTTGCCTCTCAACTACTAATCTGACAATTGATTAATTAATCTATTTGTTATTCACTTATTGTTTTCTATTAACTCAATTGTCTACCTTAATAAAGACCTAATAAAACTACATTTTAAACCACATTACATGTATATTTGTTATGTTCTAATGTGACATTTTAATCACTATCTATGTGTCCCCATATTGCTGTTACTTTTAAATCAAGTTATGTTGGTGTTTCTGTATATGTACTAAATTATGTCCATAATTAGTTTGTCCAAAATGTGTAACATGTATACCTACCCTGATGTTATGTGTGATGTTTTAATCGAAAAACATTAAACATTCATGCATTTTCACTATGTGTTATTTTACTCAAAAACACACACATTTACACATCAATCATTACCCCTCACCTCAAATTACTAATATAACTTACATTACACATCTGTATGTACCTACCCTTACAAGCCCTCTAACATATTTATTATTAAAAACACAGGCAATTTATAATACAATATAAACTTTTATTTATTACAAACATAATAAGGGGGGGGGGATAAAAAAAAATTAAATGCGGGCCTCCAGTAGGCCAAAAAGAAGTTGAAAATAAAAAAGGGTCAGGAAGATCTCCCGAATAAGGGCTGCCACCTCCTACTGCTGCTGTTCAGTGTCTGTAGTGAAGGGATAAAAAAAAAAATTAATATATAACATAAACAAATGTTTGTTGTATTTGTACATAATAAAAAGTTGTGAGTTATGTGTGAAGGGCACATACATTTTTAAACTACATTGAAGATGGGTCTGCTGTAAACACAGTACTAAAAAAAAATATGTTAACACACACATACTGTACATAGTAAATAACATTAATTCAATTACTCCTTCATCAATGAATGTATGCTGTATCCCAATTGGTACTTTGTTTTTGGGGGACTGTCCTCTAACCTCACAATTAGCCTGTGCTATTTAAGGGTTATGACATTGTTGTGGCTTAAGCACTCCTTACTATTTTAAATTTAGGACATTGCTGTACAAATTATAGGCCTACAGCTATGTTTGTAAAGCATGCATCCGCATGGCCTCACACACTATTACCAAAACAATCTCTACATTTAAGTTGCACCAGTGGCAGATTAAGCCTTTGGGGGGCCCGGGGTACTTTAGAGCGGGGGGCCCCCTTGCACTTGTCATTACTGGCCGCACACTGCATGGCCGAATATTATACTGTCAAAACATAGAGTAAAGGCAGAATAAACTTGGTCAATGGTTAACTGCAGGGGATATATATATATATATATATATATATATATATATATATATATATATATATATATATATATATATATATATATATATATATATATATATATATATATATATATATATATATATATAGACAGGGGGTTGGCGGCACTCGGAATAATAATAGACACCATATATATATATATACACACACCACATGAAAAGCCTGTGTTTGTCCCTCTGCCCCTTACTCTGGAGGAGACCTCACAGTCCTAGTGCTGCCTCTGATTAAAAACCCTCCTATGACTAAGCTGCTGCTGCTGTTCTCCATGGACCTGAGAAGTATGTAATGAGCTCCACCAATCAGAGCTCAGCACAAACTTCTCAGCCTCTGTCCTCTGGTGCAAAGTGTCATGGGACTTAGTCAACTCCCAGAAATGCACTGCACACTTGTGCAATCAGTGTGCCTTGCCTCCCGATGCTCAGCACCATAAATCATTGTCACATTGGCAGATAGGTGAAGCTGCAGCACTACCCCACCCATGCACAAAACATTTAGCAAAAAAAAAAAAACATAACTTAAACATTGTCTTTTTAAAAAAAAAAAATGACAACCACAGGGGGCCCCTAGCTAGAGGGGGTCCCAGGGGCACTGACCCCTTGCGCCTCCATTATAATCTGGCCCTGTGTTGCACATCATGCTGGGAACTGGAGTTACCCAACACCTGGAGCCACATAACTACCACACCACTAATGTCGGATATCTCATTGGATGTACTGTTATGTCAATTATTCAAGGGGTGAGGCATGGCCACACTCAAAAAAACCACCAAAGGGACCCTTGTTCCTGGAGAAGGACAGGACACACCTCATGGTCGCCCTGCAGTGATATGTTGCAACTAATGTTGATGTTGGATACACATATGTGGTTGTTGTGATTGTTTATGTGTAGAAATGTGTAGGTCAACATTAGACACATTATTTACTTACGGCTACTTGAGCCATCCTGGGCGCCGCTGGTTGGCTGTGGAGTGGTTGGGGAAGGCAGGAGCAAGGAGGATGGTCCTGGTCTTTGGCCCGAGGTACTGGGTGTTACTGGGGAGTGGAGAGGTTTGGGGGTGGGTGGTGGAGAGGTGTAGGGGGGTTGGAAATGGGGTGGGGAGGGGGGGGGGTGGGGGTTGTGGAGGGGGTGTGGGTTGTGGAGGGGGGGGGTTGTGGAGGGGGTGGGGGTTGTGGAGGGGGTGGGGGTTGTGGAGGGGGTGGGGGATGGGGAAATTGTGTGGGTGAAAACTGCACCCTGGGTCTCCTCTTCTTCCTCCTCCTCTTCTTCCTCCTCCTCTTCTTCCTCCTCCTCCTCTTCCTCCTCCTCCTCTTCCTCCTCCTCTTTCTTCTCCTCCTCCTCTTCCTCCTCCTCCTCTTCCTCTTCCTCTTCTTCCTCCTCCTCTTCCTCCTCCTCCTCGGCTGCCTGGTCCCGGGCTGCCTGGTCCCGGGCTGCCTGCTCCCGGGCTTCAATGCGTGCCCTTGCCCGTGCTGAAATGTTCATGTTGATGGCATAGAAATCGAAGATTGGGTTTAATAAAAAAGGGGGAAAGAAAAATTCACATTAGTCATGCTCATAACCTTCAAAATTATCATTGCTGTGAAATTTCAGACATTTATCATGCAAACTATTTGATATCCTACACCCAAAAACTGATCAACTACTTAAACCCCCCCTATACACCCCCATATACACCCCCTATACACCCCATATACACCCATATACACCCCCTATACACCCATATACACCCCCTATACACCCATATACACCCCCATATACCCCCCATATACCCCCCATATACACCCCATATACACCCCCTATACACCCCATATACACCCATATACACCCCCTATACACCCATATACACCCCCATATACACCCATATACACCCCCATATACACCCCCTATACACCCATATACACCCCCTATACACCCATATACACCCCCATATACCCCCCATATACACCCCATATACACCCCATATACACCCCCTATACACCCCATATACACCCCCTATACACCCCCTATACACCCCATATACACCCCCATACTCAGGAACATATTTATAAAAAGTACACCAAACATTGCTAAAAAACGCTGACATACTAGTAATCAAAACTTACATCGGGCAATATGGCGGCGAAGGCTGCTGAGTAGAACCGGCTGCCGCCGGCGCAGGTCGGACCAGCGCCGCTCAACCTGGCCCAGGCTTCTGCGGACGCCGGTTGTGGAAAATATCAGGCGGCGGGCAGCATTATACGCCCGCCGCTTGTCCGCATTAGATACATATGGGCCCCTGGGCCCCAGGTGACGATCCATCACTTCCACCAGGGCCAAAAGCTCAGATGTAGAAAAGGGCCTGGCTCTTGTAGAAGTCATATTGGCAATGGCGCAGTTATTAATTGCAGGTACATATATCACTTTTGGTGCTTGCTGATTGGTCGAAAAAATTGTTTGTTTGGTATTAACTTTATTAATCCCTCTTATATTAACAAACTGGATGCGAATAGAAACTTACGCGGACCGTTCCGATATACACACCACAACCAACAGCATGCATTCAATGAAGAGAGAAGTACTGTATTTACAGTGTGCGGAAAATAATACACGCACCCCGTCTACTCCTAACTACGCTGCTTAAAGGGGGCTCAATACACCAATTGCCATGAAGAGAAGTACTGTATATATAGTAAGCGGAAATTAATACACGCAACCGTCTACTTATAACTACGCTGCTTAAAGGGGGCACGATACAGCGATATGCATGGGGAGGAGTACTGTATATACAGTAGGCGGAAAATGATACACGCAACCCTCTACTTATAACTACGCTGCCTAAAGGGCCACAATGCAACATGTTGCTGTATGACAATTTCATACACATTACATATGTAAGGAAAGCATTATAACGTGATGTTTTGAAATGTGACTCACAAAGCATACACGAACTCCAACAGATACCAGCTGACAACACTCATCATTGGAATGACAGGTGCACACATTTCACGATGTAGCCCACAATGCTCCACAACCTGTGTAGATACATATACGGGTGATTGATCAGGTGCATTGAGACCTGCGTAATTTAAGCGGCAATTATCGGCGGGAAATATTGGCGTAAATTTGCATCTACCTTGCGGGGAAAAATATACGCCCCCTTGTTCGTGGCGGGAGATTAACATATATATATTCAGTCAGATGCAGCCCACAATTGCTGCAAACATGTCTGACTCTGACGATTCAGCAGCAGAGGACGCTCTGCAGAGAGCACAAGCCGAATCCATGCTTCAAGCATTACAGAAGAGGGAAGAGGAGCGGAGAAGGAGGGTCCAAGAGAGGAGTCGCCTGCAAGATCAAGCGGGCCCCTCAGTAACAGGCCCTGGTGAACCTCCACCAGCTCCACAAGGGCCAAGCAGCCAGCCAGAACAAGAGGTTGCATCTCTCCAAACAGGTGTGACCCAGCAGGTGCATGGTGAGAGAGCTGGGGCCACCAGAAAACGTGCTGCAACATCTAGGGTGATGACTGAGCAGGATACCACCACCAGAAGGAGAAACCCTGCATTTGTAGAGGCCGAAATGCGAATTCTCGTGCCCAGGGCACGCGAATGGATTGAATTGGCAACCAGGAAGCCAGGTGCCAGTGCAAGGAGAAACCTTTGGGACAAGATCACAGAGGAAGTAAACCAGGTGTCACCAGTGGTCAGAACTTGGGACGCGGTGAAGAAAAGGTTAGTGTGTTTGTCAGGGCAATTTGTTCAGCAGTCTCCAGCAGGAACTGAGGCCCTTATTCTAGTTCACTCTTTCTGGCCAAATATTTCTTAGATGGACAAAACCATGTGCACTGCAGGTGAGGCAGGTGTTACTTGTGCAGAGATAATCAGATTTGGGTGGGGTTTTACACCTGCCTCACCTGCAGTACACATGGTTTTGTCCATCAAAGAAATATTTGGCCACACATGGCACAAAAGATCACCCACACTAGGAAATGTCACGTAGCTAGGGGTACCACCTAGTCCCTTTAATTCCGGACACATATTAATTACACAGGTTCTGTGGCTGGCTGACTTCAAGACTCCACTTCACCTAATTTTAAACTGCCACAGAACCTGTGTAAGTAACATGTGTCCAGAATTAAAGGGACTAGGTGGTAACCCTACACGTAGCACAGTGGTGCACATATCTCATGGTGATATTTGTATTTTTAAACTTGTAGGTGGACTGACTTCAAAAGTGCCCTGAAGAGGAAGATGACTGACCGGTACAACCACAGCATGTCCACCGGGAGCGGTCCTATGCCTGACCATTTGGAGTTTACCCCCCTGGAGCTGGACTCCTGTGACGTGATCGATGTGGGGGAGATCAGGGGGATCTCCAATATGGACAGTGAGCTCCCGGTGGAGGTATTTGCTGCTGCTTTTGATGGTAAGTCACAGTAATGCATTGTATTTAGAAAGATATTTTTTATTGCGTATGTGATGGTGACATTGTTTTCAATTCTTATCCTAGCAGAAGCAGAAAGTCAGGATGTACCGGCAGCATCGGCCTCTGCAGAGCCACAGGTGGAGCAGGTGGTCCAGCCTCCACCAAGACGTCGCCCCCAGCCCCAGCCTCAGGAGACATTGAGTGAGAGCCTGTTGGTGACGCTGGACAGGATCGAGCAGCAAGGGGTGGATGCTGCGATCCGTCAGCAGCAGGTGGCGGATTTTCTGGCGGAGTGGAAGGCCACAAACCAGCTGCAGGTTGAGGCGTTGAACCGCATTAATGAAACTCTGGCGGCTGGCATGCTAAGCATTGGCCAACACCTCAGCCGCCAGAATGAACTTATTGCGGAGCAGCTGTCCACCGCCAGGTCCCTAAGGGACAATCCCCCATCTGCTGCCCCACCCCAAGCTGCTCCCCAACCTTCCACCTCGGCTGACCCTCCTGTGGCGACTAGGGGAAGACGCCGAAAGCCAGCTGACCCAAAGGCCCCTGTCCCCAAGGCCCCATCTAAAAGGGGCAAAAAAGGGCCCAAATGAGACCTGGGTCACTTCCTCTGTGGTTAGAGGCCAAAGGTTTAAATTGCACTGGACATCCGCTTCCTGAGTTGCCCATCGATCCATTTGCGTGCCATGGGCATGAAAGTTCGTATTTTGACCTCTACAAATGCAGGTTTTTTTTTTTGGTGGTGTGTATCTTGCTTAGTAGTCACCCTGGTTGTTGCAGTACGTATTCTGGTGTCCCCATTTCTTTCACCATTGCATTTGCAGGGTAACACATGTTTGGAGATATGCAACCTCTTGTTCTGGCTGTTTTATTATTTGTGTGTCTATTTTATTTGTTTTTTTTTTATTTCTCACATTAAAGTGTCAAGCTGTGATGCTGAACAGCAAATAAATTTATTTTACAAATTAAATCTAAATTGTGGTATGTGTCATTTCTTGTGTGAAACAAATACTAGATTTATGTGTACTTACTGACCAGGGTATTTTTGAACATTTGTTGAAGTGTGGTGGAAGTTTCCCATGTGTAACCCTCTCCATGGCCATTCCCATGTTCCTATCCAACTTTTCCCTGCTAATTAGTTTGTGTCAGCACATGTGCAGAGCAACTTAATAGGTGAGAAAGCAGTTTGTGTGCAGGTGAGGTAGCTCCTACAGTAGTAGGTAAAAGCAGGTCCAGAACAATGCTTTCCTCATGGAGTGGGTGAGGCAGACAAACAAGGGGGAAAAGGTACATTTGTGTAGGAATTCATATGTGTCCTCCCTAAAAAAAGATGTGTGAATGGGCCAAACATGATAAATTAGCTTGTGAACAAACATGCATAACTTTTAAAATATATATGATTTGACAGTGTCATAAGCAGATGTAGGAATCCTTTGTTAGAGAGATGAGAGTGCAATAATGTGATTGGTGGCATCTTACATCCAGAGTGTAGTGAAATCCAAATCATAGCAGATGAGATAGTGGTACAGGTCATAATTTGGGGTACTATACAAAGATTGTGTTGAAAATAGTGGTCATGTGCTTCAAACATTGCAGAAACATCGTTTGTAGGTGTTAGATGTGGTTTATGTTCTTGTATCCTAAATACAAAACCTATGTTAGTATTAGAGTGAACACGTTGACACATGTCGACTTGTGTAGATTGAGTGTGCTACTGCGTAAAGTCTATGAAAGCAGGTAGTGAATGTGTCTGTTTATCAAATACCTACCTTAGCGTATAAAAAGATTCTTACCTTAAATTAAACAAACCTTTAAATGTGGAGAAGTATAGAAACATAAGCTTCCAATGTGTTTGCGTGCTGCATGTGTGGCTTGCAGGCAGTGAAATCATGGTTTGGAGTTAATAGACTGCAGCATTGCTTATTACATTCAGGTGTATGTGTTTAAGTACTAATCAGCGTTAATTAGCCAACTCAGGCGCACGCTGGCAAGCGGTATCTGTAGGAGTGGTTTTAGCTGGCGGTTGGCGGCCGCCTGTTTGGTGTCCGAAACGAACGGTGCCTTAGTCGATCGTGCGGTAGTAGCACCGCTCATTTCTGGTGCACACCCCCGTGTACGCCCATATTTACGCCCATTTTCCCTCATTATTTCGGCCGCTCCCATCAACACGCCCCTATGCCGCCCCATTACCCGTACGCTCGCGTACAGGTTTTTTCGCACGTTGAGACACCGGCCGTAAGCATTGTGGAGTGTTCGCGCCGGCGCATTAGCGTATTTGCACATGCGCAGATCGTGAAAAACCCCGGGACGTACGCGTACGGCCCGGACGCTCCAAGCAGAATAAGGCCCTAAATTACATAATTTAACTCTGCCAAAAACAAAAAAAAAAAAGTACTGTTACAATGCAGGCCATATCCAAGGGCCAGATGAAGCCTTGGGGTTGCTCGGCGCTCTTAAAACAGTGGGATTGTGATGGAAGGTTGGGGGGTTTATATTAAGAAGAATTGTGTATATCTCCAAACATGACCCATTCTAGTAGCGACAAATGCTCTATACCTGGACTTCCCTTTCAATATTTGATTGGCATCACCTGTTTTTAACTACTTAATTGATATTAATGAAGGAAGTGCAGGTAGAGAGCATTTTGTTCCTCCTGGAATAGGTCATATTAGGAGGTATGGATTGTGTATGTTACATTTTTGTGCATATTAGTTATTAACCAATCGTTAATAGTGCCCAGACACCCAGGTGGGGAGGAGGAGAAGCTGGGTTCCCTATGTCACTTCCAGCTCTGTAATATCTACTTCACAATTATGCTCCCTAAATCTGGAAAAGGACAAAAACTGTCGCTCAGACACGGTACTGTAGTTGAACCTGTTTGATTTAAAAAATTTGACTGAATGTTTTTGTCTGTTTTCCTGGGTTTGTGAGCACATTTCTGATTGTCATTTGCTCCCATACAGTACCATATTTTTATTCCATCCAAGCAACTAGTTGGATGGTTGGAGGAAAGTTGGTCTGATGTGTGGCCAACATTAGGAGTGTTAGATAAGAGCAGCTACTGCATGTGTTAGGAGTGTTAGATAAGAGCAGCTACTGTAAGTTTAAGGAGTGTTAGATAAGAGCAGTTACTGCATGTGTAAGTAGTGTTAGATAAGAGCAGCTACTGCATGTGTAAGGAGTGTTACATAAGAGCAGTTACTGCATGTGTTAGGAGTGTTAGAGCAGTTAATGCATGTGTAAGGAGTGTTACATAAGAGCAGTTACTGCATGTGTTAGGAGTGTTAGAGCAGTTACTGCATGTGTAAGGAGTTACCATATGGTTGAGGGTTGACACTGGCAGGTTAATGAATTTATGAAGTGCAATTGCGAACGTACATGTTATTATACTTACCGCTTATTCTTACCGCTCGAAAGCAAATAAATGTTTGGTTGGCTGTGCTCCGAAAAAGTTCAGCTAAACAACTGAAAAAATATAGTTTGTCACAAGGGTGACATAGGCAGAACCAAAAAGGTTTTTTGGGGCACACTTTTAGAATGATAATGAATGAAGAATATTAAAAATTAACTTTTAATGAAAAACTACTACTAAAATACCAGTACGTATAACATAACAATTCAATTTAAATCTGAATTCTGAAAATGATGCATAAAGAGAATAACGATCACGATTTGAACATTTGGTAGCGAAGAATACTTTAGTACACTCTTGTGAGAAGATACTGGGGAATCCTTTAGATGGATTCAATGTAACAGGCAAAATGGCCGCTTACAAACAATATGTTTCATTGGGGTGTGCATGACGCTTAACACTGTCCCCCTTCAGATGGGTCAATGCGGATAAATGAGGCGGTCTGACTTAACTGGGTTCTTGATAGGAGGAGAGAAAACAGAGTGTTGAAGGGTAGATGGCCAAGTGTTTTCTGCAATCCGGTATGTTACAGCTCTGAGTATTCCCCGTCGGTCACCCCTACGAGTACTAGCCCGGCCAAACACTGCTTAGCTTCTGAGTTCGGAATGAGAATCAGGCGTGCCAGTGAAGTATGACCGTAACCACACCATAGGATGAGAGTATGACCTGGTTGTCAGGAGGCTTATATGTGCTTCTGCTTTTTGCCGAAAAGTAACACCCTGTCCTTTGTTGCCGATGGCCTTGCAAAGAGACAAAGTGTACCTCAGCAAATGAGAGAGCAGCGTAGATAGTATAGGGTGAAGTGTGGGTACCGTGAAACCCCTCTTCTGCTACTCACCATCTATCACTTGGACATCGAATGGTGATTGAGAGTGATAGAGGTGTCACGGGAAACCCAGCGGAAAGGAATGGAAAAAAGATATGGTTGAGGAATGTACCCAAGTCTCCAAATAGGAGTGGTGAAATTGGTCTTAGTATAGTGGTCACTGAAGGCCAAATAACACCCCAGGGAAAATATTTGATGAGTGACAAAGCATGTATCTTTGAATATACATGCAGATGAGATTGCTGTCACCAATGCGAAAAAAATGCAATATGTGAATGGTCACAAGGTTAATGAGAAATAATACATATTAGGTATAACAACACCTGAGTTTTATGCTGACACTGTATCAGTATTGACATGGTTGTCTACACACAGGGGATATTAACGTTATGAACTTAAACATCCAAGATGTGGGTAAGTGCTGTCACCTGTCAAAATAATTAAATTGCAGTGTCTGAATGATCACAAGATTATTGAGACAAAATACATGTGAGGTATAGCAAACCCTAGGTATTTTACTGGTACCAAATCAGTGTTGACACGGTTGTCGACATACAGAAAACTTTGGCTATGCCAGTATGATCACTGTCCTCTGCTAATCCTCAAATACTGGGGGTATTATAGTGTTTGCAGAGTAAGTCAGATCGTTCCAATAACGGTCAGGCTGTTTGCCAATATTTGCATAGCAAGTCAGGCTGTCTTCATATAAGTCAGGCTGTTTGAGCAGTAATTATTGTTAAATATCAGGCAGCAGCTGGTGGCGACTGGGGAGAGTATCACTCTGGCCGGTGTCCGCTCAGTGAGGTGTCTGTGCTGTCCGTAAAATGTAAGTCACGGCAGCTGTACACTCTCACTTGGACAGCGGGAGAACCGGGGTGAGACACTCTCAACCCTGTGCGTGTGCCGCAAATACCTGGTATCCCGTGGGGGAGACAGAAGGACCGGGGTCTACTCCTGTCAGCTGGCTGCCGCGTCCTGCATTCGGAAGGAGGGGGGGCGTGTCAGGGGCATCTCCTTTGACACGTGTTTCGCTTGAAGGCTTGTTCACAGTGATGTGTAAGGAGTGTTAGATAAGAGCAGTTACTGCATGTGATAGGAGTGTTAGAGCAGTTACTGCATGTGTAAGGAGTGTTAGATAAGAGCAGTTACTGCATGTGATAGGAGTGTTAGATAAGAGCAGCTACTGCATGTGTTAGGAGTGTTACATAAGAGCATTTACTGCATGTGTTAAGAGTGTTAGAGCAGTTACTGCATGTGTTAGGAGTGTTAGATAAGAGCAGTTACTGCATGTGTAAGGAGTGTTAGAAAGGAGCAGTTACTGCATGTGATAGGAGTGTTAGATAAGAGCAGCTACTGCATGTGTTAGGAGTGTTAGATAAGAGCAGTTACTGCATGTGTTAGGAGTGTTAGATAAGAGCAGCTACTGCATGTGTTAGGAGTGTTAGATAAGAGCAGTTACTGCATGTGATATGAGTGTTAGATAAGAGCAGTTACTGCATGTGTTAGGAGTGTTAGATAAGAGCAGTTGCTGCATGTGATAGGAGTGTTAGATAAGAGCAGTTACTGCATGTGTTAGGAGTGTTAGATAAGAGCAGGTACTACATGTGTTAGAAGTGTTAGATAAGAGCAGCTACTGCATGTGTTAGGAGTGTTAGATAACAGCAGTTACTACATGTGTTAGGAGTGTTAGAGCAGCTACTGCATGTGTTAGGAGTGTTAGATAAGAGCAGGTACTACATGTGTTAGGAGTGTTAGATAAGAGCAGCTACTGCATGTGATAGGAGTGTTAGATAAGAGCAGCTACTGCATGTGTTAGGAGTGTTAGATAAGAGCAGGTACTACATGTGTTAGAAGTGTTAGATAAGAGCAGCTACTGCATGTGTTAGGAGTGTTAGATAACAGCAGTTACTACATGTGTTAGGAGTGTTAGAGCAGCTACTGCATGTGTTAGGAGTGTTAGATAAGAGCAGGTACTACATGTGTTAGGAGTGTTAGATAAGAGCAGCTACTGCATGTGATAGGAGTGTTAGATAAGAGCAGCTACTGCATGTGTTAGGAGTGTTAGGTGAGAGCAGCTACTGCATGTGCTAGGAGTGTTATAGAGGTGAAAGACAATTGTGTGAAAAATGTAACATATATAAAAACAAAGAATAGGAGTGCTGAAATAAGTGTTATATTGTAATGCCCTAAAAATATATCCTTAATTTTCATGAGCATTTCATCTTTCTTTTTTCTTTGGTTATTTCGGCATATTTACAAAAATACATATTTTGAACAAATGTTCTGAAATCTTGCAGACACAGGTAATTTTCTTCTGGCAAATTTACAGCAATTACAGAAATTTACATTCTTATATTTAAAAAACAAACAGTTAAAAATGTGATGAGAATGTCTCCATAAATAACCAAGTAGCGGAGAATGTAGCTTGTGGGTCCCTGGGACAGTGAATTTAAAGACCATTTTATATATAATGCAATTAATGCCAACCCATGAAATCTCAGAGAGCTCTTGAGGTTCATACTTTGAACTTTAATTTAATTTGGTAAACAGTTTGACACCCTAGAGGTCCCTGGTATACTTTATTTCTTGTATAGTCTACAAATGTTAGAACAATAGCAATGGGAGAAAAAGAGAAGGAAGGATAGCGACAGGGAGAGAGTAAGAAGGAAGGATAGCAACGGGGAGAGAGTAAGGAGGAAAGATAGTGATGGGGAGAGAGAGAAGGAAGGATAGCGACAGGGTGAGAGAGAGAGAAAAGGAAGGATAACGACGGGGAGATAGAGAATGAAGGATAGCGATGGAGAGAGAGAGAAGGAAAGATATTGATGGGAGATAAATAGAAGGAAGGATAGCAACGGGGAGAGAAAAAGAAGGAAGGATATCGATGGGGAGAGAGAAAGAAGGAAAGATAGCAATGGGGGGAGAGAGAGAAGGAAGGATAGGGACCAGGAGAGAGACAGAAGGAAGGATAGCGATGGGGAGAGAGAGAAGGAAAAATATAAGGAAGGATAGTGATGGGGGAGAGAGAGAGAAGGAAGGATATCATCAAGGAGAAAGAGAGGGGGAGGATAGCGACAGGGAGAGAGAGAAGGAAGGATAGCAATGGGGAAAGAGAGAAGGAATGATAGTGATGAGGAGAGAGAGACAGAGAGAGAAGTAAGGATTGCGACAGGGAGAGAGAGAAGGAATGATAGCAATGGGGAGAGAGAAAAGGAAGAACAGCGACAGGGAGAGATAGAAGGAAGGATAGCAATTGGGGAAAGAGAGAAGGGAGGGGAGAGAGAGAGTGGGCTTTGTAGCTCGCCACAGGTTCTATTCCCACTCTATGGGGGTCTTGGACCCCCACGTGGGAGAATAGCCACCTTTAATTCGAAATCCTGACTGTCAGACTTTTAACATTCAGGATTCCGAAGTCTGTCTACTGACCATCAGAAATAGGTGGTCACTCAGCACCCGGGCAACTTTAGAGTCCTTACCAGCATCAGGCCCACAGTTCATCAATGTGAATTATAACACAAAATCAATTTTGCTTTTGGGTCAATGTATGAAATTCAGACAGTTTATTAATTTCTATCAACAGTAAATCAAAATTCCTTCTTATTGACCATAAACTATAGAAAGAACTCGCAACCAGGAATACATAATATGATGAATATTGCTGTAGATTCAATTTTTAATAGACTATCAACATTAAAATATTTTCATTTAGTTGAAATAGCCTTGACCATTGTCGTAGGTACTCTAGACCAATTTCTTAAAATAGGCGTTGAAAACTTTTTTTACAGTACGACCAATTTTATAGAATTTTATCAAAGAAACATGTTCTTTGTTTAAAATAAATTATTACAATTATTCATTACTTCTTTAATGCAGGTAAAGTAATACTGGTGAACTTTTCTTAACATATTTTTTTTTTTTATGCAGAACATTTATTAACGATACCTAAAATATGGAAAATAGTAGGTAGGGAACATTGATTGCTTTGTATTAAAAATTATAATTTTGTTTATTAATTTATCTATATACTTTATACTTTAAATCAGGGATGGGTAACCTCAGGCCCGTATGCGGTCCCTGTAGCCGGTCTGAGTGGACCGCCCACCCGCCCGGTGGCTTTGCTGGGAGTCAAGTACGGGGGAATTCTCGCGAGAGGTCGGTAGTTCTCGCAAGATTCCTCTGAACCAACAGCAGCCGGAGACTGTCAGTCCTAGTCAGCGGCAGCCGCCAGAGTGGGGGACGGCTGCAGCAGGACAATTCGTAAGAGAAATTTTTACATATGGCCCCCAAAGGATTTTTTCCCCATACAAACGACACTTGGCACAAAAAAGGTTCCCCACCCCTGCTTTAAATGACCTCTTTCACAAAGACAATGAAAGTGTGTGAGTGCGTGAATGTGTGTGTGTGCGTGTCTATGTGTTTGATTAATGCATGTTTTTCACATTCGCATGTTTATAGCACCAATACCAACATGGTAGATCTAGTGAAGATGGGATGTTGCCCATAGTAACCAATCATTCTACTTAGCATAGCATCCTATCTTCAGTAGAACTTCCATCTTAGTAAATTTACACCTATGTCTTAGAATTCTCCAGTGGTCACAATCTCCGGATCCTGTGACCCGTCAGTCCGCCATCCGGAAGCGCCACTGATGATCGGCAATCCGTCTGTGAGTTGGTGAAATTAAGTGTGTTCTGATTCCATTATTCCTCCCGGGATCAGGATTTTTACACATATTTAACATTCCCAATCCCCTGACGCAACCATTAGGGGGATTGCCCCAATACCCCACTGGAGTTGGGCACCTTTAGTCGTGGACATGATCCGATTCTGTCTTGTCTAAATAAGGGCCTTAGTTATGCACAAGGTGTTAATTTCTACCAAAGTATTTTATTAATGATGTTATTTTTTTTAGTTAGGGTTAGGAGGTTACCATGGGTTTCATGCTCATTCCCAGGGGTTCACTGCTCGCTGTCATGGGTGTCATGCTCATTGCCATGGGTTACATGCTCATTGCCAGGGGTTTTCATGATTGTTTCCTGGAGTTTCATGCTTGCATGTGCGCCAGTGTTCCCCGATTCCTGTACCTCCGGGTATTGCTATACGGGCTGCACTACCCTGACTCACACTACAAATCTAGTAGGACCTCTGGCCTCAGTCGTCATTAAGGTGGTGGCCATTTTTAGAGGGATATTTTCAGCAGATTCCATGCGGATGGCCAAACTGAATGTAGCCTGGATACACAATGTGTCCGTGAGGGGCCGGCTCCCCCAAGCCACCGCTTGGACTGCGGTGGCACTGTTACGCCATTGGTCTTTCTGAGTCGCTTAACTGTATACTGTGTACTGTATCTACTTTGGGACCTGGTGCAGGCCTGGGGCCTGGTGCATAAGAATAAAGCACAATAATGATGTTGGGAATATCAGAAGCAAAAATGACTAAAATGATTATCTATAATTGTCATCGGTATAACATTACTGTGCACAAAAGAACAATAAAATGTACACGGATTGCTGAGGCTTTTTGATATATTTTTTATTTTTTTTTATTGCTACAGTATAATGAATAAGCAGAGACTTTCTTAATACAAAGGACTATATTATTAGATTAATATTTAAATTATACACATACAGAGTATTTGGGGCTATATGCAATACCCTGTGAGCTTTTGGAGGTGTGTGACTTTGGTGCCGATTGAGACCCGGGTACTTGTTTCCTAGCACGGCGCCAGCGGTTTTTATCTCAAGCATCGGGAACTAAAAAATCTGATTAGTCCATTTGAACAAGACACCCGCTCCCCTCTGTAGGCCCCTATCAATCTGGACCTACAGGAAGCCACAAACCAATGTACCAAAAGAGCGCACACAGTGTAATGCACATATGGCATACTAGGGTTCATTTAGTTAAAAGTACCAGAGCTCTGCATTCTTATTAGTGGGTGAGGGGATGTTTTAGGTTGACCACCAGTAATTCCAGTTCTCTGCACAGGTAAGGGGGATGGACAGGATGTGAGGATTTTAGGAAAGGAAAAGAACCTTAAAACAAAGGAAGAGAGGCAGAACTCACAGGACACTGAACATGGAGATAGCCTAGTGTGCAACAATGGAGCCCAAGCGGGGGGTTGTTGATAACAGGCATGGCAGTCCACAGCCCCAAGTCATAGAGAATGAGGACAGCAGCGTGTGGGAGCAGGAAGTAAGGTCGCAGTGTAAAGGTAGCAGACACAGCAGCACTGGGGATCCCCACCTTCAGGGTGTATCCTAAGAGCAGAATGGGAGGTGTGATTCGTGGGAAGCAGGAAGGCATTGAGTGAGTGGAGGAACCACATTTGGCCCTGAGGGCCCCATGTTAGAAGAATCCAGAGGAGACCCCAGTGAGTAGACTGTAGAGAAAACACACCAAGATGAATCTCAGGGTACAACAAGTGCATTATTGATTCTTAGAAAACAGAGAGGGTGGGTGATGTGATACTGTCCCACCGTTGTCGCCACTGAAGTAAATGAATGAAAATGCTGCACTGCTGTAACTGACGTAAAGATTTTGCTGGAGGGAGCAAGAGCTGTGGTCATGTATATAACCCTGTTGGATCTGTGTTTGTGAAGAAGAAAATGAACTGAACCTTACTCTGTGACGAACTGTGAACTTTTAAATAAAGTTTTTGAAGAGAGAAGACCCTGATCTTTTTGATTTTAATAGCAACCCATTTGTTTACCGTACCCGCCACCCCGGGTACCACACACACTCATAGGGGGTCAATCTGGTTGTTTCCTTCGGATGCAAATTTGAGTCCTTGCGAGTCGACCAGAACCCGCCTTGTGATTGGCGGCACATAAATGATGATTTACATAAACATCCATTCCCATGTCAGTGGGAACCTCCCACATCTTTTAGTGGTCGCCGACCATCGAAAGATGTGGTGCGCACACGCATATATAAAGTTACTCTCTGGTCACTTTTATATGCGTGTACGTTCTCGCGGAAATGTGCGAGCAGCTGATAACTGGCGATAGCGCTAAAATGTGACAAGACTGACTATTATTAACTATCAAATGATCCTTCTCCCGTGTGAGAGCGTGCAAGTACATGTGAGCGCATCAGCTCGTATTGTAATGAGAGGATTCTGGCGGAGTTGGGGGGCGGGCATTCTGGGAAGCGACCGGCGCCATTTACCTGCTTGCTCGGATGTGAATATACACAGGTGTGAATCAGGCCCAATATGTCCTGGAAAATACCTGACTTCAGCATTTCTCCCGATACAGGATTACTGCTTTATACATCGCCGGCCAGCTCCTCGCTCACCAATAAAAGAGGTAATTACATGTATTTATTTTAACTTGCAGGGATTGTAAAATGTCATCACAAACGCTGCCCCGGCTGCTACACAGGGGAACACACAAAATTACAGCTTTAATTTGTTTCCCCCCCTGGTCTCAGTGGGAACGTAATACTGTATGTGACCATATAACGATGCATCAGTGAATGATACGCAGTAATATTGGCCACACGTGTATACGACTCGGCAAAAAGGCAGAAAAGGATGAACAGCGTCAAATAAAAACTAAATAGCGAGCGGTAACTGTTCCAGCGTGGATTCGTGAATAATTCGGAGGGTCGTTGCTGGGATGTAATGGGCTGTTTATGAATTAAAACATTTCTGGAGTTCTGAGCAGCGATGCTGACGGTCTCCGGGTTCATTATTTGGTCCTCCTTTCACACAAAACTCTAAAGCCTCGGTAGACCAGGGAATTACTGGTGCAGATGTGATTGAGACACACGGTATCAGAAATGCACTGGGCGGGGCTATTAAGACGCACAACAATGGACCGTCTTATGGCCGAGTTATGGAAGTGAAGTGTTTGCATATACAGATGCTAATTGCTCACATTGGTGACCATAGTCAGAAGGATAATCTGCAACTACATCTGGGGCAAGTCTCAATGGTGGGACTGATGGTTGCATGGGTCAGCCCAAAAAAGGTCGACATACATTGAGTTGACCACTGAAGGTTGACAGGCCTTAGGTCAACACCTTTTTTTAGGTCGGCATGGGTTTAGGTGACAGGGTCATAAGGTTGACAAAAGCATTATGTCAACAATCGGAAGGTCAAAAGGTCAACACAGGTTTTTCACTTTTTTTTTATCCGACACATGACGTCCGTGCCCGCCCCAAATTTGGAGATTTGCAGCCATCTGAGAAGTAAGAAGTGGCCACATGCGAGTGGATTTGCGCGGTTGGCGGGCGGCATATACCTGTTCCCTAGGCTGCGATTACATGCAGCCTAGCAAACAGGTCTGAATCAGGCCCTTTACAAGGAAGAGAGGACGGTACAATTTTTTGGGTGTGGATCGTATTGTCAACAGCACTTAGGTCGGCAGTCATTAGTTCGACACCGTTGGGTCAACAGGTGGCAAGGTCGATATGGGTGAAGGTCGACAGGTGTCAAGGTCGACATGGGACAAGGTCGACATGGGACAAGGTCGACACATCATTAGGTTGACATGGGTTATGTCGACAAGTCGGAAGGTCGACATGTTTTTTCCCAGTTTTCTTTACCCCAATGTCGACATGGACACAGTTGGAAGTCAACCGCAGCCCCTCGCATTGCTCGCTACACTTTGGGCACTATTTTGTTCTCCCACCACGCCCTATTGGATGGTAGGGCAAGAAATACTGCCTGTCGGCACATGTCGGCTCAAAAAACAGTAAAGAAAAACATGTCGACCTTCCGACCTGTCGACCTAGCCCATGTCAACCTAACGCTGCGTCGACCTAAACCCATGTCGATATTGCCCCATGTTGACCTTGACACATGTCGACCTTCACCCATGTCGACCTAGACACCTGTCGACCTTGCCACCTGTCGACCGAACAGTGTCGACCTAATGACTGTCAACCTAAGGGCTGTCGACAATACGACCGTATCCCCAATTTTGTATGCAAAAAGTCATCCAATCAGAAGGATTGCAAAATAAAATAAGTGGCCATAATGATCCCGCTTACGTACCACCGCATTGCCCAGATGTGTTCAGTGCTGCTGGAAGAACTGTAAAGAAAATGCAAGTCAGTTATAATACAAAAAATGCCATAACTCAACCGGAACAAAACTAAAAAGTTTCCTGTAATGAACAAGAACAAACAAAAGAACAGATAAACGCTTCCTATACAAGTACATGTTTTAATATTTTAAATATTTATGTAGCGAGGCAAAGACAATGATGACAAATCGACACAATAAAATTTAGATTAAAAAGAAAAAACATCCACAGATAACAATAATGCGCGCACTCACGCAGCATCGAGGATACGGCACGAGCAGTGATAGCGAATCCACGCCCCCCCCCCCCCTTCATTGTAAAGTTCCCAAAGCAGCAGTAGCTGAATTTGCATAGATGCAGGTTCCCAAATAAACCCCTGTGGCAAAGTCGCAATAAAAAACGTAATCTGAATAAATATTTGATACACAACCTATGAAAAAATACGACTAAAGGTGAATAATAGAGTAAATGTAATGAAACCAGGGAGAACTAGGGAATAATGTGACTTGGATAAGGAAGCAATAACGCAAAGAAGAAAATTATATTTTCTGCATCGTTATTAATGAAATGAGGAGTCAGATGCTAACTATGCACAAATGTCACTATTCCAAGTACAATACTGTATATGAATAAAATGTAAAAAAAAAGAATAATAGAAAATTTAAAAGTGCACAGAACACACACCGTCTTAATATAGCCCAACATTCAACCACCTAGATACCCATAATCTCTTAGCTGTTGACCTGTCCTTCTTCTTAGACCACCCTTCAACTATTTTCCCCTCCCCTTAGTATGGAAGCCTACATTGGTAGGGCCCTGATTGCTATTATTCCTTCTTTAGTTCCATCCATGCCACCTGTTCTTGCTTTTTGCCTTTAAATCCATTCAATGAATCGTGGTGTATGTTGCCTTTACATTACATCAGGGTCATTGATATCTACCAACAGTTCATGTTTTCAAGAACACCTACAGTATATGGTGCACAGGTGCAGTCATCACTAACTGTCACATTTTCAAACATGCTGCATTCATTCCTAACCGACACATTGTACAAATCCACGTGTAGCCTGGAAGATATGAACTTTTAGTAGCTATCAAGGATGGTTTGGCAAGCCCTATCTTAGATACAGGCTCATCGAGTCTCCCCTCTTTGTGACCTACCATCGCTTGTCCTACAAGATCTTGAGTTGTCCTACCATCACCATGTATCCTTGTACTGAATCTTTCATTTTATTGCTGTATGTTGTTCTTAGATGTGTTTGTGATTAACATTCTATTGCTGAGTTCTTTGAGATTTATATGGAAGAGTTTAACTGGGTTCTTCATAAGATCAAGAGTCAATGTTACAACTGGTAAAGCATCAGTAGAGGTAAAAAGGACTGGTTGTGACAATGAAAATGGACTGGAGTGAGAGGTCAGACAGAAGGCATTTGCAGTAGACAAGGTAAGAGGAAACAAGAGACTGAGCAAGGTTTTAATTGGTAAAAAAAGAACTGAGTTTGGATATGATATGGAGATGGAAGCAACAAGATTTTTTCAGAAGGTAATATGTGGATTGATTGAACCCTCTGATGGCAACATTGGTCCCCCCACACAAAATGTTTATCACTCTCCATTTTATCACTTTTGAAGCTTAGTGCATCTGGCCCTCTATCTAATATTATATCTATTCTGTTTGCCCTCACTGTCCTGTGTGCTTCTGAACTGTTGTGATCACCTTACTCTATAAACTTGCCTGTTACCTTCTCTCTCACTCTGTTTTCTACCACATCCTCGCAAATCTACTACAGACGCTGTCTGTCCTCCCAAATCCCTCTGTCTGCTTTCACTAACCTACCCTCTCACCTCTGGTCCTCATGGCTGTTAATCTCTCAACTTCACTTTCTCCAACCGCTCCTCCCCCCTCCCATCCCATACCTATCCTGACCAATCGCCCCCGCACCCCCACCCTCCCAACGACCCCCCCCTCGCTTCTGCAATCCCAAAAACCTTATCCACATAAATATACAACCCACCCCCTCTCTTGCATGTGCACTATGGAACGCCAGATCTATCTGCAACAAACTCCCTGCCATCCATGACCTATTCATCTCTAGAGCATTCCACCTCCTTGGTATCACCGAGACCTGGCTCTCCACCTCTGATTCTGTCTCTCCAGCTGCTCTCTCCCACGGTGGCCTCTCTTTCTCTCACACTCCCAGGCCTGACGGTCGCCAAGGTGGCGGCGTGGGTTTTCTCCTCTCAGCCTCATGCACCCACAGTGTCATTCACCCTGAACCCTCTCTCCTTTTCTCCTCCTTTGAGTCTCACTCTATCCGTCAATACTACCCCTACCACCTCCGTGTTGCTGCAAGCTACCGCCCCCCTGGCCCTATCTCCCAATTTCTTGACAACTTGGCCGCCTGGCTTCCACACTTCCTCTCCTCTGACCTGCCATCTGTCATTCTTGGTGACTTTAACATCCCCTTGGATAACCCCGCTGATCCTGGCACCTCCAAACTCCTCTCTCTCTGCTCCTCTCTTGGCCTATCTCAGTGGACTACCTCTCCCACCCACATCCAAGGACACTCCCTCGATCTCGTCTTCTCTCGCTCTTGTTCCCTTACTGACTACACTATCTTGGCTTTTCCTCTTTCTGACCATCACCTCATCTCCTTCTCCCTCACTGCTTCCCCCTCTCCCATAACGTCAACACACTTGATCTTGCTGCCTTCTCAAACACGCTGTGTCCTCTTCTCGCCCCAATTGCCCTCATGTCCTGCCCGAACCTCGCCGCCTCCCTCTATAATGACACCCTATCTTCGGCATTGGACTCTGCCTGCCCTCCCTCCTCTATCCCCCTTCGATGCTCCAACCCCCAACCGTGGCACTCGCCTATCACCCGATTCCTTAAAAAGTGCTCTCGCACTGCTGAGCGCTTCTGGAAGAAATCACGCTCCCTTGCGGATTATCTCCATTTCAAATTCATTCTTTCCTCCTTCAGCTCTGCCCTTGCTCTGGCCAAGAAATCCTACTTTAAGTCCCTCATCCTTTCCCAATCATCCAATCCCCGCAGGCTCTTCGCCACCTTCAACTCCTTGCTCTCCCCCCTTCCTCCAGCTCTTCCATCCTCCATCGTAGCCGCTGATTTTGCTACCTACTTTTCAACCAAAATCTCCTCTCTCAGGACTGCCATCACTGCTGCCATGACCTCACCCTCTCCCTCCTCCCCTCCTACATCTCTACTCCCCTCCTTCCAACCCCTGTCCTCATTTTACCCCACCACTGCTGCTGAAGTCCACTCTATCCCTCAATCCGCTTCTCCCTCCACCTGCCCGCTCGATCCTATCCCCTCCAATATTATCCGTCGTCTCAGTCTGTCAATCTGCTCTCACCTGGCTCACCTCTTTAATCTTTCCCTATCCTCTGGGATCTTTCCTTCCTCCTTTAAACACGCTATTGTCTCCCCAATTCTCAAAAAAAACAAATCTGGACCCCAACTCTCCATCCAACTATAGGCCCATCTCCCTCCTCCCTTTTGCCTCCAAGCTCCTAGAACGTCTGACCTATAATCGTCTCCTAAGCCACCTTACTGCTAACTCCATTCTAGACCCCCTCTAATCCGGGTTCCCCCCTTTACATTCCACTGAAACTGCCCTGACCAAAGTCACTAACGATCTACTATCGGCGAAATCCAAAGGCCTCTTCTCTATCCTCATCCAGCTTGATCTGTCGGCTGCCTTTGACACTGCTCAACACCCTCCGCTCCTTTGGCATCACTGGCACGGTCTTCTCCTGGTTCACCTCATACCTCTCCGATCGCTCTTTCTCCGTCTCCACTCCGAGCTCCTCCTCTCCTACTACCCCGCAGCCAGTCGGTTTTCCCCAAGAGTCAGTCCTTGGCCCTCTCCTCTTCTCCCTCTACACCACCTCTCTGGGCACCCTCATCAGCTCCTATGGTTTTCATTACCACCTTTATGCTGATGATACCCTAATCTATCTCTCCTCCCCCGACCTATCCCCATCACTCCTGTCCAAGGTCTCCGAATGCCTCACGGCCATCTCAGCCTGGATGACCCAACGCTTCCTGAAACTAAACATGGCTAAAACTGAACTTCTAATCTTCCATCCCCCGAACATCCCCTCTTCTCCCACTATCTCCATCAGCATTGGTGAAACCGAGATCACCTCCACCGACCAAACGCGCTGCCTCGGTGTCATCACTCACCCCCCACATTTGTGCTCTCTCACAGTCTTGCCGCTTTCACCTACGCAACATCTCACGCATCAGACCATTCCTCTACACTGACGCGACCAAAATTCTCATTCACTCTCTTGTCATCTCCCGCCTTGACTACTGCAACATCCTTCTCTCTTGGCTACCTCTCACCCGCCTTGCACATCTCCAATCCATTCTTAACGCTGCTGCTAGGCTCATCTTCCTCTCCCGCCGCTCTACCTCCGCCTCCCCCCTCTGTCTAGCTCTTCACTGGCTCCCCATTCCTTTCCGAGTTCTCTTTAAACTCCTCACCACCACCTACAAGGCTCTCTCCTCCTCCACCGCTCCTTACCTCTCTTCACTGATCTCTATCCACACTCCCTCCCGTCCTCTTCGCTCCATCGCTGACCGCCGACTGACTTCTCACCTAATCACCTCCTCCCACTCCCCTGTCCAAGACTTCTCCCGTGCTGCCCCCTGCACTGGAACAACCTCCCACCACCCATCAGGCTTTCTGATTCCCTTACCTCCTTCAAGCGCTCCCTTTTTTCGACTAGCCTATCCCTCCTCCTAACCTCTTTTGATCCTCCTATCCTGCCTCTGTTCCCATCCGTTCCTACTTTCCTATTGTTTTTCGTTCGTCCACCCACCTATTTTTAGTATGTTAACTCTTATGAGCAGGGCCCTCTTTCCTCACGTACTCACCCTACCTCTTTACCTCACCTGTCTTCCTGTCCTGTTCTTCCCTTCCTCTACTTCATCTTCAGTCTCCTCGACAATTTTGACACCTACTTCTGAACTGATGCTGATTTTAGTTCTACCAGCTATACCTCTATTTATACTGTATTTTTCAACACACCCTGAACGTTACCTTGTAATTTGTTTTTTTGTTTGCTATGTACGGCGCTGCGGACACTTTGCGGCGCCTTATAAATAAACGTACTACTACTACTACTACTACTACTAAACTAACAGTCATTGCCTTACCTCATATATCGGAGGGATGGGATGGGATGCGCTGTGGTGGATGGTTATTCTATCACCGGGAGCATATCCGACGGGAGCTGCTCCATCTGGACGCACCATTTCTGATGATTGATATGTAAAATGTGCTAAGAGCAGAAGGTAGGGTGTCCAGTGCCCCTCTGGTTTATACACAGTACTGTATGTTCTATTTTTGCAACACAGCCCTATATAGACTTCTAGTCAAGGACAATAATAATCAATTTAAAAAAGAAAGACAATCCTTGTAAAGTGTTTGTTAGCTACAGAAACTCACATATATCTTTATCTGAGTTTCTCTGTTAACAAAAATACAGTAATACATGTAAACACATCAATGTTACGTTAGAGAGAGAGAGGCATTAATAAATGTTTTAATTGGCGCCTGGAGTTTTATACACTTAGGGCTGATTCAGCTTCATTACAGAAGCAAAAAAGCACACACATGGGCAAAACCATGTGCACTGCAGGTGGGGCAGATGTAACATGTGCAGAGATAGTTACATTTGGGTGAGAGGTGTTCAAACTGAAATCTAAATTGCTGTGTAAAAATAAAGTTGTCTAACGAGTGTGGGCTACATGCAAAAGATGCCAGTATTTACCCTGCACAGAAACAGTATAAATGTATTTGCTCACCTTGGTTTGTTCCAAGCACAAAAATACTTACTTTTTTGCTTTACCGAATCCGCCCCTTAATTTGCAATATATAAAACAATCAAAAAAAGAATAACTAGACTTAAATATTTCCGGTTACAATCAGTCAGTAATAATGCGTATATGAAGGTATAATAAAAAAATAAAAAAAATGATTAAACCAAAACTTTGCACCCAGCAGTAATAACCCCTACTTGCTGCCATCTATGCTAAGGAGCAGAGACTTTCATTGATCATTCTCTGACAGATTTATGAAAGAAGATTACACAGTTACATATATATATGTTGGCATAATAATTCCATTTCACCCACAGAGGAGAATATTTGCTTCTCTATTTTCCAGAGTTGAACCAATTTCCTCCAGAGCTCCTTTATATCATGTCGTATTCATGAATAAAGATTCGGATTGTGAAAGCTATTTGCAAATAAACTGTTTTATATGGTAAATATGTATTCAGGCTGAAAACAGTTAAATACATGTTTTGGTAGAAGATGTTCTGTAAATCATCGCCTGACGCTATTTCGACCAAATAAAAAATGTTTGCTTATTCAAAGTGTGCATCGTAATATACAGCTGTCAGCAATGTGATCCCTTTCCCACCTCAGGGCTAGAGGAGAATACAGATGTCCCAATGTTTGTCTTTCTTAGACCCCAACGCTTAAAAGGCGCTCAAGTTGCCTGACTTATTTTGTCATCCAGGTCACATCTCAGCAAAGTTTCAGGCTGTATTTAAAACAGGAGGTTCAATGATCTTTGCTCTCAGATGTCTAATCCATTACACCAATGATAAGGAAAGGTCAGGCCGCTGACATAAGCCCTCATTAACTTAATATATTGGCTTTATCCTCCAGCACATCCATAGAATTATTTTAAATCCAAATGTATTTATCAGAAAAATGTCACCGTATGGAATACATATAAATAATACATATACGGGGCAGTACGGATGGTGTAATGGTTACATTACTGCCTCACAGCACTGAGGTCATGGGTTCTATCCCCACCATGTGTTATATATACGGGGCAGTACGGATGGTGTAATGGTTACATTACTGCCTCAGAGCATTGAGGTCATGGGTTCTATCCCCACCATGTGTTATATATACGGGGCAGTACGGATGGTGTAATGGTTACATTACTGCCTCACAGCGCTGAGGTCATGGGTTCTATCCCCACCATGTGTTATATATACAGGGCAGTACGGATGGTGTAATGGTTAGCATTACTGCCTCAGAGCATTGAGGTCATGGGTTCTATCCCCACCATGTGTTATATATACGGGGCAGTACGGATGGTGTAATGGTTATAGCATTACTGCCTCACAGCGCTGAGGTCATGGGTTCTATCCCCACCATGTGTTATATATACGGGGCAGTACGGATGGTGTAATGGTTACATTACTGCCTCAGAGCATTGAGGTCATGGGTTCTATCCCCACCATGTGTTATATATACAGGGCAGTACAGATGGTGTAATGGTTATAGCATTACTGCCTCAGAGCATTGAGGTCATGGGTTCTATCCCCACCATGTGTTATATATACAGGGCAGTACGGATGGTGTAATGGTTAGCATTACTGCCTCAGAGCATTGAGGTCATGAGTTCGATTCCCACCATGGCTCTAACTGTGTGGAGTTTGTATATTATCCCCGTACTTACGTGGGTTTCCTCCAGGTACTCCGGTTTCCTCCCACAATCCAAAAATATACTGTTAGGCTAATTGGCTCCCACCAAATTAGCCCTAGAATGTCTGTGTGTGTGCCTGTACACGTGGTAGGGAATATAGATTGTAAGCTCCACTGGGGCAGGGACTGATGTGAATGTTCCAATTTTATCTGTAAAGCGCTGCGGAATATGTATGCGCTATATAAGAAACTGTAAATAAATAAATAATATATATATATATATATATATATATATATATATATATATATACTGTATGTAACTGACTTTTTTTTTTAAACTTTCAACTGGTGATGTCGGAGAAATCTGTGGTTCTGTACCAAACAAAATTATAATTAACAACATTACATACAATATGTTTTAGCAGTAAAATGACTAATTTGGTCAGGTTGTGAATGTAACAAACCTAGGGGGTATCCAACCACCCACAATCACCAGTTGGCCAGGTTTAAGGGTAGTTTTGGTCCCGGTTGGACCCCAGGACAGAATGCACATGAGCCTGTTCTGGGCCTTCCACTAGATGGTTTTGAAAGAAAACCTCACAGATAACATGGGATTCCAGAAGACAAACTAGGAGTTTAGGGTTGGTTGGAATGAACTGCAAAGAACATAGACCCAGGCCTGCCATTGGATGCATTTGGAAGAAAACTTCGCAGAGTTGTAACACTGGATCCCAGAAGACATACTAGGGGGTTGGTCGGACCTCTTGGTATAAAGCTTTGGTAAAGAAATGTGACTATAGAGTTGAGGTCCCATTTGGACTACTCGTTTGTATAACGCTGAGCAGAAATTTGACCCAGGAGCCTATTCTGGGCCTTCCACTGGATGGATTTTTAGAAAGACTTCATAGAATGCTGATCTTGGACCACAGAAGAAAAACTAGGGAGTCGGGGGTCCTTGTTGGACTTCCTGTTTGTGAACTCTGGCCAGAACTTTGACACAGAGAGCCTGTTATGGGCCTGCCAGTGGGTGGATTTGGATGAAAACTTGAATGAACTGTACTAAATGACAGAAACAATCCTAAATCAAAGAACTAAACAAAAGCCTTGGAAGAGCAGCATTGATAACAAAAGGAAAACGTAAAACCCATCTCGCATTGGAAAATTTAAGGATAACTCAACAAAACAACAATTAGTTTTAGCCTCTGTTGACCACACCCATGGTGGGGGGATAAAGCATGCCTCCTAAAAAGTGAAGCTGCCCATAGCAACCAATCGTATTCTCGTCGCTATAGTTCTAAAGACTTTGAAAGTAATTTACAGTATGATGAAAGTTTTTTAAGAAATCATAGAGGTGAAACGCAGTAGAATAACATTTCAGAGATAAAACAATACTCTACAGAACAATTGATTGCATTGTTTACCGTCTGTAAATATAGTTTTTTCCCCCCACTGGCGACATTCATCATAGCAGCCTATTATTCTTGAATCTGAATCTGCAAAGAATGTTACTGAAGTGTAAAATAGTAGCATTCCAATCATCTGTCATTGTGAACAGCGCAATAACACTGCTTGACAACACATTGGGCCTGCTGGTTAGTCGTATGTTAACTCGGGGTTGGATTAAGGTCTGTAGGGGCCCTGGACAACAAAATTGTGGGGGCCCCCCTCGCCTGGGACATGGGGTGATTAGGAGGGGAAAGCGGTGTAGGTCCCCCTGGAGACAGTGTGACAAGAGAGCAGGGCAGTGGGGAGATGTGGGGCTGACAGGTGAGTGTGAGAACATGGCATCTATCCCCCAGCAGGGCTGCAAGGCTTCCAACGCTGCAGCGGAAGGGCAGTGGCGGGGTCCATGCGGCAGATGGGAACTAGTCCGCTGACTGTCCAGCCGCCGCAGGGACCCCCTGCCTGCCCCATGCTACCCGGACCTCAGGGACGCGCTGCCTGGACCCCGCTGCCTGCCACCCACTCACTTGGAGTGTGGGGGCCCCTGATGCGTGGGGGCCCCGGGGCGACCGCCCCTGGATCCGCCACCGCGTTACCTGCACACGATACCAATATGTACATAGTCAGCCGATGGTTACCGCAATGGAGGTGCAGAATGAATTTAGATGCAAGGAGAGTGGTTTTCAATTTGTGTTCCTGAGAAGTAACAGCGGATTGGCTATACAGATGTGGGCGTGTCACTGACAGCGGATGCCTCTGAAGGTACAGAACCATGTGGCGAGTATAGATGAAGAAAGCACACCAGCTATAGTGCAGGGCGCACCAGTAGTGCTTTTAAAAATTCAAGTGGGCATCAGGGTATGGAGAACATTGGCTGTGGCGAAAGACCCCTTGTGGTTACTCCCCTTGCTCCAATTCAAACCATTGGGTTGCAGAGACTAATTGTCCAGTTATGGTGTATCATGGACCAGTGAGCAGGTCAGCGCTGTCCCACAGAGAACACGCCCCCCTGGTGAGCGAATCCCGCACTAGCAAGTGAGCGGATGGGAACTCTGTTTGCATGCACCTGCAAGGAGGAAACATTTAATGATTTTTCCTCCCATCATAGAGAAAAGTCAGATGATACGTACTTTTATCCTGGACGAAGTTTCCGGGGATATCATGTGACATCAGCTGTGGGGATGGGGATATCATGTGACATCAGCTGTGGGGATGGGGATATCATGTGACATCAGCTGTGGGGATGGGGATATCATGTGACATCAGCTGCGGGGATGGGGATTTCATGTGACATCAGCCGCCCGCCCCAAGCAGGCATGGATACAGCAGTGTTCTGATGGGCTCACCCAGCATTTCTACATTTTTGTGGGCATGCCCATGCAATTCTGGGCAGACCCCAGTGGCCCCACCCCCTGCCCACCCATCAGTGAGAGATTGTCCCTCTGGGTGTGAAGCGCTATGAAGGTGTTCGCTCTGGGAATATTCAGGAATGCGCATGCACAAACTCCCACCATCGGAAATGGGGGGGAATTCTGACCTGAGCGATCAGGCCTGAATCACCCCCTAAGTCAGTTAACTGCAGATGTTTACTGCTACTTTATTACTGCATATGACAGATTACTATAATGTGACGGGGCTCAATCGCATCACTGCCAGGTCCTATTGAAGTGAATGGGAGGTGGGTGTCTCCCATTCATTTCACTTTCACGCGGGAGCATGTGAACAGCGACTCCTTGCTGTGCCGTAACGTCATTGCTGTATGAGGACACCTCTGTACTGTACATACAACATCTGCCCTGGATCTACCATCTTTCCATTTAAGAAGAGGCCTTAAGGGCACATTGGTGCCCAGCATTATGATTCTTATAGTAACGCTGTCTGTCTGTGCTCACAACATCTGCCCTGGGCTCCCTAAGTGCTCCTATCCCCATCATAAGCAATGTCTAGTCCCACCAAATGGTCAACATGACTGAAGGTCGACATGAGGTTAGGCTACAGGGTCAGTAGATCAACAGGGTCATTCGGTCAACATGGGGAAGTTTGAAGTCAAAAGCGACATGGGGTTTTTCACTTTTTTTTTGAACTGACATGTGTGGACAGGAGGTATTGGGTAGTGTGGTGCCGTGCCTGAAGCATGGTGAGCGCATCGAGCCTTGAGAGGGGACGTGGTGCACTTTTTTTAGTGTCCATGTTGACTGTCATTATCCGGGACAAAAGAAAGTGAAAAACCTCTTGTCAACTTTTTGACTATTGACCTTCCCCATGTTGACCTATTAACCCTGTCGACCTAATGACCCTGTTGACCTAACACCCTGTTGACCTTCAGCCATGTCTACCTTCACACATGTCGACCTAGTGGTGTTGACCTAGTTGCTGTCTTTCCAATGATCCATACCCCAGTCATACAGAGGGTGATGTACAGATGGAGTGCCTGTCAGCCACCTCAGGGTATTGCCAGATTCCCTGAGCTGGTGCAGGCTGGCGGAGAGGCGCTCCATCTGATGGGGATGCGTGAGCAACTCACATGCTCACGCATCCCAGTCACTTGGCGGCGGGGAGCGGAATCCCTGCCTGTCTCCGCTTTAGGGAGATGGGAAGGGGAAGTGGGGAATGTGGGAGGCTACAGGGGAGCAGCAGGGAGGTGGCGGTGGGCTACATCAGAATGAGGTGCGCGTGTGTCTGTTACACGCGCCTCCTTCTGGCGTATGGCGAAAGGCGATAGAATAGCCAGGAACAGCTCCATTTGTAACATAAAGACTAAAATATATCAAAGTTGGTTAGTGGAGAAGAGGCCTACTGGTGTTTAACGCTATAAGGCGGCTAGTTGTAAATCATATTAAGTAGAACAATCATGTCGGACCAGCCAGTGTTTCTTGGTTATCAAGGTTTTGAATGGCTGTGACTAGAAGTAAAAAAAAAAAATAGAGCAATATTTTTGGAAGATACCTGAGACGGCGCAAAATTGCAGCTTAGGGGATGTGTTCCCAAAGGACGCCTCCCAAAGAATGTCACCAACACCCCAAAAAGAATACAGTGGAGAAAAGGAGAGAAGTCTTCCGCAGTAAAGTGTGAATTTTGCTATACTATATCAAAGATACCTTTATGAGCACACCCCCCTCGTAGCTATATGTGAGTGGGGTACACTCCATTGCCTTACTTAACGTACAAACGTACCTAACTTAGAACTGTCGCTATACGATCACCAACACAAACACCAGAAACATACCGCAAAGATTCAAAATGACTTCCTCCACCCAAACCTAAGGGATGTATTGTGTTTTATTGTTTCATTATTCTACAAAAAATATTTGCATCTATAGGTGCTCAGGTTGAATACAACATCTCCAGCTCTCCTTTTCGGTACTGTAAATAACTACTTACAGTATACAAATGTCTTTTATATCTCTTATTAAAGCACTTGATTCCAGCTTCCCATTCACGTACGTCTTTACGTCAGGCATCGTGTACAATAGCAGTCTATGCAGTACGGTGTCAGAGCAGATCAAAATTTGAATTGCTCTGATAGACGTCCATTAGCATAGGCGCCCAGCAGGAGGCACAGGAAATAATTCCCCCCCCCCCCCCCCCATAAAGTTGAGCAAAATAATTTAGGAGTATTGAAACTGAACTGATCTCTTCTTCTGAAAAATTGCCTGAACATTGCCAGTTGACGCCCTGTAACTTGGACAATACAATGTCTGTAGTAGTTTAGTGTAAATTGCAGCCGGGTGGCAAAACATAGATAGCGACAAGTTGGGAACAATAAACTGAATTCGGCTAAATGCCATGAGAATATTGAACCCAAATTGCTCTCTTTATGCAATGCAGTGTGTGCGTCTTCAATACAGAATATTAGATATGTATTTTTAGAAAACACAGGACTCACATGCCGAATTATGTCATGATTTATTTATTACTGTATTAAAGATCAAATAATAAGAGATTTAATAAATGTCATTATCCCTTCACAGGCCTCAAACTGAAGGTGCTGGCTATGTAAGGCACTCACCTCATCCAATCAGCCACACAAGCCAGCCTTAGCAGCAGTCACAAATGTTGAGCATGTCTCATCAAGCGGGCACCTTTATGCCACATAACATGTACAATAGTGGTGTAGTCTAATGCAGCTGGATGGGATAACATAGAGAGAAAGGGAGGGGGAAAGTGCAGAACAATATATAAAGTTGAGTAGAGTACAGATGGCGCCTGCCTTGTACTTGTGATAGTTTCGCCAGCCCCTGGCAGCTTCCACCAGGGGTCGCGCAGGCATGAGGTGCTCATGCACCTTGTGGCGACGGAGCTCCCCGCCACCATCCGTCGCCTCCCCAGCCCGACAGAGCCAGCACCCCCCCCCCCAGCTAACCCTGCCTGTCTCCCTGAAGCGGAGACGGGCAGGGACCCGCTGCCCAGCCGCCAAGAGACTGTCCCAGTTTATTGGAGTCTATCTGCCGGCGCTCTCCAGAGGGGACATTCTGGCAACCGGGCAACAATGAGAGGAGCTTCACCTGTACATCTCCCAAACCCCAAGAGGGACAAAAACAGAGGTTTAGCCATGTTACTGTTTGACAAGTGTACCGCCCCTAACTCATCAAGCCATGAATTTTTTTTTTTACTGGCGCATGCCAAAATAACGCAATCAACATGTTCACGTACACCAATTTTTGATGCAAAGGTAGGGACATCACTGGTGATAGACCAATCATTATTCACTCAATTAATAAAACTGTGGTGGAAAGTAATACCCATTCTCACAATAATGTTATTTGCATCAATAAAAAAAAAAACATGATCACATTCTAAAATGCATAGCCTTTATCTTTAATACAACCCAAATATGCTGTACAGTAAAGTTGAAAACCGTGTCCCATGAATTGCAGATAAAGTATTAAGCCGTACACATAATAGGATATAAGAGGAATAATTTGCCCACTCATCCTAATTCAGTATTGATAATACATTTTTTATATATATTGCAGAAAAATTAACCTTCCATAAACAGATGGCAAGATATGGTGCTTTTCTTTTAAACTATCATCCATCCCTTTCTTTCCCTTTTTCATCAGTTAAAAAACAAAAAAATATAGAAAACCCACCCAAAACAGTGTAACACTTATACAGCAATAGTGCAATTTAAAAAAAAAAAAAACATTCAAAACGACATTAGAATGCAAATCTGCTACACATTTGAAAATTAAAATTTGTTTTTGTTTATTCCAATGACACAAAACAGTTACTACCCCATTATTTGTTATTGGGACATACTGGTTAATAATTTCATATAACATACTTTATGCTACATACTGTACTCTTATAGTGAACAGATTCACATCACCCACAAGACCCACTGATTCTGAGTCCAAGCCCTTTAAATACCTTGCAGTCTTCTTCTTGTGTTTTGCTTATTTTATCACATACTGTATTAAAATCACAATTTCATACAACAATTCACAAAGAGAACGATAATGCGTGAGATGCATTATGTAATGCAAGTTGTTCAATTTACTTAGCGTCTTTGGGTTGATCATGGTAAACTTTCTGCTGACACTACTAGTTTCATAAGAGAACATCACAGCAAAGTGATGGAACATCACAGCAAAGTGATGATTATCAGCGTCGTTATTCATGCTGTCCGGAGAATTTTGTAACCCAGAGATTAAAAAAAATATATTATTCAAAAACGTCACTGTTGCAAATTGAATTTACCCAGTTCTCGTGAGATGTGAGAACAGACAATTAATTATTATAACCAATTGTGTTGGTTATTTAATGAGGATATCAGTAAATATATGATCTGCGCCTTATGCCTTTACAAAAAGTTTTGAACAGTTTACAGTTTTTTATTTCAATTTTAAATATGTTCCTATTCAAAGGATGGCCGGCCACGAAATATCACTTCAGTCTAAAATGATAAGTTTCACATCATTTTGTACTTAATGAAATTACAGCTGGGAAAAATAAAATGCGATCTAGCTCAAAAAAGAGTTGAGGATCACAGTTAAAAAATGTTATTATCTAACCTAAAAAATTTTAAGGAATACAATTGGGCAAGGTTGACAATTCTGAGCACCTAGCAATAAAAAAAAGTGTATCTCTATTTGTCTTGGGAAATTGAACTTTTAAGTTAAATTTGTTAAATCTGAAGTAGATTTTTCCGTATACCGTATATACAGTACTCGAGTATAAGTCAACCCGATTATAAGCCGAGGCACCTAATTTTACAACAAAAAACCTGGGAAAACGTATTGACTCAAGTGGGACCCTCACTCGAGTATAAGCCGAGGGGGGCTTTTTCAGCATAAAAAATGTTCTGAAAAAGTAGGCTTATACTCGAGTATATATGGTACATAAAAAAAAACAGTTATAAATTTCTGTTGTCTAATTAAATAAAAAATTAAATTTTATCTGCGGGGGCTCCCATAAAAGTTTAAATGTGTAAGAAGAGGTCAATTAACCAATATTTATTTAGGATAACTTCATCAACATTCTCAAACACTCTAGTCTATGTCATCATGGCACAATGTCGATGTCGAAAGGCAATGATGGGGATGGCTATACACATGTACAAGTTATCAATAATGGACTAGGAGTCTTAGTGATCAAGAAGTCAAGGAGTCTGGTCTATCAAACAGTGTTTGTGGTGGGAGCAGCCATCCAGTCATAAAGTGGTTTAATAATGTGTTTGTGTCACTAAGCAATGTGCAGTGCACAAGGAAAAAATATTGCGGCAGATTTTTATTTATTTTAATTCTGTAAATGGCAAAAAAGCTTTTTTAAAGAGAAAGTTACGCTGTACTTTTTTTGTTTAGGTGGTCATCCTCTGTATTTATTCTTCTTTTTGTTTTTGTCTTTTATTATTTTCATCTCTTTTGTTTGTATTTGCTCAATTGATCATGTGTTAACATAAAAAAAAGAAATGTCATTGCAAGCTTCTTATTTTACATGGCAAATAAATGTAAAAAAAAAAAATGTAGATGTTTTTAAGTCCACTGAATTCTAGGCTTCTAACCATCACATAACATGTGCCACTTGGCAATTTGTCTCCGAGGATGTTCACAGATTTCCTTCCAATGTTCTCCTCCTGTTCCATCTGCTGAAGGCCCTAAGATTAATCGACCGATAATCTCATTCCTGGATCCCCTGTCTGAATCCATCACCAGAAACTCCACAGTTATGTCATCCAAGCCTTCACAAGGAATGTCAAACACAAACAGTTCATTGAAGACCGCATTTGGGGTACACTTCTTCACATGAGTTTTCTTTTTGGAAATTCTTTTCTTGGCATGATACAGGTTCACCTTCACATACGGGTCTGAAACAAAAATAATGAAATACATGTCATTTAAAAATAAGACTGAAAATGTAAAAAATGATAAAATATAGACACGTATGCTTACAATAGACATCACATTATTCAAACGTTTGTAATTTATTTATATCTTAAATATATGAAAAATGTAAAATATAAAATAATAAAAAAAAGTGTTTTAATGTCAAGGCATATTAATGACCATTTAAATCTGATCTGAAATGAGATCTGAAATGCTGTTTTGTGATGCAAGGCAGCTATTTTCTATTTTTTCTTAACTACAATAAATTATATGGGGAACCACATGGTTTGCAAGAAGAGATAGCATGTTGGTTCAAAGGGTACATTTTTCGGATGTTCCCAGGTTTGCAGATGGACTCAAAGCCTTTTTTCTCTGGCAACAGAATTAGAATTTAACATACAGTATAGATGGTTGTCACTCGGTCAACCACAGGAAGGTCAACATTCATTAGGTCAATCACTGAAGGTCACCCTCAAAAGGTCAACAGGATCATTATGTCGACACAAGCATTGGGTTGATGTGGGGAAGGTTAACAGTTGAAAGGTCAAAATGGGTTTTTCCCTATTTTTGAGCCGACATGTGCCAACAGGTGGTATTTCATGCCCTACCATCCACTAGCATACCCTCCAACTTTACCTATTTAGCTTGTACAGTACCGTTTTTTTTAACGGCATGTACCAGCTAAAATTCACTGTACCGATTGCACCGTTTTTTGAGCTTCAGGCCCCTTAGCTGGGACAGGCTGCGAGTCCTTCCCGTTCATCCACGGTCCTAGCACGTACCAACAAAATCCAGACCTGGCAACCTGTCCGGGAACCCCTTCCCAGAGGTGCATTGTGGGTCCAGGCCAGCGTGAGTTGCATCATGACATCACGCGGGATAGCGAACCTGCCTGCTCTCAGTTGTCTGTGTGAGCATTCTTACAGACGGTGCATGTGCAGTTGCAATTTCTGGACACTGTGGAGCTAAGTTAGGGAGGCAAGGTAGAGCGGCACAGTAGTTACTTGCACCTACTGTCGTTTTAATTATGTGGCGCTAGTTTCTATTTTTAAATGTAGTGTAGTGCAGTGTTTTTTTAAGCATACTGTATGTGTCCATTGAAAGTATAGAAAAGGGGTCCTAATCATGCCCCATTTACCCATGGTCACGCCCCTTTTCTGAGGTTGTACCGATTTTTACTCTTCAAATGTTGGAGGGTATGCACTAGGAAATGGTGGGAGAATAATACAAATAACCACACCCAAAGCATATTGAGTGCATGCGGTGCATTGATACAGTGTCAATGTTGACTTTGATGACATTCATGAAGTGAAAAAACCCATGTCCAGCTTTTGACTGTCGACCTTCTCCATGTCCACCTAATACTTGTGTAGACCTAATGGCCCTGTCGACCTAGACCCATGACGACCTTTTGAGAGTATTGACCTAGGGCCTGTCAACCTTTAGTGGTCGACCTAATAAATGTCAACGTTCCTGTGGTCGACCCAATAATCCCAACCCGTAAAAAAAAGTCCTGATTCCATGATCCCCAGCAGGATTTGGGAATTCATATTTTTAAGCATGTTTGATATTCCAATACTGCCTAGCATGAAGGGTCGGTGGAATTTCCCCAATTCAACACAGCTGTATGGGCCCCTTAAGATGCGTGTGAGTTTTACACACATTTCCATTCAATTAAATCTAGACAATGTATACAGAGAATTCTCAATATAAACGTATTTGATGCTAATAATAACGATTCTTTTTTAGGAAATATGGCAACTAAGACATAGTATTTCAAGACATAGCATGGTTAAAAATCAAATGACATGGAGGCATTCCATTACCTATTATAATATTTTGTAGTTGAAATACAAGACTAATTCTAATCGCAAGTATTTATTTTTATTTGCTAAAATGATTATAGTTTAGATCACATCGTACAAGTTTTTTAAAAAGTTTCTACAATTTACGGTCTTGGATTCTGATTTTGAATTTTTGATATTTTGCTACCTGTGGCCCTTGTATACAAAGTGCAATAAATGTTCACCGCAAAACACTTTTATTGTGAATCTTGAAAATCAGCTCCGCACACCAACTGTACACTCTACCCTCAGGGGATAACTCAGCAAACTAGACATGCACCAAAGATCATTATTTTGCAACTGGTGAAGGATGAGGGCATAGGCAGATTCCCAACAAAGCAACCTAAAAGACCGTTTTTAACTCTATACAAAGAACACACCCGTAATACAGGAAGTCCAACTACAGTATACAGTACTTTTATAGATGTTAAAAAGAAAACAACCTTTCCCCTGCCAATGTATGTATATTAAATGTTCATAAAGTAGAATTGATTGCGTGCTGTGAGAATTGGGCAAAATTAGCAATTAACATGCAGCTATGTACAAGGTATTGATTGGCTGAATGCAGAGTGATTAATCAAAGATTTTCCTAAACAATCAATTTTCGGGTCTGGAAAGAATTCTCTATGTGTTGCTGAATTAAAGATGTGGATTGTCAGTGTACCGTCACTTGTGTTATTTTTTTTAGTTCAAAGGATTACAGGGGAAACACTATGGGAGTATCCAATTAGCTCTGATGTCTTTTTAGCCAATAAAAATGTCCAGTTATTGTATTTTATGACCGATGGTATCCAATAAGAGGCCGTATTTAATCAGTTGAAAATGGAGCCGTTTTCAGGCATTAAGACACATTGGATCAGGGATAAGTTCCCGATCAAATGCGTTATTGTGGGTCTTCATAAACATGGTTAACATGGCTGGTCCTAAGAACTGAGGTCTTGGCTTTCATTCCAACCGAGGGCCTTGTCTGTGTAGTCTTTGCATGTTGTCTTTGTGTTTTCATGCGTATCCTGTGTACTAAGGTTATCTATCAAAATTATACCGGTCGATTCACTGATTTCTGGCCAAAAATTAACCTTAATGCGCATGTTTGTCCATGTGAATGGGCTGTGAATACACAGTAGATGGTAAGAACACAAACTTGTTCTAGAAGGACAAATTACATGTGCACCCAAGCAAGGGCGTAACAAGACCTTTCATGGCCCCTTAGCCAAATTCTGGCATACAACAGGGAGGAGGAGCAGAGAAGGAAGTGCAGAAGCAGCACACAGTCTACCCCACTCCCCTCAGTACGCAGCATGACAATACCCCTCTCCAGCACCACCTCACTCATCAACAAGCTGGCACCCTCTACAGAACACCGGATGATTGATGGTGGACCTTTTCTTCCCCTGGCAGCACACAGAGTCAGCTGCCCCGGAATGTTTGCAGACTTAGTTTGGGGCCCGGCAGTTACTGTGATGAAGGAGTAAGAGATTTCCAGAAACTAATAGAGGCGGTGGGGGTACACGGCTGATGGCCACGCACTGATTGTGCTAATACAGTCAGTCAGCAGTGCACCATCGGCCCTTCTAGTAGCCTCAGAGAAATCGCTAGAAGAAGAAGAGGCTTCATCTCCTCCTCCCTCCCAGTAAGTAACGGCAGGGTCCCCAACCTGTCCTGGGACAGCAGCAATTTAGAGGGTACAGTGAGATTGTAATGGGGCCCCCCAAGCGGGCAAGCCCCATAGCAGCTGCATCACCCTCTATTGTTATACTACTGCACCTAAGTGTACTGTATGTGCTGTACATTTGCATACATTGATTACTTAATATCCTAAAGGGCTTAGTATGATTTCCCAACAGTTGGGATCCCGGGATCTGGCAAGCGCAACTAGGCCCCTTGCAGGCTCGATGCACTTGCCACACTATGGGCAGGGTAGCTCGCCACAAGGGTCTACTCCCCCTTTATGGGGGTCGTGAACCACCATGAATGAGAATAGACTCTGCCCGGCGGGATTCCGGCTGGCGGTAATGTCAGCAGTCGGGATCTTGGCGTCGGCATCCTGACTGCCGGGATCCCGACTGTCGGCATCCCATCCTAAAGACAGGTAATTTCTATACTCACAAAATAGACACAAAGGGGGAAATTTACTAAGAATACAAATACGATATATCGTATTCGTATTCTTAATACGAATGAATACGACTGCATACGGTTGTTTCAGCCATATGCAAATTCGTGTTCCGGAGGGTTATTTACAAATCAGTCAGATACGACTGCTTTGTAACCCTCCAATGTCGTATTGATTTGTATTAGTGGGCGTATATACGGCCGCTAATACGCTATTTTTTTTTACACTGAAGCCTGCACTGATCTGACTGATCCGTGCAGGCTTCTTCCAAATATGACAGGAAAATAAAGTGTATTTTCCTGGCGTATTTGGCTGGCAATTCGCGTCCGTTTTACGCTAATTAGCTTAGTAAATTAGGAATCACCATTCTTTTGAATGGTGATTTCTGTCGTATTCTATTGATGGTGTATTCATTCATATTTGTAAATACAAATACGAATGTCCCATCAATACGAATTCGAAAAACACGAATACGCCCCAAAAATTCGTATTTTACTATGAAAATACTATTTTTTTTTTACAAATTCATCTTAGTAAATTTCCCCCAAATAGCTTCCTTATGTGTGCAAAGCACATTACAAGGTGTTGTCCTCGCCACTAATTACACTTAGGAGTACATTTACTAACGCTTCCAAATATTAAAAGAAGTGATGTAGCAACAATCAAATTCCAACTACCATTTTCTAGAATGCAATAGAGAAATTATAGAATCTGATTGTTGCTACGGGAAACATCACCTCTGTTCATGTTTAGAAAAAAAAGGGGTGTGGCCGCGTAAACAGCCATGGATTGTCGAGATTCATCCACGATCGTGACAATTCACGGCGGTTATCGACAAAACGTGCCAAACAGCTTTTAAAGTCTGGCCGTTCTGTCGATCTGCCTCCAATGCTGTCGGGCAAGACAGCATTGATTAGGCGCACGGCACTTTTTCCCCTATCGGAAATAGTGACAGGGAATGAATACCCCCTTTATACTCATTATGGAGCACCCACATCTTCTCCTACTGCTTCCATTGGACTGTCAAACTCTTGAAGACATGTCATCTCTTCCACAATTGTGAGTGACATCATAAAACTGCTGTTGAATTCCACTTTTCAAATCTCTTTTTTTTTCTTTCAAATTTTTTTAAATAAAATGAAATAAAATAAGTCATATTGCAGTCTGCTCATTGCAGCGTGTTCACATTTTTGAAAAACATTTCAAACAACACTCTTTGAAGGTCAATAAATTAGCACTATCCCTCCAAAACTGGATCAATTGAAAGGTTTGCCAATTTAAGTGATGAATGGCATTAGAAGAAAAGCCTCCAATCCATTTTAAATTAGTTTTCTACCACCCCTTCAGTTGGTTAGGAATTCCACAAATGAATCATTCTTATAGTAGATATCCCCTTCCTATGCAAATGACCCTACAATTAATGACTAGACATGGGAAAGTGTACATATTGTAGGTATTCAAATATGCCAGCAAAACATTAAGATCTCAGTCGTTATATTGTTCCAAACATTCTTACGTCCATTTAACAATATATTTTACTGTACTTGTCATTAGCCTGATCTCCAATGTTACTAAAATGGCCTTCTGCGGGATACATTGCAACCAATGGTCACGATGTTGGATCGCAGCTTGTGATGTCAATCACAGGTGAAATGGTCGTTAGGACGACTACTGAAGGTGGATATGGCTTATAGGTCGACACCAGAAATAGGTCGACATGCCTAAGGTCAACATGAATGGAAGGTCAACACAAGCATAGACACTGGCTAAGTCGACTGTCAAAAGGTCAACTTGGGTTTTTATCTTTTTTTTTGAGCGAACAGGTGGTATTTCATGCCCTACTCTCCATTACGGCATGGATATAATAGTGAGGCAATAACGCCCAAAGCATGGCGAGTTAAGGGGAAGCGGTGCACTTAGACGTTGACCTTCCAAGGATGTTGACTGTAGGCATTTTGACTTATTTGGGGAGTCAACCTAAGCCATGTTGATCTTCAATGGTCGACCCAATGTATGTTGACTTAAAGTTGGTTGACCCAATGACCCATACACAGTGGCAAACGCAGGATTTTTAGAAGGGGGTTTCCAGAGGGGCGGAGCAAAGCACGGAGATGGACACTTAGGTGACCCAGTATATGCCGGGTCAGTGAAAGTATTATATATAGACCAAATGTATATAAATAATAATAATAATAATAATAATACGAAATATACATACATACATACATACATACATACATACATACATGGGCGTCAACAGCAGTGTAGACCCCTGGGCATAGCAATGTATTGGGGCCCCTACCGATGCTCCAGCGGTAGGGGTGGGGGAAGCTTTGATGTCCCGCGGGTGGTAGGGGGTATTATATCGACCGCTCAGCCTGTAGGGCCTGGATCAGTAATCTCCACTAATTACCCCTTTACTGCACAGATGGTGGGAGATGGAGTGGGAGAAGGGGGCATTGGGCTGAATGAAGGGGCCCTGATACATAATTTCCAGGGTGGTAGGGGATGTTTAATATGCAGAGGAGGGGTGTATAGTGGAGTGGGCTTATTATTCATAATTTTCTGGTGGGAGGACAGCTTGCTTGACTGCAGATATCTCCAGTTCCCGGAAATAGATTTATTAGATTTTAATGGAATTAACAACTAGAGATTCCCACCTACCAAATGGTATTGGGGACTAGGGGATCAGAGTTCAGGAGGAAGAGCAATCCGCCAACGAGAATATAAAACTACATACCAGGTGTGTGGAGCTGGAGCAGTAACCAGCTGCTGGCAGGCTGATATCTCTGGTTCTGGGAACAAGCTTCTAGTGTCCTTTAAAGAGGGAGAGTCTCAGCTTTTGGAATATAGCCTCATAAAAACTCTAAGTCAGACAGAACCCAAAATATCTGACTGGGAATAACAATTAACAGGCTTGGATGGGGACCACTGCTTTGAAGTCAGATATCTCTTTCAGCTGAGGGCCCTTAGACTCGTAGGGGGGTTTCTGGGTAATCAGAAACCCCCCCTGCGTGCGCTACTGATACCTGGTCACAGTGCTGGGACAGCAGATACACACAGGAGGCATCTCTTTTACGATACTGAGACATCTCCGGCATGCCCAACTTGGAGATTGAATGGAAATTCAATGAGTGTGGTATAGGGTTCCGACAGCCGGGATCCCAACAGTCATTAGCCCGACATCGGGATCCTGACTGGTCGGACTCAGGCAGCATGGCAAGCACAACAAAGCTCCTTGCGGGCTCGCTGCTCTCGCCACACTGCAGACACGGTGGCTCGCTACCTATTCTATTCTCCCACGAGGGAGAATAGTCGGTGACCGTCGGGAACCCGTCTGTCTGTGTTTTACCAGTCGGGATCCCAACATCTGGTAAATGACTGTTGGGATCCTTACTGTCGGGACCCCGTCCGGCACCCAATTCAATGCGTCTGCAAGGTAGGGGGCGCCGTTGGCGACACTTTCAATGATCTTTTTTAATTACTATTACTTGTAGCTTCCCTCCTCTTTGAAGCCCAGAATCTCCTAACTGCCCATGTTACCTTCCCCAACCCCCCCCCCCCGTATCACATAGCTCAATGAGTAGGGTGCAACAGGTTATGGGTTAGAATCCTGGGTATGGCAGTATAAGTACATTTGTTATTTGCTAAAGGATATTGCAACTGAAAAATAAGGGAGTTTATGAAAGTGGTATAAAGTGGATTTCTGTTCAAATTCATTTTCTTGCAGTGTTCTATGATTATGTATATAATATATGTGAAAAGGGGAATCATAGCATGTAGTGTTGTCATCCCTTTCCCCATGAGGGCATGCGCCTTATATAAATTTTGGAAGAATGAGGGCTGAGTAATTCTTTCTGGCACAGTGCACCAAACAAGTCTACTTACATCACCGTTTACTGTATTTAACATGGAAAATACACATTTTTAGATACTGGCTATAATTTTTCACCAAATGAAGTTCCAGTATACAACCTATTTGCTGAAAGTCCTGGCAAAGTTTTACCAAGCGGAAGTAATGAAGCGGAAACTCTTCATTCTTCTATTCTATTCTGCAGGAACATAACCAAAATAGAAAAATATGTCGGAGCCGCTATCAATGTCTGAGAACCACTCAACCACCAACATCCCAGAAAATCCCTTTAGTGTGCGCAAAAATGTTCTTTATTATACAGTCAAGTCAATAGTTCAGTGTCAGGCAGTCTCCTGGCTGCTCTTTCTACAACACTTATAACCTTACAACCATACCCCAAGGGAGCTGCAAGTCTGTTCTGCCGCCATTGCAAAAAGAAAATCTTCAGTTCAGAAATATTTGATCATGGATAACATTTCAATTGCCGAGTTTAAATTGTGCACAAAAAGAGCAAGTCAGGCTCAACTGGGAATGAAATGCAGAACATCGGCTGTTATAAAAACATGGCAAGGCATCAGTCTCCTTTATCGGAAAGTGAAAGACCTACAACTCGAGACACCGAAACAAACAATGTACTGGGAGTGTACTGGACAATTGTACATGGAATTATATTGTTCTGGAAGAGGCCAATGAGGCTGATACAGATAATGATTTCATGACTGAAGTTACAAGTGATGCAACCTGATAATTCTGATTTATGATTCTAAATTTGAAGTCCTTGGTCATCATCAGTTAAAAATTAGCATAATGCTACAGATTATCATCGATTATCACTGCTAGAAGTATAATCTTGAGTGTAAAAGTAAAGCAAGATGCATCGTAGAGTGATCTCCACGAATGGACACTCTGAAATATTGATCATTTTAGAAATTCTGATTTTTAATTTTGAAGGAAAACTCCATTGCTAGTGTGGATGGACGATTCCAAGGATTTAGGTGGCGTTATTTTAATATTTTGTAAGAAAGGCTTTATCCATGTTATACACACATACACTTATCACCATTGGGCCATAATTCAGAGATGGTTGTAAAAGCAAAATCGTTCTCATATTGGCAAAACCATGTGCACTGCATGTGGGGCATATGTACTGTAACATGTGCAGAGAGTTAGGTTTGGGCGGGTTTGTACTTCAAACTGAAATATAAATTGCAGTGTAAAAATAGATAAGCCACTATTTACCCTGCACAGAAACTAAATAGCACCCAAATATAACTCTCTCTGCTCATTTTACATCTGCCCCACCTGCAGTGCAGCATGGTTTTGTCCATTTGAGAAATATTGTGCATATGCATTCTGGCCTGAATGAGGACCTTTGTTTCCAACATTGAAAGGCATCTGTTGGTTCTCAGGTTCATCCCATAATAGGATAAATGATACTGGCAAAGTCAGGTATAATGATTTCATCCAGATCATTTTTCTTGATCAAATCTAGTCCTTATATTATTACAGGGACAAACATAGAACTCTATGTTCCTGCATTAATTACTTTACCTGGAAGTTGATTACACAATGTAATTAATATACACTTCTAGTGTCAGACTGGCGCATAAAGGGCACACTGAGGAAGTAGAGCTATTTCACACGCTCCGGCTCCTGCCGGGCGTCGAAAAGCCTGCCGCACACTGTAGTAAATAATGGACACAATTGTGTCCATTCACGTGGGAAGGCCACGGCCCGGCCGCCCGGTTGCAGCCGGATCCCACTACTGGAAGGGACAGCTGCCGGGCTATGGCCAACCCCACCATTCTAAACTCCTGAGTGCGGCACGGCTTCTTGGCCATGTGGGGTTTCGCCACCCGGCAGGAGCCGGAGCGTGTGAAATAGCCCGTAGGGTGGTAGAAGCCAATTTTTAGGGGGTGTGGTCAGATAGGACGAGACATCCCACAGAGACAGTTAGACAGCCATGAGAGTCCATGTATCTGACTCACTAATTGTGTAAAAATGTACTGTATGATATCAGTGAACTGTCTGGAACCTGACATTAGAGGAAGGGGCGGGGCACTTAGGCAATGGGACCCACCAAGAATTTCACCTGCACACCAGTGGACCAGTCCAATTTTCTACTGTATGACCAGACCAAAGTTTTATTGGACCAGTCTGCTTTAGTATACTAAATTAATATCCAAGTCTGCTCAGTCCCTTCCATGACATGTGTTTACGTGTTTTTGGTAATACTGTATAATCTCTTTACTATACTTTAAAAAAAAGTTTTCTTGTGCAGGTAGCATTGGAATTACTGAAACAAAGCTTACAGGTGAATCCTGCTAAAGTCAAATCCATTGATGTAAGACATTTATCTGAAACATGTGTTGGTTATTTAATGCTTCATTGACTTTTCCAGGAATTGTCCACGGTCTATTGTCCAAAAATGTTGTTATTTGTCATGGGGTAATCATAAACAAAACTATCAGTCATTTTTACTTCCCAAAATGTAAAATTATTATGAAATTCATAAAAATGTATCAACAATTCCACTCTTGTGTAATAATCCCTATACCACTAATAGCCCTTTCACATTGCAGCTCTTAACTGGTATATTGCCGTTTTTTTAGCCTTTTAAAACGGTTAGAGCTGCAGTGTGAAAGCACCAGTCTGCATTTACCGGTTACAAATAACCGGTACTTGCAAACAGGTAAAAAGCAGAGTCCTACACGGTTCAGAGCCGTTTTTTTATGCAATGTGAACGGCTCTGAACCGGTATATATGACTCAGGCAGCAGTGAGCACGGAGCTGGTTATCAGCGCAGTGAATATTTAATGAGCAGGACCCGCTCATCACATATGCACATATGTAATGAGCTGGAACCGCATTTGCAGGGGTGCAGGTATGGCGGTATGGGGTGGTACGGCGTACCAGTAAAACATATTGTGCCGGTACCCCGTACCGCCATAACAAAACCCCCCAAATTGCTTACTGCGCATGCGCGCATATGTAAGTGGCGGGGGGCGTGGCCACTTACAAATGCACACTATGCGCGCTTTGGCCATCAGAAGGAACTATTGGCAGCTTAGGGGGGAGCCAGTGGCCTCTGCAAAGCAGGGAGGAGCAGTACTGAAGATGCTCTCTCCCTCATGTGATTACGCTGCCCCCCCGGATCGCTGCTGTGCTGTGTCCCTTTGGCGGATGTGAGGTCACTGGCAGGGACCCCGCTGCGGACCTCACATCCAAGGCAGGGACCGGGTGCCTGCCTATAACAATGATAGGCAGAGGCGGTGACAGTGGGGGCGGGCCATATTACTGCGCTGCTGCTGGGTCTGAAGGGAGGCAAAGAGGTGCTGCCTGCTCATCCAGCGCCCCCCAGCCATCAGCAGCCACCTGCGGTCCCCAGAGCATGGCCACCAGGATGCGACTGGCCAGACACTGGGAGTGGGACTCGGGAGACTGCTCAAATTGTCTAAGCAGGAGCCAGGAGACGACAGCAGCCCGGCCTGCAGCTCCAGGAGCCAGAGGATATCAGGCAGTGATCTCAATGTGCCTTGACATGTGGTGTGGTGGGATGTATGTATGTATGTATGACAGCGGCAGTGTGTGTAGTATGTATGACAGCGGCAGTGTGTGTAGTATGTATGACAGCGGCAGTGTGTGTAGTATGTATGACAGCGGCAGTGTGTGTAGTATGTATGACAGCGGCAGTGTGTAGTATGTATGTATGACAGCGGCAGTGTGTAGTATGTATGTAGGACAGCGGCAGTACAGTATGTGTAGTATGTATGACAGCGGCAGTGAGTGTAGTATGTATGACAGCGGCAATGTGTGTAGTATGTATGTATGTATGTATGACAGCCTCAGTGTGTGTAGTATGTATGTATGACAGCGGCAGTGTGTGTAGTATGTATGTATGACAGCCTCAGTGTGTGTAGTATGTATGTATGACAGCGGCAGTGTGTGTAGTATGTATGTATGTATGTATGACAGCCTCAGTGTGTGTAGTATGTATGTATGACAGCGGCAGTGTGTGTAGTATGTATGTATGACAGCGGCAGTGTGTGTGGTATGTATGACAGCGGCAGTGTGTGTAGTATTTATGACAGCGGCAGTGTGTGTAGTATGTATGTATGTATGTATGACAGCCTCAGTGTGTGTAGTATGCATGTATGACAGCGGCAGTGTGTGTAGTATGTATGTATGACAGCGGCAGTGTGTGTAGTATGTATGTATGACAGCGGCAGTGTGTGTGGTATGTATGACAGCGGCAGTGTGTGTAGTATTTATGACAGCGGCAGTGTGTGTAGTATGTATGTATGACAGCGGCAGTGTGTGTAGTATGTATGACAGCGGCAGTGTGTGTAGTATGTATGTATGACAGCGGCAGTGTGTGTAGTATGTATGACAGCGGCAGTGTGTGTAGTATGTATGACAGCGGCAGTGTGTGTAGTATGTATGACAGCTGCAGTGTGTGTAGTATGTATGTATGACAGCGGCAGTATGTGTAGTATGTATGTATGTAGGTATGTATGACAGCCTCAGTGTGTGTAGTATGTATGTATGACAGCGGCAGTGTGTGTAGTATGTATGTATGACAGCGGCAGTGTGTGTAGTATGTATGTATGACAGCGGCAGTGTGTGTAGTATGTATGTATGACAGCGGCAGTGTGTGTAGTATGTATGTATGTATGTATGTATGTATGACAGCGGCAGTGTGTGTAGTATGCATGTATGACAGCGGCAGTGTGTGTAGTATGCATGTATGACAGCGGCAGTGTGTGTAGTATGTATGTATGTATGACAGTGGCAGTGTGTGTAGTATGTATGACAGCGGCAGTGTGTGTAGTATGTATGTATGATAGCGGCAGTGTGTGTAGTATGTATGTATGACAGTGGCAGTGTGTGTAGTATGTATGTATGACAGCGGCAGTGTGTGTAGTATGTATGTATGACAGTGGCAGTGTGTGTAGTATGTATGTTCGACAGCGGCAGTGTGTGTAGTATGTATGTATGACAGCGGCAGTGTGTGTAGTATGTATGACAGCGGCAGTGCGTGTAGTATGTATGTATGTATGACAGCGGCAGTGTGTGTAGTATGTATGACAGCGGCAGTGTGTGTAGTATGTATGACAGAGGCAGTGTGTGTAGTATGTATGTATGACAGCGGCAGTGTGTGTAGTATGTATGACAGCGGCAGTGTGTAGTATGTATGTATGTATGACAGCGGCAGTGTGTGTAGTATGTATGACAGCGGCAGTGTGTGTAGTATGTATGTATGACAGCGGCAGTGTGTAGTATGTATGTATGACAGCGGCAGTGTGTGTAGTATTTATGACAGCGGCAGTGTGTGTAGTATGTATGACAGCGGCAGTGTGTGTAGTATGTATGAAAGCGGCAGTGTGTGTAGATTGTATGACAGCGGCAGTGTGTGTAGTATGTATGACAGCTGCAGTGTGTGTAGTATGTATGTATGTATGTATGTATGTATGTATGTATGTATGACAGCCTCAGTGTGTGTAGTATGTATGTATGACAGCGGCAGTGTGTGTAGTATGTATGTATGACAGCGGCAGTGTGTGTAGTATGTATGACAGCGGCAGTGTGTGTAGTATGTATGTATGACAGCGGCAGTGTGTGTAGTATGTATGTATGTATGACAGTGGCAGTGTGTGTAGTATGCATGTATGACAGCGGCAGTGTGTGTAGTATGCATGTATGACAGCGGCAGTGTGTGTAGTATGTATGTATGTATGACAGTGGCAGTGTGTGTAGGATGTATGACAGCGGCAGTGTGTGTAGTATGTATGTATGTATGACAGCGGCAGTGTGTGTGTAGTATGTATGTATGACAGTGGCAGTGTGTGTAGTATGTATGTATGTATGACAGCGGCAGTGTGTGTAGTATGTATGTATGACAGTGGCAGTGTGTGTAGTATGTATGACAGTGGCAGTGTGTGTAGTATGTATGTATGACAGCGGCAGTGTGTGTAGTATGTATGTATGAAAGCGGCAGTGTGTGTAGTATGTATAAATGACAGCGGCAGTGTGTATAGTATGTATGAATGAGAGTGGCAGTGTGTGTAGTATGTATGAAAGTGGCAGTTTGTGTAGTATGTATGTATGACGGCAACAGTGTGTGTAGTATGTATGTATGAGAGTGGCAGTGTGTGTAGTATGTATGTATGACGTCGACAGTGTGTATAGTATGTATGAATGAGAGAGGCAGTGTGTGTGGTATGTATGAGAGCATCAGTGTGTGTGCTATGTATGAGAGCGGCAGTGTGTGTGGTATGTATGACAGTGGCAGTGTGTGTGGTATGTATGACAGCGGCAGTTTGTGTGGTATGTATGACAGCGGCAGTGTGTGTGGTATGTATGACAGCGGCAGAGTGTGTAGTATGTATGCATGACAGTGCCAGTGTGTAGTATGTATGACAGCGGCAGTGTGTAGTATGTATGACAGCAGCAGTGTGTAGTATGTATGACAGCGGCAGTGTGTGTAGTATTTATGACAGCGGCAGTTTGTGTAGTATGTATGTATGACAGCGGCAGTGTGTGTAGTATGTATGTATGACAGCGGCAGTGTGTGTAGTATGTATGTATGACAGCGGCAGTGTGTGTAGTATGTATGTATGTATGACAGCGGCAGTGTGTGTAGTATGTATGTATGACAGCGGCAGTGTGTGTAGTATGTATGCATGACAGCGGTAGTGTGTGTAGTATGTATGAATGACAGCTGCAGTGTGTGTAGTGTGTAGTATGTATGTATGACAGCGGCAGTGTGTGTAGTATGTATGACAGCGGTAGTGTGTGTAGTATGTATGTATGACAGCGGCAGTGTGTGTAGTATGTATGTATGACAGCAGCAGTGTGTGTAGTATGTATGTATGACAGCGGCAGTGTGTGTAGTATGTATGTATGACAGCGGCAGTGTGTGTAGTATGTATGCATGACAGCGGTAGTGTGTGTAGTATGTATGAATGACAGCGGCAGTGTGTGTAGTGTGTAGTATGTATGTATGACAGCGGCAGTGTGTGTAGTATGTATGTATGACAGCGGCAGTGTGTGTAGTATGTATGTATGACAGCGGCAGTGTGTGTAGTATGTATGTATGACAGCGGCAGTGTGCGTAGTATGTATGCATGACAGCGGTAGTGTGTGTAGTATGTATGAATGACAGCGGCAGTGTGTGTAGTATGTATGTATGACAGCGGCAGTGTGCGTAGTATGTATGCATGACAGCGGTAGTGTGTGTAGTATGTATGAATGACAGCGGCAGTGTGTGTAGTATGTATGTATGACAGCGGCAGTGTGTGTAGTATGTATGCATGACAGCGGTAGTGTGTGTAGTATGTATGAATGACAGCGGCAGTGTGTGTAGTATGTATGTATGACAGCGGCAGTGTGTGTAGTATGTATGCATGACAGCGGTAGTGTGTGTAGTATGTATGAATGACAGCGGCAGTGTGTGTAGTGTGTAGTATGTATGTATGACAGCGGCAGTGTGTGTAGTATGTATGACAGCGGCAGTGTGTGTAGTATGTATGACAGCTGCAGTGTGTGTAGTATGTATGTATGACAGCGGCAGTATGTGTAGTATGTATGTATGTAGGTATGTATGACAGCCTCAGTGTGTGTAGTATGTATGTATGACAGCGGCAGTGTGTGTAGTATGTATGTATGACAGCGGCAGTGTGTGTAGTATGTATGTATGACAGCGGCAGTGTGTGTAGTATGTATGTATGACAGCGGCAGTGTGTGTAGTATGTATGTATGTATGTATGTATGACAGCGGCAGTGTGTGTAGTATGCATGTATGACAGCGGCAGTGTGTGTAGTATGCATGTATGACAGCGGCAGTGTGTGTAGTATGTATGTATGTATGACAGTGGCAGTGTGTGTAGTATGTATGACAGCGGCAGTGTGTGTAGTATGTATGTATGATAGCGGCAGTGTGTGTAGTATGTATGTATGACAGTGGCAGTGTGTGTAGTATGTATGTATGACAGCGGCAGTGTGTGTAGTATGTATGTATGACAGTGGCAGTGTGTGTAGTATGTATGTTCGACAGCGGCAGTGTGTGTAGTATGTATGTATGACAGCGGCAGTGTGTGTAGTATGTATGACAGCGGCAGTGCGTGTAGTATGTATGTATGACAGCGGCAGTGTGTGTAGTATGTATGACAGCGGCAGTGTGTGTAGTATGTATGACAGAGGCAGTGTGTGTAGTATGTATGTATGACAGCGGCAGTGTGTGTAGTATGTATGACAGCGGCAGTGTGTAGTATGTATGTATGTATGACAGCGGCAGTGTGTGTAGTATGTATGACAGCGGCAGTGTGTGTAGTATGTATGTATGACAGCGGCAGTGTGTAGTATGTATGTATGACAGCGGCAGTGTGTGTAGTATTTATGACAGCGGCAGTGTGTGTAGTATGTATGACAGTGGCAGTGTGTGTAGTATGTATGAAAGCGGCAGTGTGTGTAGTATGTATGACAGCGGCAGTGTGTGTAGTATGTATGACAGCTGCAGTGTGTGTAGTATGTATGTATGTATGTATGTATGTATGTATGACAGCCTCAGTGTGTGTAGTATGTATGTATGACAGCGGCAGTGTGTGTAGTATGTATGTATGACAGCGGCAGTGTGTGTAGTATGTATGACAGCGGCAGTGTGTGTAGTATGTATGTATGACAGCGGCAGTGTGTGTAGTATGTATGTATGTATGTATGACAGTGGCAGTGTGTGTAGTATGCATGTATGACAGCGGCAGTGTGTGTAGTATGCATGTATGACAGCGGCAGTGTGTGTAGTATGTATGTATGTATGACAGTGGCAGTGTGTGTAGGATGTATGACAGCGGCAGTGTGTGTAGTATGTATGTATGTATGACAGCGGCAGTGTGTGTGTAGTATGTATGTATGACAGTGGCAGTGTGTGTAGTATGTATGTATGTATGACAGCGGCAGTGTGTGTAGTATGTATGTATGACAGTGGCAGTGTGTGTAGTATGTATGACAGTGGCAGTGTGTGTAGTATGTATGTATGACAGCGGCAGTGTGTGTAGTATGTATGTATGAAAGCGGCAGTGTGTGTAGTATGTATAAATGACAGCGGCAATGTGTATAGTATGTATGAATGAGAGTGGCAGTGTGTGTAGTATGTATGAAAGTGGCAGTTTGTGTAGTATGTATGTATGACGGCAACAGTGTGTGTAGTATGTATGTATGAGAGTGGCAGTGTGTGTAGTATGTATGTATGACGTCGACAGTGTGTATAGTATGTATGAATGAGAGAGGCAGTGTGTGTGGTATGTATGAGAGCATCAGTGTGTGTGCTATGTATGAGAGCGGCAGTGTGTGTGGTATGTATGACAGTGGCAGTGTGTGTGGTATGTATGACAGCGGCAGTTTGTGTGGTATGTATGACAGCGGCAGTGTGTGTGGTATGTATGACAGCGGCAGAGTGTGTAGTATGTATGCATGACAGTGCCAGTGTGTAGTATGTATGACAGCGGCAGTGTGTAGTATGTATGACAGCAGCAGTGTGTAGTATGTATGACAGCGGCAGTGTGTGTAGTATTTATGACAGCGGCAGTTTGTGTAGTATGTATGTATGACAGCGGCAGTGTGTGTAGTATGTATGTATGACAGCGGCAGTGTGTGTAGTATGTATGTATGACAGCGGCAGTGTGTGTAGTATGTATGTATGTATGACAGCGGCAGTGTGTGTAGTATGTATGTATGACAGCGGCAGTGTGTGTAGTATGTATGCATGACAGCGGTAGTGTGTGTAGTATGTATGAATGACAGCTGCAGTGTGTGTAGTGTGTAGTATGTATGTATGACAGCGGCAGTGTGTGTAGTATGTATGACAGCGGTAGTGTGTGTAGTATGTATGTATGACAGCGGCAGTGTGTGTAGTATGTATGTATGACAGCAGCAGTGTGTGTAGTATGTATGTATGACAGCGGCAGTGTGTGTAGTATGTATGTATGACAGCGGCAGTGTGTGTAGTATGTATGCATGACAGCGGTAGTGTGTGTAGTATGTATGAATGACAGCGGCAGTGTGTGTAGTGTGTAGTATGTATGTATGACAGCGGCAGTGTGTGTAGTATGTATGTATGACAGCGGCAGTGTGTGTAGTATGTATGTATGACAGCGGCAGTGTGTGTAGTATGTATGTATGACAGCGGCAGTGTGCGTAGTATGTATGCATGACAGCGGTAGTGTGTGTAGTATGTATGAATGACAGCGGCAGTGTGTGTAGTATGTATGTATGACAGCGGCAGTGTGCGTAGTATGTATGCATGACAGCGGTAGTGTGTGTAGTATGTATGAATGACAGCGGCAGTGTGTGTAGTATGTATGTATGACAGCGGCAGTGTGTGTAGTATGTATGCATGACAGCGGTAGTGTGTGTAGTATGTATGAATGACAGCGGCAGTGTGTGTAGTATGTATGTATGACAGCGGCAGTGTGTGTAGTATGTATGCATGACAGCGGTAGTGTGTGTAGTATGTATGAATGACAGCGGCAGTGTGTGTAGTGTGTAGTATGTATGTATGACAGCGGCAGTGTGTGTAGTATGTATGACAGCGGCAGTGTGTGTAGTATGTATGTATGACAGCGGCAGTGTGTGTAGTATGTATGACAGTGGCAGTGTGTAGTATGTATGTATGACAGCGGCAGTGTGTGTAGTATGTATGACAGCGGCAGTGTGTGTAGTATGTATGTATGACAGCGGCAGTGTGTGTAGTATGTATGACAGTGGCAGTGTGTAGTATGTATGTATGACAGCGGCAGTGTGTGTAGTATGTATGACAGTGGCAGTGTGTGTAGTATGTATGACAGCGGCAGTGTGTGTAGTATGTATGACAGCGGCAGTGTGTGTAGTATGTATGACAGCGGCAGTGTGTTTAGTATTTATGGTAGGAGATGCTGCTATCTGAATCCTGGGGGAGAGGGGATGTAAAATGGAGGTAGATTCTACCTCCATTTTACATTTTAATTTGTTTGCTCTGCATCACATGAAAACATTCCAAAGTGCACTAGTGGAGGGGGCCTTTAAACTTGTAGAGACCTCCTCCATAATGCCATAATGTGAATTTTTGCTCAATCTGGATGCCATAACGTGAATCTTGACTCATTCCATGTGATTTTTTACTTATTCTATGTGAATTTTGGCTCCTGTCATGTGTCCCCCTATTCCTTTGCTCCTGTCACATCTCCCCCTATTCCTTTGCTCCTCTCATGTCTCCCCCTGCTCCTCCTCTCACATCTCCACTGTTCCTCTCTTCCTCTCACCTCTCCCCCTTTTTCTCTCCTCCTCACATGTCTTCCCCTGTTTCTCTCCTCCTCACATGTCTCCCCCCCTGTATCTCTCCTCCTCTCAGGTCTCCCCCTGTTCCTCTCCTCCTCTCACGTCACCCCCTGTTCCTCTCCTCCTCTCACGTCTCCCCCTTTTTCTCTGCTCCTCACATGTCTCCCCCTGTTTCTCTCCTCCTCACATGTCTTCCCCTGATTCTCTCCTCCTCACATGTCTCCCCCTGTTCCTCTCGTCCTCTCACGTCTCCCACTTAGGGTTACCACCTTTTTGTTGAGAGATTCCCGGACAGTGGCCCGCCCCTTGACACACCCACAGCCCGCCCCTTGACCCGCCCTAGCCCCGCCCCTTGACCCACCTTATCACATTTTTTTTTTTTTACCTTTGCTCCAATTCTATTCTTGATTTTGCACACCGTCATGCCACTTTCACATTATGCCACACACAGTAATGCCTATTACACGATATGCAACACACCAACGCTGCCCATTACACATTTTGCCACACATTGCGATGCCCATTACACGTTATGCCACACACCATGATGCCCATTACATGTTACGCCACACATGCCCATTATACATTATGCCAGGGCTTGGCAATTTTTTTTAAAATGTAGGAACCGGGATGAAAGTGTGGGAGCCAGACAAACTAAAAACAGGGATAGTGCGCGCCAAAAATTTACACCATAATGCCTATTACACACATTACACATGATGCCACAGGCCATAATGCCCATTACACATTATACCAAACACTGTAATGCCCATTACACGTTATACCAAACACCGTACTGCCCATTATATATATATAATACTACATGCCGTAATACGTATTACATATAAGTGCTGATTACCTACATGCTCGTTGCTACGGTTTTCACTTTTGATGCTAAGGGTTTCAATATTCCATGCTCTCTGCCAGAGGTTACATGATCGGAAAGGGGTTGCATGCTCTATGCCAGGGGTTATATGTTGTCTGCCAGGGGATATGGGTTATATGCTGTCTGCCAGTGGTTATATGCTCTATGCCAGGGATTATATGCCCTATGCCAGGGGTTATAGTCCCTATGCCAGGGGTCATTGGACGCTGCTGATACCTTGTGGCGCCATATAAATAAAGGAGAATAACTGCGCAAACAAACCAGCCATATAAAATCGTCTGTACATAATGGAATATTTGCTGCCAATGTATAAGGGAACCCTGCATGTACCTTCACCCTGTCATTACCTAGTAGTGCTTTATATGCCAACCCCCTGCCGGGCACACAGACCCCTAGGCACAATATTTTTGGGCGCCGCCCCCCCCTCCCCTCCCTCCTATTAGGCACTTAGAAAATTCCCTGAAATTGTCCCGTGTACCCATTAGCTATTCAGAGGGTGTGACGGTCAGGGATGAGTTGAATAACAAAGATAAGGTTGTCTGAGGGAGCGACGATCAGAGATGAGGTGAAAAGGGAAGATAAATTGTCTGAGGGAGCGACAGTCAGGGATAAGATGAATAGGGAAGATAAGGTCAGAAGGAGCTACGGTCAGAAATGCGATAGAATGGGGAGGAAATAGGGAAGTTTAGGTTGTTTTAGGGATCGGTGGTCAGGAATGAGGTAAAAAGAAAAGATAAAGTTGTCCAAGGAAGTGACAGTCAGGGATAGAATGATAAGGGAATAGACAGTTGAGGGCAGTCACTATGGCAGGCAGATCTCCTACTGTGGGATTACTGTACATACCCCTATTGTGCACCTTCAGTTAGACAGCCCTCTATCCCCTCTAATCAGCATGTCTCCCTCTCCTCCCGCCTGCACCGCGCACCCCCTCCTTTATTCACTCTCTCCAGCCAGTTCACACAGACCCCCACGTAGGTGCTTTCAAAACTCCTCACCTCACGCCTGGATTACAGCGATGCCGGCGCCGTGCAGCCAGTCAGTCACCTGCTGGGATACATCGCGGAGCTCACTCAGCATGTCTCCTGCTGCTGAATCAGAAGCCCGCCCCGGCTCTGAGTGTGCGCGCAGTAATTACTCTGTGCAGTGTGCACCCATCCTGTTCTTTCCCTCACAGGACACCGTATCACTCAGGCAGGTGCTGCTGCTGCTGTCTGGTCTGCGACAGGACAGAGCCTCTGTGTATTGGTGCTCACCCACCCGCCGCTGTCAATGTTAACTTAAATGTGCGCTTAGTGCACGCCGCAGGACAAAGGAGCATCAGCCAAGGTGGGCCGGCTGAGGCGCTCCGCCTCCAAATACACTTTATCCATGAAGCTGCCGATTCCCGGACATTGTATAGTCCGGGAACACCACCCCTCCGGACTCCGGACACTGGTCCTCATTACCGGACTGTCCGGAGTAATCCCGGACGGGTGGTAACCCTACTCCCACTGCTCTTCCTCTCACTTTCACATTTCTCCCTGTTTCTTCACCTTTCACCTCTCCCCCAGTTCAGTCCTGGAGTGTGTGGTACAAGGCGGCAGGGGGCTCTTGCTTTTGATAAGGGGTTCCCCTGCCTTCTCCTCATTAAACGACTCCACCTCTTTCATTGACTCCACCCCTTTTGTAGGGCTGCTTTTAGAAATTTCCTGGGCTGGTTTTTCATCCCAATCCTCCCCTGGTCATCCTGCAGGCTGCCAAGATCTCCCAGTGCTGCTATCAAGGAGGTGCATGTGTCCCTTGGCACTGCCCTGCAACACTAGGATCCAGCACCTGCTGATCCCTGTCAGCAATGACAATGCGGACAGATCAGGCGCGAAGCGGGCAGTGAGTACAAATATATGATTCCCTGCTCTAGAAAGTAAGCCACTGCTCTCCCCACTATCTTGTTCCTGACCTCACTGATGTCCCCTCATCCTGGTCTTGTCATATCACTGCTGTCCTTCTTGTCATGTCTCTGTCCTCATTGGGCACCTCTGCCCTATCCTCACTGTCATGTCCCTGTCCCCTCTATTCTGTTGCTGCCATTCCTCTCTCCTGTCTCTATCTTCTATGTCCCTATCTGGCACTGTGGGCATATCTGGTACTCTCTGGCACTGTGGGGGCATATAGCTGGCACTGTGGGGGCATATGGCTGGCACTGTGTAGGCATATCTGGCACTGTGTAGGCATATCTGGCACTGTGGAGCATACCTGCCACTGGGGGCATATCTGGCATTGTGTGGGCATGTGTGGCACTGGGGGGCATATGTCTGGCACTGGGGGGGCATATCTGGCATTGTGTGGGCATGTGTGGCACTGGGGGGCATATGTCTGGCACTGGGGGGGCATATCTGGCACTGTGGGGGCATTAAGGCACTGTGGGGGCATATGTGTGGCACTGTGGGGGCATATATGTGTGTGGCACTGTGGGGGTAAATGATATCTGGCACTGTGGGGGAACAAGCCCAAACATAAATGTTTTGTCATGTAGCCACCCCCCTAGTGTCATATGACCACGCCCCTAACCACGCATATTTTTCGTGGCTCGCGGCACAGTACCAGTAAGACATTTTTTCTACTTGCACCACTGCGCATTTGTAATGACCGGGTCCCACTTATTACATATGCACTCATTACATATGCACATATTTAATGAGAGACTCATTCATATGCACATATGTAATGAGCTGGACCCGCTCATTAAATATGCACATAGGTAATGAGCGCGTCCCGCTCATTAAATATGCACTGCACTGTCTAGCTAGTGTCTGTCCTGTTCTCCACCCTGCTTTCACAATGCAAACCTGCTTGAGACCCGGTATTTATGTGTGGTGTGAAAGGGGTTTAAAACGGTAATATACCGGCTTTCACCTGCAATGTGAAAGGGGTTAAGTGGCTCAGACCCGTTTTAAATATTGTTTCAAAATACCGGGTCTTAAACGTTTAGGCAATGTGAAAGCAGTATAAGATGGGAGTTGTGTTGACAATGGTATGTTGCGCCAGAAATCAACCAGATTCTACTTCTTATTATTTATCACCTTCTAGAAGGTAAAATAATCTTATTGGTTGTTATAGGAAACATCCCATCATCAAAATAACTCCTGTCTAATGCTGGATGGGAGAAAATGCAATATTTACCTCAGAAATTTGTCCCGAAAATCTGGAAAAGGACAAAAACTGTCGCTCAGATGCGGTACAGTAGTTGAACCTGTTTGATTTTGAATGTTTTTGTCCATTTTCCTGGGTTTGTGAGCATATTTCTGATTGTCCTTTCCTCCCATCCAGTACCATATTTTTATTCCATTCAAGCAACTAGTTGGATGGTTGGACGAAAGTTGGTCTGATGTGTGACCAGCAGTAGTAAATATATCCCTAAATGTCTTATAATTAAAATATACAAAATAATATCTTCATCTATGAAATTGTTTATAAAAAAAAAAAAAAAAACATTCCAAGCTATCAATTACATCAATGTTTTGGAGCCCATGTTCCATTAATTGTGACCACTACATATGAAATCCTTCGCTACTATTTAGAAAAATCAATGTATTGCATGTTATTATGTACAAATTATATATTTTTCAATTAATGACAAATTTGTGAAATATCACATCGTTTCCATATTTACTTGTTTTAGCCTATATGTATTTTATTGGCTATTTTGTGTGTGTTTTTGTCCCTAGTGTATTACTCAGATCATTGGTCAAAATGTAAGGGCTATTTCGCACACTCTGGCTCCTGCCGGACGGTGAAATCCCGCACGGCCAGGAAGCCGTACCGTGCACAGTAGTTGTGAATGGACACTATTGTGTCCATTCACACAGGACGGCCATGGCCCGGCTGTCCGGTTGCAGCCGGATCCCGCCACTGGAAGGGGACGGCTGCCGGGCTGTGGCCATCCCCTCCATTCTAAACTGATGTGTGCAGCACGGCTTCCTGGCTGTGCGGGCTTTCGCCGCCCGGCAGGAGCTGGAATATGTGAAATAGCCCTTAGAAAAATAAAATTGAAACTCAGTTCTGGTTGAATCATACATATCCCTACTAGTAAACTTGTCTGCTACCTTGTGATTGTCGCTTTGCTTTGGAGGAGGTGCACAGGAGGGGCACAGGTGGTGCACAGGAGGGACACAGGTGGTGCACAGGATTTTTCATGAGTCTGGGTGGATTAAGTTATTTGCTTGGCCATCAATTGACTGCAATGTACTCTAATGACTGTAGTTTTTAAGTCTATTCAAGAGCTGTAGAGGATCTGTTTCCATTTGACAAAATAGTTTTTGTGGCACTGCCAGAGACGTTCCTTATTTTATTGTGGCATACAGTACGTTTATAAATGGAATAAAAATTGATCTTGAGGTAATAGCGCCAATTCTAATCCATTTGGTCCATGGTGTGTTCAGACAGGGGACTGGTGGTTCTGTCCTGCGCATGTGCATATTCTCATATGCACATGTGCGGGGCTTCTGTGTGGGTGCTCCCATAGGAAGGGGTGGGGCAGGGGTGGACAGGGGCAGTGGCAGGCCATGGTAATGCCCAGTGCTTCATGGCCATCCCCATGAAAATGCTGGGCACTGAATGGAGATGCGGGCAGGACGCAGTGTGCAGTGGGTGGGCGGCTGACGGCATGGTTGCTAGGGGATATGGCGGGGTGTGTGTGTGTGTTGGCAAGGAGGCGGGGCGGGCACTCCAGGACTCGGTAAGCTGCAAGCTTTGCAGTTTACTGAGTCAACCAGAATCAGGCATGTAGACCAGGCATGGCCAAACTACGGCCCTCCAGCTGTTGGGGAACTACAGATGGAGAAGCTCTCAACGTAGCTACTTCTGGCGATAGAATCGGTAATCGCCGCTGTGCTCCATCCGACAGAAGAGGGCGTGTGTGCACGAGATGTTCGGATGCCCCACTCTGTCGGAGCCCACCACCACCCTCCACCGGCTCCCCGTTGCTCCCCCATAGCCCCCTCTCACCCTACCCGTCTCCCTGAAGCTGAGACAGGCAGGGAAACCGCTCCCCGACGCCGTGCTGACTGGGACACGTCAGCATGTGATCATCAGCATCAGATTTAGCTCCTGTCCGCCAGCCTGTGCCAACTCAGGAGATCTGCAGATTCTTTAGGCTGGCTGACATGCGCTCAATGTGTACACATCCCAGCATGCCGTGCCATAGTTTTAGCATTCCCTAAAAGCAAAACTGTGGCAAGACATTATGGGTAGTTTCACAACAGCTGGAGAGCCGTAGTTTTGCCATGCCCGATGTAGACAGTTGTCATTGTGGGACTACTGTATATATTATGGTTTGTATGTATGAGATGTATCCATCATTGCTGTTGAGAGCATAGCCATTATTGCTGGAAATGCCCTGCTTAATGCATCCAGATGGTATCACCTGCTTGAGTTCCAGGTTTTGTTACTGCTGATGGAATAACATGGCCAGATTTCAAGATTTACAGATTTAAGGCTTTCTTGTTTAGCCATAAAAATGATTTGGGAGATTACGGTGTCAATGATTGACTTCAGAAATGTATTTATAATGTATTTGGCACCAGTTGAACATAATGTCATGATATAAGTAAGGTCCTGGGGTTATATTTTTTTTAAAAAAAGCTTATAAAACAGCCAATTGAAGGTGTTGTCCATAATAACCAATCAGATTTTGTCAATCAGTTTCTACAATGCCATAGAAAAATTATATTTAGGCTTTGGTTGCGACCACACCACCACTTTTTAAGAAATGTTTGTATCTCTTTACCATGATCTCTCAACTGCTTTCCCTAGCCACTAGGGGGCGCAATGCATGGTCATTCATGGTGGAGAGGCTCATTATGAAAAGGTTTTGAATACAGTGTCAATAATGAGCACTGAGCAGCAAATCCTGCTGTAATGAGTCATTACTATAGTGTGTATCCCCGACTCAGCTTCTAGCTGCTCATCTGAAATGATTTAACTAGGTCACAAATCACATTTAGATAACTAAACATCTCTGCATTGCCATGGTTATCAGATAAGCCTTTTAGAACACACACGATAGATAGATAGATTATATATATCATGCAGCAATATTTCCTAAATACAACATTCAGCTGTCCATCACCATCTCACTATGGGAACATATGAACATATCCCATTGATACCCACAGGGCCTTTCTCCAATAACACCAGAACATATATAGTAACAAGCACAGCTCTCCCTTTCCTTTCATCTCACCAACTGTATCCTTCTTGCATTATCAGCCTTCCTTGAAAATAGATTTCTCACATGATACATTTTCTATAACTACAGTTGAATGAGAACAATGAAGCTGGCCATACAATGGACAATTTGCATGCAATTTGGACATTGTTTATGCGATTGCAGCAATCAATCGCATAAAAGTATCCAAATCTCATGTATTTAACATAGCAGCAACTCTGATGTGATGTGCGGTCGTAACGGAGCCCGCTAGTCGCGCCGGCTGCAATGGGGATTCCTTGGATTTAATCTGAGCCAGGTAGGTTATATGTGATATATTGTATGTGAAAGGACAGCAGCTTTTGAAAGGCATGTACTGTACATTCTTACATAGACATTTCCTTTGTGAATGGGAGCTGCAAGAGGCCTCAATCCAACACATACATTTAAATTTAACACCTACAGTAAGAAGCCACCTATTAGCCAGAGGCAGAATTGAAGGGATCTACTGCACCACCCAGTGTCCACATATGGTATTGTTTCGGTGTTACTGACACGTTGCATGAGACATGAAAATCATGCGCTCACCATATTTAGTTTCTCGTAAGTTCATGCAGAGATTTGTTTTATCATGAACTGGTGTGAATTATCTAATCAATGGACAAATGTGCATTGGCTAAATAAAAGTATGGTTGTTTTACAGTCAGATACAATAATACAATAAATAACCTCCAAAATATGGCCTCTTTCTATATACATTTATATACAGGTAGAGCAGAATTCAGTGAATATCTCAATGGTCACAAACAAACACATACAACACAGCAAAGTGTCGATTCAAAGTATAGTGCTTTTGATCTGTCATACAGATGGAGCGCCTCTGATCCTTGGCCGGGGATCGCCAGCATGTCTCCGCTGGTGATCGCCGGCGCAGAGGTGCTCCATCTGACTGTGACGCACGTGCGTCTCACATGCACGCTCGTCCCAGTTTCCGGACGGCGCTGCTGCGGGTCCCTGCCTGTCTCCACTTCAGGGAGATGGGAAGGGATAGGGGGGACAGTGGGGTGTCGAGGGGCAGCGGGGGAGGCGGCAGAGATAGCTCCATAGCCACGGGGCACGCACTAGAGTCTCATGCACCTGCGCCCCTGGCGAGAGCCAGCCGCTGGCGGTGGCTGGCAATAGAATTGCCAGCCCCTGGAAGGAAGTGGCCAGCTCCATCTGTAATTACTGTAAAATAATCATTAACCAGTGAATTAGTCTACATCTTCAGAAACTATACCTTTGCAGTCCACGTTTTCAGGATATCCGTGCTTAGGCACAGTTGATGTAAACAGTAAACAACTTAAGTGTCTGTATACCCTCAAAACTGTGGCTACAAGGTGAGAGTTTAGGAAACTCTTTATAAGTCAATGAGTCGGAAAATTTAAAAAACAAACAAAGCTTTTTAAAATAAATTCGACCTAATACATAGCATTCATAAAAGTCCTAATATTAATACTAGTATTATCTAAAAGTGCATTATGAATATATACCATACTGTATATACTCGAGAATAAGCCTACTTTTTCAGAACAGTTTTTATGCTGAAAAAGCCCCCCTCGGCTTATACTCGAGTGAGGGTCCCACTTGGGTCAATAAGTTTTCCCAGTTTTTTTGTTGTAAAATTAGATGCCTAAGCTTACATTCGGGTCGACTTATACTCGAGTATATACGGTATATAAAAAACCACATCAAACTGTTTATTGGGGACACGGTCATATGGTCAACACAACTAAGGTTGACATACATCGGGTGGACCACTGAAGGTTGACATGCCTAAGGTCGATGGGGTCATAAGGGTCAACACATGCATTGGGTCGACATTGGGAATGTCAATAGTCAAAAGGTCGACATGGGGTTTTCACGTTTTTTTTTTTGCCGACATGCGCCGACGGGCGGTATTTTATGCCCTACCCTCCACTAGGGTGTGGAGGGAGAAAAGAATAAGGTGCCGAGCATGGCGAGTGCAGTGAGCCATGCGAGGGGACACAGTGCACCAATACAGTGTCCAAGTTTACTGTTTGGACATTTGGGACAAAAAAACCATGAAAAACACATGTTGACATTTTGACCGTTGACCTTATGACCCTGTATGTGCTGACTTATGACCCTGTCGACCTTAGTTTGGTCTTCCTAATGACATATACCCATTTATCGATTGACAAACATGGTTTCATCAATTCCCAAAAATGAAGAGAAATAAAGTTGTACCTGAGAATCCTGATACGTCAGCTTTCGGCAAATGACGAGCCTTCAGCACCACCACTGTTAAGGTGGTGGTGGTAGACTGGTAGCAGAGAGAGATCAGCAATTCCCCACGTCCTGACGACTTCTAGAAGGTAATAGAATACATTCCTTTAAAAACGCAATACCATCAAACTAACACTGCAGCGATATAATATAATGCATTATTGACCTGTAGGCCACAATATTCCAGATTAGTCTGAAATGTGTCTGGATAAACTCCCATATAATCCTAAATTATTAACATGTGTTCTCAATAGCAAATATAAATCCATCATTTGTGCTTTCATTCGACAACATGCGAACTTGGAATGCGTCTGTCATGCATCATGAAACAGCTGCACGTTTCAATGATAAATTAGCTAGCGTAGTGCGGACCATTAAAATTCAGCAGCACAATATGTCATTTTCTGTGATTAGGGATTGTGACAGCATTCGGTCAGCTAGCTTAACAGCAGATGTCCATGACTGAAGAAACATTTTTCACAATATGTTCATTCATCATGATCAATAAAGAGTTTTATTCAGAAAGATAACGGTATTAAGTTTGGTCTATATCATCAATAATGTAAATAATCTATTTCATCTGTAATTGTTGCTGAAGAATACAACATAAATATTTGATTGAATATATATTGTAGTTCCATTGTAAGTTAAGTCCATCAGTGTTTTTTCATGATGTGCATTTAAATATTTAAATGTTGCGACATGGATCAATAAACATTTTCTGTAACAATAGTAATGTAATAATTTAGTATATTACCCTGACATTCCTTTTATTGATCTCCCTGTTCATTAAGACTCTTCCATCAGACAACTCAATTCCAGAGAGAGGGAAGTAGACTTCTCCAATGACGTCATCTCTAGAGAACCTATCAAAACTCAGAATCATGAAGTGTAGGACTAAATCTTGCACTTGGCTGTACGGAATGCCATAAAAGGTGAAGGTTTCATCAAAAGCTGGGTCGAGGGTCTTTCGGAGTACTCTTGTTTTAACTTTGTGCTTTTTTTCTGGAAGAATGGTCATTTTAATGTAAGGATCAGAAGTCATGGATTGTTCGTCCATGGCTGGGAGAGACCTTGCCTCTTTGATGTTCACGACAAATGCCTTCTTCTCAAAGTTGTACTCTAATGAGAAGAAAAGTGTTCCAAGCTTATCTGGCTTATCCACAGATGACAGAGATGAGCTGGACTTGATGCTTTCAGGAGATACTGAATCTTTGTCTTTCTCTGGTAATTGAGGCTGGGAGAGATCATCAAGGTCTGGGGAGCTTCTGACTTTATTTGCTTTTGGAAAATTGCCATTCAAGTCTCTTTTCTCTAGATCAAGATGAAGAGATGTCTTTGATATGTGTGACTTGGGGGATAATTCTGTCTTTTCATCTGCTCCAAATTTCTTTTTGCTGTTTAGATTTTCAGGATAGATGTCAACACCTTTCAACACATGTACGAACTTATAAGGAGGAGTTTTGTTGGATTTCGTAGATTTACGCTGACAGCAGATCCAGGAGAAAAGTGACACTGTAAACACAAGGCCAAACGCACTTATGAGTCCAACCATTGTAGGGATTGCATCTAAAAATGATACATATAAAAATAATAAGTAAAATGCTAAAATTTAAAGCACAGGTAGCATACTCGAAGGAACGTATTTTTTTTATTGCAATCAAAATAGAGGATATGCTCCACCTGCTGTTGGTTCTTAGTATTGCAAATATGTTTTATGAAGATTAGTGTTTGGATTCTATTTTTCTGTACTTAAAAAAAAAGTGTCAATTTTGAAAATAAATGTAGAAATATAAATCAAACTTTTACAGTTAATACAAATCTAAGTTAAATTTCAATCTAAATGTAAGAAAAAGATTATTTATTTTGGTTAAAAAATACTTTTAAAAACAAATAAAATTGAAAACATAAGAGACACCATTAAGGGGACAGCTTTTAGTAGATTTGCATGCTGACTATTTTGCACTTCAGCGGAGTGTTATAAATTCAATGCTCAGAAGATATAGCACAAAGTAGAGAAGTGTTGCTCTCTCTGTGATCTGACTGCATAAATTAGCACATCCGGTATATGTACTCTATAAGGTTTATATTCTGATAAATTACCAGTTACCACATCTTCAATGACATCAAATATTATATTAAAATGTCCGTAATTTAGTTTGTATTGCATAATAGTGTGATTACAGGAATAAGTTTCTTACAATAAATAAGTAAAATAACATAAATAAGTAACTAACATAGAGTAACTAAACCATACCACATAATGAACGTTATTTTTTGAAAAGGGAACAATAAATCTTGATTTGGACACTATTTATGCCAACCTTGACACATAATACACCAATTGTATATACATAACAGTGTGTAGTATACTGCTATAAGTATAGAGCAGGGGTGTGGCGTTTGTCATAAATTGTTTCCTATTTTCTTCAAGATGTAACTTCTTATTCCTACTAAAATACTGCGTCCTGTGATATTTTTACTTTAACATTGCAGCTCTATAATGTTTCTTTTTAAACATATTGTATTCTCTGAGAGCCTTTTGTCCACTCCCTTGCTAAGAGCAGTTTCAGATACATTCAGTTCTGTGCTTGCGCTGCCCCCTCCTTGGACTGAAGACTCTCATGTAGATAGGAAGAACACATGCTCCAAGGGTGGGGTAGATGCGACCAGAGTTGGAGCTGTTTTGTTCATGCCCTTTGCTGATGGCTACTGCAGTTTCTGAGACTGGTCGTACTATGAGATTGTGTATTTTTAGATACACTTGTATCCGAACAGCCCCAATGCTCCATATGTAGAGATGACCAGTCATAAATAAGACTTTTAAAGCACAGTGACTGCTGAATATTTGAACATAGATAAAACCATGATAAAACAGCATTGAAGCTATGGAAGTTACCTCCCTATTCATATTAGCTCATCTTTTAACATCGTCATTTACATAACTCTGTCTAAATGTCAACTAAATACTTTTTTTCATTTGCAGTCTTAACCAAATACAACAAAGAAAGTGTAATTTAATCAAGTTATTAATATTATTATTATACATGTGTCCACTATTATTTGGTTTAAATATGTTTAAATATTGAGGACAAATCCGTTTCCATATCTGTAGTATTGTTTATTTATTTTCTTTTAAATACTCCAAGCACTCAAATAAGACTCTAACCAGATAATACTGTAAAGGTGTTATTGGGAAGAGACAAAGGTGCATATATATATATAAGAAGCGGATGTGTTGTACAGATGGAGTAGCCAGCAGGGTGTTGTTAAGTGATACGCAGCAGAATAGAGGTTGCAGTATATGACCGCTTATGCACATTTGACAAAATTACCATTTTGATATTTTTTCCCAGTGGATATTAATTGTTTTGCTCGAAGAACTAAATTCTGCTACTTCTGTTTTACATTGTGGTTGTTCCCTTTTCCCCAGGTGTCTTTATTTTATGGTTTAGTGGAAGTCTGTGAGATTAAGTTTTTCTTCTTCTGTTATGCATTGTATATTGTATTAGGAAATGTGCTTATAACTCAATATAAACCCATTTTATCCTCCCTCACTATGGCTTAAATTGCTGACATAATAATCCTTTGTACTGTTAATTAAGTTACTCGTGACCTGCTCCTTTCATCCCCGCCCCTTTTCTTCTCACCTTTTGATCAATTCCACACCCTAACAATTTACGTGGTGTGCTAAATGCAAGGCAGATATGTTTATAAACAGAATACAGAGATGTGCTGGTGCTGTAACAGTTAAATGTTGATACCATTATCAGAGCAATGCTCGCAGAGTGTACCTGAACATCAGCAGATGTGCACTACAGTATGTTCAGAAAAGCTATTTTTAGTTGTTGATACTTCATGACGTCATTTAGATGGGATGCATTAGCACTTTACATTTAGGTGGAATGAATCATGGTTACAAGGATAAAATGTGAGGCAGAACCACCCTCTAGAAACAGCAGCAATGCACAACCGACCTCTTATTCTCTTAGCAATAGGTCAAAGGGATACGTTGTAATATGTTGCAAAAAGCTGATTTGAAAACACATCGCACAAACTTTAATGCCTCTTTTTTATGTCGAAGAATGACTCAGTCATCTGATTGCCCCCACACCCCTCCAGCATCTCAGAGATGGCGTATATAGCAATAGTGACAAGAACGGACCTCCAGTACTTAAAACATACTCTGTACTAACTAGAACTATGTATATGGATACATATTATCTCCTATACATCTATTTACCATGAATAACCTCCCATGAAACCTCAACCACTCACTCTCTTACAGGAACTGACACATAAAGAACTGTAACATTTGTTTGAGAATATATATATATATATATATGTATATGTATATGTGTATATATATATATATATATATATATATATATATATATATATATATTCTACATGAATCTTCATAATGTATATGGCTTTGGGTGGTTTAGAGCCAGAACTTTAGGAAGAGAACTTGCTTACCATATGCCTCCTCGCCTTCTGTAGCTGTAATTGGAGCCATGTTGCTGGCTCCTCTGTCCAAGGAACTGAAATCTAGCCGGCTTCCTGTTCTCCTTGTTCCCTGTCCACGGTGCTGAAATCTGGTCTGTTCTCGGTACCTCTGTCCAAGGTTCTGAATTCCTGTTCTTGCTTTGCCTCTGTCCAAGGTGCTGAAACCTGGTCTGTTCTGTCTGTGCCTCTGTCCAATGTGCTGAAACCTGTTCGGGTCTCTGTATGCTTCTGTCCAAGGTGCTGAAACCTGGTGGGGTCTCTGTGTGCTTCTGTCCAAGGTCCTGAAACCTTGTCGGCTGTATGCCTCTGTCCAAGGTGCTGAAACGTTTTCTGTGCCTCTTTCCAAGGTTCTGAAATCTGGTCAGCTTGCTTTTCTCATCATATCCTCTGTCCAAGGTTCTGAAATCCTGCTGGCTTTGCGTTCTCCTTTCTACCTTTGACTAAGGTGCTCTGATCTTGCCTATTTCCTGATCTATATTACTGTGAGCAGCCCGAGAAAATGGCAGAGAAAGAGAGAAATAGAGAGAGAGAGAGAAAGAGAGAGAGAGAATGAATCTGTCGGCATCCAGCAGATCTCAGCATGAGGAGGGGCTGACTCTGTTCCCTGCGCTGACTGCAGCTCACCTCCTGCTCTGTGAGTCCTGCTCCAGCTGCAGACACGGCTGCTGGCCAAATTGACGCAATGCTGACGCTACAAGGCTGGAAACAGCACCTCCCCAGCCAGCATCTCCCGGGATTTACAGGATGCTCATCAATTATTTTAACAGCTAGAGATTATCTCACACTTCCTTGGCTGCAGACAGACATGGAAACAAATGGTTAAAAACGTGCTCAGTCTTTTTCAGACATAAAGAAAGACTCTTATGCAAGTACTTTCAGCAGTGTTTTCTGTTTACAAATGTTCTGGATAACATAATATCAAGTTTGTATATAAAAACACATAAAAGACTATACATAACAAAACAGGACTTTATTTTTTTTTCAATTATTATGATGATTATTATTATTTTTATAAAATTGTATTATTATCTTAGTATTAAGTTTCAGCATGTAGTTGCACTTTCATAAGTACTGTATATATATTTTTAAGAATGAAGCAGATATTATTATTATTATTATTATTATTATTATTATTATTATTATTATTATTGTTATTATTATGTTTATAATTATCTTAATGATGGTTACTAATATGTATATTACTATGACAATTACTAATCTATTATTATGATTACTATTATTTAGCAATACACATGTACACGCACACACAGACATTCTAGGGTTAATTTTGTTAGGAGCCAAACAACCTACCAGTATATTATTGGAATGTGGGAGGAAACCGGAGTACCCGTAGGAAACCCATGCAAGTACGGGGAGAATATACAAACTCTGCACAGTTAGGGCCATGGTGGGAATCAAACCTATGACCTCAGCGCCGTGAGGCAGTAATGCTAACCATTACACCATCCGTTCTGCCCCACTGCCCGTATTGCTTACTTTCATAGACTTGCTTTTATTGCTAACAGTAATCCTATTAATATAATCAATGATAATTAAGCTGCAAAGGAGTACACATTTGCACATATTATTGCACTTCAAATAGTTAACATATATTAGGCATTAGTGTGCCTGCATAATTGATACAATTATATATGACAATACATTAAGGTGATTGCTATACAAATAAATGATGCATAATTACAAGAATGAGACCTTAAAGAGGGTACCACCCGAATGACATAATCACTACGTCACTCAGTAGACTGGCATATTGTAGGAAATGATCAATGATGACTCTGTCTAAAAAATAAATAGCTTCTGGGAATGCTTTACTGTTTCATTTGTCTTTTCGTATTGTATGCTGTGCGTTGTCTATTGTCTTCACTGTAATCGTAGTAGACATGTTTTTCCTCCAAGATATCTGACCTGATTCAAGTAGCAGATTGGGTTCTTTATAAACACCAGAAGGAGGAGCAGAGGAAACTAGGACACCACATTTCTTCTGCATAGTGGAGAGTAAAGAACTCTATTCATCAGTACAAATGTGCTCCAAGAAAATGACGATATGCGATGGGCAAAGATACGACAGTATGTGATCATGCCAAATATAGTTGATCTTTTGGGAAAACAGAAATCAGATAATAATGGTTATATTTGGGCTACAGTTCTATATGAATAAACCTTTAGGGGTTCAATACAATCAGTATGTAAAGCAAGTTGTTACCAGATATATACAGTAGTAGAGTGTAGAGATTAATTAGAGTAAGTTCGATTCTTCCCATATTTTATAGCTGTGTCTTTTTTTTTTTTAATACAAAGGGGCCTATAACATAATGTCATTACAGATTGAATGTACAGGTGGAGCAGCTCTCAATGGATAGAATAGAATCACCAATCGCCGCTGTGCGCTAACAGAAGGGGGCGCACATGTATGAGACACTCATCTACCCTGTTCTGTCGGAGCCAACTGCCGCCCTCCACCATCTCCCTGTAGCCCCCACTTGCCCTGCCCATCTCCCTGAAGCGGAGATGGGCAGGGAATCCACTCCTCGCCACCATGCTGACTGGGACTGAGCTCCTGTCCGCCAGCCTGCACTAGCTCAGGAGATCTGGCGATTCTTAAGGCTGGCTGACAGGTGCTCCATCTGTACTTAAGACCACATTGATCAAAGTAGTGGGTTTTTACAGACAAGCACCCTACACTGTGTGATGATGAGGATCTCGACAACTTGTGTTCATTTGTCAGTCAGATAAGCAACTACAGTATTAATGTGTACTCTAATGGTCTAACATTCAGAGCATACAGTATAGGTGTTTGCGCTGAACCTGACCAAGCATACAGCAATTAGTGTCTGACTACTATGGAAGAGCTTACGTTTTGTAACTTAATCCAGTATTAGTAATGATCATTGATATGTACCATATATCTTATTCATAACATAATGATGTAGGTTTGATGTACTACAAATATTACTTTCAGTTCAATATTGCCAGGCACACAGGGGGATTTGTAATATGATCCAAGTGCCTTATGGGGAGGGGGGTGGGGGTGTAACGGAAGAGGTGACAGCTTTTTTAAAAGTGTCAATCATTTACAAGACACGGCCCTTTCAATTATTCCCACATTTGGCTGGCATCCTGCACTTCCATCAAACCATATCACTCATGCTCCCCAATGGTTATAAGTATAAATAAATACTGCAGCTGCTTTCACCCACCATTGTCAATGCAGACAGTTTACAGTACAGCAGTGTGTTGTATAGTTTTGACTAAGACATTGAACATCAGGGAACACATCTCAAGGAGCACTGTCTAGCTGGAAGCATTGATAGTGCTATCAATAGTAAACTTTCTGTAACTTTGTTGTCATCGCGGTCCACACACCACCACTATTGTGGATGAAAATGAGTTCATTAGTCTGACCTGCAATTAAATATCCCATAAAAAGCAGCATGCCATTAATGTAATATGAAGCGCATATCAATGTTGCAGAGATAATTGCCATTAAATTAAAACTAAAATGCCCATCTGAGTGCTCGCTAATTAACTAGTGCATAGATGGTATAACATGTGCAGAGATAATTAACTGTAGGAGAGAGAGGATGAAGAGATTGGTCAACTGCTCATGATGCAGGAAAGGATTTGCTGTATGTACATTATTCATGATAGTGGGAAGATGAGGCTTACTACTGTAGGTGCCCCCTTTCCATGCTGATTGTAACAATGTTAGGTGCATACTGCAGCAATTAAATGGAATTTACGGCCTATGGGACATTACAACAGTAGAAGAATAGAGTGAACACTCATACTTATTGACATGCTGTAAAGTAGGGATGTTCACCGGCCACTTTTCGGGTTTTGGGTTCTGATTACCTTGAGGTTTTGGGTTCTAATGGGTTTTGGCAAAACACCTCCTAAGTGTTTTGTGTTTGGATTTTTTGGGTTTTGGGTTCTGATTTTTTTGTTAAAAAAATCATAAAAACTGCTAAAATTGCAGAATCTATTATTTTTTTTGCTCCTACGCTATATTAACCTCAATAACACTAATTTCCACTCATTTCCAGTCTATTCTGAATGCCTCACACCTCACAATATTGTTTTTAGGGCAAAAGGTTGCACCGAGGTAGCTGGATAACTATGATAAGCCACACAAGTGTGGCTCATGTAAGAGTGGCACTGCAGCGGTAGATACGGCAGTACTAGGCACCAGACAGGTAGATACATCAGTACTAGGCACCAGACAGGTAGATACGGCAGTACTAGGCACCAGACAGGTAGATACGGCAGTACTAGGCACCAGACAGGTAGATAAGACAGTACTAGGCACAAGACAGGTAGTTACGTCAGCAATACTAGTATGTGCACCAGCAGAATTTATAATAATTCATTTTATTATTATGTACTGCTTGGCAGTGGCACTCAGTGGCACACGTCAGTGCACAAGCAGCATGGAATTATTTTTTACAGTCCCACACAGCACAAGTATTATTTTTTTAATTAAATTAGATATAGCAGCCTAGTATGTACTTGTACTACTAGGTTGGTACACTTAGGCAGTAACACTGCCAGTGGCAACAGTGGACTGGGTAAATAATACTGGCAACCTCTATTCACAGTATTCAGTGCAGGCAGGCAGCACCAGTGGACTATATAATATAATTCAATTAATTTATAATAATGTAGCAGCCTAGTAGGTAGAGAAAATAAACTACTAGGTACTAGGTAGGTAGGCAGTAGCACTGCCAGTGGTCACCACAAAAGGTAGTTATTATATTACACACCACCAGTAGATTATGCATTGCACCAGCAGAATTTATATAATAATTACTTTTATATTAGGTACTGCTTGGCAGTGGCACTCAGTGGCACACGTCAGTGCACCAGCAGCATGGCATTATTTTTTACAGTCCCACACAGCACAAGTATTTTTTTTTTTTTTAAATTAGATATAGCAGCCTAGTATGTACTAGGTAGGTACACTAGGTAGGCAGTAGCACTGTCAGTGGCAACAGTGGACTGAGTAACTAAATAATACTGGCAGATTCAGTGCAGGCAGCACCAGGGGACTATATATATAATATCAGGGCTGGTGCTAGGGTGTTGGGCGCCCCCCTGCAAACTATAAATTTGCGCCTTTCTTTTCATACCTTTATAAAAGAAACAGCCCAAGCCAGAAGCATGCTGCACAAAAAAGTTGTGCATGCTCACACGGAGTGTGTTCTCACATACAGTAGCATAATTTTATTCACATTACACACATAAGTCTCCTTTATTCACATTACGACACAGAGCCCATTATTTATGTTACTTTGTACATCAGTATCCCTTATAAACATTACTCCACACAGTATTGGCCCTTATACACATAATGCCAACAGTAGTAGATCCTTTTACACATAATACACACAGTGATGCTGCTAACAAATAATGCCAACAATAATGCCATATATACATAATGCCCAGAGTAGTGGCCAGGGGAGTAACTAGAACTTTGTGGGCCCCATAGCAAAAACTTGAAAGGGCCCCCTCCCACCATTGTCACTACATGGACCATTAGGTGAAAGCAAGGAAAAGAGAGAGGAGTGAGAGAAGGAGAGGGGTAGTCAGGGAGAGAGAATGTTTAATGTGAAAAGAGGGAATTAGAGAAAGAGCAGCCAGAGAAACTCAGGGAGGGAGAGACAGAGAAAGTGTAGCGAGAGGGCATTATGACAATTTAATGTGATAATGTGCACTTGGCATAAAGTGACTTGGTGGCACTTTGTGGCATAGAGTGTACTAGCACACTATAATGGGTCATATTGTTAACTAATGCAATAAAGGGCATACCGTAAACTAGTTTGTAGGGCTGTGAAGAGAAGCCATGGACGGGTATTGAGATGGGGCATGGCATTGGAGCTTAATAATAATTATTTTTAAATGAATAAAATAGCAAATATGCTGCCACTCTGGGATGTAGAACAGCAGAGCTGGTGAACAAACAGGGATGGGGGGTGCACTGGTGGCCTCAGCAATCGCTGCAAGCTGCACCCACTGGTCTGCGGGGAGGAGGAGACATAAGGGAGGGAGATGTCTCTCCCCATAGGTACAGGCTGGGGGTACAGCTATGTAATCTGCCTCCAGCAGCCACAAACACAGAAGCCAGCACCTATAGGGAGAGACTTCTTCCTGTGTGCACATTGTTGCTTGCCCTCATGTCCACTCCTCCTCATAAGGGTTCTCAGTGGCCAGAAAGGGGAAAAAAGTTAGGCACAGGAGGGGTCCCATCGTGTGCCTCCATAAGCAGTGTATGGTAATTAGTGCCTGATCAGCTCAGCAGAGCTGTGTATGCTGCTCACAGGCGGAGGAAGCAGTGGCATCTGGCATGGAATCTTGGCAGCGCCACTGGCCGGGGAGCATAGGATGTCAGCGTTGCAGCAGCGCCACTGGCCGGGGAGTATAGGATGTCAGCATTGCAGCAGCGTCACTGGCCGGGGAGCATAGGATATCAGCGGTGCAGCAGCATCACTGGCCGGGAAGCATAGGATGTCAGCGGCGCAGCAGCGTCCTGGACTGATAGTGGGATATAGTTGAGCCGCCGCTGCGCTGCATGTCCTCTGCGCTGAGCCCGCTTCCTGTCATATATTTTGACAGGAGCAGGGATGGGAAGGGAGTCGGATGCCTCAAAGGGCCGGCGCCTACCTGCTTTGCAGGCTGTGCTGAGCGGGTAGCGCCGGCCCTGTATAATCTAATTAATATTATTATTAATATATAATATATTACAGGCACAGCACAGCACCAGAGGTAGGCTCCAGCACAGAGGAGACAGTAGTACTACAGGTACACAGTTAGACTGTTCTCCTAAGCAGAGAGAAGAACAGAGTACACAGCAGCACTGAGGGAGACAGCCCCAGCGAATAAAATAATTAATTACAGCACAGCACACCAGAGGTAGACCGCACAGAGGAGACAGTAGTACTACAAGTACACAGTTAGACTACACAGCAGCACTGAGAGACAGCCCCAGCGATTGAAAAATATTGCATTCTAGCTCAAGGTCAAGCTCAAGTTTAAGCCCCAGCAGCAGCACCAACACACCCTCTCCCAACCCACTACTTGACTGGAGTGAAGATGGTGCAACAGCCGCTTTTAAAGCCTCGAGAAATCCGAGGAATCCGGCGCCGGGAGATGACGTTCTGACCACGCGGACGGACCCGAGTCAGGCGGGAATCTCCGAGCACTGCTCGGAACCGGGCTCGGAGTGATGACGTCCGTGGGGCTCGGATCTCTGGAATCCGAGTCTGCACATCTCTACTGTAAAGATATCAAAAGAGAAAGAAAATTCCCCCAAAACCTCAGTTGTGGCGCTATGAGTGGGTATTATACCCACTCTTGTGAGTAAACTGAAAGAGGGGAACCCCCGACTTTGTCACAACCATCATCTAGTTACATATATAAATTAATTTAGACACGGCATAAATGTGAACTAGAGGGGGATATTCCCCCACTTACAGATCTTCATCTACACATATATATACCGTGTCAGTTTTATACAAGGGATGCTACAGTATGTTTCTTCTTTTTCATATATAACCTCTGAGGGAGGTACAAAAGAAGGAACTAAACACAGCCTCCATATACCAGGGGAGTATTATCAACTCATTGCACCACAACTGAGGTTTTGGGGGAATTTTCTTTCTCTGCATGTACTATTTAAGAGGTCTGGTGTTACCCTCCCTCCTCTTCAACCTCTAATTTGGCTGCTCCAGCACGATCTTTCTCTCTCCTACTTTGCTCTTTTTGTGCAAGATATGAAAAGGTTTGGAGGCATTCTAATATACCGTATAGGATTGTGTATGTAGACAAATTAGCCATTTGTGTAATCTTGAGCCTAGTCAGAGACAAAACTAGACATATTGGTGCACTGTGCATGAAGACGCTTTGGTGCCCACTACCCATACTCATTTAAATTGCACTTCAGTAGTGCAACCTTATTCATATTAGGACCAAGAAGACAAAAAAAGAGTATGGAGCAGCGCTGTGCTGAATAATTAGAAAATCTTTTTATTTTAAAATATAAAATATAACAATATTATGGCCAACAGTAGACACACAAGACTGACAACATATAAATTGTTAGTCCATTCCCATCCCTCAGAACTGATTAATAGTTGTTAGCATGCATGATTAGAATTTTTATGATTTGTAGCAGATATAATCAAGTAACAGTCCTCTCACTTGCTGTGCACATACAAGGTTTTTAGAGTAATACTTATGATTTTCAAGCTCAGGAGTAGTGATGTGGTATAGCAGGCTATAGATACCGCGATGCTTCTCCGACCGGTGGTTCTCTCCAATTAAGCGGTCATATCCGAGAATTGATCATTGGTGGTGTCTAGTGGTAGCCACATAAAGATCCCCCTTTGTTCCTCAACGCGTTTCTCCGCCTCAAAATACTTATCAGCGGCTTCCTCATATGTTGTGAGTCTTGTGTGTCTACTGTTGGCCATAATATTGTTATATTTTATATTTTAAAATAAAAAGATTTTCTAATTATTCAGCACAGCGCTGCTCCATACTCTTTTTTTGTCTGCTTGGTCCTACTATAAGGGGTTTAGGTAATCCCCCTTTTTGGTGCAGCTGCAGTGCAGAATAATTTGATCAGCGCTCAATATCACCTTGTTTGCCAGTTTCTTATTCATATTACACTACTTAGTTGTGCCCCTTATTCACATTATGCCACACAGCAGTACCTCTTATTAATGTAACACCACACAGTACTACTTCTTATTCATGTTACACCAGACAGTAGTACCCTTTATCCATGTTACGCCACATAGTAGTTCCCCTTATTCACTAATATACTAGATATATCCATGAGTTACAGTACACATAAAGATATACAAAATACTTGCAACTAATATTACAGTATTTTTTAAATAGAAAACTGTGCCATAAATGAGGTTTTCTCTTGCTTATACAGTAGGTTATGTGGCTCACAGCATATTAAGGACAAAACAGTCGTACAAATATACATATTGTTTACAGCTTACAGTACACATGGTACACAGGCCACCTGTGACTCCCCAACCATTCTGGAACTACAAGTCTAAGCATGTTAAACTTTAGCAGAGTCCTGTATTGCTGCCAATGGGGTGGGGTGAGTGGTGGGGGTGGTGGTGGTGGTGGGGGGGAATAGTGGTTGTGGTGTCTCCGACCTGGGTGACAGAGGTCTGTGCTGTCTGTCACTGGAAAGTGGGGATAGTGGTGTGTAGTCAACACGGTGGCTACTCACTGGACAGTACCTGGAAAGTCAAGGGTCGGCAAAGTCAGCAGGAGGATGCTCAGGCGGGTGGTGCGGGGGGCTGGCGTCCCATCCCCTTGCCGCAGTACACCTCTGTCCTGGTGTCCAGCATGCTCCTTCCGGTCCTCGTTCCTCTGGTCCTGGTCCTGGATGTTTCCAGCCGGGACTTGGTTAATGGTGGTAACCAGTCCCCGTTCCACAGAGCTGGTGGTGCGCAGCTTCCGGGTGGATCGGATCGTGCGACCCTCGCCGGTGTCGCGCCCTCCGCTGGCTCTATGCGCTCGACTTCCGACTTCCTGTCGGAAGGAGACTTAGGTGGGTGTGCTGTACATGTGGTGGGTGGTTCAACGCATTTCGGCACTGCGTGCCTTTCTCAAGGATTTGGCACCCAATTGCCAGCAATACAGAACTCTGCTAAAGTAGCACGATTGTACCTGGTTCTGTGCAATAAATGTTATGTGCATCACACACCCCTGTCTATTTTGTTTTATAAGTACTGCATCCTCTAAAACCCAATAGTGCACACCTGGCACCACAGCATCACCGCACAGACCTTTTGACCCTGTAGACCAGGCATGTCCAACGTTGGCCCTCCAGATGTTGTGAAACTACACATCCCAGCATGCTTTGCCACAGTTTTGCTATTAGAGAATGCTAAAACTATTGCAAAGCATGCTGGGATGTATAGTTTCAAAACATCTGGAGGGCCAACGTTGGACATGCCTGCTGTAGACCTTTGGACCCTGTTGACCAATAGTGGTAGACCTTATGACTGTCGACCTAGAGTCAATATATCATAAGTCTAGATACCAAAAATATAAGCCAAACAGATGGGGTCCCTCATGTGAGTGCTGGCAGAGAGGGACTCCATTAGACTGGGATGTGCAAGCATCTCACACGCACACTCGTCTCAGTCAGTCAGCGGCTGGGCGGCAGGACCCTGCCCGTCTCCGTTTCAGGGAGCTGGGCAGTGTTAAGGTGGGGGGTTCAGGGAGGTGGTGGGCACTGGGCAGCGGGGAGCTACGTCGGAAATGGGTCTCATGCACGCACGCCCTCTTCCGACAGCTGGTGGGGGCTGGCGGGGGCTGGCGGAGGCTGGCGATTCTATAGCCAGCCCCTGCTATCTGTAATATGTGTTCCACTTCTGACTCAATAAGAAAATAATTAGTTTAAAGTAACTGTATCAGTGTGTGTGTATGTGTGTGTGTGTGCGCATGTGTGTCTGTTGTGTGTGTGCGCGTATGATGCGAGTTCTTCTCAGATTACTGTAAGTCATTGCAAGAAAAAAAATCATTATGATGCTGTTGAACCTTTTGTCAATAGAGGATATTGCTGTCATATCTTGTATGCTGACTCACTGTGATCTGGGAGGAAATGACTGGTCCATGACTGATGCACTGAAGTTTGCTGCAACATTGAAGGATCTTGCTAAAGGGCATGAATCTGCCCAGCCTGCATACTAATTGTGCTTCTGCCCATTGTATGAACAGCTTCTCTTTACAGACTCAGATATGCAGAGTGCTTAGAACAGCCAGGGTCAGACTGGCCCACAAGGGTACAGATGGAATCCAGTGGGCCCCACTGCCTGAGGGGGTTATACAGGGTCAGACTGGCCCACAAGGGTACAGATAGAACCGAGTGGGTCCCACTGCCTGAGGGGGTTATACAGGGTCAGACTGGCCCACAAGGGTACAGATAGAACCGAGTGGGTCCCACTGCCTGAGGGGGTTATACAGGGTCAGACTGGCCCACAAGGGTACAGATAGAACCGAGTGGGTCCCACTGCCTTAGGGGGTTATATAGGGTCAGACTGGCCCACAAGGGTACAGATGGAATCCAGTGGGCCCCACTGCCTGAGGGGGTTATATAGGGTCAGACTGGCCCACAAGAGTACAGATGGAATCCAGTGGGCCCCACTGCCTGAGGGGGTTATACAGGGTCAGACTGGCCCACAAGGGTACAGATGGAATCCAGTGGGCCCCACTGCCTGAGGGGGTTATATAGGGTCAACAGTGTCTGAGTCGACCACAAATAGGTCAACACCAAAAACTCAACATGGACAAAGTCAACATAGACAAAAGGTTGACACAAACAAAGGGTATGCATGGTAGACACATGGAAAGGTCAACATGGTTTTCATGTTTTTTAGTTGATTTCATCAAGTTGACTCCAAATTAGTGTACTGCACCCCCAATGGGCACTTTATGCCCCAGTCCCACACCAAAAACTTCACAGCGTATTCCAAGCGAAGGGTATTCCAGCCTACTCTGGGTACACACTAGAGGATATTTGGGACAATTTGTCATTTTGTGCTGGTTCAGAATGATAATTTATCCATACCATCCAGTGTGTATGCACGACTGCCTGCTCCCATGCATCGGTGCACTGCAGGTCAAGGACAAAATCCCTGCATTGTATGCGCATTGTCTAATACGTACCCAACTTTATGGGAGACAGTGACATCCTCACTGTCCCGATTTCTGCAGCACAGACCACGGGAGAACTGGGACAAATGAGGAAGTAGATGGAATATTACAGAAGGTGGGTGTGGCTGATCACAAAATGAACATGATTGGTCAGATTTGGGAGACATTGAGCTGTTGATCTATACAGTACTTATAATGTCATGCAAAACAGATATTAGAAATCTGATTACATTTCTATTACAGCCAACATGATAATATAACTTTAGGACTGTATAGTACTGTCCAAATAAATATATGCTTAAAATTATAGTAGTACCCTAGCATTGTGTGTCAGTGGGATGGTGGTTTTTAAGCTACTCTATGGGGGTTGTTTTGGTTCACTCTTTCTGACAAATTCCTACTTAGATGGACAAAACCATGTGCACTGCAGGTGGGGCAGATGTAACTTGTGCAGAGAGAATCAGATTTGGGTTGGGTTTTACTTAAAAGTGAGATCTAAATTGCAGTGTAGAAATAAAGCAGTCAGTATTTTTCCTGCACAGAAACAAAATAACTCACTCAAATCTAATTCTCTCTGCACATTTTACATCTGCCCCCCTGCAGTGCACATGGTTTTGTCCATCTAAGAAGGAATTTGTCAGAAAGAGTGAACCAAAATAACCCCCTATATGACAAAGCAGTGTTTTTTTAGGGTATAGAAGGTAAAGCATATAGGGCGGTTCTCATCTGACGTAATATACAAAGTGAAACACTGCATGTGACCTCCTAATGGGCGTATACCTGTATGTTCATACAATGAAATGGTGACTGTTGTGGAGGAGCAAAATATAGGTAGAAATAGGAGATGCTGGATAAAATTGGGTAGAGGAGACAATTGTAGAGCTCGGAAGAGTATGATGGGGTTGGGTGTAGCTGGGAGGAGTTGGCAGGGGTAGGACAGAGCCGGGAAGAGTTGGGAGGATTGGGCAGTGTTCGGTGAAGCTGGGAGGAGTTGAGTGGATTTAACAGAGTTGAGAGGAGCTGGAAGGAGTTGTGTGAGGTTGTATGGAGCTGGGAGGAGTTGTGTGAGGTTGTATAGAGCTGGGAGGAGTTGTGTGAGGTTGTATGGAGCTGGGAGGAGTTGTGTGAGGTTGTAACGAGCTGGGAGGAGTTGTGTGAGGTTGTATGGAGATGGGAGGAGTTGTGTGAGGTTGTATGGAGCTGGGATGAGTTGTGTGAGGTTGTATGGAGCTGGGAGGAGTTGTGTGAGGTTGTATGGAGCTGGGAGGAGTTGTGTGAGGTTGTATGGAGCTGGGAGGAGTTGTGTGAGGTTGTATGGAGCTGGGAGGAGTTGTGTGAGGTTGTATGGAGCTGGGAGGAGTTGTTTGAGGTTGTATGGAGCTGGGAGGAGTTGCGTGAGGTTGTATGGAGCTGGGAGGAGTTGTGTGAGGTTGTATGGAGCTGGGAGGAGTTGTGTGAGGTTGTATGGAGCTGGAAGGAGTTGGTTTCGTTTGAACAGTGTTGCGTGAAGCTGAGAAGAGTTCATAGGTGCCGATTCTGCGGGTGCTCAAGGACCCGAGCACCCACGGAAATTGATGAGCACCCACGGGCCCGAGTTGCGCTGCTGGGCCGCCATATTAACTTGCTAATTTGCAGCTGCAGCACCTGCATCGCCGGCCCTGCTGCCTGGCAAACAGTATGCCGGGAAGAGTGTATTCCGGCCGCTCTTTAGTGACCCGGAGGCTGCCGCATAAAAGATGCTGCCCAGCGCCATTAACAGAGCTGACAGAAGCATCTTCCCGGTATTCCTGTGCATGGGGGTACGTTATCATAGAGAAACAGCTGCAGGTCCACAAGTTATGTGTAAAAAGGGGAACACTGTTGCCGTAATCTAAATAAAGGAGACAAATGTGCTGCTTATTGGTATTATTTTGTGACCACGCCCCTTCCCCTTGTAGCCACTCCCCTTGAGCACCCACCAGCAAAAACATAAATCGGCACCTATGGAAGAGTTGGGTGGGATTTAGTAGAGTTGGGAGCAGCTGAGAGGAGTTGACAAGTGTGAAGGTGCCCATACACGTTACAATTATTATATACAATATCGCATCTCATTGCATACGTTTTGCAATGCAATGAGATGAGGTCTAGTACAAAAAGTATGTGTTGCACTTTTTGTATATATAGCAACCTCCATAAAACGGATTAGAGTTTTATGGAGGTTGCTATATATAATATATAGTATAAGGAGGTGAGTGGAATTTGGAGGTGCTTGGAGCTCAAGAGCATATTTAACATCTGGGAAAAGTGGATGATTTCAGGTGTTGTTTTATACCTTTATTATATTGCATTTTGCACCATGGCAGTGAAGCGTGTTTTTGGGTGGATTACTGCAAATGCAAATAAAGCTTCATATAGAAGGCATTGACGTGTAAGATAATGAACAACAACTATTTCCCTATAGATTGTAAGCTTGCGAGCAGGGCCCTCCTACATGTTGACTGTCTGTAAATACCCTGTTTTGTTGTATCACTGTCTGCTACTGTAAAGCGCAACGGAATATGCTGCGCTATATAAGAAACTGTTAATAAATAAATAAATAATAAATATCCCCTGTCTATAATGATTAATCAAAGTCAAAATGAGGCTGTACCGAGCATTATGAACTATTGAGTCTGCAAATTACAGATACAGAAGTGACCCAGCTAAAGCTTTTGTGTCATTTTGTTTTTTTGTCTATAGAATGATCTATCAGCAATAACTTAGATGTTGTGTGTGTTTTATAATGTATCTAAAATGCTATCTTTATTGCAAAATGATCAATACAATGTTCTTTGTATTATATTCCAATCATTAAAAGATGCACTAAAATGAGCACCAGTCATCTCATTAGTCTATACACATTATTGAGTTGCTATCTGAGTGGTCAATAGAATTTGATAGGATTTACATAGAGGTCACTTCAGTGCTTTATGTCAGTAACTAGGATTCTATGCTTATTGCATACTGATGCCCAAGAAACCATGCCAATGGGATACTGGCACCACCCAACTACTTGTTCAGTGGGTAAAAGAAAGATTTATCCGGAGGACCAAGAAGCTTTACCGCATCAGTGCGGCGTTTGGCTCCACCCACCCCACACACAGTCCTTCACTTGCTCTACTCGCTGGGCATCATCTGGCTGCCGTTTGCCTCAGCCGATGAAATCTGTCACCCACTCTAGTCTCCAGTCTCGGTCTGGACTTGGCTTGACTCCACCCCCCACCTCCCACAGTCCGTTTCTCACTCACTCTGCTGGATCTGATAGGCTGGTGTTTGTTGTTATTAACCTGATACATTATTATGCATGACTATTTTTTACTATTTACTCTGTATTGATTAGCCACACTTCTGTGGCAGCTGGCCACACCCCCTCTGGAGGCTGGCCACACCCCCAGAGTGGGCCCCTATAACTTAGTTCCCTGGTGGGACCTTCGTACCCCACTCCAAACTGAGCATGTTCCAAACTAAACTCTGTGTATGTAATTTACCCCTTTGAGTAAGAAGGGCTAACAATAGCAACTCTTAATCAAACCTTTTATAAAGCTGCCAGGAGCGTGTAGTTCTTGCCCACCTTCCTCTTGCCTATTTGGGATTGCAGTCCGGACAAGCCCTACAGGATTGAACCACCTCTGGCCACCACCTTTCCAGTCTGGGAGGCCATTGAACTTCTTCCTTGGTGCACCAGTGCTTTTCCCTCCAGCTATACAAGACCCACCAAACCATCAATCTGCCAGTGGACTTCGGTTGCCAACTCTGGGCCAGCCATTTGGACTCATGGATGGTGTCTATAAATCAAACAAGTATAACCAAGCGCAGGGCACTAGTAATGGTCCCAGCTTCCGTTTATGAGGGATACTCAGCCCTCAGGGAATATAAAACTGTGGGTGTCTATAAATGCTTCCCTTCATCTAGCCTGGAGTGGCAACTATTTATATCTGTTTATAAAGTCTGGGCATAAAAGGAACGGGCTCTCCCTCTATACTGCTGCTAAATTGTGGATACGGGCAACGTTTACATTTAATTGTTTTATTATGATATGTTTTTAGATTATGTACTAATCCTGATTTGTTATTATTAAATATAATTTTACAGATCGTCCGATTCTAATTTTTGGGTCAAATTCTCTTAGAGTGCTGCTATCCCCCCCCCCCCCCATATTTTTATTTTGTTTTTAATGTAGGATCTGTTTTGTCGGAAACCGCCTCCAATGCTGTCATTAACGGGAGCATTGAATAGGCGAGTGTCGCTATTTCCGCCAGCGGGATTGAATAACCCCCTAAACGAAAAGAACTGATGTTGCCCTTAGCAACCAAAAAGATTCTATATATCATTTCTTTATTGCATCCTGGAAAATGTCAGAATCTGACCGGTTGCTATGGTAAACATCGCCTCTTTTCATTTTCATTAGAAGCCTCAATAAATGTATCCCTAAAGCACAATATTAATTTTCCAAACATCAGATCAATATTATTGTCTAAGGATATTTAACTCTTTAATGCCAACATCTCTGGGGGTTATTCTAGTTCATTCTTTCTGACAAAATCCTTCTTAGATGGACAAAACCATGTGCACTGCGGGTGGGGCAGATGTAACTTGTGCAGAGAGAATTAGATTTGGGTGGGGTTTTACTTCAAAGTGAGATCTATATTGCAGTGTAAAATAAAGCAGTCAGTATTTTCCCTGCACAGAAACAAAATAACTCACCCAAATCTAATTCTATCTGCACATGTTACATCTGCCCCCCTGCAGTGCACGTGGTTTTGTCCATCTAAGAAGGATTTTGTCAGAAAGAATGAACTAGAATAAACCGAGAGATGTTCAAAATATCTTCCAGCGTCGCTGACATTTGTTATATAAATTCAAATAAAAAAAGTTATGTTAAAAAAAAAATCTATTTCCTATATAAGGTAACATTACCGGTCATTATGATGAATAAAAATGTTTGAGCGCCGATTTTTACACCAATTTTGACACGTTCACTTGGCGCTCAAAAGGGTTAATAGAAATAAATTGTAAAACTTCACAATTGCCGACAATATCAGGAAACAGTTAAAACTGTCTAAAATAATAATTTTTCTTTATTATAATTGCAGAATCCTCTTCTCTTTTTAGTGGCACTTAAGGCTTCCAGTAACGGTTATTTGGAGCTCCGGTGGAACTCGTTCCCTATTCCTGTAACTCTGTGGGGATAGATTATCCTTTTCTGTGATGTTTTCTGTGCATCAATTTAAATTAAAATCTTCTTTCTAGTTAACAGAACTTTTGAATTCCAAGAGATCGTTGCTGAATAAATAAGCAATTTAGTGCCCATATGTTTAGGTAATGATACCCAGTGTCCTCTTTAACTTAATGTACAGCATAAAAGGGACCATAATAATTATAAAATGGTTAATTTAGGAAACCCTGCCTTAGTGCATATGAATCAGAGACCTGTTTTTAATTATTGATGGCAATTAGCTCTTAGATGCAGAAAAACACCATCTGCTGGAGGAGCAGTTCTCTGCTCAGGGCCCTGAGTCATTATTTCTGAGCACCCAATGGAAACGTCACTGATTGCTTCTAGATACCGTACCACCATCCGTATTATGTTCCGTTCAGTGCTCCGCCCCGGGGAAATTCTCCGGCTTCCTGATCACCACACAGCCACTGATGTTCCACAGTGCAGACGCTCACTGTGCTAAAGGATAGGTGGAAACGAATGTGTATTTAATTGAGTTACTACATTTTTATATATGTGCAAATTATTATAGACATTATAAATGATAGATAGATATATAAATAGATGGATATCAGCTTGAATCTTCCTTCCTAATCCAGATTCCACTGTTGGATCTCGAAGGGTTTACTTTGGGCTGACTGCTGATTGGCTAAGAGAGTGGTCTATTACAGCTCTCAGCTGATAAGCAATTACCCTCAGACTTCAATTGGCACCACAGGGGGAAGAAAAGAATAATGATCACCCCTGCACATTAAGGACACTCCCAGCACTGCCAACACCCCCTGCACACAAATCCCCCCCCCCCCCCCGCTGACAAAGGCACCCCACACTGAATACAATGCCAGCACCCCCACACTGCCAACACCGCTGGCACCCATGCATTGAGGACACCACTGGAACCCCCACAATGAGATCACACCTGGTGCAACCAAACTGACAATATTGCCAGCAACCCGGCATTGAGAATACCTCCAGCACCTCCATCCTTCCTACGCAGTTGGCACCCCTACATTGGTGACACCTCTGGCACTCCTGGACTGCTGTCACCAATGGCAACCTCACAATGAGGACATCAGCTGCACCCCTTTGTCACAGTAAGTGCAGTATATCTTATCCACATTGTATCCAATCCACACTGTATCTGACCCACAATGTATCAGATTCCCTTTGTATCAGACCTGTACTGTAACCTGCACTGCATACAAATCAAAGTGTATCCAACCCGCACTGTGTCTGACCTGCAATGTCCTGCAATTTTTCAGACCTGCACTGTATCTGACCCACACTCTTTCCATCTTGTACTGTGCCCAACCTGCACTGTAACCTGCATTATATCCAACCAACACAGTCCTTCAACTGTATCTGAAACACACTGAGCCCCAGATTGTATCCGACCTGCACTATATCTCACAGATGCACAACAGTTTATTTTGGTTGGGTACATTTTGGGGAGATGCTCAACAAACAGGCTAAATGATTGGGGCTTTGCATGGGTACAGAGGTCCAGGACAACCAGGAAGAAGGTACAGATTGGGCACTGAGAATAGGCATATGCTTGTGCCCTTGTGTAGGGGGCATCCACATCTGCTGGTGCAATTTTACACATGGTTATTTTTTTTTCCTGCTGTTTGGTAACTGCTACTACTTTAGAGCAGTGATATTCCACACATGCGGCCTACCTCAGCGTGGATCGCTAATTAGAGAATTTGGGTATCATTCGCATCGCACACGCACGTGTAGTTGAAAGAATTTTCTAAATGTTTTTTTTTTTAACAGAAATAACTGCTGTGCGTTTGTGCTGCTGCTCTGTTGCCTAGTAACCAGCCAGCCTTTGGCCTATGATGGTGAATAATTTTGTGTGATGGTCTAAATTAACTGTAAATGGCTGTAATGTAATGATATTAAGGTCAGTAATACTGTAGGAGCAAAAATCGTCTCATAATTCCAGTAAGGGGGGGAGATTTGGCCCCAACCAAGCAGATAAATGGGAGTGAAAAAGTATGAAATAAAAGATAAGCTTAATTGAACACAATTATTTATTTATTTACAGTTTCTTATATAGCGCAGCAGATTCCGTTACAGTGTCTTATATAACGCAGCAGATTCCGTTACAGTTTCTTATATAGCGCAGCAGATTCCGTTACAGTGTCTTATATAGCGCAGCAGATTCCGTTACAGTGTCTTATATAGCGCAGCAGATTCCGTTACAGCGTCTTATATAGCGCAGTAGATTCCGTTACAGTGTCTTATATAGCACAGCAGATTCGGTTACAGCATCTTATATAGCGCAGCAGATTCCGTTACAGTGACTTATATAGCGCAGCAGATTCCGTTACAGTGTCTTATATAGCGCATCAGATTCCGTTACAGTGTCTTATATAGCGCATCAGATTCCGTTACAGTGTCTTATATATCGCAGCAGATTCCGTTACAGTGTCTTATATAGCGCAGCAGATTCTGTTACAGTGTCTTATATAGAGCAGCAGATTCCGTTACAGTGTCTTATATAGCGCAGCAGATTCCGTTACAGTGTCTTATATATCGCAGCAGATTCCATTATTGTGTCTTATATAGCGCAGCAGATTCCGTTACAGTGTCTTATATAGCGCAGCAGATTCTGTTACAGTGTCTTATATAGCGCAGCAGATTCCGTTACAGTGTCTTATATAGCGCAGCAGATTCTGTTACAGTGTCTTATATAGAGCAGCAGATTCCGTTACAGTGTCTTATATAGCGCAGCAGATTCCGTTACAGCGTCTTATATAGCGCAGCAGATTCCGTTACAGCGTCTTATATAGTGCAGCAGATTCCGTTACAGCGTCTTATATAGCGCAGCAGATTCCGTTACAGTGTCTTATATAGCGCAGCAGATTCCGTTACAGTGTCTTATATAGAGCAGCAGATTCCGTTACAGTTTCTTATATAGCGCAGCAGATTCCGTTGCACTTTACAATTGTAGACAGTGATAAAACAAACTGGGTAGCAACAGACAGTCAAATACAATGATATCATACATGCATAAATGAACATAGCATTGGAATAGCATACATGTGTTTGCGGCCTTATCTCACCTGCACACCCACTACACTCTGCGACAGATACTGTTTGATTTTTTTTAAAACATATTTGCACTTTTTAAAAAAATTTGGTGATGGGTCCAGCTCAGTTGCTGACATACTGTACACCGTGTCAAAGGTTGTAGTATAGACAGATAGATGTAAAGTGGTGTGGCTCATAGGGTCGATTGTGCCTAGGTCATCAGTTGACAGTGGCAAAAGATTGAGACAAGCACAAAGTCGACTTGGAAAAGGTCTACACATTTGTTTTGGAGTTGATGTCGACATCTGAGCAGTAGGACCACAAATTACTGTAGCGCATACCCTTGCATGGCTCGCTTCCCTCACCGTGCTTCAGGCCAGGACACTTTACTGGGCAAGAGTGCACTGATAATGGGACCAAACATAGAGTACGGATAGAGGCGGGGCAGCTTCCGTTACTGTATGTGTACGACTAAGCATATGAGTATCCGAAACCTTCACTATACACACAATGCTGGAGACTGGGTTCTGTCGCTACATTCCATTATAAAATATTACTGCTGGACACGGCCATATTACAGTCCTCTCAGACTTTATACAGACACTATGAGCCCGATTCAGAGAAAGCAAAGGATTAGATAAGAAATTAGGTGGGTAAAAATTCTAGCATGGGGTATGATGTGGGCTCTGATAGGGTAGGGGGGTGTAGTGCTGATAGGTTATTACTTAGCAGATGGTTTGCTAGGCCAAAGTCTCTCTTCTGCCCGGCTTCCCTTCACTTTTCTTGAAGTTTAGGGTTTATGGTAGGGGTCAGTGAACTTTGTTACCTTTTACCCCCCAAAATATTTTGATACGCCAAACATTACCCCCTTGACTGCAGTAATAATGGAATAATAATGGAAATGCACCCAAACTAATCAAATGTAGTACATTAAAATGAAACACTTTTTATAAAAGGGAAACACAGGCTGAAAAATTAGGGTGGGAGCGGGTTATATGGGTCCCTAACACCCAGAATGGAAGCAACCGGGTCAGTAGCCAGGGGAGGAGGAGAAAAATACTGTAGGTATGGAGTCGTCACTCCCCTACTCAATCCAAAAGGGATGTTGCCGTGACACCAGAGGTGGTGCCTGTCACTGTCCAGTGAATCCAGCAGCCCTTTCCCCCGCAGCAGAGTGTCGGAGGCAGGGGAAAGATAGCCTCTAGAGTCCAGCAGATGACCCCTGCAGCAGTGAGTAAAGCTTCAGCGCGGTCCAGGCAGCGGTTTGGATGTCTGGGCGCTTAGTGGGGTGACGTATGGCCATCCCGCCAGGCGGCTGCTCATATATATGCAGAAGAGTGTTAGGAAGCCACGTATGGGGGAGGGATGACGCGCAGGGACACAGCGTGACCATCCACCTCCACTGTTACCCCCAGAGATGTCAGTTTTACCCCATTTGGGGTAATTTACCCCAGTTCCCTGACCTGTGGTTTATGGTTTTGACTTTGGCTATATGCGGATGTAAAGAATGGTAAGTCACCACTACGGGTGCAATTGTTTCAGTTGAGGTTTACTCCCTACTTTGACTGATAGTACTGTAGGATGTACCGCCCCAATGGGGCACAGTATCATCATCCAAACAGGGTGGGGGTATAAAAATGACCTTTTGTGGTTTATATAGTTTTTATGCCTGGTGTTTGTGTAGGGTTACCAACTCATCCCTTTAATCCGGGACACATATTAATTACACAGGTTCTGTGGCTGGCTTTCACCTGGTTTTAAACTGCCACACCTCAAGACTCCATTTCACCTGGTTTTACACTGCCACAGAACCTGTGTAATTAATATGTGTCCCGGATTAACATTAGGCATGAGTTGGTCACCCTATGTTTGTGCACTCCTGGTGATTGGTTGTAGTTGGCTGATTCCTGGCCGTTGTTTCTTTGCCACCATACTATCACGATCCAGTTAACTACACACTTATTCTCACCTCTATAGTGTCTCTCCAGACTGTCACTGTGCGCCAGGCCTGGATATCATCAGTGCTGCTTGCATGCAGTCTCCCCAGAGGTCACCTGGTGCTGCTAACACTGCAGCTGTGCAGCATATCCCTGCAGTCTTTGTCTGATGCCCTTCCCAGGTCACTGTGGCTTTCCTCGTCACTGCCTTTGTTGTAGGCCTCAGCCATGCTGCAAACAAACACATTTTCCTTCCACAGCCAAACATGGATGCATCCATGTTTGCTAGTATCACATGGGCCTTTCCCAGCCAATCCACTGCTGCTTGCTTCTTGGATAATTGGCCAGCCAATCCGCACTACTCGGCAGGTATAATAATGCTGGGAAAACCACTCCTCATTGTCACTGCTTCAGCTGTCTTACCCTCTGTTGGATGTTCTCTGCAAGACTCCAACTCTTGTGACTGCAAACTTCCTTAAAGAGTCCTGCACTCATTTCCAACCTGCAGTGCTGCCTGACTTCTTCTGATGTCCCAGCATCACTCATAACTTCATTTATATTGATTCTTCCACCTCATCATTGATTCTTTATCTAAACATCGATTTTTCAGCTTCATCATCGATTGTTTAGCTCAACACTGATTGTTCGTCTCAACATCAATTCTTCAGCTACATCATCGATTGTTAGTCTCAACATCAATTCTTCAGCTCCATCATCGATTGTTAGTCTTAACATTGATTTTTTAGTCTTATCATCGGTTGTTCTTATTAACATCAATACTTCAATATTCTTAATCATTATCTTCAGTCGTTCTTCTCCACACCAATTTTTCATCTTCATCATCAATTGTTCATCATAATATGGAATCTTTATATTAACCATCAATTCTGTCATTTACTCAGCTCATTCCTGTCAGTACAATCTCTGCTTCATAGACTGTAAGCTTGCGAGCAGGGCCCTCCTACCTCCATGTCGGTTTGTTACTGCCCAGTTAGTTTTATCACTGTTTCCAATTGTAAAGCGTAACGGAATCTGCTGCTCTATATAAAAAACTTTAAATAAATAAATTGTGCATCTTCCAAGACTGCCACCATCGATGCCCTAATATCGGCAACATCATCTTCACCCCTGTGTTGAGTTACATGCATTGAGACTACACTGCATTGAATCTTCCTATGTGGATGTACTGTATGTTCTTCTGAAAGTCATAACCAGCTGCCACTAATTTCTCCTGTGCATGATTAAATACAGACTTCTTTTAATCTAACCTTGTCGTCCTGGTCATACCTCCGGGCTCTCTTTTTAAGTGGTTGTGTATGTCTAAGAACCCTATACGGGCTCCCATGTTTATTCAGACTCCTGCCCTTATGTCTGCCTCAACCGTCAGGTGTGACACAAACATTCTTAACATCCCAAATAATAATAATTGTAATAAACAAGTATCTGATTCTCTGCAAAAATCGATGTCTGAGTGTCTTTATAGAATAAGGTTAAGTGATCTGCACCCATGACACTCATCCAATGGAAGGTGTAGGCAGGGCTATTTTTGTGCAGGCTCCAGCAGGAACTGAGGCCCTTATTCTAGTTCACTCTTTCAGACAAAATATTTCTTAGATGGACAAAACCATGTGCACTGCAGGTGAGGCAGGTGTAAAACCACACCCAAATCTAATTATCTCTGCACAAGTAACACCTGCCTCACCTGCAGTGCACATGGTTTTGTCCATCTAAGAAATATTTTGTCTGAAAGAGTGAACTAGACAAAATGGCCTCAGTTCCTGCTGGAGCCTGCACAAAAATAGCCCTGGGTGTAGGTACGTTCCTGCATCTTTCCCCAGTGCAGATGCCTACCCCAGAATACATAAGCCCAAAAAATGCCTGCGCTCTTTGCCTGTTAGGATAATCTGGGGTGAACTCGGAGTCAACCCTCGCTCTGACTGGCAGGTCTGCAAGGTGTTGATTACAGCCAGAGGTGGTGAAGCCACAGCAGCACCTGAGCCTGAGCCTGACTATATTACTATACCCTGAGTCGGCTGCAGAGGTCTTAGACTTCGCCACTAATTGCCGCCTTTCCAGGTCAGACTAGCTCCACCCTGTACTCGGAAGCCATCTGGAGTTTCGTGGTGACACAAAGTCCCACCCGAGTCATGGTACTAGTAAGAGGATAAACTGACTAGACAACACAAAGATTAACTAGGCCCTGCACAGGAACATAAACATGTGCATATAACCTTACAGATAGGACTGGGCACAGGATTTGCGGCCTTTACCGCTATAATGCAAATCCATCCCAATAAACAGAACAAGAACTATAACCAAGGTCTACAATCTAACCGCCTATGTGACACTGTGGACACTAAACCAATGTCTCTGGCATCTGCCGCGAGACAAAAAAACAAGAAGCACAAACAAGACAAGTAGCATGCGGTTAGGCCTGAGCCCTAACAGCCGCCGTGACTCTGTGTCAGCAGTTCTGAATTTAGATGCAGTTGCTGACACACATGACCAAGAGAACAAGAGATCCCTGCATCTTGCTTGCCCAATACCTCCCGAGAACTTTCACTGAAATACACCTTCCCCGCATCCATAGGCAAATCTAGAATTATGGTAATGGGTGGTCCCAGATCTAGACAGAAAAGCAGGGGGTCCTTTGCGCGGCGTAGCCGCGCGCCAAAAAAGGGGGTGTGGCCTCATGGGATGGAGGCGTGGCATCACAAAAAGGGGTGTGGTATTACACTTTAGACCATACACAGTAATGCCCATTACACATTTTAGTAAACTCCGTAATACCCATTACACATAAAGCCACACGCCGTAATGCCAATTACACATAAGGCCACACACCATAATGAACATTACACATTGTGCCACACATCATGATGCCCATTACATACTATAAAACAAACCGTAATGCCCATTACATATTTGCCACATAAGTGCTGCTTACCTATGTGCTCCTTGCTAGGGGGTTCTTGCTTGATGGCACCATAGTACCCATTACACATGATGCCGCACACCATAGTACCCATTACACATGATGCCGCGCACCATAGTACCCATTACACATGATGCTGCACACATAATGTCCCTTACACATGATGCTGCACACATAATGCTCTTACACATGATGCTGCACACATAATGCCCCTTCCACATGATGCTGCACACCGTCATGCCCCTTACACATTAAGCCACACATTATGCGTAATGTCCCCACATACCGCCACTTGTAGCGTCCCTTAAGCAATGCCCCCAAAAGTGCCACTTACTGTAAATTTTTATATGAGCCTTCGCTGCTTCTGCAGGGAGAGATGGAGAGCGGTGCAGATGCTTCTATGGGGAGAGGAGCAGAGCGCAGCGCAGAGCATGCTCCCACTCCCCTCCTGGTGTCCCCTCTAGCCGAGTGGACATTTGAAATATTGTGCGCGCTGTTGTTGTGTGTGACGTCGGGGGAGCACGCCGGGCACCGGTACCACATGATTAAAGGGGGGGGGGGGCGGGCTGAGGAGAAAGCGGGGAGAAGAATTGGAGCGGAAGCTGCAGGGGTGACAGTCATTGACAGCTGGGCAGAGAGCAGGGGGCTGCCCGGCTGTATTCAGAGCACTGCAGGTCACGGCTGTTTGAAATAATACCCCTTTCACAACAGAAAATGCAGGGATTTACCCGGGTATATTGTCTCAGGATCATGTAGGGACATTCCCAGGCTGACCCTTTATACACCAGCATAGTCCCTGCATTTTCTGATGTGAGGGGGAGAGACAACCACTCCCCTCCCCCTACCCCCCTTTAACCAACCAGCTCTATCTTCGGAACCAAATGACACATTTACAGGAGACCAGTATCATATTGAAGAACTTTTGAGTTTTGGTCCCGTGAATCTGGGCTGTTTGGTTCCAGAGAAATCTGTCCTCAAAGAACATAATCATGTCATGAAATTACATTTAAGAAATGAAAAAGAAAAAGGTTTAAGCTCAATATCCCTGGAACCAATTAACCCATATGGACCCAGCCTGGTATCAGCTTGAAGGCCCAGCGATTTGGGTTCGACTGAGGTCAACCTCGAGCTTCAGTGATGCAGAAGGGGGAACTGGCAGCCGTTGAACTGGGTGGGGGTCGGAATTAGCGGGTCCCATGTTATCCTATAGGGAAAACGTTCCAGCTTTGCCTGGCAGTATCTCCGGTTCCCAGGGGGCTAGAGACACGGGGCTAGGCTCGTTGGAAAGCCCCATCCCTCAGCTACAAAATTGGCTAATGGGTGGTCCTGTGCACCCCCGGACCACCCCCTAGATTCGCCTATGCCCGCATCCAAGTGGGTTCTGCTTCGGTGTAGTAACCACTAGAGATGGGCAAAACCGGTCACTAAGATGTGCCGGGATCCATAGGATCACTCCGTGAAAAGATCCCAATCTTTTAGATGGATCATCGGCTCAATTTGAAAAAAGGGGTAATTTTTTAATAACAAAGCATAATTTGTTTTACAATCATCTATTGCAATTTTTTTTAAACCTTTTTTTTTAAACAGTGAGCTGAACAAATAAGAACATACATGACCGAGTAAAACACTGATCGATGGCTGCGGGAGTGCGCACCTCAAAGCACACATCGCACCGCCGGGATCTGAGCGTGTATGGGCTCCATTACACTTGCAGTCGCAGCACTGTACTCAGTCTCCTGAGTCAGTACATCTCAGCTGCCACAGGTGGCAGTGCTGAGATCAGGCAAATGCATTGTAATGGAAAACTAAACTGAAAGTAATAGAACGACGGGTCACCTTTTTGGGATTGGCGGCTCACTCACTCTTTTATGGAATCCGTCCAAAAGATCTGCTTCATTCGCGAATGAACCATCTCTAGTAACCACTGGCTGGACATGCAGGGAAATACAACATCAGCCGTTTTCAGAGACTTAGGGTGACATTCTATGGGATGAGATTTGTGTTTTTTGGCGTTAAATAGTAAAAAAAATGGCGCTATCGCATTTTTCCGTCAAATCGCCAATTTATTTGGATGCGCTAAGGGACTGAAATCGCATATTATGTGCGTTAAGGTATGCGGACCAAAAGTGCGAGATTAATTTGCATTTATATCGCATCCAGATGTTTTCGTACAGAAAAGTATACAAACCGCTTATTTAATGCTATGCGTTTTCGCAAATCGCACTTTTTAGGTGTCTAATAATCGCACTTATTTTAGACCAGGTTCTGTTTGGCGATTTGGCCCAGAACTCATTTTGGTCAAGTGCACACATGGTTAATTTCAGCACAGGTGCCCTCATTTTCACTCACAAACACCCCTACATAAACCCCAACATCAGTAAGGACACCTGTGAGGGTTTAAATCATGGAGATTTTGCAGACTATTTTCAAGTTGCTTATCTGTGATGTGTCCCATTTGGAGGAGCTGCGCAGGAGGGAGGAAGCTGCGCAACAGATCCTGGTAGCCCCCCGACTACTGCGTACCCCACGTATGTATCATGCTCGGCTGTACCTGGACTCCCTCTCGGATCAACAGGTTGTGGGGATGGTTAGGCTGAACCGCATTAACCTGTTGGACTTATATGAGCAGGTGAGAGATGATTTGGACCCTTTTGGGGGAGGCAACTATGCAGTGTCTGGCCAGCACAAATTAATGTGTGCCCTCTACTATTTGGCCACAGGCTCCACTCAGTCTGTGACCTCATGGTCCTTGGGGGTATCACAGGCCACTTTCGCAAAGCATTTTACTCAAGTGTTACTTGCTTTAAAGAAGTTGTGGCGCACATACATCAGATTCCCCAGTTCTGAGTTGGAGTGGCAGGACCACAAGTTGGCTTTCGATACACTCTCAGCATTCCCACACGTGAGCCCAACGGATGCAGCTGGTGGTGCTGACCTATCCCTTGCTGGTATCAAGCTTGTAAGTACATTTGATACATGTATGAATTACGTTTGCTGTAAAACATGGCTCACTGGTGTTGTGGAACTACACGTGCCAGCATGCCCTGACACACTATAACCATTACAGTCCAAACCATGAGTGTCAGAGCTTGCTGGAATATGTAGTTCCACAACCTTTGACGGGCCAGGAGTTACCCCACACTACTTTAGAGCAATCCCATTGTCATATACCATTACAATATGTCATAATTCACACAATAATTGTTTTAAAAATAATACACAGACACAATGGTATGCGGTTAGACATTTTTACTGCAGTCTACTATGTCAGAAGCAATCTGCATTTTTGCAAGTGAAACATAAAAACTGTCGGGGGATGTAACAAGATGTATTGCATATGACAAAACTATCAAACATATGAGCTATCTTCTCCCAGCATCAGGCAACCCTACACCACTTCTAGAACCTGCACCCAGCCCACCACGGGTCCTAATACTCCGACGGGGTGGGGAAGTGGGGGAGCCACTTATTGGGGTGCTAGATACACTGCTGAGGGTTGATGCTGCGCCACCTCCGACATTGGCTTCCAGCTGCTGTAGTTGGGCCTGCATACCTATTAAGGCATTGGTCTGCACTGTGCATGATTGGCTTAGTGCAGCTATACTTTGCGCAAGGCTGCCAATATGGCTATTCTGTTCCCTTACAGCAGAAGTTACATCTGCAAAACGGGTGTCAATGCTGTTAGCAATGCGCACATGAGTGCCTACACCCACCCGTACACTACGTGCAATTTTTCGTAATTGAAGAAACGTGTCACGCATGTACCCCTGGATGTTACCTATTTGCAGGCTTTGGGAGGCCATGAATTCTATTTGTTTGTCCTTGAAATTGACCAAGGAGTTAGCTACTTGGGAAGCCGAAGCTGCTGTATGGGGTGTGTTGGTGGGTGGGGGTGGGTTGGGAGACACCCCACTTGGGGGAAGATCACTCTGTGATGAGGTCTGTATTTCTTCCTCTGCCGCAAAGGTCTCCACCGGTTCAAGAATGATGTCCATTTCGTCTAACACCATCATTGAAGAATCGGTTTGGTCTGTCCCTAGTTTTATAGCACCTGTGGATACAGATGAAGAGGTAAGTACTGATGCATATATAGGCCAGACTCTCTTCTGTACTGTTTTAGAAAGGGCTTGAGATGCTGGACGCACATACCTAGGGGTGTTATGTACTTACACATGTACCCCGATAGAGCATGTAACATTGACATTAATAATAAGTCACATGCCTAGCTCAGATTACATTCATTTCCGTTGCAATGTAGCAGCAGGAGATGAATGTAGTGTGAGATATTGTTGATGTGACATGGGTGTGTGTACTGTATGTGTAATGGCGTGTTTTTTGTTCATTTACCTGCTTCCACAGATTCTGCAGCAACGGGCCTTCTTTTCTTGGATGCCGCAGCACTTCGGGATGGACAATCTGTGCAAGGAAAGATGGTCAGCCATTATGGACCTTGCAATGGATAAGCATTTTCAGCAAACATGCATTCAAATGACAATAATGGACAATACCCTTTGGATAAGGACTGCATTATTTATTCACCACCTTTTTTTTTTACCCCCACAAGATTTTTTTGTTAGATTATTATTAAACTATTGTACACATGACAACTATTGGATAATCTGTGGTATGTAGGCATGGCAGCTAAACCACCAGTACACCTCTGTGTTTTTGGCCACATACATGTTAGGCTGCTGGAAAGAATGTTACAGTGTTGATCAATATGAGCAGTTGTGGAACTACAAGGCCCAGCATTATGAGCAATTTGAAAGTAGAAGCAGGCAATTTCTTGTGCATGACCTTGCTGGGCTATGTAGTTCCACAGCAGCACTTTACTTAGCATAACAATTCAAGTGAAGAATACAGTTAGAAAGCATTGGCATGTTTATTTAAGATTGCATGTGGTCACACTTACCAGCTCTGGATGGCGTTTGCGGCCTATCGTTATCCGCCACGTGCATGCCAGGCAGGACCTCAGGGGGTATGATGCGCTTCAACTTCACCTCATACGATGTGTAGCACACAGTGGTGGGGCTTCCTCCGCCAGTCTTGGTGGCCTCCTCCAACTCCATGGCCATTTTACTTTTCAGCTGCCTTTTGATGTCATTGAATCTCTTCTTGACATTTCTGACCAGGCGCTTGTGCTGACTTACAGCATTCACCACCTGGGTGATGTCCTTCCACATAGCCCTTTTGCGCTGTGCAGTGGTCTTGTGGTGACTTTTCCCCAGTAACCGGTCAAACACTGGCATGATAGCCCGGACAAGTGCAGCATTTTCGTCATAGGAGAATCTGACCTTTCGGCCACTTTTTGTGCGGCCAGCTTCTACCTCCTCCTCCTCCTCCTCATTTTCTACTCCAACCATGTACCCCTCCTCCTCCATGCCAGTGTCTTCCTCCTCCTCACCACCATCTTCCTCCACCTCTGACATGTGGCCCTCCTGCAGCTGCTGTTGGGTATGGTCAAGGGCTTGGCTATAGGATGGGGATGCCAGCGGATCCTCCACCTCCTCCTGCTAGGGCTGGACGGCCAGGGCCTGGTCTGGGGCTGGCCTTGCTGTGGCCATGCTGCCTGCCACACTGCTGGCTCTCCCACTTGGCTGGCTGCTGCCACTGCTCCCTCTGCCACTGCTCCCTCTGCCACTGCTCCCTCTGCCACTGGTTCCTCTGCCACTCCTCACTCTGCCACTGCTCCCTCTGCCACTCCTCACTCTGCCACCAACACCTCTTCCTGTACTCACACTGCCACTGCTCCTCTCCATGCTCCTTACTTCCTATCAAAGAGTGAAATGGTGCCAATGCCCCTTTATATAGGGGGTGTGATGCATAATGGAGGGGACAGAGGTGGGCCAATAGGTTGGGGAGTTCTTAGTCATGCAGAGACAGTTTTGTAAATCGCACTCCGGTTGGTCCAAAACTCGCACATGACCGGCGGAAGAAATCGCACTATTTTGTGACTTAAATTCGCACCACTTCGCCGCAAATCGCACCACTTCGCACTTTTCAGCCTCCAAAGCGCATCACATTAAATATGCAAATTATTACCAAAAAATGCGATTTCAAAAAGGGCGAATAGCGGCGATGTGGTGCGCTAAAAAAACATGCGCATTTATCACAAACCATAGAATGTCACCCCACAAATCTGGCCCTACCTCTGCTGGTCATTCCAGGGATATACTATGTAAACCTGTAATGATACATTTCAAGCACAGTTGACCATCACATCCCGACGCATTAGCTACAATGACTGGGAAGATGTTTATTATAAAATAACAATGGTCAGGGCTTATGGGATATCCGTGATAATGACTCAGTCAGTGCAATGTGTCAGGAAACGATAAGGTAATGGTGCGTTCCTCAGCCTCACGTGCAGGACTCTAAGTGCTGTAGTGCTGTCATTTAATCTAACGGTAATGAGCAGCCGTCAAATTAAGCATCGGCTCATTAATTGGAATGAAAACACTGTGAGCATTTTTCATTTTTATCTCCTGTTAGGAGGAAGCGTTTGTGCTTTGTTTAGGGAAATCATTGGTCTATAATCGTTTATTTCAGCGTGTTCGAAAGTCTGATATTTAAGAGAGGATTACCTAGCATGGGATGCTGCCTGTAAGAGTAGCCCCTAATCTGTCTCTGTGGGGTGGTGTAGACCCTGTATATAGGGCTGCCATCAGAAATCGGGGAGCCCGGAACAGGCAGTTTAGACAGGGTCCCCCCGCCTGGGATAAATCGGCGCTGCCGGCTGATTGCAGTAGGATCACCGGGTGGAGCCCAGGTAGAGACGGCGCTCATGGCATTTCACATATGTAACTGGCCGCAAGCCAAATGAGCCTCTGCAAGTACTGATTGGCTCTGTGTGCAAAATGCAAACAAACCACGACCTTTTGACTGTTGACCTACCCATTGTCAACCTAATGCTTGTGTTGACCCTCTAAACTCTGTCGAACTTAGCCATGTCAACCTCTTTCTGGTGTCGACCTGTCGATTTTCAGTGGTCAAAACCAAAGTACAGTATGTCGACTTTAATTGAGTCGTCCTAGTGACACTGGCTTCATAGTGCAGTGCCAACCTAATCTGCAGATCCCCGCCTTGGCCCTTATTCTGGTTGGTGCGGATATGTCCGCGTGCGTTCGTTCCGCCGATGTTTTGTGTCTGCGCATGTGCAAAAGGGACATATGTCCCAATTCCGCATGAATTGTTTACACTATGAACAGGGGGTGGAGAGGGGCGTGAAGGGCTGTTTGGCCTCATTAACATATGCATACGCCCTGCGTTTCATGGGCGTTCCCATGAAAACGCTGGGCGTACGTATGGTAATGCGGCCGTGACGCACGTGTAGGGGGCAGACATATGACATTGCCGGTCGTCAGCTGCCCGCCCAGATCCCTGCTTTTGCACAAAGAAATGCTCATGTGGTCTGAGGTTGCGGGAGCTGCCTGACCACTCGGTCCTGCATTCAATGGTCTGCGACCATCGACTGATGGGGGAGGTTCCCAGAGATGGAGGAGGTGCAGTCAGCGGCTTACCGCATTTGGACGGAGTGAGCGTTCCGTACGGAAGGCGGGGTTTAGGACTCACGGTCCTGGCCGCATATTCGGCTCTGGCCGCACAGACCAGAATAAGGCCCCTTGTGATGAATTAAATGATAGTTGAGTACCGCTCTGAGATGTGCAATTGCAGATTTACCAGGATCTCAAAACAGGATCTTATTGGCTATCAGGCTGTCACATGTTTTGGAGCCAAAACATGTGACATCTGATAGCCAATAAGATTCTGTTTTGAGATCCGGTTAAATTCAGACCTGCCCATCTCTTTACACTACCATCAATGTGATTCCTTTTTATTCCCTGATGTTTATTGTGTACAATATTTCTATGGATAAAGATTATTACAGTTTACTATCATACTGTACTGTCCCGTTTTCTTTTCTGTTTGTAAAAAGTCGATTTCTTCTTAGAGCCAACTGCAGCTCCAGTGATTAGAACATATTAATTCCTTCTAGATTTATTTTGGCAAGCCATTGCATGGAAGCACTTGTTTTTTGCTTGGATCTACAGTGGATTATGGGGGTCATTCAGAGGGACGCGGTAAACTGCGAAACTCGCAGCTTACCGGCTCCTTATGACACCGCCCTGAAATCAGAGCGGCTGGCTGACACCATGTGCCATCAGCCACCCACCCTCGGCACACCTTGTCCCGCCCGCATTCCCATGGGAATGCCCAGCGTTTTCATGGGGACGGCCATGAAACGCTGGGCATTCCCATGAGTGGCACTCGTCCCAGCGTCTGCATGCCCCCCGGGCCACAACCCTCCATGCGAACAGCTCAGCAACTATGAATGTCGATGTAGCCATTCGCACAGGGACCCTGCAGATGCACATAAACCATTGTGCGCAGTACAAAAGCATCGGTCCCCCGTGCAAATGCACGGGGGACCGTATCAATTAGAATGAGGACCCAAAGTATAAATGGGATAATTCAGCATGGATCTGCAAAGTTGCAGATGACTATGGGGGGTATGCAATGTGCCGCCGCTATTTCCGACGTGGGAAATAGCGGCAGCTCCCTATTCAATGCTGTCATGAACGACAGCATTGATGCGGGATCACGGCAGAACGGGCCCGACTTCAGAAGCTATCGGGCCCGTTCTGCCGATAACGGCCGAGGATTGTCACTATCCGGGCCGCAGAATGACAATCCACGGCCGTTTTCGCGGGCACGCCCCTTTGCGCCTATCGGCAGGCGGGACATTGAATCCCATCTGTCGCAATGCGGTCGATCTGACAGCAAACAGGCCTTGATCACGGCTGTCGGCGGGGATCGACAGCCGTGATCCCAGATTGCATAATCCCCTGAGTGGTAAGCCGCCACCAGTGTTCCCTCTAAGCTGTGTGCGCGTGCGCGTGCACACAACTCGACGAGCGTGCGCACAGACATTACAACAGAGCGCACAAAGCAGCAGTGGTCCCCTTTTTGCAGTTGTGGACTCAATTAATGTGTTTCACCCATTAACTACATTGTGTGCTGGGTTTTGAATGTTTAAATGTTTAATATCATTTTGAAGTAAAGTTAACACAAATGCTGAACGTCATTTTCCAGTTATATATAAGTGACGCACCAAAATTTTTATTTCCTTCCAAAGTTGCTCAGCTAAAAGCTTTTGCCGCACACAGCCTTCGTAAAATTCGAGGGAACATTGGGCGAGACCTGACAGAAAGAAAAAATGCCTGATGTAAATTTGCGACTGAATTGCGAATGGACCACTAACCGGCATTGACGCAATTCCCGAACCATCTAAAGGTTTTGCATTCTGTGCAAATGTGAGTAGCTCCGACCCTTTCACTAAGTAGTGACTGTGACTGGCTCAACGAGGCCGATGCTGACGTCACAGATCTTCCCGTAAAACACATTGGCACGCCCTCTTGCGTTTACGATCCTTACTCATTTTCTTTTGCTAATCGCCTTAGTTCATGTGCGATAATTACGGAACGCATGTGCAGTCATTCCATAATCGCCTGATTTGTGAATTTGCTGATAAGTGATAGGTGCTGTATGTTATTCTAAAAACCAAAATCTCACAACAACCTTGAATATTCCACCTCATAGAACGAGCACAATAAGTAACCGCGTATAACTGACCATAAACACATCAATCACAGAACGTCTGCACATTAGGGGGATCAGTGGAGCCATGATGCGGAACCACTACACAATGGTGTACGTCTGCTTCCTCTAAACAATACCTAAGTATTCAATGGGAGGCATAGTAACACAGTGGCTAGCATTGCTGTGTATCTGGTCCAGGGCCCTATATGTGTGGAGTTTATATGTGCCCCACCCCTCCTCCTTTATTGTGAGATTTTGCCAAAAGCATCTGGTATCCTCCAGCACCCAGTAAATTTAATAACTGATGAGTTTCCAAATGCCGTCCACAATCTCCCGATCTGCAGAACATTGGAGCCAGTGCAGGGGTCCAAGGGAGTGGTAGAAGAACCTAGTTATATGCCTGGACATTACTGCATGCATTGGACTTTATATACACTGTATGAAATGTAGTAGTGTATGGTATTTAACACTATAGATGGTTTGTAGTATCAAACAAATATAACTAATGCTGTGTATGTATATAAATATATCTATCTATCTATCTATCTATCTATCTATCTATCTATCTATCTATCTATATATATATATATATATATATATATATATATATATATGCAAAGGATATCCTTATAGCGCTGATCTTCTGTAGACCAAAAATACCATCCAAGAGATTCTATATATATATATTCTAAAAAATAAAGGAATGTGGGTGCTCCAATAGTGTATTACCACGGTAAAAAAGTTTTTTATTTTATAAAAACAAAGAACAAACAGATGGGGTCACGTACCGCAAGCTACGGCTACCACTTGCCGCTAGTTGTACAGCATGGAAATAGTACAAGGTACCCGGACAAACGTTGGAGCGGTTACACTCTTTTCTGTTCCAGCTTCACAGACACACAGTTACGTTGACGCTAGGCCACGCCCCTATGCATTTTGTCACACAGGACTACGTCAGAGGGCTGTGTGAGGACGAAGTCCTGTGTGACGAAACGCGTAGGTGGTGCCTTAGAAGCTCAGCACCTGCCATTGCATGAAGTACAACAAGGACGCCTCTCAGAGTCATACTTCATTTTGTAATGGGCGTCCCCCAGATTCTTAAACCAATAGGCAGCTGCCTAGAGCCGGCCCTTGACGTACAAATGTTCTGCATGAAATTGATCAGTGCAAGTAAAAAATAATAATTTTTATTGTTTCCCGTTCTTGTTCTTTTGTGAATAAGATGAACACCGGGAACTGCGCGCAGCCCTGGCACACAAGAGGCGCTGTTTGTGGGAGGTTGGATGATTCTACATTTACACAGCGCACCTAGGGGCACCTCAAGTCAGCTGCCATGTCTAGAAAGACCAGAAAACACCTTACAGTGACCTGAGCGAATGATCTCAGCTACTGTATGAGGATCACAGCTAAGGTGACTTGCAGTGCACAATGAGTAAATTAAGTCCTATGAATCCCACACGTATATAGGAGTTCTGTGAAATATACTGTGTTACCACCAGGTGGCAGTGTGTACATTTGACAAGAATGAATCCAACACTGTATGTCATGGAGAGTAAGGGGGTGATTCGGGTTGACTCAGTAAGCTGCAAAGACCGCAGCTTACTGGGTCTTTGTAACACCGCCCTGGGTTACCGACTCCTTGGCACGCCGTTACCCCTCACAACCATGCGAGAGCATGTGCCTGCAGCTGGAAATCATTCGATGGTCAGCCACCATCAAACTATTTCTCCTGCCATCGCAAATAAAAGTCACTGGAGACTTACTTATATTTGAGGGCAACAGGACAAAGACAGGGAGGCACACCTCATTCTACCCGCAATCCCATGGGAATGTCCGTGAAACGCTGGACGTTCCCTTGGGCACTACTCAAGACCGTCGCCCCGTCCCCGCATCGCTCCCCGTGAATGACCCGGCGACATTGCAAATCGCCGTGACCAGTCTTAGTCAGAGTTCCCACCTGCGCAGAAATGTGCAAACCCCGACCATCAGGGCAGGGTCCGATTTCGGTTCACTGCAAATGAGAATCGACCCTTAAATCTGTCTGCACTTTATCATCAATCTCGTCATCCAGAAATCCAGCTCCGTCACATGGACGTACTCGGTGGCTGAGGTGGAAAAGGGCAGATCTGGGACGGGGCTGACATCACACACCCTCCCCCAAAATTAAGGTGACCAACTTTTTTTGCAATGAAAAGGAGGACCGAAATGAATTGGAAAAAAATACAGAACTAGCGACTCGTAGGCCCTGGTGAAAGCATATGCAGCAACCCATACCTCCCAACTTCTAATCCAAGGCATCAATGCAAGATCCCAAAATTTGGGGGCAGGGCCTGCCAGCAAGGGGGCATGGTCTACAAACCCAGTCAGTGAAAAATAAAAGTCAACCCCATTTTGTACATCTCCATTTAAATTTTTTTTACACAAATCAGCACTGACATCCCCCCCATCCTGCACCCACCTTCCCCATCTTCAGTACGTTCACCGTGCCCTGAGCTGCTCTTACCTCCTCCTCCGAGACAGGGCCTGGGCAGGGCCTGCTGCGCAGCTACAGTAGCTGGAGTCTGCAGGGTGCGGGCGGGTGTGCGCTGCAGCTCCCACATGGCTATTACATTACGGCCGCATACAGTGCTTCTGCGCATGTTTGAGCCAGAGAAAGGAACAGCACTGTGCGATCAGAGAGGTCCATCACCGCAGCAATGTTATTAAGGGCAATAATGGAGGACATAAAGAAGGACACATGTCAAGGGAGGACGGAACTAGCAAAAGAAGGACTGTCCTCCCTAAAGGACGGCCACCATGCAAATTCGCAGCTGTGCGATGAGCCCTGAATTACACCTGATATACAAGCAGCCAACAGTATGAGCTGCGTTAATTTCCACCCCAGCCCTGTTTTTATTTTATTTAATATTTTACAGTATGTTCTTTTCCAACAACACTGCCAGTTATATCCTCCTGTGCGTCCTAAATGAATCATGACAGTAATGTGACATCTGGACTATATTTAAGCCACCAGTGGTGTAAGTTCGTCCCAGGCGCCCAGAGGCAAGATTTATGTTGGTGCCCCCCCGGGGGCAGTTTGGGTAGTCTCCTGCTCGATTGCTGGCTTGGAACATCTGGATGCAACGGAGCCAGTGCCCCCTTTTAGAATGGCGTCCGGCAGCAGATGACTCCATTGCCTCTGGGAGTTCCACCACTGTATGACACATCCTTCATTGGTGTTTGAAACTGTAAATTACATAATGAACACACTTGCAAAATACCTCCCATTACACTTCCAGACATTATCGGACAAGACCACATTATATTTGCTGACTGCTTTTCATTTTCCCTTCCAGAGCATGGCATACCCCCAAACCATACCAATTTTGGCAGGACGGACCCATTTTTTGGGGTCCGTGTCCTGCTGTGGCTGTCAGAGCAGCACTCGCTCAGTGCTGCACTGCTGTGCAGCAGGAATAGAATCCTGGGGGCAGACCAGATGCTTAGAGAGTATTGGGCAAGTCTCAAGAGTGATCAAAATGGGATCCAAGGCACCCCCGCTTTCTTCCTTGCATTGGTGCAGGGACTCCTCCATCAGATTTGGAGTGTAGTGCCTCTCAGCAACTCCTTGGCCCCTCAGCATGATTTTTTTTGTTACCTGGCAGGACTGATTTTAGAAATTGTGAAGACCGGGATAGACCAAATGAGCAGCCCTCCACCATAATAAAAAATAAAGCAACCCTACATTTAGGTGACTGGCAGAGGATGATTGGCAGAGGCACTGTGTCCGGTATCGGTACAATGTACCAAATTACTACCATCACTAGGTCCAAGGGCGCGGGCCCCCTCTCCATCCAGGTCCAAAAATGTAGTCCTGTCAGCAGCCCCTGATGGCTGCCCTGGCACCAGGCCTCTGACCTACAGATACATTGACAGGCAGATGTGCTGTTCTCTCCAAGGTTTTCTATCTTTGACATCAGTATTAACATTTCACCACATCTTTACTGTATGAGAATGTTCCTTTCTCTTTGTGAAACGCATGCAACTCTACAATGTAAAATTACAACAAATCAACTATGCCATCTGGTTTTGTGTTGAGTCTGCCCAGGCCTACAGTATTTTAGATGCCCCCCTGCACCTTAGCATTCTAGGTGATATCTACAATAGGTTATAGTAGCACCAGACCTGAGAGGTGATCATTTAACTGTTTAATGGAGTATTAAGGTGTGGCGGCTCCAGAGTTGAGGCTGCAGCAGTTCAAATACTGTGAGTGAGTCAGTTTGGAATGGCAGTTGGTGGCAGTGGGTGTGGCTCCCTTATTTGAATTTTGAACTGCACTGCACCCCCCCCCCCCCTTTCCCGGATCTGCCACTGGTTGTAAGTAGTTGATATGATCTTGAGCTCTTCAAAGTGTTACTTTAAGTTGTAATATTTATCAGGTCCTCCCTCTATAACAATATTAGGTACTTATATGTTAGTTGGGTGCCCACTATAGTTAGTACGCTTATACCCCCACTATCCATGTCGGCATGGAGTTGATTTTATATAGTGTGGCTCGCTATGCTCGAGCGTAGCGAGCCCCGCGCGGGGACGCGGAAAACTAAGCAAATAGCTTAGTGGGCACCTAACTAACATATACAGTAAGTACCCAATATTAAAATACAACAAAAATGTCAGAATCCACCTTCAGTGTAGTTGTGAATAAGTCCTGCTATTGGTTCAATCTCTATCGTCTGACATTTAACAACTTGCCTGTCTCATCCTAGTGATCTCTTCCTTCCCTCTGCTGTGAACTTGGTACTTCAATATCATCATCCCTCTTACGGTCTCGTCATTATTGCCTGTGTAATTCCAGCCTACAATACAATGCCCCATATCCTGTCAATGATTAACCGCCTCTCCTCGTGCGACTGTGTGCCTGAGAAATATTCAGATTTCCATTTGCAGAAAGGTTACCAAGTGTGTTCATTGACTTTCACTGCAATATGGCATAATGTATTCTAATTAACACTCATGGAATATTCTGAGAGGAGTAAAGTGCAATTCATTTTCCGAGGAGGCTCTTGTTTTGCACTAAAGTGCCCTTTTCGTTGATTTACTAAAATACTTTAAAGAAGGCAAAGGGAAAAAAAAAATGAGCAGCTATTATATATCAAAGGAGTTAAGCCGCTGTATAGCAATGATGGCGTGTGAATCACAGAGTAAGAGTAGCAGTCTATAAGCCTTCTTATCTCTGGTTGCCATGCCAATGACGTCTAACCACCGAGTGACGTAACCTGGATTTCTGTGTTTTATAAACAGGACTTGAGTTCCCTTGGTGAGATTTTTTCCTACAAACATCACTTTCCAATGACTCTGAGCAGGCAATGGTATCTAACACGGCACAGGTCACTCTAAAATCTGTCTTGGAAGCCATGCTGGCCTGGAAGAAGTTTGACATGAACAACCCATTGAAGGGCGTACCCAACACGAAAAGAGATATCTTTCACATCATTGTAACACCGGACCGCATCCCAAAGTTCATCATCCCATCTTTGGGCGTAGATCACGTCTTTCCTCAGGTTGAACCGGTGGAACGTGTTCCAGATGCTGAAGGAGAATTATGTATCGCTCAACAAGAAGCGGTGTCTCCTAGATCAAAAAGAAGCCATTCAGAATCCAACATCAGGAAAGGGCACTTTTCGAGGGCAAGGAGTCTTTGCAGGACAGTTTCCGATTACTCTCCCAGACAGTTGGACAGAGTCGCCGATCACTCGGACCCCCCTACAAGAGCTGCTCTCTCTCTGCCCCATCTCCCCAAAATCACCACTCCATATGGGTTCTTAGCTTTGGGAGAGAGTCCAAATATAAGAAGAAAGGAGTCGCTGTTTTTTGATCCTGATGCTTCTGAAATTCCTACAGTGCTACACATGAGGACCAGCAGTACTGCTAAGCCAAGGAATCCATCAAGTCCTTTAAGACAGCTGAAAAGCCATCAAGAGTTTCCTAATACACCCAAGGACCATGCAGTGCCCCTTCCATGGGAGGTCCTGTGCTGCCCTCCTCCCTGCCTATCGTCCACATCAACCAGCGCTTCTAGCAAGTGTTCTTCAAAATGTAAAAAGAAAAGGTTTGACTTTTTGAGGAGGAAGAACTTCCCTGGAATGAGGTTTCTGAAATGCAATGGAAAATAGAGACACGTTACTTGTGATGCTCGGACAGAAGTAACCCGGTTACCTGGATAACTGCAGTGTTTGTATTTATATTTTTATCACTATTATTTATTATTTTTTTTATAAACTTGAATACTTGCCTGATATTTTGCGACGAATACATTGACCTTGCAATTATTCGCCGGTGAAATGACCAGACCGTAATGAATGTCTGCAAATTAGTGCTCATGCCCCATATAACTGAGGAAACGAATCTTCAGGGTAATAAATACACAGTGTTACTGACTCTTGCTGCCAGCAAAACTTATCTACAGTACAGTATGTGTCATTGTAATTATTGTGATTAAACTCAGTGCTCTTTTTATGTTTTGTCTTTTTAATAAAAAAGAGATCAAAATGTATATTGTTATTGTTAATTTTTATGTCACTGTGTGTTTGCTTAGCTTACGTTATTAAGGGTAGATTACTAAAGCTTCTAAAAAATGGAAAGTGATGTCAGATTCTGTCATTTCCTATCATTTTCTTCTAGGATGCAATAGAGAAACGATAGCTGGTTACTAAGGGCAACATCCCATCTTCAGTAAAACTCCCATCTTAGTAAATTTCCCCCTTAGAGTTTATGTGCACATATAAAAAAAAAAGAGTGTTTAATAACTACAGATGGAGCCACGCTTGATAAAGTGGCCCCTGGAGCGAGATTCAGTGCGCCACGGTGTGAAAGAAGTGTCCGTGCATGTCGAATGCTTGTGCGCCCCATTGGCGGCAATTGATGCGGGAGTGTGTGAGGTGCTTGCGCGTCCCTGTACTCGATGTTCAGTATACAGATGGTACTACGACAGAGCGGCAATCGCAAAAAATCCCCTCGTGGGCTCTGTGGCGCACTGCGCTCACCACAGGTTCTATTCTGCCTCTATGGGGGTCTTGGATCCCACGAGAGAGAATAGCCCATGTCGGTTGGGATGCTGACTGTCAGGCAGTTGAGATTTAGACTTCAGGATTTCCACATTGGTATACTAACCAGTGGGATCCCAAGGAATCCAATTTTTAAATGCAATTAATCACATTGTTGGTGCCGCTTACCTACATGCTCGTTGTCAGGGGTTCCAGTACATTGCCAGGGGTTCCAGCTCATTGCCAGGGGGATTACATGTTTGTTGCCATAGGAGGTTCCATGCTTGTTGCCAAGGGGATTACATTCCTGTTGGCAAAGGGATTACATGCTTGTTGCCAGGGGTTCAATGCTCATTGCCATAGTGAGTTAAATGCTCATTGCCCGGGGGGGGGGGGGGTTAAATACTCATTGCCCAGGGGGAGGTAAATTCTTGTTACCCAGGGGAGAGGTAAATGTTAGTTGCCCAGGCAGAGTTAAATGTTTTCATTGTGGGGAGGAGCAGCGGAGGCACAGAGTCTTTGACAGCATTAGAGACCCTGCACCCCTCCAAAAATGGCCGCCACAAAGTAGACAGCTGCTAGAGGTCCTCCTGCACCTGTAGCATCTGTGAGGTGCAGGAGTACCTCTAGCATGTCTTCTCTGTGGCAGTGGCCATTTTAGGTGGAGTGCAAGGTCTCTGTAATGCTGTCAGAGACACTGCGCCTCTGCGGCGCCCCTCCCCCCTCCCAGTTCATTAACGCGCTTCAATATAAATTTAATATCAGCATTATAATGTTTACATGATAATAGCGCGTTACTCTGCCAAGCACAAGCAATATATAATTATATATATTAATACTGTATATAAATATATATAATTAAATATATACACACACACACACACATACAAATACACTGTATTTATGATGGTCGCCGACCGTCAAATGATGTCAAAGGTGCACGCCTATCTAAGTGACTGTCACGTCACTTACTGTAGATATGTGTGCACCCTCGGAACGAAGTGGGTGTGCAGCTGACATAGGGCGATTTTCATGGGAACGCCCAGCGTTGGGCTTTTCTATCGGAAATCGTCCGCCCTGCCATCGCACGCCCCCCTCCCGCAATCTTGGGTGTGTGCGCCTGGTGAACACCCTGTTCGCCGTGGCTGCGCACACCCTGCGTCTGCACATGCGCAAATGCAAAACATCGCTCCCCCTTGCGACTGCACAGGGGAGCGAAGGAACCTGAATAAGGTCCAAGGAATGAGGACAGGACTGAGCCATGCAGGAATCACAGCAGCAGCGTCAGGTACCTGGAGTGAGGACAGGACTGAGCCCTGCAGGAATTACAGCAGCAGCGTCAGGTACTTAGAGTGAGGACAGGACTGAGCCATGCAGGAATCACAGCAGCAGCGTCATGAACTTGGAGTGAGGACAGGACTGAGCCCTGCAGGAATTACAGCAGCAGCGTCAGGTACTTAGAGTGAGGACAGGACTGAGCCATGCAGGAATCACAGCAGCAGCGTCAGGTACCTGGAGTGAGGACAGGACTGATCCCTGCAGGAATCACAGCAGCAGCGTCATGTACTTGGAGTGAGGACAGGACTTATCCCTGCAGGAATCACAGCAGCAGCGTCATGTACTTGGAGTGAGGACAGGACTGAGCCCTGCAGGAATTACAGCAGCAGCGTCAGGTACTTGGAGTAAGGACAGGACTGAGCCCTGCAGGAATTACAGCAGCAGCAGCGTCAGGTACTTAGAGTGAGGACAGGACTGAGCCATGCAGGAATCACAGCAGCAGCGTCATGAACTTGGAGTGAGGACAGGACTGAGCCCTGCAGGAATTACAGCAGCAGCGCCAGGTACTTAGAGTGAGGACAGGACTGAGCCATGCAGGAATCACAGCAGCAGCGTCAGGTACCTGGAGTGAGGACAGGACTGATCCCTGCAGGAATCACAGCAGCAGCGTCATGTACTTGGAGTGAGGACAGGACTTATCCCTGCAGGAATCACAGCAGCAGCGTCATGTACTTGGAGTGAGGACAGGACTGAGCCCTGCAGGAATTACAGCAGCAGCGTCAGGTACTTGGAGTAAGGACAGGACTGAGCCATGCAGGAATCACAGCAGCAGTGTCAGGTACTTGGAGTGAGTACAGGACTGAGCCCTGCTGGAATCACAGCAGCAGCGTCAGGTACTTGGAGTGAGGACAGGACTGAGCCCTGCAGGAATCACAGCAGCAGTGTCAGGTACTTGGAGTGAGGACAGGACTAAGCCCTGCAGGAATCACAGCAGCAGCGTCAGGTACTTGGAGTGAGGACAGGACTGATGCCTGCAGGAATCACAGCAGTAGCAGCGTCAGGTACTTGGAGTGAGGACAGGACTGATCCCTGCAGGAATCACAGCAGCAGCGTCAGGTACTTGGAGTGAGGACAGGACTGATCCCTGCAGGAATCACAGCAGCATCGTCAGGTACTTGTAGTGAGAAAAGGACAGAGCCCTGCAGGAATCACAGAAGCAGCTGTGTGTTCTTTTGGCAGGTTATCTGTTTTCTTCACAACCTGCTATTCGCTGGTGTTTGAAAAGGGGCGTGGCTAATTCCGGGAACGAGGCTTAATCGCGGGCTGCAGCAATGGGTTTAAAATCATTAAATTGTTTTTGTCTGTCAGGGGTGGGGGGGTTTCTGGGTACTCAGAACCCTCCCTGCGTGCGCCACTGATTAAGTATCATTTTTAAAGGTAATCACTACACTGGGATCCCGTGTTATTTCTACAAAAGATGCCACCCCGTCACCTACTGTACTATCCTTTTGGTTGCTATGGGCAACAGCACATATTTTCATATTTTTTTTTTAGAAGCATTAGTACATTTACCATAATGATTCACAGGAAAGCCACACTTCCTAACTGTGCAGGGAAAATCTTGATTATTTGTAACTCACCTGTGAGTCTCCTAGTGTCCCGTGGTGGGGTGGTGGGGGCAGTTGGAAAACCCCTTCATGCTGGAAGAGAGATATGTCCAGCTACTCAAAGAGCATTGGCCATGATCCAAAACTGGCATAAATGGGGTGTGGCCCCCGACTGCAAGACCTTGCCCCCTATTCCTCAGTTTTAAGAGTTGGGAGGTATGGGAAAGCTGCAATGTATTGTTTAATGAAAGCATTTCTAAAAGTACCATCATGATCTGTCAGCCATGGACATGCTGAAACTTGTAGTTCTTGAAACCCCATTCTATTCAAGCATAAATGTATCAAAACAGAACACAACGTTCTGCAAGACAGCGTATCTGAGGACTCAGGTGACTTACATTGTCTGGATTTGAATAATAGTCTTTACGCCATACATTGAAGTTGAATGTTGAACATTTATTAATACAATACTGTAAGCCTATCCTAGAAAAACAAATCACTTTCGTAGAATGAAAGCTCTTCTGGCCTACAAATGCATTAATCTATTAGCGAATGCTGCAACTTCCCAGCTGACAATGACACAGGTATTTATTTATGTACACACATATGTTATTTGTCCTAACAACCAATAATGTTCCCAGCAGATCGCGGTAATGGAGCTTGGCGTACAGCGCTACAATTTGTGACTCATGATTTCTTTTCATCACAGTCCAGATCATTAAGAACTATTATTCGGCAGCTCAATGATCCTTCTCTATATTTATTTACAAGACTTCTAATTATCATCCAGGTCTCTGATCTACCGCAAAACATTTATGTGTGTACAGGATGTAGCTTTCCCCATAAATGTATTTATCTGTAAAATATGAACTTACAATAGATTAGTGGTAGAGGTTATGTAGTGGCGGTTTTTACCTTTGGGCTGCATACCTCCCAACGGTCCCGCTTATCGCGGGAATGTCCTGTCTTTTTGGGACGTTCCTGCGGCCGGCACACAGCGTCTATTCTTGCAGCCAGAGGGGCTTAGACATGTCAACCTACTTCATTTGTAGACCTACATGTACAGTCAGTGTAGCCACTTGAGGGCGGCCACTTGGAGCAGCCCCCCCCCCATCAGGTAAGCATCTCACTCTCTCTCTCTCACCAGCCCGCCCCATACGCCCCACCCCCTTGCCCTGTGGAGTGAGACGCTGATCCTTCACTCTCCTCCCCTGATAGATATTAGGGTAAGGTTACGAGAGAGGGGATAGGAGGGGTTAGGTTGAAGATGAAGAGGGGAGGGATACTTGCCTAACCTCCCGGAAGGAGACTTCTAATGGGAGACTTCTAATTTTTGGGGTAGTCCCCCACATGCCTGGAAGAGAAGGCAGATCTCCCGCATCTTGCCTATTTGCTAGTGAAGTCACTATGGGGGCATGGCCAGTGCAGTGCCATACCACCAGCCCTTTTGAATAGATGCTGTGCGCGTCTATTCACTGCTATGCAGTGTCAGGCAGGGGGACTACCAACTGCACCCACCACCCACGGGACACTGCCGGCCCCGGACCTGAGGCCTGATGCGGGACGTCCCAGAAAATGAGGACAGATCCGAGAGAAGGACAACAGTTGGGAAGAATGTTTATGTGAACATCTGCACACTGTACCTGATTAAAAATCTTTGGTACTGTTGCTGTACTTCCATATGGAGATATCTTGGTATTGCACTGTGTCTTGGAAGCAGAGCTAGGCAGGAGCTCACTACAGGCTGATAGACAACAAAGCACTGACATCTCACTGTTCCCAGAGTCTGGCATTATACCTCTTGCTCTGTGCTGATTGGCTGAGGTGTTCCACTGCAGGGAAGTCAGTCCTGACAGGGCTTGCAGAGTCAGATGACCAGAAAATGTCATGGTGCTGCCCATGGAGGAGAATAGCGCCAAGGCCAGCATGGTGGGCATGCATGTATTGCCAGCAGGACGCCGGGAAGCTGGGACCGAATGTAGCAGAGGCAACAGTGGGACACCAGATGGGGCAGCCGATTGCAGCCAGCACTTAACAGAGCGCTGCATGTAATGCAATGTGCAGCTGGGCGGGGCGCTGACAGTGTATGTTTTGAGACAGCATTTCTGCTCTACAGTTGAGTACTTTCACTCTCTGTGGAACAACTTACAGCTAAGGTAGAGTATAGGCTTCTCCTCTCCATCCACCTCTTGGGGGAGAACAGCTCCTAATCATGTCCCAGAGGCATCTGTAACCCAAATTGTTTTCTAAAGTCAGGAGCTTGCAAGACAGGCTCAGCACACCAAGCTTATCTTAAATCCTGCCAAGCAGTTTCCACTGGTCTACGAGTACACCACGTTATCTTATCTGGGCCGCTCTAGTGGCAAAATCTCAAATGAGCCTGCGATAATATATCACCAGACCGAGAAATGTCTTAAGTTGTGACTTACACTTAGTTTTAGACCAGATGTGGACTGCTTCTACCTTACTAGGCTGCGGTTTAACCTGTCCTCTGCCCACAACCATACCATATCTACCAAACCAGTGGCACATTTCTCAGGGTTGGTGGTAAACCCATGTGCCAGTAGAGACTTTAACACAGCTTCTACATTTGGTCGGTGTGACTACCAGTCAGAGCTGAAAATGACAATGCCGTCTGAGTATGTAGCCGCATATTCCCAGTGGGGCTGCAGCAACGTATTCATAGCTCTCTGGAAGGTGGCTGGGGCATCATGTAAACCGAATGGGAGCACTTTATACTGGAATAAGCCCTCTGGAGTAGAGAAAGCTGTTTTTGCCTTAGCAGCTACTGTTAACGGGATCTGCCAATAACCTTTTGTCAAATCAAGTGTAGTGAGGTACTGACTATTGGCTACATTTTCTACCAACTCATCAACCCGGGGCATATTGTGTAAATCAAACCGGGACACTTGATTTAGTTTATGGAAGTCATTGCAGAACCTTAAAGCACCTGAAAGCTTAGGCACTAAGCACAGTAGAAATCAAGACTAGACAGGATAGAGACGCGGGAGGGAGGGTTAAAGTTACAGGGGGGATAAGTATACTTACTGTCGAGATTGCATCCACTGGGATGCTGGCATTTGTATTCTGCCGGCATCCTCACATGGGAAGGCTAGATTGGGAGGTGGCACTGGGGCGGGTGAGGGGGGGGGATGTGGCTAGATGGGGGGCACTGGGCTGAGGATGGATGGTTAGATGGGGGCACTGGGCTAGGGATGGGGGATGGCAGCACAAACCTTTGGATTGCTTGTCAGGATCATGCACATTGCAGCATCTCAGCTTGGGCTGCTGCTTGAACATCACAATCTGCGCTGGAGCCGGCGCTGGGGAGGGACGGAGAGAGGAGCCGCCATTCCTGTTCCCATCACGATCTGCAGTTTGGGAGGGAGGGGGGAGCTGCCAGGTCCTCCTGATCCTGTGCTGGGTATCATCACGGCCGGCGGAGTTGGAGGGAGTGAGGAGCAGCCAGGTCCTGATCCACCACTGGGTATCATGGCTGGGGGCGGGCCGCCAGGTCCTGGTCCCAGTCTGGTTGTCATCACGAGAGGTGCTGGGGAAGTGAGAACGGAAGCCACCTGCGGAGGGGGGACTCGACTTGAGTGGGTGTAATCTGCACAGGGACGGATCGGGTGCCGTCCGTTCGTGGTTCTCACACACTGGGAGGAGTTGGGTGCAACGTCAAGACCAGTTCCCCCTGCTGGGAGGGGGTTGTTTCCCACTCACATGCGCCAGTAGCAGGCGCTCACAGGGGGAAGGACATAGTTTAAAAAAAAACCTTCAGGGTGCAGGGGATCGTCTGCTGGGCCCCGGGCCCCCCAAGTCCCCGGGCCCCATTGCAGCTGCATCCCCTGCACCCTCTATAGTTACGCCACTTGTACTAAGACAATGGGATTATTCCACTAACTGGTGGATTCCTCTATAACCCTAGGAATAACATATCTTCCACCTCCTGCCTTACCACAGCCTTATTTGCGTTGGGTATGCAATATGGCCTTTGTATAATGTCCACCCCGGATGGAGTCACAACATCATGTTGGATTATCTGGGTCTCTCACGGAATGGGAGAAAAAACATCTTCACCAAGCCCACCACTTCCCATTTCTGTTCAGGAGTAAGTGTGACTTCAATGGGCACTTGGCATTCTTTTTAGCTACAAATAGGGCTGAACTAACCGGCGACCCAGGCAGCAGTGAGCGCTGAGCTGGTCCCACCCTGTACATATCTAATGAGTGCAGTGCATACTGAATGAGCCGGTCCCTGCCCGTGCATATGCACTGTGCTGGGTCCCCGCTCATTAGATATGCATGGAGCGGGACCAGATCAGCGCTCACTGTTGCCTGGGTCACTTGTCAGTTCAGCCAGTGGTGCCCATAGTCCATCACCTCACCCCTTCTTTGGCGCGCGGGGGGGGGGGGATTTCATATCGCGCAGGGGGATAGCCTCTGGGTACCTGGTGGCATAATCAAATACTTCCAATATGTATTGGTGCCCTCAAGCAGATTTTTTTAACTGGCCCTATTAGGTTCATATGAATCCACTCCAAAGGCACAGAAATGATAGGGAGGGGTACCAGTGGAACCCTAAATTCTGGCCATGGGGATTTCCTCTGGCACACTGGAAATTCCTGACAATACCTTTTAATGGAAGCATAGATGTCTGTCTAAAAGAACCTTAACTGGATGCATTGGCGTGTTTTCTCCTCCCCCAGATGGCCACCCCATATATGTGCGGCTTCTAATACCAACTGTTCCAGTTTTCGGGGAACTAAGAGCTGATCTACCCTTTTCCCCTGTAAAGTAGTAATATGATATAGCAATTAATTTTTCAAAACAAAATATGGTACACCCTCGGATGGTAAGTATCAATTATCCTGCTATTAACCACTTTAACTGTCTCAAAGGCGTGTACCAAATTGCTGTCATCACATTTATCTCTCTCAAAGTCTTGCAATGATATCTTCTCACCAACTGGGTTCCATTGGGCCTCAGACTCAGTCTCTTGGGGTTGTGCCGGACCAGCAGCATCTCTAATGGATGCCAACATTTGGTAGTCTCTTCAAAAGCTAGTCTGCTACCTTCTGTGTTTGTGCATGTGTGAGAAAGAGATGTTGGGTGACATTCTATGGGATGAGATTTGCGTTTTTTGGCGTTAATTAGTCAACAAAATGGCGACATCGCATTTTTCCGTCAAATCGCCTATTTAATAGGGTGCGCTAAGGGACTGAAATCGCATATTATGTGCGTTAATGCATGCGGACCAAAAGTGCGAAATTAATTCGCATTTTTATCGCAACCAGATGTTTTCGTATAGAAAAGTATACAAATTGCTTATTTAATACAATGCGTTTTCGCAAATCGCACTTTTTAGGTGTCTAATAATCACACTTATTTCAAACCAGGTTCTGTTTGGCGATTTGGGCCAGAACTCATTTTGGTCAAGTGCACACATGGTTAATTTCACCACAGGTGCCCTCATTTTCACTCACAAACACCCCTACATAAACCCCAACATCATTAAGGACACCTGTGAGGGTTTGAGACATGGAGATTTTGCAGAGTGGTTTAGAGTTGCTTATCTGTGATGTGGCCCATTTGGAGGAGCTGCGCAGGAGGGAGGAAGCTGCGCGCCAGATCCAGGTAGCCCCCCGACTACTGCGTACCCCACGTATGTATCGTGCTCGGCTGTACCTGGACTCCCTCTCGGATCAACAGGTTGTGGGGATGTTTAGGCTGAACCGCATTAACCTGTTGGACTTATATGAGCAGGTGAGAGATGATTTGGACCCTTTTGGGGGAGCCAACTATGCAGTGTCTGGGCTGCACAAATTAATGTGTGCCCTCTACTATTTGGCCACAGGCTCCACTCAGTCTGTGACCTCATGGGCCTTGGGGGTATCACAGGCCACTTTCTCTAAGCATTTTACTCAAGTGTTACTTGCTTTAAAGCTTCTACCTCCTCCTCCTCCTCATTTTCTACTCCAGCCATGTACCCCTCCTCCTCCATGCCAGTGTCTTCCTCCTCCACACCTCCATCTTCCTCCACCTCTGACATGTGGCCTTCCTGCAGCTACTGTGGGGTATGGTCAAGGTCTTGGCTATAGGATGGGGATGCCAGCGGATCCTCCACCTCCTCCTGCTGGGGCTGGACACCCAGGGCCTGGTCTGGGGCTGGCCTTGCTGTGGCCATGCTGCCTGCCACACTGCTGGCTCTCCCACTTGGCTAGCTGCTGCCACTGCTCCCTCTGCCACTGCTCCCTCTGCTACTGCTCCCTCTGCCACTGCTTCCTCTGCCACCAACACCTCTTCCTGTACTCACACGGCCGCTGCTCCTCTCCGTGCTCCTTACTTCCTATCAAAGAGTGAAATGGCGCCAATGCCCCTTTATATAGGGGGTGTGATGCATAATGGAGGGGACAGAGGTGGGCCAATAGGTTGGGGGGTTCTTACTCATGCGGAGACAGTTTTGTAAATCGCACTCCGGTTGGTCCAAAACTCGCACATGACCGGCGGAAGAACTCGCACTTTTTTGTTACTTAAAATCGCACCACTTCGCCGCAAATCGCACCACTTCGCACTTTTCAGCCTCCAAAGCGCATCACATTAAATATGCGAATTATGACTGAAAAATGTGATTTCAAAAAGGGCGAATAGCGGCGATGTGGTGCGCTAAAAAAACATGCGCATTTATCTCAATCCATAGAATGTCACCCGTTCTTTCAATCTCTGCCAGCAGATGGTTGAGAGTGATGTTTTGGAGACTCACGTACATTAGACATATACTATATATATATATACATATATATATAGGAACACGGTGGTATGGCACTCATAGCCAATAATCAATAAAGGAAGAGGAAGCCAAGCTGATAACAAACTTGTTATCAACTTGCCTTCCTCTTCAATGTATTGATTATTGGCTATGAGGGCCATACCACCGTGTTCCTACAAATTGCCTTCTGTAAAGGCACCGGCCGCAGTTACTTTGTTACAGGTCGTGCCGAACCACTGCTCCAACTATATATATATATATATATATATATATATATATATATATATATATATATATACATACAAAGTAGTACCCGCACTCACACTTACCGGTGGTCAGCGTGAGGGGTGCCCAAAAGGTCACACCGCGGTGTGCCAATTATAGTCCAAAAATCCACTAAAGGAAATGAGCACTCACCTCCAAGTTTTTAACTTAAAAAACTTTGCATTTATTGAAAAACACGGAAAAAATATAAGTTCTAAACATACCAAGTTAAGTTGTCAGTGTTTCCAAAAACTGTCCCAACGTTTCGATCCCAGTCCGGGATCTTTATCAAGGGGGGTCACCAGGTTATAGCAGCTTAAGGAGAGAAACAAAGTCAGCAATCCAGAGGTCCTTCTGCTACAGCGAACAGAGACCTACTGATAAGCCGCCCTGTCCCGGGTTTATATGCACAAGTCAATTACCAATCAATTACAGGCACCTCCTCCCCGTGCCGCCCAATGCTCTAGCCGTCTAGTCAGGTGTATTTCCTGTCTGTGAACCGCATGCTCCGTCCAACCCAACGGCTGGTGGAACGCATGACGGATCACATCGTGTTCAGTGTAACGTGGTTATTCTGGGCTCCGGCTGGGATCGGTGTTAGCAGTACCTGCTGATAGGATGCTGCCTCGGTGCAACTGTCACATCCTCTTATTGTGCTAGTGTCTAATCCATTGTGCGTCTATGCTGCCGTGTAGTGCGGGGCTGTGAGAGACATGGGTGTTATAGTTACGAGTGGTGCTGAGTCTAATTCTGCCGCTCGTTATCACTAGGTGTGCGACCGTGTGCGCAAAAGTGGTGAGAGATAAAATTGCGTGCATTTGTGAGAAAAAAATCGTGAAAAAAATTCCGGGGCTTTGATCTGTTTATTACTTCCAGGGGTGCATATCAGTGGAGATAGGGGTGCGTTAATGTGTGTGACAGGTCCGAGTGTATTGGGAAAAATCACTGACTGTATAATTTGCGATAGATTGGGTGTGCAAGACCGAGACATGGGCATGCACACATCTGTATCCACTGGGATGTGTGTTATTAACGGTCATGCCGTGTTACTTTCTCTTGAATATTATACAGTAGTTATACCTCATGTCAGGTCTTGACAGAGCTGAATACAAAAAGAAGAAAAATAAACGTTATTACGCTATATACCTGTCAACATGCCAAGCCAAGTGAAAAAATCACATGAAAAAAGAAAACAAAACAAAAAAACAGAAAACACACAAAACAAAAAATTGTTGCCATAATGGCATCATCCAAGATTAGGGAGGGTGTGTCCCCATCAACATTCAGTCTAAATGACTTCACTTGTCATATTAGTGTTCATGGTCCAAGTATGGTTAGTCCACCAGAGTGTATTTGTTGCTCTGTATATTGTGCTATACTCTTGGCTCAAGACCCCCTGGACGTTTCTATAGTCCAGGTGATGGTCATATTCATCGCCTGAGTGTTTTATTTGTATCCATACTCCTGTTGGTCCCCAGGTGGTGGCGAACTCCTGTTCTGTTCACGTCAATGATGCCGATGTCTGTGAGGTCTCTGTCAAATTTCTGAGGGTGGCACACTCTTGGCTCAAGCCCTCTGGTCCACTGCATTTGGCCAGTGTCGGGCATTATTCATCGCCCAAGTGTGCTTATCCCTGCATCTCCTCCTGTGTTCATCTCAGGAAGTTGGACAGCGGGTTGTTCTCATTCATCCCCTTCGGGGATAGTGTGTCCAGAACATGGATCCATCTGCTTTCTGCCTTCTTCAGGAGGAGTGCTCTGTCCCCTCCTCTCGGGGGTGGTGGTATCCAGTCGATCAGTCGACACCGTAGTGTGGTAGTTTGATGTCCTGCTAGTAAAAAATGTCTGGGTACAGGTTGCTCGGCTTTTTTGGTTTCAATGGCCACTCGTATTGCATACCTGTGGTTTGCCATCCTCTCCCTGAACTTCCTTGTGGTCATGCCTACATAGGCTAACCCACAAGGACAGTTCAGGAGATAGATGACATGATCCAATTGACAGTGTAACCTGTGTCTTATCTTTATGGGACGTCCTGTATGGGGGTGTGGGAACGTGGGACCGGTATTCATGCTGCTGCACGTGATGCAGCCGGTGCACCGGAAGCAACCCATCTTTTTGATGTTAAGCCATGCGGACTGTGTCGGTTCGTTGGGGTGTACCATGGGGCGCATCAGTAATTGCTTCAAGTTAGGCCTCTTCTTGTAAGCCATCATAGGTGGGCCGGTTTTCTGTAGTTTTAAATTCCTGTCGCTGGCAACGATGGGCCAGTGTTGGTGTAGACTCTGTCGGGTCTGGTGTGCGACATTATCAAACGTGCTGACGTAGATCATCCTGTCCTTTGTTTTACCTTTATTAGGTGCAGAAGTTGGTTTCTGTGAGTTTCGGTAGGCTTTCTGTCGGCATCTTGTGATGGTCTTGTTCGAATAGCCCCTCTCCTTGAATTTCTCTGCCATCTCATCCAGTTGTCTCTCCATTGTTGTGGGTTCTGTGTTGTTGCGTATCACTTTCATGAAGAGCATTGGCCGGCATGGGGGATGAGGTGCCTGTAATTGATTGGTAATTGACTTGTGCATATAAACCCGGGACAGGGCGGCTTATCAGTAGGTCTCTGTTCGCTGTAGCAGAAGGACCTCTGGATTGCTGACTTTGTTTCTCTCCTTAAGCTGCTATAACCTGGTGACCCCCCTTGATAAAGATCCCCGGACTGGGATCGAAACGTTGGGACACTTTTTGGAAAAACTGACAACTTAACTTGGTATGTTTAGAACCTATATTTTTTCCGTGTTTTTCAATAAATGCAAAGTTTTTTAAGTTAAAAACTTGGAGGTGAGTGCTCATTTCCTTTAGTGGATTTTTGGACTATATATATATATATATATATATATATATATATATATATATATATATATATATATATATATATATATATTATAAGGGCACAGTAGTGCCCTTATATTAAGGCTGAATCCAACGAACGGATTTTTCCCATAGGGAACTTTTCGGATGGGGGCATGGTGTTTGAGGGACTGCACCTCAAAAGTGACTGGGCGTACTGAGCTGAAATTTGGCATGTACGCGTAGAATCGTCAACCGGTGCTGCTTGCCAAATTTCAGGTCGAAATATAAAAAAATGACCAATTGGGAGCGATCTAAACTTCCAACTGCCAGTTTTTTCCTGACACTCGCGAAATGACACTTTGTCACCCATGTTAGTCTATGAGGGTTTTTTTGGGAAGGCATAACTCAGTGTAGAGGAACAATTGAGACTTGGGGTTTGTTTTATTAGGTAGATATTGTCCCAGTGGAGTGCCTTTTGGGGTTGAGGATTTTCAGATAGGTATAGTTTTTTTATAATTTAGTGAAACGTCCCCCATTATAAAGATAGGAGAGCTCAACTTGTTGCGCAGCCGCAGAAGCCATCAGCTGGGGGAGTAAACAGAGTGGTTTCACTTGGGTGTACCAAGATGGCCGACTCCTGCTCACGAACAGAAATTCTTTTGTGTAAGTGGAATTTGCGGTGTTTATGTTATACATGGGAGTGTGGGTGGGTGTAAGGATGGGTGCTGGGTGATCATTAGCCATGACATGGCTATAATTATATAGTTTGGTAAGGTCCGTGCCGTGCCAGATATGGCTGTAAGCTGAGGGAGTGACGTCATTAATTTATTCACTGCACTGCCGGGAAATTCAAAACTGCTGGCCGCTCCAGGCACATTACACTTGGGGCCGCATTTATCAAGGGGGAGAAAAACTTTGTGATAAACAGGCAGTACCATGACATGACAATATCATCCCACTGCAGCGCTGAACAAGAACCAGGCAGGAGGACCCAAGAGGCAGCTGATCCCCTGTCCCACTGCCGCTCAGCACTCCCGACAGGAGGCAGCCCCCACTGCGGCACCTATCCACTGACCCCCCCGCCCCCGCAGCAGGTCCCGGCAGCCTGTCTCCATCCACACTGCGGCGCTGATCCACTGACCCCCCGCAGCAGGTCCTGGCAGCCTGTCTCCGTCCCCACTGCGGCGCTGATCTGCAAACCCCCCCCGCAGCAGGTCCCGGCAGCCTGTCTCCGTCCCCACTGCGGCGCTGAGGAAGAACCAGGACCCCCCTGCAGCAGGTCCCGGCAGCCTGGTACCTATCCCACTGCGGCGCAGATCCACTGACCCCCGCAGCAGGTCCTGGCAGCCTGGTCCCAGTCAATCACTGCGGCGCTGAGGAAGAACCAGGACCCCCGGAGGCAGCTGGTTTATGTCCCCCACAGCAGAAGCAGTCACCCGGCTGCCCATTGAAGAACCGGGACCCCAGAGGCAGCTGGTCTCTGTCCCCCAGCTGCTTCCACCGATCACCAGGAGCCTGACAGGTGCAGCTACAAAGCAGGAGCCATAAGATCCTCTGCTCCCTCTGTACAGGTTACTAATGACACTGCATATATGTTTATATATGTATATATATATATATATATATATGTATGGATGTATGTTTGTGTATGTATAGGTATATGTAATGTAATGTGTATGTCTAGGTATATGTAATGTGTATGTCTAGGTATATGTAATATGTATGTATAGGTATATGTATGTATAGGTATATGTATGTATAGGTATATGTAATATGTATGTATAGGTATATATATATATATATATATATATATATATACACACACACATCTATACAGCTATATATATATATATGTATCTGCATATTTATCTATATGTCTATATTTATGCATATTTATTTATATTTTGTAGATGTATATTTATATATGTGTTATATATTAGGTATATCTATCTATATGTATATATGTAGTGGGTGAAGTGCTGCTGCTAACAATGCTTCTTTCCTCAGTCGCTGTGCAGGGTGCTCCCGGGTCTCTTCCTAGCGCCAACGTGCACCCAGGTGGGTTGTGCCTGGTTCCCTTCCCTGCCTTGACGTGCCTGCGTTTGGTGTCCCTTCCTGCCGCTGTTGGACTCGCTGGAGCCAGCCAGGTAAATAGGATTTTAATTAATGCTCAGTATGTTGAACTTCAATGCTCCTATTTTTTCCACAAGTCCACCCCACCCTGCATCACCCAACTTCACTAAAGTCCACCCCACCCTGCATCACCCAATTTCACTAAAGTCCTCCCCACCCTGCGTCACCCAAATTAACTAAAATCCCCTCCCTGCATCCTACATCCCTCATCCTACACCACCCTGCGTCCCCTCTCCCTGCATCCTACGCCACTCTGTATTCCCCCTCCCTGCATCCTCTGCCATCCCTCATCCTACACCACCCTGCGTCCCCCCCTCCCTGCATCCTACGCCACTCTGTATTCCCCTTCCCTGCATCCTCCACCACCCCGCATCCTACACCACCCTGCGTCCCCCCTCTCTGCATCCTACGCCACTCTTTATTCCCCCTCCCTGCATCCTACGCCACCCAGCATCCTATGCCACTCTGCGTCCCCCCTCCCTGCATCCTACGCCACTCTGCATCCCCCCTCCCTGCATCCTCCACCACCCCGCATCCTACACCACCCTGCGTCCCCCCTCTCTGCATCCTACGCCACTCTGTATTCCCCCTCCCTGCATCCTCCACCACCCCGCATCCTACACCACCCTGCGTCCCCCCTCTCTGCATCCTACGCCACTCTGTATTCCCCCTCCCTGCATCCTACGCCACCCAGCATCCTACGCCACTCTGCGTCCCCCCTCCCTGCATCCTACGCCACTCTGCATCCCCCTCCCTGCATCCTCCACCACCCCGCATCCTACAATACCCTGTGTCCCCCCTCCCTGCATCCTACGCCACTCTGTATTCCCCCACCCTGCATCCTCTGCCATCCCTCATCCTACACCACCCTGCGTCCCCCATCCCTGCATCCTACGCCACTCTGTATTCCCCCTCCCTGCATCCTCCACCACCCCGCATCCTACACCACCCTGCGTCCCCCCTCCCTGCATCCTACGCCACTCTGTATTCCCCCTCCCTGCATCCTCCACCACCCCGCATCCTACACCACCCTGCGTCCATCGTCTCTGAATCCTACGCCACTCGGTATTCCCCCTCCCTGCATCCTCCACCACCCCACATCCTACACCACCCTGCGTCCCCCCTCCCTGCATCCCACGCCACTCTGTATTCCCCCTCCCTGCATCCTACACCACCCTGCGTCCCCTCTCCCTGCATGCATCCTACGCCACTCTGCATCCCCTCCTTGCATCCTACATCCCTCATCCTACACCACCCTGCGTCCACCCTCCCTGCATCCTACGCCACTCTGTATTCCCCTTCCCTGCATCCTCCACCACCCCGCATCCTACACCACCCTGCGTCCCCCCTCTCTGCATCCTATGTCAATCTGTATTCCCCCATCCTGCATCCTACGGCACTCTTCATCCCCCCTCCCTGCATCCTACGCCACTCTGCATCCCCCCTCCCTGCATCCTCCACCACCCCGCATCCTACACCACCCTGCGTCCCCCCTCCCTGCATTCTACGCCACTCTGTATTCCCCCTCCCTGCATCCTCCACCACCCCACATCCTACACCACCCTGTGTCCCCCCTCTCTGCATCCTACGCCACTCTGTATCCCCCTCCCCGCATCCTACACCACCTAGCATCCTAAATCCCCCTCTCTGCATCCTACGCCACTCTGCATCCCCCCTCCCTGCATCCTCCACCACCCCGCATTCTACACCACCCTGCATCCCCTCACTGCATCTTACGCCACTCTGTATTCCCCCTCCCTGAATCCTCCACCACCCCGCATCCTACACCACCCTGCGTCCTCCCTCCCTGCATTCTACGCCACTCTGTATTCCCCCTCCCTGCATCCTCCACCACCCCGCATCCTATGCCACTCTGCATCCACCTTCCCTGCATCCTTCACATCCTCCACCACCTCACATCCTACACCTCTCTGCATCCTACGCCACTCTGTACCCTCCCTGCATCCTCCACCACCCCGCATCCTACACCACCCTGCGTCCCCCCTCTCTGCATCCCACGCCACTCTGTATCCCCCTCCCTGCATCCTACGCCACCCAGCATCCTATGGCACTCTTCGTCCCCCCTCCCTGCATCCTACGCCACTCTGCATCCCCCTCCCTGCATCCTACGCCACTCTGTATTCCCCCTCCCTGCATCCTCCACCACCCTGCATCCTGCACCACCCTGCGTCCATCCTCTCTGCATCCTACACCACTCTGTATTCCCCCTCCCTGCATCCTCCACCACCCCGCATCCTACACCACCCTGTGTCCCCCATCTCTGCATCCATGCCACTCTGTATTCCCCCTCCCTGCATCCTCTGCCATCCCTCATCCTACACCACCCTGCGTCCCCTCTCCCTGCATGCATCCTACGCCACTCTGCATCCCCCTCCCTGCATCCTACATCCCTCATCCTACACCACCCTGCGTCCCCTCTCCCTGCATGCATCCTACGCCACTCTGCATCCCCCCTCCCTGCATCCTCCACCACCCCGCATCCTACACCACCCTGCATCCTCTCACTGCATCCTACGCCACTCTGCATCCCCCCTCCCTGCATCCTCTACATCCTCCACCACCTCTCTGCATCCTACACCTCTCTGCATACTACGCCACTCTGTATTCCCCCTCCCTGCATCCTCTGCCATCCCTCATCCTACACCACCCTGCGTCCACCCTCCCTGCATCCTACGCCACTCTGCATCCCCCCTCCCTGCATCCCCCACATCCTCCACCACCTCACATCCTACACCTCTCTGCATCCTACGCCACTCTGTATTCCCCCTCCCTGCATCCTCTGCCATCCCTCATCCTACACCACCCTGCGTCCCCCCTCTCTGCATCCTACGCCACTCTGTATTCCCCCTCCCTGCATCCTACGCCACTCTGCGTCCCCCCTCCCTGCATCCTACGCCACTCTGCATCTCCCCTGCCTGCATCCTCCACCACCCCGCATCCTACACCACCCTGCGTCCCCCCTCCCTGCATCCTACGCCACTCTGTATCCCCCTCCCTGCATCCTACACCACCCAGCATCCTACGGCACTCTTCGTCCCCCCTCCCTGCATCCTACGCCACTCTGTATTCCCCCTCCCTGCATCCTCTGCCATCCCTCATCCTACACCACCCTGCGTTCCCTCTCCCTGCATCCTACGCCACTCTGCATTCCCCTACCTGCATCCTACATCCCTCATCCTACACCACCCTGCGTCCACCCTCCCTGCATCCTACGCCACTCTGTATTCCCCCTCCCTGCATCCTCCACCACCCGGCATCCTACACCACCCTGCGTCCCCCCTCTCTGCATCCTACGCCACTCTGTATCCCCCTCCCTGCATCCTACGCCACCCAGCATCCTACGGCACTCTTCGTCCCCCCTCCCTGCATCCTACGCCACTCTGCATCCCCTCACTGCATCCTACGCCACTCTGTATTCCCCCTCCCTGCATCCTCCACCACCCCGCATCCTACACCACCCTGCTTCCCCCATCTCTGCATCCTACGCCACTCTGTATTCCGCCTCCCTGCATCCTCTGCCATCCCTCATCCTACACCACCCTGCTTCCCCTCTCCCTGCATGCATCCTACGCCACTCTGCATCCCCCTCCCTGCATCCTACATCCCTCATCCTACACCACCCTGCGTCCACCCTCCCTGCATCCTACGCCACTCTGTATTCCCCTTCCCTGCATCCTCCACCACCCCGCATCCTACACCACCCTGCTTCCCCCATCTCTGCATCCTACGCCACTCTGTATTCCCCCTCCCTGCATCCTCTGCCATCCCTCATCCTACACCACCCTGCTTCCCCTCTCCCTGCATGCATCCTACGCCACTCTGCATCCCCCTCCCTGCATCCTACATCCCTCATCCTACACCACCCTGCGTCCACCCTCCCTGCATCCTACGCCACTCTGTATTCCCCCTCCCTTTATCCTCCACCACCCCTCATCCTACACCACCCTGCGTCCACCCTCCCTGCATCCTACGCCACTCTGTGTTCCCCCCCTTCATCCTCCACCACCCCGCATCCTACACCACCCTGCGTCCCCCCTCCCTGCATCCCACGCCACTCTGTATCCCCCCTCCCCGCATCCTCCACCACCCCGCATCCTACACCACCCTGCATCCCCTCACTGCATCCTACGCCACTCTGTATTCCCCCTTTCTGCATCCTCCACCACCTTGCGTCCCCCCTCGCTGCACCCTACGCCACTCTGTATCGCCCTCCCTGCATCCTACACCACCCAGCATCCTACGGCACTCTTCATCCCCCCTCCCTGCATCCTCCACCACCCCGCGTCCTACACCACCCTGCATCCCCCCTCCCAGCATTCTATGCCACTCTGTATTCCCCCTCCCTGCATCCTACACCACCCCGCATCCTACACCACCCTGCGTCCCCCCTCTCTGCATCCTACGCCACTCTGTATCCACCTCCCTGCATCCTACGCCACCCAGCATCCTACGGCACTCTTCGTCCCCCCTCCCTGCATCCTACGCCACTCTGCATCCCCCCTCCCTGCATCCTCCTCCACCCCGCATCCTACACCACCCTGCATCCCCTCACTGCATCCTACGCCACTCTGTATTCCCCCTCCCTGCATCCTCCACCACTCCGCATCCTATGCCACTCTGCATCCCCCCTCCCTGCATCCTCCACATCCTCCACCACCTCACATTCTACACCTCTCTGCATCCTACGCCACTCTGTATCCCCCCTCCCTGCATCCTCCACCACCCCGCATCCTCCACCTCCCTGCATCCTATGCCACTCTGTATTCCCCCTCCATGCATCCTCCGCCATCACGCATCCTACACCACTCTGCGTCCCCCTCCCTGCACCCTCTGCCACCCCACGTCCTACTCTCACCCTGCATATTCTCTAACCCTGCACCACCCCCATCTCCAGTTACACACTTGTTATTTAAGGAAGATGGCTGGTGAGTAGGATTTCTGTCAACAGGAACATCACCTGGATACTACTGGACAAGGGGACCAAACTACTAGCAACATAGGTAAGTATCTAAATCATACCTCCCAACTTTCTGTGCGCTGGACCCGGGACTATGGGGCATGACCCAGAGGCTCTGTGAGCCTCTAGCCATGCCCCCAGTCCCCTGGCATGTGCACAGCGTTTATTCCCCGCTACTTAGCAGCCGACAGGGGGGACTCCCAACAGCCCCCCCTCAACACGGGACACTGCCGCCCGCGGGTGGGACAGCGGGACAGGCCCTAATAATCTGGACTGTCCCGCTAAAATCGGGACTGTTGGGAGGTATGTCTATATGAATGGGCTCTGTATGCATTAAAGTTTTATTTTTCAGGTGTGTGTGTGTGTGTGTTTTTATTTAACTATTTGTACTGATGTGGGACTACAAGTCCCAGCAGGCCCTTTATTGCCCTGTATGGTGGGACTTGTGGTTCTCCAAGCTGGGTCTTATAGTTCCACAGCAATACACAATAGTTTGTTCTTTTTTTACATTTTACATCAGCCCGATGGCCACAGCCCACGGCCATCGGGTACAGCCCTGGGCTTCAGCATGGGCAGGTAAGTTCTAGAGGGGGAGTCCCCACTTTCCCAGGATTCCTGCCCATGCTGACCGGTCAGGGGGAGAATGTTTTGGCAGGGGGGACTTGTATAAAAAGTTTCCCCCCGGCTATGGCATTACCCTGCTTTCGGGCTGGACCCGTGCTGGTTCTTGAAATACGGGGACCCCTACTCATTTTGTCCCCCGTATTTTGTTAACAAGGACTGGCCCTTGAGCCAGATTGGCTGTTGGCATCTCCATGGAGACGCCAAAAGCCAATCAGGGCTGAATGCTTCCAAAGCACACACCCCTCCCCCCAGTCAGTGTGGGGTGAGCTGCTGCAGGACATGAGAGGCAACGCTGGAACCTGGAATTTATAAGTAGAGGTGTAAAATTAGTGTGTGTACAATAAACTTTTACTTTTCACTGTGTCTGTGTTTTATTTCAACATTCTTTTTACAGGTGGACTACAAGTCCAAGGGTTCCCATTAATGGCCCGCCGCATGCTGGGATTTGTGGTTTGCCAGGTCCAAGCATGCGGGGGGATGCCTGCTGGGACTTGTAGTTCACCTGCAAAAAGCAATGTTTTGTTTGCGTGATTGTACCATATCAGCCCGGCGTCCACCGCCCAGGGACGCCGGGGACAGCCCCGGGCTTCAGCCCTGGAAGGGTGAAGCCTATTAAGGGGGGGGTGACTCCTTTATTGGGGGGGTCCCATCTCCCCCAGTGACCCCATCCAGGGCTGACCAGCCACAATGAGCATGATACGGCCGGGGGACCTTTCGAAAAAAGTGTCCCCCGGCTGTGGCATGACACCACAGGCTGTTGGAGCCCGGTGCTGGTTCCAAAATATGGGGGAACCCCAGTTTTTTAGTCCCCTGTATTTTTGGAACCAGAACCGGCCCAAGAGTCCGGGGCTGGTTTCAGAAATACGGGGGAACCCTAAACTTTTTGTCCCCTGTATTTTTGGAACCATGTCAGGCTCAATGAGCCGGGGCTGGTTATGCTCAGGAGGGGGAACCCCACGCTATTTTTTTCTCACCCTTTGATTCTCATCTGTATAATTACCAACTAATCATATTTATGTCCATTTTTTTATATATTGCATACTTAATTTAGATATGGAGATCATGATAGAATTCATGTGTACCCTGTCCCCCCACTGTCCCTGTATGTACCCTATGCCCCCGTGTGTACGCTGTGCCCCCCGTGTGTACGTTGACCCTCCCCAGTGCCCCCGTGTGTACGCTGTGTGCCCCTCGTGTGTATGCTGCCCCCGTTTTCGCGCTGTCCCCCCCCCCAGTGCCCCCTTGTGTAAGCTGTGCCCTCGTGTGTACGCTGTGCCCCCCGTGTGTTTTCTGTGCCCGACTTGCCCCCCACATGTGTATGCTGTGCCCCTCCCCCTGTGTACACAGTGGGGAAGTACGCGGACACCCCCACCCCCTGCAAGCCAGCCGCGGGATTCCCAGGATTTGCGTTCACGGCCAAGTCATCATGATTTCTTCAATGTCTCTACTCCTGCACAGGACACGTTTCACCCTGCTCTGTGCCGTTCCAGTCCTGGCTGCTGGAGGGGAGCAGAAGAGGAGAACCGCGCGGTGCCAGCAGCAGAAGGTTAGAAAGCTCAGGAGAGTGCACTGAAAAGCTGAGGGGGAAGAAGGCTGCAGGGAACCTGGAACCAGAGGACCGGACAAGATGAATGAAGAGTTGCAGAGAGGTGAATCATCCAGAGTGTCCCCCAGAAGCAGCCTCCTTTGAAGCACAGTGGGCCAGGTTAGTAGCTACTACATACACAATCCATAGCCTATAACCCTACCCACACACACACACACCCCCGCAGCCTATAAACCTAACCATACACACCGCGCAGCCTATAACCCTAGCCATACACACACCCCGCAGCCTGTAACCCTAACCATACACACTTACCCCGCAGCCTATTAACTTAACCATAAACACCCTGCAGCCTACGACACACCATGCACACACCCTGCAGCCTATAACACTAACCATGAACCCCCCCCGCAGCCTATAACCCTAACCATACACACCCTGCAGTCTATAACCCTAACAATACACCTCCCCCCGCAGCCTACAACCCTTACCATTCACACCCTGCAGCCTATAATCCTAACAATACACCTCCCCCCGCAGCCTATAACCCTAACCATGCACACCCCCCGCAGCCAATAACCCTAACCATGCATACCCCCCGCAGCCAATAACTCTAACAATACACACAACCCACAGCCTATAACCCTAACCATGCATACCCCCCGCAGCCAATAACTCTAACAATACACACACCCCGCAGCCTATAACCCTAACCATACACACCCTGCAGCCTATAACCCTAACAATACACCCCCCCCCCCCCCCCGAAGCCTATAACCCTAACCATTCACACCCTGCAGCCTATAATCCTAACAATACACCTCCCCCCGCAGCCTATAACCCTAACCATGCACACCCCCCGCAGCCAATAACCCTAACCATGCATACCCCCCGCAGCCAATAACTCTAACAATACACACAACCCACAGCCTATAACCCTAACCATGCATACCCCCCGCAGCCAATAACTCTAACAATACACACACCCCGCAGCCTATAACACTAACCATATAAACACTGCAGCCTATAACACTAACCATATAAACCCTGCAGCCTATAACACTAACAATATACACCCCGCAGCCTATAACACTAACCATACACACACACCCCGCAGCCTATAACACTAACCATACACACCCCCCGCAGCCTATAACACTAACCATATACACCCCGCAGCCTATAACCCTAACCATACACCTACCCCCCACGCGCAGCCTATAATCCAAACCATACACCCCCCCACCGCAGCCTATAGCTCTAACCATACACACCCCACAGCCTATAACCCTAACTATACACACACCCCGCAGCCTGTAACCCTAATCATACACACCGCGCAGCCTATAACCCTAACCATACACACACCCCGCAGCCTGTAACCCTAACCATACACACCCACCCGCAGCCTATTAACTTAACCATAAACACCCTGCAGCCTACGACACACCATGCACACACCCTGCAGCCTATAACACTAACCATACACACCCTGCAGCCTATAACCCTAACAATACACCCCCCCCCGCAGCCTATAACCCTAACCATTCACACCCTGCAGCCTATAATCGTAACAATACACCTCCCCCCGCAGTCTATAACCCTAACCATGCACACTCCCCGCAGCCAAAAACCCTAACCATGCATACCCCCCGCAGCCTATAACCCTAACCATACACACACCCCACAGCCAATAACCCTAACCATACACACACCCCGCAGCCTATAACACTAACCACATAAACCCTGCAGCCTATAACACTAACAATATACATCCCGCAGCCTATAACACTAACCATACACACGCATCCCGCAGCCTATAACACTAACCATACACACCCCCCGCAGCCTATAACACTAACCATATACACCCCGCAGCCTATAACCCTAACCATACACCTACCCCCCGCGCGCAGCCTATAATCCAAACCATACACCCCCCACCGCAGCCTATAGCTCTAACCATACACACCCCACAGCCTATAACCCTAACTATACACACACCCCCAGCATATAAGCCTAACAATACACCTCCCCCCACTGCCTATAAACCCTAATCATACACACACCCCCACAGCCTATAACCCTTACCACACACACCCCGCAGCCTATAACCCTAACCATGCACACCCCCCCACAGCTTATAACCCTAACCAAACACACACCCCGCAGCCTATAACACTAACAATACACCCCCCGCCTATAACCCTAACCATACACACCCCGCAGCCTATAACCCTAACCATACACCTACCCCCCACGCGCAGCCTATAATCCAAACCATACACCCCCCCACCGCAGCCTATAGCTCTAACCATACAAACCCCACAGCCTATAACCCTAACTATACACACCCCCCCCAGCATATAAGCCTAACAATACACCTCCCCCACAGCCTATAAACCCTAATCATGCATACCCCCCCAGCCTATAACCCTAATCATGCATACCCCCACAGCCTATAACCCTAACCATACACACCCCGCAGCCTATAACCCTGACAATACACCTTACCCCCCCAGCCTATAACCCTAACCATACACACCGCGCAGCCTATAACCCTAACCATACACACACCCCGCAGCCTGTAACCCTAACCATACACACCCACCCCGCAGCCTATTAACTTAACCATAAACACCCTGCAGCCTACGACACACCATGCACACACCCTGCAGCCTATAACACTAACCATACCCACCCTGCAGCCTATAACCCTAACAATACACTCCCCCCACAGCCTATAACCCTAACCATACACACCCTGCAGCCTATAACCCTAACAAGACACCCCCCCCCCCCCCGCAGCCTATAACCCTAACCATTCACACCCTGCAGCCTATAATCCTAACAATACACCTCCCCCCCCCCGGCAGTCTTTAACCCTAACCATACATGCCCCCCACAGCCTATAACCCTAACCATGCACACCCCCAACAATCTATAACCCTAACCATGCACACCCCCCACAGCCTATAACCCTAACCATACACACCCCGCAGCATATAACCCTAACCATACACACACCCTGCAGCCTACTGTATAATCCTAACCATACACACACCCCACAGCCTATAACTCTAACCATACACACCATGCAGCCTATAAACCTAACCATATACACACACCGCAGCCTATAACCCTAACCATACACACACCACACAGCCTATAACCCTAAACACACACACACCCCGCAGCCTATAACCCTAAACACACATACACACACACCACAGCCTGTAGCCCTAACCATACACCCCCAGCCTATAACCCTAACCATACACACTCCACAGGCTATAACCCTAACCATACACCTCCCCCCCAATAACACTAACCATACCCCCCCGCAGCCTATTATCCTGACCATACACACACCCCACAGCCTATAACACTAACTATACACACACCCTGCAGCCTATAACCTTAACCATACACACACACACACCTCGCAGCCTATAACACTAACCATACACACACCCTGCAGCCTATAACCCTAACCATACACACACACACCTCGCAGCCTATAACACTAACCATACACACACCCTGCAGCCTATAACCCTAACCATAAACACACACACCCTGCAGCCTATAAACGTAACCATAACACACACACACACACTGCAACCTATAACCCTAACCATACACAGGCCCTGCATCCTATAACCCTAATCAAACACACACCCTGCAGCCTATAACCCGAAACATACACCTCCCCCTGCAGCCTATTACACTAACCATACACACCCCACAGCCTATAAACCTAACCATACACACACATCCCGCAGCCTATAACCCTAACCATACACACACCCCGCAGCCTATAACCCTAACTATACAACCCCCAGCTTATAACCCTAACCATACACCCCATCCCCGCAGCCTAGAACCCTACCCATACACCCCTAGCAGCCTATAACCCTAACCATACACACACACATATTCCCGCAGCCTATTACCCTAACCATACACACCCCTCAGCCTATAACCCTACCCATACACACACCCCGCAGCCTATAACCCTAACCGTACCCCACCCCACAGCAGCCTATTGCCCTAACCATACACACACCCTGCAGCCTATAACCCTAACCATACACACCGCAGCCTATAACCCTAATCAAACACACACCCCCCCACAGCCTATAGCCCTACCCATAAACCCCCCCCCCGCAGCCTATAACCCTAACCATACACTCCCCCCAGCCTATAACCCTAACCATAGACCCCCCTGCAGCCTATAACCCTAACCATACCCCCCTCCCCCAACAGCCTATTACCCTAACCATACACACCCCACAGCCTATAACCCCCTCAGTGCCCCATGTATACTGTCCCCCCCTCTCCCTTCAGTGACCCCATGTGTACACTGTCCCCTTCTCACTGGCCCTTGCGGCCTTCTCCCCCCACACCTCCTGCCCGCACTTCTCACGAGGCCGACCAGTGACCGGTAGCTTTCATCTGCTCGGGGGCTTCTCAACCGCTGACCGCCCCTCCCCGTCCTGCACAAACCATCTAGGCTCTCACTGCGGCTTCCTTCCTACTACTGCCTGCTCTATCAGACCTCAACTAACCCCCCTTCTACTCCCGCACCCCCGGCACTGCACCTGCCTGCGCCAGTGCGGATTCCTCTGCCCGCTGTGGGCTCTGACCATGACCCAGCTCTTTTCCACCGGCTCCATCACCATCCTGCCTGAGCTTCAAGTGAGGTCTGCTGCTGATACGTTCATTACTTTTAATTAATTGGGACACCAGCACCTTAGGTTACATTGTTTTACCATTAATTACATGTGATTTATGTATATTTTTGTATATGACTTTATTATGTGTTTATAAAATATTTTTGTTATTTCAATTGAACTGAGTCTTGTGCCATTATTGAAAAGGGGGACCTATATTACATTTAGTTTTCAACTTTAATCAAAGGTATAATTGCTAATGCTGTGTGTGCTTTCCAGTTATCTTTTATTTCTTACAAGCTGGTTTGCTTGTTGTCATATGCGGCTTTCCTTGGCTATTATTATTTTTATTCAATATAGCACCAGAGGTATGGTGTGACTCATTACCTCCCTCCCTTTTTTTTTAGACTAAAATAGGTCACATTTCTCTTAGCAGAATTTGATCGTACCCAAAAAGGAGGGCTGATGAGTATGCATGAGTCGTGTATAGCTCCTGCCCTGGTCCTTTGCAGGGAGGACTATGGGAGGAGGCACATGCACAGCAGCCCTCCGCAGGGAGCCTGCCGCCCTGGTCACCCCATCGACACTCACATTAACTCGGCGATCCATTCTGGAGACAGCACCACTGCCATGCCAGAAGGGGGAGGCCTGGCTCTGTGTTCCCTGCTCAGCATCTGCGGACACCGGGGAATAGGGGAGCGGCTGCCTGGAACTCACTGCTGGAGGGGAAACCATCAAGTCAGACAGGAGGAGCAGACTGGTCCCCATCTCCGGGAGGAACCCCCAGCCTGGTAAAGTTCCATGACCTGGTAGGGTCAGCGTGTCATGTATAGGTAGGCATCATTGACACACACACACACCCATAGCCTATCCATACATTCATACATACGCGCACACACACACATATATGTAGCCTATCCATACATACTCACACACCCGCAGATGATCCATGACCTGGTAGGGTCAGCGTGTCATGTATATATCATTTTTAATTTGATCTCTGCCCCAGGCAAGGGGCGTGGTCTCATTAAAATGGACATGGCCTCACCGGAGAAGACTACCTTACACCCCAGTTTTTGGCTCTTCACAAACAGACCTTTGCCACCACAGGAAAAACATTTTTTCATCATATTAAGCCCCATACAGTAATGTCCCCTGCACCATATGCCCCACACTGCAATGCCCGTGATACATTATGTCCTAAAGTATAGCTTCTACACACTGGGTGTCATGCTCATTGCCAGTGCTTTCATGCTCTGGGACGGGTGTCATACTCCTTGCCAGGGGTTTGTAATGCGTGTAGCCAGTGGTAATGCTTGTTGCCAAGGGTGTGTTATTGTTAAACATTTTTAAAAATCCAATGTTTATTCTTACAGTGAAATTTTACATTTCTGAATAAAAAAAAAAATTTGAAAAAAAGCTATGAAATTCCATTGACAAAAAACCTTACGGTTTCACATGTCCCATTAAGGCTTCATACACATGATCTGGCATTTCTGAAACCTGTTGTAACTCTTCCACTCAAACTCCAAAAAGCAATGAAATTCCGATCATTAAGGCTGGCGCCTTAATGGACGTGTTCCTTGCGCAGTACAGATATGGTACGCCATTACAGCCTGTGGGTAAGTGCAGATTCAGCACTCTCACAGAGTGAGATTGCTGTCACTCACACAATGGTGGAGCTGCTAATTCACAGATTTGTGTGCTCATTGGAATACACACATGCAGTCTATGCAACTGAAGGTCTGAGCAGTAAACAGAGCCGAGAGGATGGGGTAAAAGTGGTGTTGATTGGGGTAGGAGGCAGTGTGGTGCGGATGGGGAATAGAAATGTGTAGATGGTAGGAAGGCTAAGCAGTACTGATGGGGGACTAACGAAGCAGATGGGTGGAAAACAGTGGCACAGATTGGGGAAGGTAAGACAGAGTGATGCGATTGGGTAGTTGGAGGAAAGACAGCACTGATGGGGGAGGGGGTTCGGAGCAAAGGGGATAAAGGGAAAACAGAGCAGTACAGATGGAGAGGGGAGACAGCAGTACATATGGAAGGAAACTGTGTCATGGATGAGGCAGGCAGAGCAGCCTGGATGGAGGGGGAGACAGATTACCACTAATAGAGGGGAAGCCAGTGGCACAGATAGAAGGAAACAGTGGCACCTGTGTGAAAAGACAGGGCAGCGCAGATGGGGAAAGGCACATTGGTGCAGATGAGGGAATACGCACAGCAGTAGGTATCGGGGAAGACAGAGCAGCATGAAGGCGTATAGGAGAAGAAAGTGTTGATGCATAGTAGTTGGGAGCATTATAGTTTTTGCAATTATGAAAGCTGTTTCTGGTAACTGCATGTGAATACTAAATGAAATGGATATAGGTAGTGAGTGTGAAAGATGTTGGACTCTCAAGTGGGATAGTTCTAGTAATAGTGTTTATTCTAGCACTCGCTATCTTTGAAAACCCATGCAGTTCCTCTACCCTGTCTGGGGTGTTGCTGTCTGCTGTAGTGTTTCTAGCACAGGTCTGGTTTGTAGTGCTGATATACAGATCACACTGTGCTAGAAGCACTACAGCAGACAGATACACCCCAGGCAGGGAAGCGGAACTGCATGGGTTTTCAAAGATGGCGGGTGCTAGAATGAACACTATAGTAACTCAGTGGGAGACCGTTTTAGATGATTGCAGATACTTATTAGGATGAGTGCGCCACATAGCTGCTCAGACCTTCAGTTGCATAGACTGCATGTGTGTATTCCAATGAGCACACAAATCTGTGAATTAGCAGCTCCACCATTGTGTGAGTGACAGCAATCTCACTCTGTGAGAGTGCTGAATCTGCACTTACCCACAGGCTGTGATGGCGTACCATATCTGTATTGCGCAAGGAACACGTCCATTAAGGCGCCAGCCTTAATGATCGGAATTTCATTGCTTTTTGGAGTTTGAGTGGAAGAGTTACAACAGGTTTCAGAAATGCCAGATCATGTGTATGAAGCCTTAATGGGACATGTGAAACCGTAAGGTTTTTTGTCAATGGAATATATATATGTACTTATGTAGTATCTGGGCGTCCGATTTAGAAATCGGATCGGATCGCATCGCATGCGACCAAATCGTATGCGATGCGATGGTCAAGATTTTTCCATAGGATTCAATGTTAAAATGGTCTGAGTCCATTTTAACATAGAATTCAATGGGAAAAAGGGGTCCTTTTCCTTTCCCCACTATCCAAGTGGGCATGGAGTCGGATATAAACCTGTGGCGAGCGTAGCGAGCCACCGAGCCCGAAGCGTGGCGAGCCCCGCGAGGGGACACAGAATACTTTTTAAGAAATATGCGTCCCCTCGCGGGGCTCGCTTCGCTCGTCTAGCTTCGGGCTCGGTGGCTCGCTGCGCTCGCCACGCTATATAAAATCAACTCTATGCCCACTTGGATAGTGGGGAAATGAACAGGACCTTCTTAACATTGAATCCTATGCAAAATCGAATCGCATCGCATCGCATCTGATTGTATGCCTTAAGGTAATGCATACAATCACAAAATCGGACGCCCAGATACTACATAAGTACCTATATATATATTGATATTGTCCAGGAATCCGCACACTCATCCAGGAGAGATAACATATACGGGGTGCTCCCCTAAGGATAGAAGTATTTCCAAAAAATAGCAACAAGTCCGTTTTTTTTGGCCAGAGAGGGCACTCACCACCACAGCAGGTAAAATTGCTTTTTAATCAGAGTGGTAACACACTGAAACAGACCAAAAGTAATGGCACTCTGGAGGCATGTGCAGCAGATAAAAATAAGATTGTATTACCATGCAGATAATAGTATGATAATACAATCTTATTTTTATCTGCTGCACATGCCTCCAGAGTGCCATTACTTTTGGACTGTTTACTATACAATACAATTTATAGGCACTTACTTAATTTAGGGGCTGCCACCTGCCAGACTGACTCAGTAGTGATGTTGGAGCCAGGACTCAGGAAAGGAGTGGGAACCGGAGATCACAGTGCCGCAGTGCCACACTTCTCTCTACATACACTATGCAGAGAGGGGAATAAGGGATACCGCCTCCTGCTGCAGGTCATTGGTGCAGATGCCGTTGCCCTCCCAGGCTCCCAGTAATGCTCTGTGGGCGGCCCGCAGACTGTGGGTTGGGCATCTGCGGCACTAACAGCAATCAGGGTGGTGGGTGCCCGGTGTGCTATGGCCACGGGGCCCTTTGGGTGGTAGTTTTACATAGGGTGCGATCGGGGCAGGCCTTGCCAATGGAGTAGTAGGCTTTAGGCCCCTAGTGTGTTGAGGCCCTTGGGCAACTGCCCTTTAAGCCCATACTATAAGAGGTAGGTTTCACAATGTGGGTACACTCCAAAGATCCCTTCTGCAATCTCCACATTCCCTCCAGCCTATTGCCCAGCCACATTGGGAACCCTGAACCTCTGCTCTGGACAAACATATAACAGGAAACCACAGGTGTTGTTAATTCGCAGACAGTGATTCACCATGGATCTTAGGAAAACCTGGACTGGATCCAATCAGTCCTGCTGCTCTTGCTCTGCTGCTCTAAACCCTGGACCGAATATTCCACATTCACTTCATGTGGAATTACGCTGTCCTTGCCACAGAAGCAACAATGCCTTTATTCCAGAGTCTAATAATAATTTTCAGCAGAAATGTACTCAGTGTCCGCACAGATTTATATAACCAAATATTTACTTAAGATAATATAAACAAAAAAGCAGCACTGCATTTATAATCTCCATCACACACAACCACAAAAGTTATTTGTGTTACCACATTGTACAAAATTGCATAAAAAATATATTCCAAAATCTGCAGTGATTTTCTTATCTTCTTGTGGATTTTCAGGGATTTATTTGAAGTCAACATTAGGGCTCCTGTGCTGTACATCTCTTATTTACCATCGACGATATCGGAAGCACAATGCAGCCTGTATGTTTATAGTGGATAATGAATATTATCACAGAGCAAACATCCATCATAACCATAATAAGGTTATATCAAGCTTCTGAGGACACAGCACATATTGTGCAGATAACACACAGATCCACATGTATGATTTACCCGGTACTGCAAACACGTGAAATTACTCCCACACTGAGCTTTTACACATTACTAATTTACTAAAAAGTGGTAGAATGAAAAAGTGGAGAGAGATAAAGTCCCAGCCAATCAGTGTTTGTATCATTTCAGGCTGTGTTTGAAAATTTACAGTTAGGAGTTGGAACAGAGGCATCACATACATATCCATATGACAAGCGGTATGTACCAGGAGCACCTGCCGCACAAAAGGCATGGCCGTTCCAAAAAGGGGCATGGCTATTGAGTGGATTGGTGGTACCTGGACCAGAGGGGCGTGGCATAGCACTGCAACCAGTGCCCGTCTTCCCCAACTGCCCCTCCTCTGCCCATGGGACCCTGGGACAGCAGGACAGTCTCCAATTAGCGGGACTGTCTCACTGTAATCGGGACTTCTAGATGGTAACCCTTGGCGGTGACACTCGGATTGAATTCTGCATCACCCATACCCCTTTAGCGATGCCACTGACTTGTCGATTGGTACTTTATCTCTCTCTACTTTATACATCTACAAGTTTTAGTACATCTGTCCCATAATAAGATAAAGGGCCAGATTCTCTAAGGTTCAAAAGTGATAACACAGAGAGTGATAAACAGACAGCCAATCAGCTCCTACCTGCCATGTAACAGACTGTGTTTGAAAAATGTCAGGTAGGAGCTGATTGGTTGGCTGTTTATCGCTCTCCATTTTATCAATTTTGAAGCTTAGAGAATCTGGCCCAAATTCTTATAACAAAAATAAAAGAAAAATACAAAAATAGAAGAACACATACTGTATAAGTAGATTTTGAATTATAGAGAGACACATTGAAATACATACAGTTTTTACTTGAGTAAATATTATTATTATATATTACTAGCGGCCCACCCCGGCTTCACACGGGAAGCAATAATTATCTACAGCCAGATGACTTTTTGTAGTTGGTTGTTAGATTTGGTAATACCTTGTCGACAACGGCTTGAATATTCAGTTGCATTTGACAGAAGTTCAGCGGGAACGAAATCTAATTTGTGGCGTGATCAATTAAATGACAACCCCCCCCCCCCCCCCCCAAAAAAAAAGAAAAATTTGGTTGATCTGATCGCTACCAAACTTCACAGGATCACCCACTGGGCTAATCTGAAGATTGTCTAAAATTTTAATCAAAATCGGTCATGCCGTTTTGGAGTCCATAGGCAGGGCTGCCACTAGAAATGTTGGGGCCCGGGACTGACCTACAGTCTGGGCCCCCAGCGGCACAGAGCCATACCTCCAGCCTCCCCCTCCCCGCGCGCCCTCCCCCTCTTGCCAGCTCCCTGCCTCCCCCTTCCCCATCCCCATTATGATTGCTTACCATCACCCGCATTGCGGCATCGTCCTCCTTCAGTCTCCACGGTCAGGTCCGGAGAGCACACTGCACAGTGCAGCCTGTAGAGCACCGAGCCCCTCTGTGTCCTAGGCTCGGCGCTCTGCAGGCTACACTTTTTTTGACACAACAAAAATATAAAATCCACTGCAAAAAGTAATGATGCTACAATGGGGTCGATCCTATTAGCAGGGCCACCACTGGGAATCGCGGGGCCCAGGACTGACTTTCAGTCCGCCCCCCCCTTCCCCGGTACAATTATGGCCGCCACCCACCCCCCCCCCCCTCCCGAGTACCATTACTTACCATTACTAGCTGCGGCGGCGCTTCTCCATGGGAGCGCACACTGCACAGTGCAGCCTGCAGAGCACCGAGCCCCTCTGTGTCCTAGGCTCGGCACTCTGCAGTTTGTACTGTGTATTGTGCGTGCCTGGCTAAGGGGCCGTCGAGTGGGGGAGCGGTGTGCGGCCGCGGGGGTGGGGGGTTGGCACTGTGCCGCTGTCACTGTGGACAGCTGCCTCCAGAGGCCGGTGCCCAGGACAGCTGTACCCACAGCACCCCCCTGTCGGCGGCCCTACCTATTATGTCCGAAGGCTGTGAGGTGCCATTCGGGTGCCATTTTTTAATGCATTAAAATGTTGAACTCACTTAAAACTGCTCGCTCCCCTTTGGAGGTGCGAGTGCTTTTAAGCGAATTCAGCGCACCGTAAAGTGCTGATTTGCACTCTCTAATCACCCGCACCCAATAGGATTGACGCTCTAGTCACAAAGGACAAAACGCCCGGAACCAACACAATTTATTATCGTTATTCCTCCTTTGTCATAAAAAGATCTCAAAATGTTTCCTCAATATTCCAAAGTGGTTGCATTATTCTGACAACGTTCCCGTGTTGTATATTTGTGTGATGAATGATATTTCCACAGAGCGGAGGGTAAATGTCCACATGATGCCCTTTGCATTAGCCGTCCCCAGCCGCCACCTACGATGTGACAACAAAGCCCAGTTGTCATGGTAAGCAGAGGCTATTCATCTCCGAACTTAGCAACAGGAATATATGCCGGCCAGGATGGAAAGCAATTATAATGAACAGCCCGGAATTCCTTTCAGAGCCATTGAGCACGCTGTATTTCCTGTCGTACAAAGTATGACAAATTGTTATACAATAGCTCCATGTTCCACAATGACATTTCTGGGGCTATGCTAGTTACATGAATTGCACATATTAAACCATATTAACTCACCGGTCATCATTTCATACATTCTGTCACTCAATTTAGTTTTACAGCTGTCAGTATTTCCGCGGTACTTAGATTGCATCCTAAAATATAAGATGTCTGCCGCTTCCACAGGCATAATTGTTGCTCTCGGACATAGGGCCTGATTCAGATCCAATCGGTTGTGCGGGTGTGGACATGCTCAAGGGTGAGTATCACACTCGTTTGCACGAGCATGGGCTGGCAGCAGGGGAACGGCCAATGTTATATGCAGGCGGGATGATGCCCCCTTTGCGGTGAACTTCCGCAGTGGGGGGCGGGCATTTGGCCTAGCGACATTTACCTGTCCGCTAGGCTGTAAATATATGCTGCCTAGAGAACAGGTCTGAATTAGTCCCATAGACCGAACCTCAGCTTGCCATGGTTATTTGTCAGCTGCAAAAAGTGTAGACCCCCATTGTTTTTCATTTGAACCTATGTGGGCTTAACTTGTACTCAAAAATACAGGCTCAATTTACTGACCTCAGAAATGCCCGCGGGTAATCCCTCTGTGCCGTGCCTTGCACTTTTCCGCTGACTCACTAAGTGAATGACTTTTACTTGCACGCTAGCTGGAATGTGCCAGGATCATATGTGGATGTTCCCCATTAACCAGATCAAGGTTACGAATCTCTATTGTGTATGGACTGATCTGTCCATCAATGGAGCACCATGTCCATAAAATGGGAGTTTGTGGGTGGTAACTGGGCAGTTCCCATGGGAGTGAATGGACCTCATCTCTCTTGTGTCAGTTACCGTGGAACCTCTGGACCTCATCTCTCTTGTGGAGGTTACCGTGGAACCTCTGGACCTCATCTCTCTTGTGGAGGTTACCATGGGAGTGCATGTACCTCACTGGCCTTGTGGAAGTTACCATGCGAGTGCATGGACCTCATCTCTCTTGTGTCAGTTATCGTGGAACCTCTGGACCTCATCTCTCTTGTAGAGGTTACCATGGGAGTGCATGTACATCATTGGTCTGTGGAAGTTACCATGGGAATGCATGGACCTCATCTCTCTTGTAGTTGTAACCATGGGAGTGCATGAGGCTCATCATTCTTGTGGCAGTTACCATGGGAGTGCATGGACCTCATCTCTCTTGTGTAAGTTACCGTGGAACCTCTGGACCTCATCTCTCTGGTGGAGGTTACCATGGGAGTGCATGTACATCATTGGTCTGTGGAAGTTACCATGGGAATGCATGGACCTCATCTCTCTTGTAGTTGTAACCATGGGAGTGCATGAGGCTCATCATTCTTGTGGCAGTTACCATGGGAATGCATGGACCTCATCTGTCTGTGGCACTTACCGTGGGATTGCATGGACATCTTCTCGCTTGTGGCAGTTACCATGGGAGTGTGTTAACCTCATCTGTCTTGTGGCAGTTACTATGGGAGTGCATGGACCTCATGTGTCTTGTGACAGTTACTATGGGAGTGCATGGACCTCATGTGTCTTGTGACAGTTACTATGGGAGTGCATGGACCTCATGTGTCTTGTGGCAGTTACTATGGGAGTGCATGGACCTCATCTGTCTTGTGGCAGTTACTATGGGAGTGCATGGACCTCATGTGTCTTGTGACAGTTACTATGGGAGTGCATGGACCTCATGTGTCTTGTGACAGTTACTATGGGAGTGCATGGACCTCATGTGTCTTGTGGCAGTTACTATGGGAGTGCATGGACCTCATGTGTCTTGTGGCAGTTACTATGGGAGTGCATGGACCTCATGTGTCTTGTGACAGTTACTATAGGAGTGCATGGACCTCATGTGTCATGTGACAGTTACTATGGGAGTGCATGGACCTCATCTGTCTGTGGCACTTACCGTGGGATTGCATGGACATCTTCTCGCTTGTGGCAGTTACCATGGGAGTGTTTTAACCTCAACTGTCTTGTGGCAGTTACTATGGGAGTGCATGGACCTCATGTGTCTTGTGGCAGTTACCATGGGAGTGCATGGACCTCATGTGTCTTGTGGCAGTTACTATGGGAGTGCATGGACCTCATGTGTCATGTGACAGTTACTATGGGAGTGCATGGACCTCATGTGTCTTGTGGCAGTTACTATGGGAGTGCATGGACCTCATCTGTCTTGTGGCAGTTACTATGGGAGTGCATGGACCTCATGTGTCATGTGACAGTTACTATGGGAGTGCATGGACCTCATGTGTCTTGTGGCAGTTACTATGGGAGTGCATGGACCTCATGTGTCTTGTGACAGTTACTATGGAAGTGCATGGACCTCATGTGTCTTGTGGCAGTTACTATGGGAGTGCATGGACCTCATGTGTCTTGTGGCAGTTACTATGGGAGTGCATGGACCTCATGTGTCTTGTGGCAGTTACTATGGGAGTGCATGGACCTCATGTGTCTTGTGGCAGTTACTATGGGAGTGCATGGTCCTTTTCTCTCTTGTGGCAGTTACCATGGGAGAACCTGGACCTCATCTCTCTTGTGGCAGTTACCATGGGAGAACCTGGACCTCATCTCTCTCTTGTGGCAGAGTGCTGGGACTGTCATGGGTGTTTATGCCAGTTGTCATGCTCAATCGTAGCGTGCGTATATAATTTGGACATCTGTGTCACATGGAGCTTTTGTGCCCACAGTACTAGTAGTAGTAAGTTGTGATATTTATATTGGTGGGTGCAGCAGTGGGCATACAGTAAGAACAGTGGACAGAACATTCTTGCCCTGATACACCACGTCAGTCCATGTAGGTATCTGGGTAACCTTCCATAGTGTGCACAAAAACACCCCCACAATGGGAACAGATTCAAACATGGCTTGGCTGGACAGAAGGTACACTGTGACCCAAGGGCCTATTTTTTTTTATAGTAAGACCACAACCATCAGCACGGCAGAAGTTCAGAACAGTAGAAAAATTGGATTTGAGTACATTTTAGAATTTGGCCCAGAATCCAAAGCAATTTTTTATCTAAGGTTTAGTAGCATTCAAAAACAATTCAAAATAAATTAGGCGCCCGCTCAGACCCATTCGTTAGGGTCCAAATTCGGCCCTTATCCGATGCTGCACCCCCACAATCCAAACATACAAAGCACCGGAGTTCCCTCTTCACAACACATGATCTGTAACATAGAAATACAGTATGATGACACCGCCACTCTATAGCGGCTGTAGGGCTGCTGCGTTACTTTGTTTGTTACAACCTGTTACTAAGCGCATCAGAGGAGCTCATTTACTCTCTGTTTCGCTGGTGTAGTGCATGGTAACATCACCAACCGTGTGGGGGCTTATAGCATAGTTATACAGATAGCATAGTTACTGGGGATTGCTTATTGCCATATTAATCTTGCAGAACTTAGATACGGTCGTTGGGAGTAGTCTTTTATTTTTTTCTTCTTATGTCATTTTAGATAAATGCTCTCATTTACATTTTCCAGTTTCCAAGAAAAGTGTGTATTACAGTATTTCATCTACTTTCTGTGACTTCTGTATTACGGTATGACTAATGCCGATTCGGGCATTTCTTGCACTGTATCTTCATGTTGTTACATTACAGGATATATCACTGCAGGGCTGCCACTAGAAATCGCGGGGCCAGGACTGATTTCTGGTGGCAGAACCCCCCCCCCCCCACCCCCCCCAAAAAAAAAACTGAAAAAAAAAGTAAGTTTTGGGGAAAAATGTGCTTGAAAATAACAGAAGTATGCTTCATGTCTCCTAATGGTGGTTGGTGACCTATAGAGCCAACTTCAGGACTTCAGGAGATTGTAGGCAATGCCAGAGGTACAGCAGGGCTGCCAGGGGTATCAACCAAGGTCCCAAGATGCTACTTTACTTGCTCTGGTGCCCAACAAACATTAATCTGAGCATGCATGCACTGAGAGGGGAATGATTGAGGGGGGAGGTGCGGCAGGGAAGGGGATAGAGGGCCGCCTCATACCTGTCTCGTGCGGAGCTGGCTGTCCCTGCTTTGTGTTTGGCAGCTGGCTGATGGGTTGCTGCTGGCTGGGTGGCACAGCAGTCTGTCCCTCCGTGCCTGCTGCAATGTCTGTGCGCTCCTTCTGTCCTACTGTCCTGTGCAGGAAGTTCTCTGCGCTGCAATGTCTGTTCGCTCCTGCCATCCTGCACAGGAAGTTCTCTCAGGTTGCTGGCGGCCCCGCAGAGCGCCATGACGCGAAGCACGCCTGACCTGCAATGCACCTCTGTGAACTCTTGTGTGGGAGCAGGGGGCGATGCGGTGGTCAGAATGAGTGGCCCAGGTCCTTCCCTCTGTCAGAGAGGCCAGGCCCGAGACAGCTGTACCCACAGCACCCCCCTGATGGCGGACCTGCTACTTTGTACAGATTTCCTGACGCAAGGGCGTTTATGAGAGGAGGTGGTCCATGTGCATCCTCCTCCGGGTGGGCTCCCTTCTCTTTTGCACTCACACTCCATTGCGCATATCCCCAGAAAAATGGCGTGGCAGTCATTTTTATGGCAATTTCTGCAGCGCTGCAGCCTCTGTTGATTGACTCCTGAGGGTAAGTATTTAAAAAAAATGGGTGCATTGTGGGCCCCACTGAGAACACTGCATTATAAATACGCAACTGGACATACACCCTTTTACCTCCGTGTTTTGTGCCTTACTGCCTGTGTATTGTGCCATGTAACTATTCTGCAACCCAAAACTTTGGGCCCAATTCAGTGTAAATGCCACCAACCCCCCCCCCCCCCCCCCCCCCCCCCAATGTCCATCCAATCGAATCCCCTCTAGCAGGCAAGGGGATTTGTACACTAACACATCCCTTAACATGCGGCTGCATGGGTGATCGTTCATTCGATGGTCACTCAACATCGAAGCCTTATGCTCAGGGGGGCCTGAAACAGCCTCTTTACTCAAATGTTTAGAGAATAATCTAGCATTTGCCTGTGACTAATTGTACAGACAGTAATGTCACCTAATATTGTGATCTATATTTTATATTGTATCTTTGTAAACAACACTTGCAGTTTTTTCCTACAGGAATTGTCACAAAAAGATGCTTGGGGCTTCTAACTTGTAGGCTTGGTTTTGCCTTGTAAGTGATTGCCCTTTTAAAAAACGTCCAAGTTCAGCCGGTATCCAGCATGGCCGCCAAACTCGGGTGGCATTACATCCCGTCCATGATTTTGAAAAATGGAAACACCATAAATGCAGATTTCATCACGTGTAGTTGATGCATTTGGTTTGTACACAATTTTAGTGTTTCCTTAAATATCACAAAATATAATCAATGGCTGTACTATAGGGCAAGCCTATCCCATGAGAGGAATCCATCCTTCAACTTCCCTGATTCTGTAGCCCTGGCTCCTCATCAGGATGCCGACATTTAGGGGTAGGGGGAGAAGGTTAGACTACTTACGAGCCCCTGTCAGGATTCTCTGCAATGGGAACCCAGGGACCGTATTTTGACCACTGGGACCCTGACCTTCGGGATTGCGTCTGCATCCCTCGTCATCACCAAGACAGATTTTCAATTGTTCTGAAGGAGGTGGTGTATTGGCCTTCTGGCAGTGGGGGAACCTGAAGCGCGGCAGCTAGGGCCGGATTTCCCACCTAGGGGCGGCTAGTGCTTGTGGCGGTACAGGATCCCCCATTGTCACGGGGGTACGTGAAATGCGGGAGCGGGGTCGCGGGGGTCCGCTGGGGGGTGGAATTGAAGGAAGGGGGTCTGCAAATTGCATGAGGGGGTGCGTGCGGGGATCCGCGATTAGCAGGAGGGGCGGGGGTCCGTGCAGGGGCGCAGGGGGGTGGCGCGGGGGTCCATGAATCGCGGGAGGGGACATGAATCGCTGGAGGGGGGTCGTGGGGGGCTACGAATCGCAGAAGGGGGTGCAGTGGGGTGCCGTGAATTGCGTGAGGGGGGGCGTGAATCACGGGAGGGGGGTCCGTGAATTGCGGGAGGGGGTCTGCAAATTGCGGGAGGGGGCGCTGGAGGGGGGTGTGTGAATCGCGGGGGGTCCGCAAATCGCGGGAGGGGGGCGTGGGAGGTGCCCAGGGGGTCCGCAAATCGTGGGAGGGGGGCGCTACGGGGGGTTCCGTGAATCGTGGGCGGGGGGGCTAGAATCGTGGGAGGGGGGGCGCGAATTGAGGGAGGGGGTAGCAAATCGCAGGAGGGGGAGGGGCGGTGGTCCGCAAATCGTGCGGGGGGGTCGCGGACCTTAGTTGCTATGACGACCGTATGCCGCTTCCGATGGGTCAGCTGATCTGCTTGTCTTTCATGGGAGCTCCCAGTCATTTGCCCATGAATAAGGTGCAGCTGAGCACCGAAACAGCCTGTCGGGTGTCATGACTGGTTGTGGGAGGATTTACGTTGTGAAGATGTCTTGTCACACTTATGCTAAGTAGACGTTTTTTTCACTTTTTTTTATGTTGCTGGCTCTCTAATGCATTTATATATATATATATAGGTCCCCTTGTGAATCACATGAGTGAAGATACGGTCCAATATAAGACCTTACTGGCTCCTGAAGGTGTGTGCTCTCCTGTGTCCAATCACCAAGGACTTATATTTGACCGTATCTTCACTCCTGTATTTCACAAGGGGACCTTATATTCATTTGAATCGCTCACCCCCTAACGTTGTTTGGGTGTAATTGCACCTTAAAAATCAAACTAGGAGACGTGATTACAGTTTATTCACGAATGGTACCTAAAAGAACCAGAAGATGAATTAAACAGAGGTAGCCTTCAATTCTCAATTACAGCAAAAGGCTTAGGCCTACAATTGGACCAGTTGATATCAAAACCAATTGAAACCGGATAAAAGTCTTTTCTTGATAAAAGATCTTTAAAGATCTGTTATACATAAAACTGTTCACCCCTGATGAAGTCTCACAAAGAGACGAAACGCGTCGGATATCCATTGTGATCAATAATCTAAGGAATACACCTTTGTCAAAAAATCCAATTCCAAGAAAAAGTTTGATTTATTTGTTTTAATTGTTTTAAATAAATGTTTTATATTTGAAAACGTTTTATATTGATTATGGTACTATAAAACTAAGGAAAGACAGGAAGCATCCTGAAAAAGTTCATAGGGCGCTATATAACACTATTGTTTTGGATATATATATATATATATATATATATATATATATATGTTGCAGTGGGCCGGCACTCACTGTCAATCTGTGGTGGGGTACAGCAACTTGCCTGGGTGCCTTCTCCTGTATACCGAAGTATACCCAATGTAAAGACTCGCAGGGATGAGCGTCACTCCAGGGCTTGTGCAAAATATTTTATTTAGTGTCTACGGCGTTTCGGGCTGAGGCCTGAGCCCTGGAGTGACGCTCATCCCTGCGAGTCTCTCTCTCTCTCTATATATATATATATATATATATATATATATATATATATATACTAGGTGATTCATCGTGCCCTATGGGCGCTCTTCACAGCGTTTTAAGGGGCTCCACCCCCTTAACCGAGGAAAGCAGTTATTGTGTGAAATATGGTTTGTGCAGGAGGGGCGGGTGTGGAAATACTGGTGGTGTAGGAGTTGTGGGTGTTTAGTGGTGGTGGGAGATGGGAACGGGTGGTGCGTGACTGGGACTGCTGGGTTTGTGCGGGGACTTTCTCCGGACACAGTTGTTTAGCGACGGTGGGAGACGGGAGCGGGGTGGTGACTGGGACAGTCGGGTCTGGGTGGGGACTTGTTTTGGACACACACGCTTACCTGGCCGGGTCAGCTTTTAAGCGACAGTGTGGTGGACGGTGACAGGGATGGTTGGTTTTGGGCGGGGACTTGCTTAGTGATATACAGGGCCGGGAATAGAGATGGGCAGAATGGGTCATTAAAAAGAGCTGGGATAAAGGGATCAATCTGTGCGAAGATCCGGATCTTTTACACGGGTCACCAAGCGACTTTTAAAAATGGGGTACCATATATACTCGAGTATAAGCCTACTTTTTCAGAACATTTTTTATGCTGAAAAAGCCCCCTTCGGCTTATACTCGAGTGAGGGTCCCATTTGAGTTAATATACGTTTTCCAAGTTTTTTGTTGTAAAATTATATTCGGATCGACTTATACTCGAGTATATATGGTAATTTAAAAATGAAGCATAATTTGTTGTACAAACTTTGATTGGCTTAACGGTTAAATCAACAGTCTTTTTTTTTTTTTTTAAACAGTGAGCTGAACAAATAATAATATACATGACCGAGTAAAACACTAATCGATGGTTGGGTGCAGAATCATCATCGATGGCAACCATCGATGGCGTCTGCACCGATGGCCATCCATAGCAGCCACAGCCTTGTGATTTTTTCTTTCAGTTGCAGTCACAGCACTGTACTCAGTCTTCAGAGGTAGTACATCTCAGCTGCCACAGGTGGCAGTGCTGAGCTTAGGCAAATGCATTGTAATGGAAAACTAAACTGAATGACGGATCACCTGTTTGGGAGCGGCGGCTCACTCACTCGTTTATTGGATCCGTCCAAAAGATCTGTTTCCTGTGCGAATGCCCCATCTGTACCCGGATAAGCTGTTTAGCGGTGGTGGGAGGGAGGGTGGGGGACTTGCAGAGCATAGGGGGATATATATATATATATGTCTTCCTTTCTTATACTATTACAGTTATACTATATGTTAGACATTTAATTCTAAAACTTTAGATCTTAAACTATATTTATACATTTCACATGAATTATGCACCTATATTTGCATGTTAACTGTAGCGGTGGGGACTTGGAATATACAACATATGTAAATCATACAGGTACCGCAGAGTCCTTAGAAAATACTAAGCTATTTATTTATTCCCAGAATCAGTAGTATGATTAATAAAACATGTCTGTTATACTGTATATATGTTTTTATAATCTGATGTAAGAGTTTTTATGACATGGAGACAGTACAAATATATCTATCTAGAAGAATGTTCCGTGGCCCATTACTTAACGGTATATTTTACCCTATTCAGCCATCCGTTTTAGTGGTTAAATATACATAGAATTACCCTGCTGGGCCGTGAAAGGTAAATCTTTGAACAGAATTAAAGTTAAAAAAAAACAACCATTTGGCCGCGATGCAAAGCATTTCATTTATACACTTGCTTCCAGAAATTGCTATTTCCCCTCCGTGTGTTTTCCTCCCACGCACTCCCAGCCACGTTCATCAGCACAAAAATGGATTGTCAAAAAATTAATAATAAAACATTTCTTTGCTTTTATAACTGTCAGGAAAAAAACAGCATTCGTGACACAAGCCTTTTTTTTTTTTTTACCATCCACTTCTTAAACTGAAAAGTAAACTGAAGACATGGGTAGAGCTTCAGAACTTGATTGTGGCCATTAGACCAAAGAGATTCAAGTTACAGTAAATTATACAGTAGGCAAGCAATGTATAATTAGTATACAATAAGACGATATAAAGGAGACTGCTGCCTCACTGATGTCATCTCCCTATGATGTCACCAACACCCCAAAGCATATATACAAAAACAAAATATGGGGAACACAAACTGTAAGGTGTAGAGACAGTTGAATTACTGAAGGTGCCAAAATTCGTATGCCACTTTTGGAATCCGCCGGAGCCCATCCCTCCTGTCTGCCACTGCAGAAGCTTGGTTCTTCTTCCTGCTGCCCCCAGAGGCAGGCTCTCCTCCCTAGCAGAGCTAGAGCTCGGAGGCTCTCCTGCCTGATGCCCCGGAGTCCATTTCTCCTGCTTGTGACTGTGAGAGCCTGGTTCTTCTCCCTACTGCTCCGGAGGCGGGTACTCCCACCCTGCGTCCCCTCTCACCCTGTGTCTCCTTTCACCATGCATCATCTTTCACCCTACACCCCCCTCTCAGCCTGAGTCCTCTTTGGGTTCCCTATCACCCAGTACCCCTGTCCCTCTCAGTCCTTTCTCAAGTATGTGCCCTCCCTCTCATCCATTGTCACTCAAGAACATGGTCCTTGTGATTGATCATGCCCCTTGTAACTGATGTAACATTTTCTGGGTACTGTCCTTGCCTCTCTGCTGTGGTGTGGTACAGTGAGAGTACCAACTGAGAGTAACAAATGTCACTCGCCTCGCCATCAGGCAAGCCTTAATGACAGGCCGCAGCGAACAACCGGTTGCGAGGCACTGTGCGGAAAAGAAGCACAGTGTGGCAAGCATCAGGTCAAAAATTATAGACCAAGTTCCTGAACCACCTAGGGGGGGCAATAGAAAAAGGATGCTTCTGCAATTGGAGGCGAGGTGGATTCATCTCTTGGACACCCTTTCCCCTCGGGGCTTAAATGAGCAACATGGAATGTATCATTTTCTATAAGAATAATAATGTATTAAGCATCTCATTTTTTACATGTTGCCATGAAGCCCCCTGAAAATTGTGGACCACTGCATAGGATATATCTTGGCATAAGATCACAATTATATATAAATAAGTATAGGCACATTATTTTTTGTGCACATATAAATAGCCAATTTATATATCCTGTGATTACAGTGGAATACACAAATAACCTTAACTGCAAGCTTTTAAATGTCTTATTCATGTTTGTATGTGTTTCTTACATTTTTTTATTCTTAACACTATTTTAGCGATTTATTCGCTTCTTTTATGGCTATATCAGCCTCTTAAACTCACAGCACTTATAATATGCATGTTTTATATTTGATTTGTTATTCTTTGTTGTTTTTTCCCCCAGTTCCCATGGCAACCGTCCCTCCATTGAATTCAGAGCGAGGCTTGGCTTCCAAGCCGGACCGCAGCGCATAGAGACGCACGCAGACGTCAGAGGGAGTCACTGGGAGTGGCTGAACGCTGAACATGGCGACGGCCTCCCTAATGGCGCCCGACGGAGCGGTGAACGCTGTGAGTGGGCGGAAGCGCAGGTGTGCGATGGATTACAGGTGAGGTGGGCGGAGAGATGGGGGGCACAGGGGGAGGTTTTCTTCACATGATTGTCTGTATAAATCACGTTTGTTAGCACTGTTATATTGATCCCTGAGGACGGGCATACGTTGCCCGAAACATGTAGGAGCAATAAACTTCCACTAAAGTTGTTTTCACTAAATCCGAGAGTGCCGCCTGATCATTTGATCCTCTGCATTGGGACCCACGGGTCCACACTGGAAGGCACCGGGTCAGCAGACATCTGGACCTGCTTCTGGGAGTGCCGGCCAAACACACAAGCATATATATATATATATATATATATAGTGCTGGAAAATAATAGGCGTCACTCCGGGGCTTCGTTTCAAAACTTGTATTTAAATCAGTGTAACGGTCAACGCCGTTTCGGATAAACCGTCTTCAGGACCATGGTCAGGTATGGTCCTGAAGACGGTTTATCCGAAACGGCGTTGACCGTTACACTGATTTAAATACAAGTTTTGAAACGAAGCCCCGGAGTGACGCCTATTATTTTCCAGCACTGTACGTATGGGCTAGTCCCAGAGGAGGAAGGCACCCGGGCACCGCTATTCCTACGATAGGAGTGCCGGGCATTGTATCTCACTATTATATATATATATATATATATATATATATATATATATATATATATATATAATATTAACATAGGGGTCTATTTACCAAGAGATAAAGTGAATGCAGATAAAGGGGTTTTTTTTGGTTCACTCTTTCTGACAAATTCCTTCTTAGATGGACAAAACCATGTGCACTGCAGGTGGGGCAGATGTAACATGTTCAGTGAGAGTTAGATATGGGTGGGGTTTTACTTCAAAGTGAGAGCTATATTGCAGTGTAAAAATAAAGCAGTCAGTATTTACCCTGCACCCAAATCTAATTATCTCTGCACATTTTACATCTGCCCTCCTGCAGTGCACATGGTTTTTGTCCATCTAAGAAGGATTTTGTCAGAAAGAGTGAACTAGAATTAGGCCCAAAGCACCAGGCAATCAGCTCCTAACTGCCATGTTGCAGACAACTGATTGGCTGGTACATTGGGCCTGATTCAGACCTGTTCGCTAAGCTGTGTATACTTGCAGGTAAGCTTACTTTTCAGAAGGCATGTGATGTCAGTCACCCACCCCACACAGGCATCAATATGCCTGCATTCTCAGGGGAATGCCCCATAATCTCTGTCCATTTTTTTCTCTAAAAGGCTTAGTAAATAGACCCCATAGTATCTTTAGCCTTGAATAATTGAGCTGCACTTGTTCTCTTACCTGATCCATTCTCTGTAACTGTTGTGGGTACTGTCCTTGCCTCTCTGCTGTGGTGTGGTACAGTGAGAGAATATATCAGATGAGAAGCTGACCAATGTATTGGTAATCTCAGTCTATGCACATTCAGATACACAATTATACAGCAGGGAAGGATAAAGTTGCAGACACAACTGACTGCAACAACAGATGCTGAATCAATTGCAGCAACATGTGGATTATGCCCTTTTTCACAGAGAATCAAATTACCAGGTGTCAGGATCCGATCAGGTGATAGATCAATTAAAACACCCCTCCTGTTATTATTAGGTGAGAGATCAATGTATTTCTGGTATTGTTTGTAAATTCATGTCTGCTATTATTATGTGGGAGATCAGGGCATGTCTTGTATTATGTGTGTAAACTTAATGTGACCTAAAGGGGGGGGGTTACCTGCCATTTCCCCCTGCAGAGTGTAATCATGGTGGACATTCCCTCAGTGTAACAATCTGTATAGTTCTCTGAAGTTAGGTTGTCAGATAAGATCTGAGACCCCTCATAAACCAGATTGGGGGCTAGGGAATAGTTTCCAGACAACAGGCCTCTTATCAGTTTTGAAATGTGTACAAACTACTTCAAAGCAATGGACCAATTCTGCAAGTACTGTAGAAGAGACATTCCCTAGTGACCGGCAAGGAAAGGGTAAAAATCCCAAGGGTGGGAGGGATGAGGGAGCCTGCAGATGAAACCACTCTCCTGTCGATATTTCAGTGTTACTTCTTGGGGGAACAGCAAACAGGCTTGAAGCAACCGGAGATTTCTTGTGGAGACCACCCCCCCCCCCCCCCCACTACAGGACCCGTACTTGGGTGTAAGATACAGTCCTGTCCTTTTTCCCTTTTATTTTATTTGAGTTGTATCTTGTGTGTGCTTCTAAAATCATTGTAATATCTTGTAACCATTTTTATCACTTTAAGCTCTGTAGTATTTCTAGGAATAAATAATACATATTCCCAGATCTGATTTTGTGATTCTTAGGACCTTTAAGCCAAAGAAGAGTGGTCAGTGCTACCTTATTTTTATACTGTATTGCAGTGGTTCCCAAACTTTTTCAGTCCAAGGCACCCTTTGGATCTCCATGACTTTTTCAAGCTAAAATAATTACCAAATTGTCCTTTTTTTAAAATAGTTAGGTCAAAATAATGCTGTGTATGCAGTGCATACCTGGTCACCTGGACCAGGGCCGGCGCTACCCACTCAGCAGCTCCTGCAAAGCAGGGAGGCGCCATGCTGAAAAGGCGCTGTCTCCCTCCCTGCTCTGCTAAAGCTGCCTCAGCCCTCACTGTCACTACCTCCTGCACGCCGCCCGCAGTGCCTGTCTGACAGCAGGCAGCAGTATGGAGAGGCTAAGCAGCTCCCAGCACCGCGCACACACTGTTCTCCTCCTGCAACCGGCCCCCTCTTCCTCACGGACACTTGCGCTGAGGCATGTAGCACTGTCTGTGAATGCCTGGATGACATGTCATGTCAGGATCCGCCCTCTACCCATTGCTCCCTGCGCCTGTCAGCTGTCAATCAAATGACGAACAGGCAGCAGCGCCGCCTCCCCTTCCTTCTTCTCAGTGTGCTGTGCCAGTGCCACTGCCAGTCCTCAACACTCCGCCCCCTCTATCTCCTCCCCTCTTCTTGCATCTCCTCCTTCTCTCCCCTCCTTTCCCCCTCAGTCACGAGTGCTGCACATACTTTTTGTACTGCTTTCGGATCGCATCGCAAACACATTGTATGCATGCCGTGCGATGCGATGGGATCAAGCCGGTAATGTATGCATGTTTCTCGCACGCGTGTATGGGCACCTTTAGTGCCTACAACATTTTGCGGACACAGCACTGAGATGGTGTATACATACATGTACATGCACCCAAGATCCTCCATAGGATTGCATGTTGCATACACTCCCACAATCGGGCTGCAGCTTTTTCAATGGCAATGTGAAAGGGCGCAAAATGTATGGTTTGCAGGAGGGCGCCGGACACCCTAGCACCGGCCCTGACCTGGACCCATTTAAAAACAAAAAACAACAACAAAAAAAACAGCCCAGACATTCTATCAAGTTCATGCACCAAGAGCCCGATTCAGACCTGCTTGCTAAGCTGCAAGTGTTCGGACCCCAGCAAGCAGGTTAACGCCGCCCCGCTGAGCTCAAACCCCCCCCCCCACCACCACCCCTGTGCACAGCTGCGAAAGTGTTTGCAGACGTGCGCACAGGGGGAAAATCACTCACCATCGAATGATTTTTCACCTGCTCACAAGCACAGAGTAAGTCTAGATTTAGTCAGAGCTGCTAAAGCAGTGGGAAGAAGGAGGCCACTGGTGATGGCAGAGGCCCTCCCTCCCAACTGCTGTATTGTGTGGTCAGGTGCGAGCAAGCCGCTCCTTGCGCAGTTTCAAAGCGCTAAAATCAGGCTTTGCTGGTGGCAGTGTACCTCATAGAGGGGACTCGTGTGTCCAAAGTGAACCCCAGTCAGGGCCGGAGCTGCTCAGATTAACGTATCTGAACAGCCGACCGGTGGGTCCGTGACACCAGGTTAAACATTTCTACCCGGTAATTGGCTGTTCAACATGTGTCCTCTTCTTGTGTAATAGGATCAACTGGGTTGTAATTAAAAAGCGGGGTTGGAGACCCGGGAATATCGAACCGGGTTGACCCTTTTACAGAAGAAATACCCGTGTTAATCAGCAAATTACTAGGTAGAAATGTTTAACCCAGTAATTTGCTTTTCTGTGTGAAACGAAGGGGGCAATTCAGACCTGATCCCTCAGGTCCCAATTTGCCCCATTCCCAAATATGCGCATGTGCAAACCCCAGGAGCGTACACCTTCATTCACCGGGGCATTCGCTCAATGGTGGGGGGGAAGGGAGGGGCATGGGGGGAAAGCGGGACCACCCAGTGTTTTATGGCTATGCTCACCATCGATTTACTATTCAAGCGATGGCTGGAGAAATCATCCGATGGTGAGTGACCATCGGATGATTTCTGCTCCTTGCCGCCACATGCGAGGGGATGTGTAAGCGTAAAAACAGGGGGATACGGTCACTAGGTCGACAAGGGGAAGGTCGACAAGCATTGAGTCGACCACTGAAGGTTGACATGCATGCAGGGTGACATGACTAAAGGTCCACATGACTGAAGGTTGACATGGGTTAGGTAGACAGGGTCATTAGGTCGACACAAGCATTAGGTCAACCACTGACGGTCAACATGCGTGAAGATTAACATGACCGGATGTCGACATGCATGAAGGTCGACATGGGCTCAGTTGATGGGGTTATTAGGTTGACACAAGCATTAGGTCGACATGGGGAAGGTCGTCAGTCCAAAGGTCGACGTGAGGTTTTTCTCTTTCTTTTAGCCGACATGTGCCGACAGGCGGAATTTCATGCCCTACCATCCACAAGGGGATGGTGGGAGAATAAGATAGTGTGCCCAAAGCATGGCGAGAGCAGCGAGGGGAGGGGGGGGGATGTGGTGCACTTTTTTAGTGTCCATGTCGACAGTATTGACATTCCGGCCAAAAACCAGTGAAAAACCCCATGTCGACCTTTTGACTGTCAAACTTCCCTATGTCGACCTAATGCTTGTGTTGCCCCAATCACCCTGTCGACCTAACCCGACCTTCAGTCATGTCGACCTTCAGTGGTCAACCTAATGCTTGCAGACCTAATTCTTGACTATCCTATGATCCATAAACAGGAGATACCCAGAACGCTGCCATCAGCCCACGGTGTCTTACTGTGGCTTCTGTGACACAGATTTATACAGATTTAGCACATTGAAGATATCAGATTCATTTGGAATCTGTCCGTGCTGCTCCAGTCATCTCTGCTATTATCAGGGCCGGCGCTACCCACTCAGTAGATCCTGCAAAGCAGGGAGGCGCCATGCTGAAAAGGCGCTGTCTCCCTCCCTGCTCTGCTAAAGCTGCCTCAGCCCTCACTGTCACTGCCTCCTGCATGCTGCCTGCAGCGCCTGTCTGACAGCGGGAGGGCGGCAGTATAAAGAGCTGCTCCCTGCACTGCGAGTGTACACTGCCTGCACGCCGCCCGCAGTGCCTGTCTGACAGCGGACGGCATTATGGAGAGGCTGAACAGCTTCCTGCACCGCGCACACACTGTCCTCCTCCTGTGACCTGCCCCCTCTTCCTCACGGACACTTGCGCTGAGGCATGTAGCGCTGTCTGTGAATGCCTGGATGACATATCATGTCCGGATCCACCCCCTACCCATTGCTCCCTGCGCCTGTCAGCTGTCAATCAAATGACATACAGCCTGCAGCGTCGCCCTTCCTTCCCTCTTCTCGGTGTGCTGTACCAGTGCCACTGACAGTCCTCAACACTCCGCCCCCTCTATCTCCTCCCCTCTTCTTCCATCTCCTCCTTCTCTCCCCTCCTTTCCCCCTCAGTCACGAGAGGGGTGTAATGGAGTCCTCAGCGTCCTGCCTACGCAGATAGAAGAGGACAGACTGCACAAGAGTTAAACAGCAAAAGAACAATGAGTCTTTTATTATACATGTTTATAATATTAATTTAGACACTTTTTAAATAATGCGCTGGATTATGTGAGTAAAGGTGGCCATACACGCTGCAATAGCAGCGTGCGATGCGATGTGCGCTCCTGTGGGCATCGCACAGTAGAAAAAGTATGTGCTGCACATACGTTTTGTACTGCTTTCGGATCGCATCGCACACACATTGCATGTATGCCGTGTGATGCGATCTAGCCCATAACGTATGCGATTCTCGCAGCGTGTATGGGCACCTTTAGTGCCTGCAACATTTTGTGGACACAGCACTGAGATGGTGTATGCATACATATACATACAACCGAGATCCTCCATAGGATCGCATGTTGCATACACTCCCACAATCGGGCTGCAGCTTGTTGCAATGGAAATGTAAAAGGGCGCAAAATGTATGCTTTGCAGGAGGGCGCCGGACACGCAAGCACCGGCCCTGGCTATTATCTATATCTTTATCGGTATATACTGTGTTGCTTTCAATGAATTAAATGCATCACAGAAAACCCGATGAAATTAGATTTATTTATGGGACAAAATATACAGTTTTATGCTGCGCAGAAACTGCCGTTCCAATAGGCTGTAACCACATTACTGCGGCTGTCTGAGCAGATAGAGAGAGAGGCAGACTTCATCGATGCTGCTCTGAGGCTGACAATGGCTTCCACCCGCACATAACTGTCATTTTCCTTTCAAATGAATCTGCTCTTTATTCAGCATTTTTTCCACTTAACATTTTAGAGTTAATTATGTTGATCGCTTACTAGAAGAAATGTTTGGGAATTGCTTGGAAAAATGAAGTAATGACCTGTAATTATGCTGCGTTACCGTTTCCAAGAACGCCGGCGGCCAGACATTATCTGCAAGTTCGCAGCATTATGGATGGACTTTTAAAATGCAAATCAGCTTACAGCACTGGAGTTAAACAATTTGCTATTTTAGATTTTTTTTTTTTTTTATAATTTAATAATACTTAGAACTACACAACCTTAAAGAACCTTCTGTGGTCTTAGTACAAAACTGTAGAAGAAAATACACAACAGAATGCACTTAGGGCCTTATTCAGGTCCGTATGCATGGCCCCGTGCGTTCACATAGGACCGATGTTTGCTCTTGCGCATGTGCATTTCTGCGCATGCGCTTGGTGCGTACGGCCATGGCGAACAGAATGTTCACCGGGTGCATGTCGCCGACCATCGGATGATGTGGCCAGATGCCACAAGGCTGCGAATTGATGTGAATGTGCAAATTGCCCTTGCGGATGGTGGGCCGGCATATCACCATTCGCAAGGTAGGGTTTGGGGAACTCGCAAGCCTGTGAATTCACAGCCTTTGCGAATCAACCGGAATAACCCCCTTAATGCATAGCGAAAATGTTTTGGTTAAGTTGACATTAACCCTTTAAGTGCCAAGTGAATTTGTCAAAAAAGGGTCTAAATATTGGCATGCATCATAATGACCGGTAATGTTTACCTTGTACATGAAACATTGTCTTTTTTACACAACGTTTTTTATTTGAATTTACAGATGGAGCGCCTCTTATTCATAGCCGGGAATCGCCAGAATGTCCCCGCCGGTGATCGCAGGTGGAGAGCCGCTCCATCTGACTGTGCCGTGCACGCGCATCGCAGTCACTAGGCAGCGGGAAGCGTAAACTCTGCCCATCTCCGCTACAAGGAGACGACCAGGGTTAGGGGGGTGCGGGAGGAGGCGGGGATCACCGGGGAGGCAGCGGGATGCGGGGGAGTGCTTTGTCAAAATTGGGCATGTGAGCATCTCATGCGCCCCCTTCTAGTGGGGGCCGCCGGCTGAATGATTGGCGCTACATCTGTATATAACAAATATTAAAGACGCTGGCATTTTTAGCAAATAATGGAGGTGACTCGGGCTCACTAAGACGCCGTCTGCCATCTGGCCGAACAACCATTTCCCCACCCCTTGCCGCCAAATGATAAGTCTCCCCTACAGAAATAACAGTCAGTCTAGACTGACCTTTATTTCCGAGTGTGAAACTCTCCGAAGCCTTTCACTCCCGGGGTCTGTAAATGCGCAAATTTCAGCCCTGTCGGATCCAACCAGAATCACCCCCATTTTGCACATCTCTCACTGAGGGCATTATTCTGGACGATGCGGTCCGTTCCGAATTCTTTCGGAGGGCGCGTTTTAGCCATCTGCGCATGCGTAGGCAACGCTATGCGCATGTGCCACACATGGACTCCGTACTCGTTCTCACTAATACCGTACAGAAATGTCCACTGAATTGACTCTGGGAATATGGGTGTTTTTGGGCATCATTCGGACTTACACAAGGGCTTGGTTTCAAAGTAGGAAAAACTGGGCGTTAATATGGGCGTACACGAAGGAGTGCACGAACTCTGGTAGGCGTGTATTTGGACAGCACACCGACTGCAAACGAACCAACACGCATGAAATATGCGGTCTTCATAAGCAAGTTTCACTTTGCGGAGAGCACTTGTTCATGTGCTAGGCATTCGGTTCGCCCAATTAGTACGGCCGCACCTGAAACACTGTCAGCTGAACACAATACAATCCACTCCTCTACTCATTACTCATTAATTACACTCTTTTCATTGCTTCAATTGGAACTAGGGAAGCCAATCCTGGGGCATTTTTTCAATCCCGGGATTCGGGATTGAAAAATGCTCAATCCCGGGATTCCCGGGATCCCGGGATTCCCGGGATCCCGGGATTGGTTTTCCTAATAAAAAAACTGCCCCACAATTACTGCCCTAGTCAGTAATTACAATGTAATTACTTACATTTGATGGTTGCCTGGTGGGGGGACGGGTCGTCCATGCTGCTGGCATGCTGGCTTCGCGCTGGCTGGGTGAGCGGGTGGGCGCGCTGGCTGGCTGGTCGCTTGGGCTGGGCATGCTGGCTGGGCGCTTGGGCTGGGCACACTGGCTGGGCGACCGGGCGGCTGGGCACGCTGGCTGGGCGGGCAGGCGGCTGGGCACGCTGGCAGGGCGGGCACACTGGCTGGACGGGAGGGCGCGCTGGCGGGTGGCGCGGCATTACAATGCCGGGCGCGACCTCTGCCTGCGCAGCGTGACCTCATCTCATGCTGAGCGGTCACGCTGCACACAGTGCTGCCGGGAGAAGTCGGGCAGCGTTTGAGCGATGCTCAGACGCTGCCCAGCATTAGACTGCGCGCAAGCGCAGTCTAATCCCGAAATCCCGGGATTGGAAACTCCAATCCCGGGATTGAAATCCCGGCGTTTTGGGGGCCAAATCCCGGGATCCCGCCGATCCCGATCCCGGGATTGGCCACCCTAATTGGAACCATTGCTGCCTAAATGGATCATTACTTAAAGACACAAAGATAAGCTAAAACACCACTGCATGTTTGCTATTTTACCCACATTTACAGTGCAAGCAATGGTCAGAAATTGGTACCAATAATATAATTTTACATGTCACTTTTACATTCATCAATAACACCACACATTTGGGGATAAGGGTTAATGTAAAGTGGTAGTAATGTGTTTAAGTATCAAATAGGATTTAATTGATTACAATTACAAACAAGCCCTTTTTTATGAGGTAGCCTATTTGCATAAGTGTGTCATGTGACAGATTTATGAGTTCTGATAACAGTCGTGATTTTTGCGTAAATACACCGCATCGGTGCGTACGGGCAGCTTCCTGTCCGTTCTGACGCTGTAAGACCGTGCAGAATCTTTGTGTTCCCACCGCACACGCACGGTTTGGATGTGGTCCGAAAACACACCCTTTTCTTAGAGAGCGAGTCCGTCCGAATGCGGAGGACCTGTGGGCGTTTGTTCTTACAATGTCCGCACAGCGTGGCGTTCGGTCAGCTCTGAAAGAATTCGGAAAGTTCCGCACCAACCAGAATAACCTCCTGAGAGATAGAAAGTAATGTAGTCCAACTGTGTGCATTTACAATGCCAACATTAATAATGAGAACATAACAATGGTGGCAGTTAGAATGTTAACATATTTAAAATGTCAACACTGAACATGTCGGCATGGTAACAACATTAACATGTGAAATTCCGACATGCAAAGCACCAACATTCAGCACAGGTTGGCAGCGTAGGGATAGGCTGTAGGGGATGGGTTAGGGGATAGGCGTTCTCATAGGCGCACTCATCATAGCTGCCTAAAGCTGGAGCTGGTAGCCTGATGCTAGGTACACAGTCAATAGGTTAACTTGTACCATATGGTCAACATGCCTGATGTCAACACTGACAAGATGTCGACACAAGCAAAAGGCTGGTATGCCAATTGTTGAGGCATGAAAAGTCAACATGATGTTTTTCACTTTTGAATAATAGAATCGAGGAGATAACAGTAGGAAGTGCCAACGAGGGGGCGTGTCGCACTCTCACCAAAGGGTGTGTCTAGATCCACATATGGGCGTGTCCTTAAATGCTTGTTATTGTGAGATATTTTTATATAACATTAATCACAATATATTTTTGAAAGTTTCATGAGTATTGATACTAACATTGTCTGCAACATGAGGTTTTTTGTTTGCAGCTATCTATCTATCTATCTATCTATCTATCTATCTATCTATCTATCTATACTGTATATATGTGATATTTCTTTTCTACTTACTCAGCACAGTATACATGATTCATGTGATGCCGTACTGAAATGCTGTGACTGGGGGACGCACACCATGATATGCGACTGGGAGGCTTGAATGCTGCGCTATGGTGATAGATTGAAGAGGACACATCTCTATGCAATAAATTCCAAGTGCAATTTGACCTTGTATGAATTCTCCCCTAAGCATATACTGTAAGTATGTGTTCGGTATATTTAATGCAATTTTATTTTGAACACTGTACTGTCTGCAACTTGTAGGCAATATAAAAATACTGTGCAAGCAGGTACTATCTATAACACAGTATACTCAAAATTTTACAAAGTCAAACTTGTACCGTGTGTATGCACCTTAAGTTAATCACAAGCAGCAGCATGCTGTGGATGAGGGCACACCAGCATAGATAAAAAGACCCTGTGTGTGATCACGTGCTGCTTTCTCTATCTTGTCAAGGGTTTCCACAAGGGGGTTTAATGAGCTATAGCAAATCACAGTGATTACAGCAAATCACTGTCATTGCAAAGAAACTTCATAGTAGAGATTAGGAGATAGGATAGTATGTGATGTCATGCGCCTTCTCAGGACAGGCAAATGAGGTCACATGACGTCAACGCCTATTCCCATTTCGGCAGAAAACATCAATATGAAAAGTATGACCTGCCGTACTTGTCATAACTAACAGAGGAAAGATAATTCAATGGTGAGGGAAGTAGAACATCCTAAATTGCCACAGGCAGAACAACCTCTGCAGTGCCTTCTTGATGATGGGGCCTACATTGGACCCCCATTTAAGGTCTCATTCAATTTTAGAGCCTAGAAACATGAAGGAGTCAACCAACGAGATATTAATTAGTGAACACTGTAATGGTAACATTTGATTTGAATGTTAACACAGAACAGTTAGCGAGGGAGCAACAACACACTCTATGAATTTTAGATGAACGATGTCTAATCCGCTCAGAGCGCCACCGAGACATGCAGACTGGGACAGTGTTCTCCTCAGTCAGAGGATGAAGCTGCCAGAGTAACACAATAGCAGCGTACTGAAGATACTCCAAAATAATAGAGAGTGTGGAAATGTGTTAAATCTAGAAGGGATTGAAAGATGATTAAGGAAATACAAAGAACGCAGCAGAGAAATTAGGTTTAGGAAGGCCGACCCCAACAAAGCTCCGCCGAATTTCGCAAATGGAATTCTGATACATTTTTCAAATGTGAGAACAAGAAAATTCTGTGACAACAAATTGCACGCCCCACTTGTCGAAAACGTTTCTGGTGTCCCCCACATACGTTAATCAGGGTTTCCTACCAGAGGCGCAACTAGATATTCATAGGCCCCATTGCAAAAGTTTGTAAGGGCCCCCTATTTAGCAACTGATGGTGATAAATATATATAAAACATATTACTTAAACTGCAAAGATAGGGCCCCTGCAACTCTGGGCCCCATGGCAGCTGCACCCTGTGCACCTATGGTGGTTATGCCCTTGTTTCCTACCCTTCCAGAATGTCAGGGAGGCTCCCAAAAATCGGGTTTCCCCTTCGCAGTCCCCCGGAAAGGTGGGCAAGCCTCCCACATTCCGCTGAAATGCCCCCACTAGACACCCCGCATCTTCCCAGCTTTGATGTTTAAATACCTGGAGAGCCTGACATTAAGTAGATTTTTTTTACCTACCTTTCTTGTTGCCAGGGGTTACATGCTTGTTGCCAGGGGCTTCTTACTCACTGCCAGGGGTTTATTGCTCATTGCCAATGGTTACATGCTCATTGCCAGGGGTTTCTTGCTCGTTGTCAGGGGTTTCTTTCTCTTTGCCAGGGGTTTAGTGCTCACAGGTACTTACAGGTAGCATTATTTGGCCTGTGCTTCCCTGTTAGACACTGGAGGCATAGTAGCATTCCTATCCTCCAAGACGGTGGCCATTTTTGGTGGGATCTTTTTAGCAGATTCCATGCTGACGGCCAGAGCACATGGAATCTGCAGAGTCCATGCACCCAAATGTATCCAGCAGTGGCTGCAGCACTGACCATGGTAGCCACTGTATTCCCCAGGGGAACCACCCAGCACATGATCATTAGTATGATTATATGTGCTTAGCCGATGCCCCTTCCCCCATTTTGGACTACATGGTCGGTGGCATTGCAGTATAGGAGCCTGGTGGAGGTAGCAAGTTTCCCAGCCGCTACACAGTGGGCATGGACAGATACTTAAGGTGTGAGGGAATCCCTAGGATCCATGAAGTAAGTCCACTCAGGATACTCACGGTTGAGCATCTTCCCTCTTTTATCAGTGGACAAAGATCTGTGATCGCCTTTAAGGTCTAGGTCATCCAGTCCCACTGCACTTCAATTCTCCACACAGCAGCGTGGGCCATTGAAGTCCATGAACCCGGAGTCTGGGGTTACAGTATAGTGTATTTATATTCTCCCCCTGTAGTATGCACTCCATTATACCTGCCGTAGAGAAAGGCTTACACTGGAGTCACTCTGGAGACATCCATAAATGCAAATTGCTAAATATATTTATCAGATGTCTCTAAGGCAACACGTTGGCACGGTATTAAATATATACAAGATGTTTCCTGCCTCCCTGACCTATATATTTATTCAGGAAGGCTTACTGTACATGGTTAATGCTTATTAGAGAAAAAACTGAAATCTGCAGAATAAAATGTAAAACAAATCAGCATTTATCATTCATCGCTTCCTAGAATTAAATCGACATATGTATAATGCGGACTGCAAAAAAAATAAAAATGACTGTATACTATACTGTATACTGCACACGCGACTGATATGGTCACAATGTAAATTTGAGAAAATGCAGGTAACGTTACTGTAGCATAAAGCTGTACCAGAACAGTTAGCTCCAAACTGCCATTTTTGTAACTCTGGGGTAGATGTACAGTATGAAGCAGTGATAAGGGAGGAGAAGTGAGCCAGAGGAGAAGTGGCCCATGGCAGCCAATCAGCTGCTCTGTAACATTTTTTAGTATGCTAATTACAGATGTTACATCAGTGCTGATTGGTTGCCATGGGCCACATCTTCTCTGGCTCCCTTCTCCCCCCTAATCACTGCTTCATACAGTACATCTACCCCTCAGTCTACCCCTCATCAGTTAGGAGCTGATTGGCAGGTACTTTGGGTCTAATTCAGACCTGATCTCAGGGTACATTTTGGTAGCAAAATGACAAAACCATGCTGCACTGTGAGTGGCAACAGTTAGACATGCATTAATTAGACATTGACAACAGTTAGACATGCATTAGTAAGACATTGGCAACAGTTAGACATGCATTAGTAAGACATTGACAACAGTTAGACATGCATTAGTAAGACATTGACAACAGTTAGACATGCATTAACTAGACATTGACAACAGTTAGACATGCATTAGTAAGACATTGACAACAGTTAGACATGTATTAGTTAGACATTGACAACAGTTAGACATGCAGTAGTTGGACATGCCAACACATTCAATATCCCAACTTGTTCATACTTTACCATCCCAGTTGGCACAGAGGGAGAATATAGTGTGGCAAGTACAGCGAGGCACCATGCCCCAAGCATGGCGAGTCCAGCAACAGGAAGCAGCACACTTATACGGTGTCCATGTACACATAATTATTTTCCATGTCAACATTTTTCTCGTGTGGTTACTTTTGTCACTGTCTGACTAATGCATGTCTAACTTTTGTCAATATCTAACTAGTGCATGTCTAACTTTTGTCAATGTCTGACTAATGCATGTCTAACTTTTGGCAAGGTCTTATGCAGTGGTAGCCAACTCCAGTCCTCGAGAGCTACCAACAGTTCACATTTTCAAGACAACCTAGCTGCTGCACAGGTGCACTCATTACTCACTAACACATTTTAAAAGATCTACATGTGGAGCTAATTACTTCCCTTGTGATTCTGTGAGGTGACCTGGAAAACATGCACTGTTGGTAGCTCTCCAGGAGTTGGCTACTCCAGGTCTAATGCATGTCTAACTTTTGTTAATGTCTAACCAATGCATGTCTAACTTTTGGTGTCGACCTAATGTATTGACAGGCTGACGAGTCCGTTGTAGTCTGTGAGCTGTACCACACGTGCATTGCAGAGATTAATAGCTACAGTACATGCAAAACGGGTTAATTGCTGCTTTTCTTGTGACAGTCCAATTTTTTGGGGACTGCCCCATATCCCACCTGGGGGGGGCAGTTGGGAGTCCCTCCTGTTCAGAGAGGCAAAGGGGCTGCAGGTGCTTTCACAGCACTGGCCATGCCCACGTGGTGATGGAAAATGGGGGAGTGGCCTATGGCAGAGATATCCCATTGAGGCCACACCCCTGTGCAGTAGGTCATGCCCCTATTGTACAAGCATCCAGACCCACCAATTCAGAATGTTTTGAGGTGTGTATATATATATATATATATATATATATAGACTGATTCGTGGTTTATGGCTCCCATGCGATCAGTCACAGGATCTCTTTTACCTGAGTTCCGTTGTACTTCACCTGCGACTTTGCACACGTGTAAAATTAATTTCTGTGCCATTACAGTTACAGCCTAGCTTATACACTTTGAGCAGCGTCTGCACCAAGAATCTTGCACCATAGGGTGTACGGACAACCAGTATGTGCGCAAACATATGCATACAGTATCTGTATTTTTGTTGTGCTGCAGCTATTGGGGGAGCTCTGCTGCCATCTGGTGATGTAACCAATTATTACACTGTGAATTCTAGATTTCGAGAAACATTTCTAAAATATAATTTACAAAAAGGATTTCATTCTAGTAAAATTATTAAAGGGGGGGGGGGGATTGTTTTTTTTTTCACGCTCATCCTCCCTTCTCTTAATCCTACATTTGATGGGACGGTCCAATTATAGGCCTAATTCAGTAAGGATCTCAAAACAAAATCTCTTATGGGTAAAACCATACCACACTGCCGGTGGGGCAGATGTAAAGTGCAGATAGAGTTAGATTTGGGTGGGGAGTGTTCAAACTCAAATCTAAATTGCCGTGTAAAAAGAAAGCAGCCAATATTGTCCCTGCACAGACCAAATTCTATCTGTACATGTTACATCTGCCCACCAGCAGTGCAGCTTGGTTTTGCCCATTAGGGAAATAGTTTGCTTTGAGATCCATGCTAAATTATTTTAATTGACACCCTCCCCTGTGTGTACACGCAGGGGAGCGATGCATTTATGCTCATGTGCAGATGCTGGGTGTGAGCGGGTATGGCAAACTGAGCTAACATGTTTAAAAAAGGGGCAGACTAGATGGGCCAAGTGGTTCTAATCTGCCATCAAATTCTATCTTTAAACTGCTAGTTCCCTGTGTGGTGGGGGGCAGAGGGCAGCGGCAATGGGTTGCGACCATGGGCGCTCCCAGGAAAATGCTGGGTCTTCCCATGTAAATGCACCCGTGATACGGGGACAGGCACTATAGAATTAATTTGGTGGTCGGTGACCATCGAATATTTCTTCCACGCACGCAAGATGCAAATGGATGTATGTGCAAAACTTCCATTTGCATGCCTGATGGGGAATGCGGCGAGCGAGGGGGGCTGGCTGTCGTGCGGGCGGCATTACATCCAACGTGTGGACCAGAAAAAGGTCCTGTGTGTGAACTATCTGAGCATGGAGGCAGTGGCGTAACTATGGAAAAATCTCCCCCCCGCAACAACCCTTTTGCGCGCCCCCCGCCAGGTCGACCCCCCCCCCAACCCCCTTACCCCCTGCACGTAGTGCCGCTGCGTCTGCCCAGGGACCTTCAGCCGGCGAATTAGTCTGCGCTGCGGCTCTCCGTCTACCTGCTCTCCCGGCTCCTGCTGTGATAAAAAACATGTCACTCAGAAAATGGCTGCCCCCGTACAGCAGACCGTTTTTAAGGATGCTAGAGGAGGCCTCCGCCTCCTCTAGCATCCTCAAAAACGGTCTGCATTAAGGGGGCAGCCATTTTCTGTGTTTCACCTTTTTTATTGCAGACGGAGCAGGGAGAGCAGGGAGACGGAGAGCCGGCAAAAGATCCCGTGGCAGACGCAGCGGAACGGTAACAATAGCCCCGCAGCCCCCCGGCGCCCTCACCTTCCAAGCGCCTCCCTGCCACCGCGGGGGCTGCGGGGCGATAGTTACGCCACTGCATGGAGGATAAATCCAATGAACTAAGCAATAAAAAGATTTGTTTGTTGTTGCTGGGTAACACTGTAGAAATCAGAAACTTCTTCTGTGTGGTTTGAGATTTGATGCTGTTTCCTTTGAGAAATCACTGTGGGGGAGATGCAGTTAAGGGAAAATGCTGTAAAAAAAAACCAAATAAACATTATTGGGATTTTTTCGGCGTTTCCCCATGCATTTAAACTCGATTGTCGTAATATAGAGTAATGCCAGAAAAAGCTGACGTTACCCTATAGAACATAATTGCCTACTTTTGAAAACTAGTTTCAGGGAGATTATTGTTTGTAATAGAATTTTGCCATTGAGGGGGGCGTGTCATGCCCCACCCAAAGGGCGTGTCTAGTTCCATATATGCAGAGATTGTGGAAAGAGATTGTGACCGTGGCACCTAGAAGCGTGGGTGTGTACTGCTACATCTGAGAGGAGTCTTTTAAAATGACTTATATCCAAATGTAGATGAGCCCAAAGCAGTTAGTAAGAGCTATGGGCCTTTTCTGCAGCGCTGTGTAAGGGATCAGTCACGGATACCACCCAGCATGCCCCAAAGCCGGCGCCATCACTCTGCACATGATCTCAGACCCATGAGTACAGCGCCAAAGCCGCTTCACAAAGGATGGCTCTTATCGGAAGAGCTGTCCTTCGCATTAATAATTGCATGTGTTAGTGCATATGCGATTATTAACAGTGTAGTACCCGGCGAATGCTGGCGATGTCGGGCCTCTATATCTGTGCCACCCTGTTAGATGCAGGCAATATAACGAGTGCACTCGGAGCCTAGCCGCAACAGGGCATGATAAAGGTTGTCAGTATAGTCAGTGTAGTGTCCCCGCGGCAGCCCTGTGTAGTCAGTGAAGTGTCCCCGCGGCAGCCCTGTGTAGTCAGCGTAGTGTCCCCGCGGTAGCCCTGTGTAGTCAGCGTAGTGTCCCCGCGGCAGCCCTGCGTAGTCAGCGTAGTGTCCCCGCGGCAGCCCTGCGTAGTCAGCGTAGTGTCCCCGCGGCAGCCCTGTGTAGTCAGCGTAGTGTCCCTGTGGCAGCCCTGTGTAGTCAGCGTAGTGTCCCCGAGGCAGCCCTGCGTAGTCAGCGTAGTGTCACCGCGGCAGCCCTGCGTAGTCAGCGTAGTGTCCCCGCGGCAGCCCTGTGTAGTCAGCGTAGTGTCCCCGCGGCAGCCCTGTGTAGTCAGTGTAGTGTCACCGCGGCAGCCCTGCGTAGTCAGCGTAGTGTCCCCGCGGCAGCCCTGCGTAGTCAGCGTAGTGTCCCGCGGCAGCCCTGCGTAGTCAGCGTAGTGTCCCCGCGGCAGCCCTGTGTAGTCAGCATAGTGTCCCCGCGGCAGCCCTGCGTAGTCAGCGTAGTGTCCCTGTCAGGCAGCGTAATCACCGTGCTGTCCCCATGAGCTGTAGCTCTGTCCATGGCAAGAATAGTGAGCGACTCACACAAAGCGCCGGAACCACCAGATCCCCTGCGCTGACGGATGCTGGCAGAGAGGCGCTCCATCTGCCTGGGATGCACGAGCATTTCATACGCAAGTGCATCTCAGTAATTTGTGCGGCAGGGTATGGCAACCCTGCCTGTGTCCGCTTCAGGGAGCCGGTCAGGGTTAGGGGTTTGGTTGCGTGTGCGTCTTGTGCACAAAGGGGGGGGGGGGGTGTGTGGCCGCAAGTACATTCACATGCATAGGTGCCGATTTATGTTTTTGCTGGTGGGTGCTCAAGCCAAAAATATAGAGGAGTGGCTTCATGGGGAAGGGGTGTGGCCACAAAACAATACCAATTTATATTACGGAGCGCAGTTGTCTCCAATATTCAAATTACGGCAACAGAGTTCCACATACATAAATGCCGCCACAGTGCAGGTACATCAATTCCCCCACAGTGCAGGTACATAAATTCCCCCAAAGTCCAGGTACATAAATGCCCCCCACAGTGCAGGTACATAAATTCCTCCATAGTGCAGGTACATAAATGCCCCCACAGTGCAGGTACATAAATGCCCCCACAGTGCAGGTACATAAATGCCCCCACAGTGCAGGTACATAAATTCCTCCATAGTGCAGGTACATAAATGCCCCCACAGTGCAGGTACATAAATGCCCGCACAGTGCAGGTACATAAATGCAGGTACATAAATTCCTGCATAGTGCAGGTACATAAATGCGCCCACAGTGCAGGTACATAAATGCCCCCACAGTGCAGGTACATAAATGCCCCCACAGTGCAGGTACATAAATGCCCCCATAGTGCAGGTACATAAATGCCCCCACAGTGCAGGTACATAAATGCCCGCACAGTGCAGGTACATAAATGCAGGTACATAAATGCCCCCACAGTGCAGGTACATAAATGCACCCACAGTGCAGGTACATAAATGCCCCCACAGTGCAGGTACATAAATGCCCCCACAGTGCAGGTACTCCGCGGACAGAATACACTCTTCCCGGCATACTGTTTCCCAGGTGGTGGGTCCGGTAATGTGGGTGCTGCAGCCGCAAATTAGCAAGTTAATATGGCGGCCCAGCAGCGGGACTCTGGCCCGTGGGTGCTCATCAATTTCCGTGGGCGCTCGGGCCCTTGAGCACCCACAGAATCGGCACCTATGGTCACATGCACAATAAAGGACGCATTTGCCAGTGCTCCATGTTACATAATGGCAAATGCCTCCATTTCAAACCCCCACTATCCACGTCAGCCCGAAGCGTGGCGATCGCACGCAGTACGTGTCCTCCCGACCTGTTCATACCCCCCACTATCCACGTTGGCGTGGGGTTCATTTTATAAAGTGTGGCGAGCGCAGCGAGCCACTGAGCCCGATGCGTGGCGAGCGGATATGGAAAAGGAGCCTGAAGCATAGCGGACACACGAGGAATACACGTCAAGTAATCTGCGGCCCATCGTCGGGCTCGCCGCGCTTCGGGCTCGGTGATGCGCTGCATTCGTCACACTTTATAAAATCAACTCCACACCGACGTGGATAGTGGGGGTATGAACAGGTCGGGAGGACGCATACTGCGTCCGCTCGCCACAAGGAAAGAATCAAGGAAGAGAGGTCCCTGTGGGAAGGAGGTGACCACAATATATCCGTTGAAGGTGGCAACAGCATCCCCATGCTGGAAATGTCAGCGACATGGACATTTGACCCACAATTGTCCCATAGAGGATGCCTTGGCATTGTTATGCCTAGTGAAAGAGACAACCGGAAAAGATCCTTTCCTATTAAAGAAGGATGTGGATGACCGGGAGGTGAAGAAGCCATGCAGTGAGGAGGTTCGTGAAGAGCCAGCGGCAAAGAAGTCCAGAAGTTCCCAAGGTTGGAAGAATCCTCAACCTAGACATTTGGAACAAGAGCATCCTGGGTATTGGAAAGTACCAGCAGAAAATGGGGATTATGCTGAGGAAGGGAATTGTCCCCTGGCACAAGAATCTATAGAGAGGAGCCTAGACTCGGAAGTGTTGGCCATGGATGAAGAGCATGCCTGCCAGGATCTTCACAGTCGATTGCCCTCTGTGAAGAGAAGGAGAAGGTCCTGGAGCAAGACCACCTGCGAGAAGTACAAGGTTGGAGATAGGGGAAGGAGATGGTGATGCCATGGGAGGAACCGTTCCAGAAAATTACATGGAATCATTGTAAATGTCCCATGAGGAAGCATGTCAGATGGTGATGGTTGCCCAGGAAGAAAGAATGCGCCATAGGAAATCACTGTTTGGTGGTGGTCAGATCCACCCCATGGAGCCAGTGATGAAACCCGAGACCAGGTGGAGGATGAAGTATGGGTGGCCGCTGCACCCATTGTAAAGGTTTCTCGGTACTTGTGTATTTTGGCGGCGCCCATCGCATCGCATACCATAACGCATGCGATGGTATGCGATGCGACGCGATTTCGTGCCATAGTGTGCGATGGCATACAATTTTCAAATTGTATGCCATTGTACATGGCATACAATGCCATACGATGCGATGCGATTAAACATTGTATAAGCACACCAATGGGTGCTTATACAATGTTAAGCACCCTAATGGGTGCTTACAATGTTAAATGCACCCCCACGCCACCCCCCCCCACTATAAACGTGAACCCGAAGCGTGGCGAGCGCTGCGAGCCCGCGAGGGGCGGCGGTACGCGTCCTACGACCTTTTCATACCCCCACTATCCACGTCGGGGTGGTGTTGAGAATAGAAAGTGTGGCGAGCGCAGCGAGCCACCGAGCCCGAAGCGTGGCGAGCGCAGCGTGCCCCGCAAGGGGACGCGGATACCTTCACAGGTATCCGCGTCCCCTGGCGGGCTTCACAGGTGTCCGCGTGGCGAGCCACGCGAGGGTACGCGGACACCTGTGAAGCCCGCCAGGGGACGCGGATACCTGTGAAGGTATCCGCGTCCCCTCGCGGGGCTCGCTGCGCTCGCCACACTTTATATTCTCGACTCCACGCCGACATGGATAGTGGGGGTATGAAAAGGTCGTAGGACGCGTATCGCCGCCGCTCGCCAAGCTTCGGGTTCACATTTATAGTGGGGGGGTGGCGTGGGGGTTCATTTAACATTGTAAGCACCTATTAGGGTGCTCAAAAGCACCCTTTAGGGTGCTTATATGATTTTTCATTGCATAGGGGGTCGAAATCTAATCGCATCGCATCGCATGCCATCGGGTACATGGCATGCGATGCGATGCGTTCATCGTACGATGCTGAAATCGGGCGCCGCCAAAATACACAAGTACCGGTTTCTCCCTGGTGGCTTATGGTGAATGGCCATAACAAGCTACCATAGAGTGGGATCAGGAGGTATGGAGATGAGTAGTCTGTAGCCAGTGGAAGAAGGATATGGGTTCACAGTTGGTTCACAGTTGGTCCCTCAAACACAAACTCAGGTCTCAGTGCGTCAGAGCAAACCACAAAAAGGGTCATGCCAATACCCTTGTCTAGGCGCATCGGAGGAATGGATGAGTGTTTCTCCATCTGTATTATGTTTTATATTTTTTATGCATCTTCATGTACTGCTTTTATATGAGTTGATCTCCAAATAATTGTTTATTCATCCAGATAATATACGTTTCATTTTCACCAATGATATTTGGACTTAGGGTGTGGTGTATTAACCTCTTTTGGTACATCCTGCTACACATCATGCCGATACTAATTGCATATGTACTAACATAGCAATCTAAACAGCAGCTCTCCCTAAAAAGAGCTTCCCATTGCGATGAGCGCCCGTAGCTGCCCCCCCCCCCCCCCAGTACGGTATTTGACCCTGAGTTCATCTGTGGATCAGAAGGTCACTGCAGCCACAGAAGATCTGATTAGATCCCATTGACAGCACATAAATGAAAAGAAGTCCTTAGGCGCTTAGTACATATGGGACATTATTCCAAATACTGATATTGGGCTTTTGCCCACACTTTCCTGTTAGTACATCCCCTGAATGTAACATAAGGCAGTGGCGCACGCAGGGGGGTTTCTGAGTACCTAGAAACCCCCCCCCCCCAGGAGTCTAAGGGCCCTAGGCTGAAAGCTGAGGGTCCCCTAGTTCCATGGGTACAAGAATTTAAAAAGTTGGTCCTTGGGAACAGGAGATATCAGACTTCAAAGCAGTGGTCCCCATCCAAGCCTGTTAGTTGCTCTTCCCAGTAAGATATTTCAGGTTCTAGAAAAAAAGGGGAAGTACAGCGCTGCACTGAATAAATAGGAAATATTTAATAAAAATTAATCATAATAAAATACATTAATACATTTCATATTACACACAAGACACACAGACATTAAACATACAATCTCCTTTTAGAGTTGGAACTGGTTAGTGGTTGTTAGTTTTCAGCAATTGCATATACTTTTTTGCTCTATATATGAGCCAGTTAGCAAGTATTAGAAAGTTCAAGTCCCCACAAAATGTGCACATATACTGTGGTTTGATACTTAATTGTATTCCGGGGGTGTCTGTGGCTTGCAGTCTCAGCGATGGCTTTCTCCGACCGTTTGCGCTGTGGTCATATCTGAGATGATTGCAATCTGCTGGGTTCAATAGCAGCCTGGTGGTCCCCTCAATTTCAGGTTCTGTCTGACAGAGTTTTTTTTTTCTGAGGGTAGATTCCAAAAGCTGGGACTCTCAACCTTTGATGGACACTAGTAGCTTATCTCTACTGTGCCCAGAACCAGAGATATCAGCCTTCCAGCAGCTGGTTACTGCTCCAGCTCCACACACCTGGTATGTAGTATTATATACTCGTTGGCAGATTGCTCTGCCTCCTGAACTCTGATCCCCTAGTCCCCAATAGCATTTGGTAGGTGGAATTCTCTAGTTTTTTATTCCATTAAAATCTAAGAAATCTATTTCTGGGAACTGGAGATATCTACAGTCAAGCAAGCTGTCCTCCCGCCAGAAAATTATGAATAATAATCCCACTCCACTATACACCCCGCCTCTGCGTATTAAACATCCTCTACCACCCTGGAAGTTATGTATCAGGGCCCCTTCATTCAGCCCAATGCCCCCTTCTCCCACCTCATCTCCCACCATCTGTGCAGTGAAGGGGTAATTACTGATCCAGGCCCTACATGCTGAGCGGTTGATATAATACCCGCCACCCACCCGCGGGACATATACATTTGGTCTATCTATAATACTTTAACTGACCCGGCATATACTGGGTCATCTAAGTGTCCATCTTTGTGCTTTGCTCCGCCCCTCTGGAAACCCCCTTCTGAAAATCCTGTGTTTGCCCCTGTAAGGGTCTGCAGCAGATATCAGAGATACAGGGGGAAATTTACCAAAATGGATTCGTAAAAAAAAAGGTGTATTCGTAGGCAGAAATACACCTATTTTTTACACATTTGTATTTTCGGGATTTACAATCCCGAAAATACTACAATTCGTATTCCTAAAGATGGAACATTCGTATTTGTATTTACAAATACGAATGTCTACACCATCGATAGAATACGACAGAAATCACCATTCAAAAGAATGGTGGTTCCTGATTTACTAAGCAGCCGTACTGATAATACGGCTGCTAAGTGGTGTAAAACACCCACGCAAATACGACGGGAAAATACACCTTGCTTTTCCTGTCGTATTTGCTTTAAGCCTGCACGGATCAGTCAGATCCTTGCAGGCTTTAGTGTAAAAAAATAGAAAAATTAAATAAATTTAAAAAAAAAACAGCGTGGGGTCCCCCCCACAGCTGTAATCAGCACCAGGCTGAAGGAGCCGGTAATTAAAAATCAGGGAACCCAACAAATAGGGGTTCCCCGATTTTTAACAACCAGCCCCAGGCTCCAGGTCCGGGGCTGGTTCCCAAAATACGGGGGACAAAATGACTAGGGGTCCCCCGTATTTTATGAACCAGCCCCAGGCCAAACCAGCCAGCAGGGTAATGTCACAGCCGGGGCCAAAACATTAACCCTACCGACCAGTCAGCCTGGCCAGGGGCCCTGGGGGAGTGGGGACCCCCCCAATGAAGGAGTCCCCCCCCCCCCTCCAGGACTTACCTGACCAGGCTGAAAAAAAAGAATAATCTATTGTCTAATAGTGGGGCACTATTAGTCCCAGCAAGCCTCCCCCGCAAGCTGGGACTTGGAGAACCACAAGTCCCAGCCTGCGGGGCATTAAAGGGCCCGCTGGGTCTTGTAGTTCCTCAGTATTAAAAATAGTAAAATAAAACACACTGACACACATTTAAAATAAAACTTTAATACATCCAAAGCCCTTACATACTGATACTTACCTATCTTCTTCCCGTAGGTAGCCCTGGTCCTGATGTCCTGCAGTCCTGTGTCGTCTTCTGGCTCCATGTCGACGTCGCTGTCCATGTCGGCGATGGCGTCGGCGCCCGGAGTCCGACGAAATCCATGTGGGAACCTATGGAAGGAAACTATACTCACCTGTCCCAGGGCGACGTAGTCCAGGTAAGGGGTCTTTGCAAAAAAACAAACCGACACGCGAAACCAGATGAACAGCAGAGAGCCACACGATGTTTGTGTACATCGTGCGGCTCCGCCTCCCGAATGCCGCTATTGGCCAACTTGCGGCCTAGCGGCCAATCAGGAGCACCTTGCAGCCTGCATGGATCTGACTGATCCGTGCAGACTGCCTGTACGAATTCGTATTAGTGGCCGTATATATGGCGAATTCCTACGACATCGGTGGGTTACAAAGCAGTCGTATATGACTGCTTTGTACATTCCCCTCCGGAACATTCCCCTCCGGAACACGACTTTGCATACGACTGAAACAGTCGTATGCAGTCGTAGGGGAAATACCAATACGAAACTAGGTTTTTCATATTGGTAAATTTCCCCCACAGTATCTGATATGTGGTGGGATACAGTATCTGTTAGGTGCTCCAATCCCACCAATTTCAACATCAAAATCTGAGTATTAAACAGTAAACAGCCTCTTAGGCCCTTATTCTGATCGGTGCGGATATTCCCGAATTGTTACGGTGCGGGCCGCACGCAACGCTGTGCGGCAGCGTGCGGGCATCGTCCGTAGAAACGCCCACGTGTCCTCCGCATTCGGACGGAGTCACTCTTTAAAAACAGGGCGTGTGTACGGACGACATACAAACCGTGCGTGTGCGGGGGAAACGTACAGATTCTTGCACGGTCTTCCCGCACAAGCACGGTCTTACCGCGTGAGAACGTACGGAAAGCTGTCCGTACGCCCCGATGCGGAGTATTTACGCACAATCCAACACAATTTTGTACTGAGTACACACAGCGATCACATGACCCACTTAGGCTATTAGGCAACCTCCTGAAAAAGGGATTGTTAGCAATTGCAATCAATTAAATGCTCATCTATACTGACCCACATCCTACTACATTCATGACACACATTAACCCTTACAGCATGTGACCCAAACATACATCTAGATACACTATGTACATTTTGCTTATTTTAAACATTTTAAACAACTTACACATATACTTTAGCATGTTAGAAAAAAACACTGACAACTTTGAACTTTAAATAACGATTTATTCAAAAATAACTTGCCCCAACCCAAAATTTGTATATATAACTATATATATATATACACACATATCTACCTATATATATGAGACATACACCTACACATACATGCATACATACTACATGGAAAGCCTGATTTTGGCCCTCTACCCTTTACTCTGTAGAACACCTCACAGTCATACTGCTCCTTCTCCATCCAAACCCACCCATGACTAAGCTCTGAGAAGCATGCCACGCGCTGCACCAATCACAATTCGGCAAACAAAGTTCAGTGTCTGTTATATGATGGAGCCTGGCAGGGGAGTTACACAACTCTCAGGAATGCTCAGTACATTTGTGCAATCAAGCATGGCTTGCCTGCTGATGGTCTGCTCCAGAAATCATTGTCAGAATGCCAGTTAGGGGAGGCTGCAGCACTAACCCACTCCCATGCTCAAAAGCATTACTAAGACCAAATCAACACACAATTATGGTGCAAAACATACATGCAGGCCGCAGGGGGTGTTTAGCTAGAGGAGGGCCCAGGGGCACTGACCACTTGTTACTCCAGTCTAAGCCACGCCTGTCCATACTCCATTTATGCCATACTGATTCTAGTTTACAAAGATCAATCACCAGTAAACTCTACTCACCTATATGAGGCTACAGATTGTATGCTTGCAGCAGAGACATGTAACCCTTACATGAGCAAGTCATCACTTTCTTCCAGGATACAGATTAACTACACAGGTTCAGTGGCACTTAAAATCGACATGAAAGCCATCCTCACAACCTGTGTCATTAATATGTGTCCTGGCTGAAAGGGATGGTTTGCCCACCCTATCTAACCCCAAAGTGTGTCTGTTGCTATCCCGTTTCTTTTGTCATTTTATAGTATTGTAAAAATCAATTGAATCACCAGTGTTACATAGCAAATAGTACATGCCAAACGGATAAATAAATCCTTATGTATACATACCAATTCCGGCCGCCTGGACAACCTCATCGGGCTCCACCTCCTCCTCAGGGGCCTCCAATGCGCCATCCTCGGCCTCGCTGACGTCCTCCACGGGTGCCAGTGCCTCCACAGCCCACCCCTCGTCATCGGCAATTTCCTGGGCCCCCTCCTCCGGCCTCCCTTCCTGCGGCTGGTCCTCCAGGGCCACCGCTGCCTCCTCCTCCTCCATTTCCTGGGCCCCCTCCTCCGGGCTCCCTTCCTGGGGCAGGTCCTCGAGGGCCACCTCTGCCTCCTCCCGGGCCTGTCTTGCGCGAGCACGTGCTGTGTATGTGAAAAATCAAAAAAGTGCCAATTAGTGGTAATTACTATTAAGCCTTATCAAGCTATAAATGCTAAGGTTAGAAGTACAGATAATTGTACAGGCAAACAGCTCCTTAGTGGCCTTTACAAAACACAGCCTGTAACATGGCAGGTATGCTGTGACATTTGGCCCATTGTAAGCATCACAAGCATTAATCCTCCCCAATAACATATTTTATGACCATTACAGGGTGTCAAACAGGAAGTAGCACTCATATATTGTATGCCATGTTTAACTCATGGATCAGGCAGGTTACCTTATTGGTTGAAAAATGGTCATGTCAGCAATATTGTACAATTGGGCATTTAATGGGTAAACACTTACATCGAGCAATGCTGGCCCGTATTTGCTGGAGCTTATCAGGCTGGCGCCGCCTGAGATCAGACCATCGCCGCTCCAGCTGTGCGATGGTCCTGCGCACCTGGGTGCGCGCGAATATGCGCCTGCGGGCCGATGCATATGCCTGGCGCTTCTGCCGGTTTGTAATAAAAGGGCCGGCACGCCCCAGCCTGGTCTCCATAACGGAGACCAGAGTTCGCAGCTCCGCGGAAGAGAATGGGGCTGCTCTCCCATAGGCCGCCATCTTAGCAATGGCACACATCAAACAATCATGTGCTGTCATTGGTTGATCAGAGTGATATTTGGTATTAACTTTATTGTTCATTTTTACACTAACAGCGTGTATGCGCCAGAACAGACGGCTAACCCATTGCATCGCACACCCATCCTAAACAGTGTAAAATAAGATGGAAACATATTATACCTAATCTATAACATTCCACAAACATGGGTATAAGCAACAGGTGAAATAGTGTGCATCTCTAGACACTTACACCTAACTCAACAAGGTACCAAACAGCTAATGTATAATGAAGGCAGACCTTTTCCCAAAATGAGCCCATGCAGCCATGTGTACACTTACCTTCTACTGGGCCATATTACAGAGGTGGAATGAAAAGTAGCTAGCATCTAACCTGAATGTGGAGTGCTTTCACATGTGATTTGGATGGTAGCACTGATTACTTGTGGCTAAGTGGTGGACTGGATTGACATATGGAATGGGTAGTGTCAGTTGTACTACATAGCAAACAAGTGCACAGTACAGAAGTACATTCAAATATACATGTCATGTCTGACCTCAGTTGTATTTGGTCATTGGTGTTGGAATCTGCATTTAGCAAATAAATCACACTTACTGAGTTTGCCAGGTTTTCTGGAAATATTTCGCCACACCAAGGGGCGGGCCGTATGCGCCGCACGGTTGACGCTGGGGTACGGAACGCGGCCGTACGGAACGCAGCTTGCAGCTGATTAACGCCAATTACAGAAATAGTATTTAAAGTGGTCCTAGAAAGGCAAACACTTGTTGCAAACATGCCAGGCTCAGACTCTGAGGAAGAGCAGGTGGTGCAGAATCTGTTGTCCCGCATGGAGGCCAACACCACATATGTACCTCTCAACCCAGAGGACCGAGCTGGCCCATCAACATCAGGCCAATCAGCAGCTGGGCCATCCTCAGCAGAATCATTGGGAACCCAGCAGGTGGCTTCCCAACAGAGTAGCCAGCCCAGCACTTCAGGTACAGCAACCGGTGCCCGTGGCCGTGGCAGTGGCAGTGCCCGTGCCCGTGGCCGCAGTGGGGCACCACGGGAACCAACAACACGAAACATGGCATTTGAACCGCGGGAGCTTGACATCCTGGTGACCCGGGCACGTGATTTAATTGAGTGTCCTGCGGTGAAGTTGACACACACAAGGAGATGGAAGATCTGGGAGGAGATAACGGCGGAGATTAATGCAGTGGCTCCACAAGTTCGTCAGACGGAGCACGTTAAGAAGAGGCAAGTACATGTGTGTAAAATTTGAGTAGGACAAGTCCAGTAATGTTTACATTCAATATTAGATGGAGTTGGCCAATGGGTGTTCACGTTGCTTGGACGCACAGACATGTAGGCCATGACATTGAATTGATAGTTATTGGAGGGTGACTGTTTTTGTATCTTCTAAGGATTGGTTTGAAAAAAGAATATAGTACGTTTGGTGTCAGTAGGCACATGTTGTATTATGTTTCAGATTGCAATGGGTGCTACAGCAAACATGAGGAGTTACATGTATTAATATGTACACTTTGATTGCAGGTGGCACGACTTCAAAGGCAACCTCAAGAAGAAATTGACCGAGCGGTGGCAACACAGCCAGACCTCTGGGGCTGGCCCCATGCCTGGCAAGCTGGAGCTCACCCCCCTGGAAGAGATGGCCCAGTGCTGTATAGCAGTGGAGGAGGTCCGGGGGGTGAGCACTATAGACAGCGAGTCCCCAGCGGAAGTGATGGCTTCTACTCTTGAAGGTAATTATTTGCCAGGCCATAAGTAGATGTTTTAAATGTTGCATGGAATGTGTGGTAATTTGAATTTTCTTGTTCAACAGCATCGCCACCGCTTGGTCAAGATTCTCTTGAGGAGGTTGTGGAGTCTGTGCCACCTGGCCCCAGTAGCAGGCCCGTGCAGCAGCTGCCAAGATTGTCTGCGGCTGAATTGTCCATGTGGGGCCGTGTGCTGGATAGTATTGTGCAGCAGGGAGAGTCGGCATTCGAGCGGGTGCGTAGGGCCGAGGAGGTGCTGCAGGGTTTGACCACCAGCCAGCAGACTATTGCTGAGAGCCTGCAGGCTATGAGTGCCAGCCAGCAAGCTATGGCTGGCAGCCACCAAGCTATTGCTGGTAGCCTGCAGGTGCTGGCTGATCAAGCCCTGCGGCAAAACGACCTCCTCCTCCGCCATAATGAACTTATGGTGGAGCTAGTTAACAGCAATAGGGCCCTAATGTCACCCGCTTCGGGTGCATTACCAACCTCATCACTCCCTGCTGCCAGAGGGGGAAGAAGATCCACCCCCTCACCAGCACGTGCTCCACATGAGCCACCATCTGACTCTGGCCGTGGACGAGGCAGAATAGCTGCTGCACGTGGCAAGGAGCCTGCCAGGGGCAAACGTGCTCGCAAATGAACTTGTGTCCCCATTAATCTCCTCCGTTATGTCTTCCCAAATCTTCCATTGAGCTGTGTGTGTCAGCATCCTGTGTCCAAATCCGTGCCCAGGGTCACCACTTTTGCCCGTGGTTCAAATGTCATGTTTGGTTCCTCTGTTGCCCTGTTTCAGTGTGCTGTACTTTTGTTGTGAAGCCACCTGATGTGTTCCCAATGATTCTGCTGTGGCTATTTATTCTTTATTATGTAATTTTTGTCCTGGTATGGTACCATTTGTTTTGTTATGTATTTTCAATTATTGGCAAAGTTTGTTTAATAAATTTTATTTTGGCCCCACAAATGTCTGTATTAATTTAGACATGCAGAAGTGGCATGTGTATTAGTATTAATATTATTAAGTTGTGTGCATTATTTGCAGTGTTAAAGTGTGTGACAAGTGCAGCATGTAATGTTCCCTTTAAGCTGCATGCTTCCAATTGTAGCAGTGAGAAGCGTGTAATTAACAAGTAATGGGTAAAGTATGTGATTGTATTGGGTTCAGGTGACATTGGTTGAGGTGCGTCCGTCCTGATTAGGCGTTCCGATTGCCTAGCGCATGACCGAGTGGTGTCCGCAAAGCAAAAGTAACCTTTTGGACACCGCACATTTCTTCCCGTTTTGTTCGCGTGCATTCGGCGTGCTGTCCGAATGCACGCCTACCAATATATGTGTACTCCCCCGTGTCCGCCCATATTTCCGCCCAGTTTAGCCCACTTTGAAACTACGCCCCTGTGTCATTCCGCATGACGCCCATAACACACCCCTATTGGCCGAATGTATGCGGTGCACAGTTCTGTACGGGATTAGTGAGAACAAGTACGGAGACCATGCGTGGCACATGCGCGTCGCGTTCTCCACGAGCAAGCGCAGACGGCTAAAAAACGCCATCCGAAAGAATGCGGAAAAGTCCGCACCGATCAGAATAAGGGCCTTAGTTTTGATAGTGGCCAACATGCAGTTGTTGCTGTCTGCAGTTTGCATGCTGAACACTAGATGGCATTGCACCACAATGTGTGAAACATAGACATCCTGATTTTTACAGCAATTAAAATTTCTTCCATTTTCTCTCTATGACTGACTAAAAATGCAGGATGATTAAGGCAGTTTCTGCTCTGACGGCTCTTTAGGTGGTTCTTGTTGCTACGGAAACTCACCCTGTGATAACCAGATGTTCGATGTGCCTGGTGCTTTGGCTGGATATGAATATAAAGCCTGAGTATCAGTCAGATATTCAATCATATAAACAAGTAATTGCTGATCGCTTAAATTAACAGCAATTACAGCAGTATGCACAGTTTTGGCACGGACAGAAAAAGAACTTAACTCGAATTGATCTACGCTATCAAAATGTTGACAAAAGTAATTTTATTGAATGTACATGTATGTTGAAATAGTGTATCCTTGCATGTCTCGCTGTCCTCAGCACACTATTTTATTCTCCCACCATGCCGTAGTGGATGGTAGGTATGAAATACCACCTGTCGGCACAAGTCGGCTCAAGAAATGTGAAATCCGCATGTTGACCTTCCCATTGTCGAACTAATGCTTTTGTCGACCTTCCAACACTGTCTACCTTACCCATGTCGACCTAGTTCAGGTGTCTGTTGATCTTCAGCGATTTTCACTCACGCCGGAACTCGCATCCAGATGTTTTCCCATTGAAAAGTATACAATTTGCATATTTAATGAGATGCGAATTTGGGAAATGTGTCTTAAATTCACCAAAAAATCAGACCAGGTTCTGGTATGCGAATTGGCCAGAACCCTGCACAGATCATTAAGATCTGTGCATGGTCCTGTGGTAATAAAAGGTGTTAAAGTTTTTTTGGGAAAAAAAATGGCGTGGGGTCCCCCCTCCTGAGCATAACCAGCGCCGGGCTCATTGAGCCGAACCTGGTTCTAAAAATACGGGGGACAAAATGCGTAGGGGTCCCCCGTATTTTTGAAACCAGCCCCGGACTCTTGGACTGGTCCTGGTTCCAAAAATACAGGGGACAAAAAATCTGGAGGTCCCCCGTATTTTGAAACCAGCACTGGACTCCAACAGCCCGCAGTGTCATGCCACAGCCAGGGGACACTTTTTACATAAGGTCCCCCGGCCGAAACATTAGCACCGTGGCTGGTCAGCCTTGGACGGGGTACCTGGAGGAGTGGGGACTCCCCAATAAAGCCCCCCCCCCCAAGCTTCACCTGTCCACTGGCAGCTTCATTAAATGGTACCAGCAAAATGCCAGTGTCCATGTCTACAGTGAAGAGGTGACCCCGGGATGCTGGCCTTCTAGGCAGAGTGGCAAAGGAAAAGCCATTTCTCAGACTGGACAATAAAAGGAAAAAAATTATATGGGCAAAAGAACACAGACATTGGACAGAGGGAGATTGGGAAAAAATGCTATGGACAGACAAATCAAAGTTTGAGTCTGGGTGCTGATAATGTGGGAGATTTGTACAAGGTAAAAGGGATTTTGAATAAGGAAGGCTATCACCCCATTTTGCAATGGCATGCCATACCCTGTGGACAAAAGTTAGTGACTTCAAGGACCAATCAAAGTCCACTAGAATAGACCAAGGTGCTTCCTACTATATGTTCTGCTTGTTGGGTGTGACCACATGTTCCTACAAGAAGATCCCAGCAGAACATTTGTGTTTTCCAGTTGGTCACACACCCCCAAATGAAACATCAGATTTTTTACACTCCTGTAGTTCCACAAGCAGTTAACATAGAATACTGTATGTTGGGGACTCAATTTCTTCATCTAGGCATTAACACTGAACCCACAAGGCTCCAGATAGCAGACTACAAGGTCGCTACGTCTTCTATACTATATTTAGGTAATTTTACCAGCAACCCAGCAATTACATTTTTAAAGGATTTAATTAACATGACCTTGCAGCACAGTGCACATGAGTACATTTTACAAAAGAGCACTTAAGACAAAAGGGGAAATGTGTGAGAATTTCTCAGCGATGCCGACCTTCATTCATAGAGTAATTCTGGATCTGGTGAATCTCTCCCACTTACTGTGAAGGAAACACCACAAATGCAAGTAGATGGCAACAAATTACTAAAGCTCCTATAGATAGCACTTAGGACACAAAAAAAACAGAATAATGAGCTTTTCAAAAACAAAAAAAAAATATTGTTTTTGTAACAGTTTGCAATTAATTTACGCCAATAGTTTTGACAGTAACAACTTGGGAGAATCCTGTGGAAACCTTCCGATAAGGTCCTCCTAAGCACTCTGTCTTCTTCTACTTCATTAAGGTACTGTATAATCCATCTGACATTTCCACCCTGTTCAACTTTATGTAGTGGTAATCCCTGGCTCCACCTCCCACTTCCTAGATAACTATACCTCCTAGCTGCTTCAGTTGACTTCCATGATCCTGCATAACTTTAATATCCCATGTAACATGGAACTGATGTTTCCAAACTCATCTTGTGAGCTTCTAAAACATCTTGGTGCATTGGTAAATGGAGTTTATGGTGCTCTTACACCAATTTCCTCAACTTCATAATCTCTTCCTACAGATCCACCCTTACGGAAACAAAATAGTCCTACTTTAATAATATTACCTTCTCACAATCCTCCTGTCTAGGCTGCCTATCTGCCATCTTCAATTCCATCCCCTTCACCCTTTAACTCCTTCCTTTTCCTGCTTCCTTTTTGTCCTTGACTTCCCAATTGACTTTACATTCAAGATTCATAGTATACTGTAAATGCAAAGGCATTTCAAAGATCAGCCTTCTCCTACAACTCTCATACCCTCTTACCACCCCATCCTACCCGAACATTTGTGTCCTACACTCATTTTCTCATCCATACTTGACCCTTAAAAACCCATTCCCTTATAACTCTTTTGCTCCCTCTCTCTCTCTCTGTCTCTTGCTCTCTCCTGAAATCTGTTCATACCTTATCGTCAGCCAGTCTTTCTCATACACCAATTTACCCCCCCACCGTCAGAAACATCCTTCCTTCACCAACCTTGATCCCCACTCTCCGCAACTACCCTCCTTTTGTTCCCAAGTTCATTAAGAGGATTGGTGTCAACACTTTGCCTAATTTATTTATTCCCAAAGCCTTCTTTTCCTCCACACAAGCTACCCTTGCTTAGGTCACCAACTGAATGACCTTCTCCCCAGCAAAGCCAATACACATGGATCATGTATGCTTCTTATATATGTATAGCCTTTTTTTATCAGGTCTTCCATTAAAACTTTCCTCCGACAATTCACCTTTTACTTTAATGACAATTGCTTTTCTCTCTTTGTTTATAATTTAAATCCCCCTTACAGTCCTCTACCTATCCCAAATGACCCATCCTTTCCCCCCTCTTCTTTTACATTTACATCAGCTCATTCTCTCTCAAATGCTACATTTAGGCTTAATTCACTGTAACATACCTCTCCTTCTCTAACCTCTTTCCCTTATTACTACACTGTAATATACCTCTCCTTCTCTAACCTCTTTCCTTTATTACTACACTGTAATATACCTCTCCTCTAACCTCTTTCCCTTATTACTACACTGTAATATACCTCTCCTTCTCTAACCTCTTTCCCTTATTACTACACTGTAATATACCTCTCCTCCTCTAACCTCTTTACCTTATTACTACACTGTAATATACCTCTCCTTCTCTAACCTTCCATTATTACTACACTGTAATGTACCTCTCATCCTCTAACCTCTTTCCCTTATTACTACACTGTAATATACCTCTCCTTCTCTAACCTCTTTCCCTTATTACTACACTGTAATATACCTCTCCTTCTCTAACCTCTTTCCCTTATTACTACACTGTAATGTACCTCTCCTCCTCTAACCTCTTTCCCTTATTACTACACTGTAATATACCTCTCCTTCTCTAACCTTCCCTTATTACTACACTGTAATATACCTCTCCTTCTCTAACCTCTTTCCTTTATTACTACACTGTAATATACCTCTCCTTCTCTAACCTCTTTCCCTTATTACTACACTGTAATATACCTCTCCTCCTCTAACCTCTTTCACTTATTACTACACTGTAATGTACCTCTCCTTCTCTAACCTCTTTCACTTATTACTACACTGTAATATACCTCTCCTTCTGTAACCTTCCCTTATTACTACACTGTAATGTACCTCTCCTCCTCTAACCTCTTTTCCTTATTACTACACTGTAATATACCTCTGCTTCTCTAACCTTCCCTTATTACTACACTGTAATGTACCTCTCCTTCTCTAACCTCTTTCCCTTATTACTACACTGTAATGTACCTCTCCTTCTCTAACCTTTTCCTTATTACTACACTGTAATATACCTCTCCTTCTCTAACCTCTTTCCTTTATAACTAAACTGTAATATACCTCTCCTTCTCTAACCTCTTTCCCTTATTACTACACTATAATATACCTCTCCTTCTCTGACCTCTTTCCCTTATTACTACACTATAATATACCTCTCCTTCTCTAACCTCTTTCCCTTATTACTACACTATAATATACCTCTCCTCCTCTAACCTCTTTACTTTATTACTACACTGTAATATACAGTATCTCTCCTTCTCTAACCTCTTTCCCGTATTACTACACTGTAATATACCTCTCCTTCTCTAACCTCTTTCCCGTATTACTAAACTGTAATATACCTCTCCTTCTCTAACCTCTTTCCCTTATTACTACACTGTAATATACCTCTCCTTCTCTAACCTCTTTCCCTTATTACTACACTATAATATACCTCTCCTTCTCTAACCTCTTTCCCTTATTACTACACTGTAATATAGAGTATCTCTCCTTCTCTAACCTCTTTCCCTTATTACTACACTGTAATATACCTCTTCTTCTCTAACCTCTTTCCCGTATTACTACACTGTAATATACCTCTCCTTCTCTAACCTCTTTCCCTTATTACTACACTGTAATATACCTCTCCTTCTCTAACCTCTTTCCCTTATTACTACACTGTAACATACCTCTCCTTCTCTAACCTCTTTCCCTTATTACTACACTGTAATATACCTCTCCTCCTCTAACCTCTTTCCCGTATTACTACACTGTAATATACCTCTCCTTCTCTAACCTCTTTCCCGTATTACTACACTGTAATATACCTCTCCTTCTCTAACCTCTTTCCCTTATTACTACACTGTAATATACCTCTCCTTCTCTAACCTCTTTTCCTTATTACTACACTGTAATATACCTCTCCTTCTCTAACCTCTTTCCCTTATTACTACACTATAATATACCTCTCCTTCTCTAACCTCTTTCCCTTATTACTACATTGTAATATACCTCTCCTTCTGTAACCTTCCCTTATTACTACACTTTAATATACCTCTCCTTATCTAAACTCTTTCCCTTATTACAACACTGTAATATACCTCTCCTTCTCTAACCTTCCATTATTACTACACTGTAATATATCTCTCCTTTTCTAACCTCTTTCCCTTATTACTACACTATAATATACCTCTCCTTCTCTAACCTCTTTCCCTTATTACTACACTGTAATGTACCTCGCCTTCTCTAACCTCTTTCCCTTATTACTACACTGTAATGTACCTCTCCTTCTCTAACCTCTTTCCCTTATTACTACACTATAATGTACCTCTCCTTCTCTAACCTTCCCTTATTACTACACTGTAATATACCTCTCCTTCTCTAACCTATTTCCCTTATTACTACACTGTAATATACCTCTCCTTCTCTAACCTCTTTACCTTATTACTACATTGTAACATACCTCTCCTTCTCTAACCTTCCCTTATTACTACACTGTAATGTACCTCTCCTTCTCTAACCTCTTTCCCTTATTACTACACTGTAATATACCTCTCCTTCTCTAACCTTCCCTTATTACTACACTGTAATATACCTCACCTTCTCTAACCTCTTTCCCTTATTACTACACTGTAATATACCTCTCATTCTCTAACCTCTTTCCCTTATTACTACACTGTAATATACCTCTCCTTCTCTTACCTCTTTCCCTTATTACTACACTGTAATGAACCTCTCCTTCTCTAACCTATTTCCCTTATTACTACACTGTAATATACCTCTCCTTCTCTAACCTCTTTGCCTTATTACTACACAGTAATGTACCTCTCCTTCTCTAACCTCTTTCCCTTATTACTACACTGTAATATACCTCTCCTTCTCTAACCTCTTTGCCTTATTACTACACTATAATGTACCTCTCCTTCTCTAACCTCTTTCCCTTATTACTACACTGTAATATACCTCTCCTTCTCTAACCTCTTTCCCTTTTTACTACACTGTAATATACCTCTCCTTCTCTAACCTCTTTCCCTTTTTACTACACTGTAATGTACCTCTCCTTCTCTAACCTCTTTCCCTTATTACTACACTGTAATGGACCTCTTCTTCTCTAACCTCTTTCCCTTATTACTACACTGTAATATACCTCTCCTGCTCTAACCTTTCCTTATTACTACACTTTAATATACCTCTCCTTCTCTAACCTCTTTCCCTTATTACTACACTGTAATGTACCTCTCCTTCTCTAACCTCTTTCCCTTATTACTACACTGTAATATACCTCTCCTTCTCTAACCTCTTTCCCTTATTACTACACTGTAATATGCCTCTCCTTCTCTAACCTTCCCTTATTACTACAATGTAATATACCTCTCCTTCTCTAACCTCTTTCCCTTATTACTACACTGTAATATACCTCTCCTTCTCTAACCTCTTTCCCTTATTACTACACTGTAATATACCTCTCCTTCTCTAACCTTCCCTTATTAGTACACTGTAATGTACCTCTCCTTCTCTAACCTCTTTCCCTTATTACTACACTGTAATATACCTCTCCTTCTCTAACCTTCGCTTATTACTACACTGTAATATAACTCTCCTTCTGTAACCTCTTTCCCTTATTACTACACTGTAATGTACCTCTCCTTCACTAACCTTCCCTTATTACTACACTGTAGTATACCTCTCCTTCTCTAACCTCTTTCCCTTATTATCACACTGTAATATACCTCTCCTTCTCTAACCTTCCCTTATTACTACACTGTAATATACCTCTCCTTCTCTAACCTATTTCCCTTATTACTACACTTTAATATACCTCTCCTTCTCTAACCTTCCCTTATTACTACACTCTAATAAACCTCTCCTTCTCTAACCTTCCCTTATTACTACACTGTAATATACCTCTCCTTCTCTAACCTTCCCTTATTACTACACTTTAATATACCTCTCCTTCTCTAACCTCTTTCCCTTATTACTACACTGTAATGTACCTCTCCTTCTCTAACCTCTTTCCCTTATTACTACACGGTAATATACCTCTCCTTCTCTAACCTCTTTCCCTTATTACTACACTGTAATATACCTCTCCTTCTCTAACCTTCCCTTATTACTACACTGTAATGTACCTCTCCTTCTCTAACCTATTTTCCTTATTACTACACTGTAATATACCTCTCCTTCTCTAACCTCTTTCCCTTATTACTACACTGTAATATACCTCTCCTTCTCTAACCTCTTTCCCTTATTACTACACTGTAATGTACCTCTCCTTCTCTAACCTATTTCCCTTATTACTACACTGTAATGTACCTCTCCTTCTCTAACCTCTTTCCCTTATTACTACACTGTAATATACCTCTCCTTCTCTAACCTTCCCTTATTACTACACTGTAATATACCTCTCCTTCTCTAACCTCTTTCCCTTATTACTACACTGTAATATACCTCTACTTCTCTAACCTTCCCTTATTACTACACTGTAATAAACCTCTCCTTCTCTAACCTTCCCTTATTACTACATTGTAATATACCTCTCCTTCTCTAACCTTCCCTTATTACTACACTTTAATATACCTCTCCTTCTCTAACCTCTTTCCCTTATTACTACACTGTAATGTACCTCTCCTTCTCTAACCTCTTTCATTTATTACTACACTGTAATATACATCTCCTTCTCTAACCTCTTTCCCTTATTACTACACTGTAATATACCTCTCCTTCTCTAACCTTCCCTTATTACTACACTGTAATGTACCTCTCCTCCTCTAACCTCTTTCCCTTATTACTACACTGTAATATACCTCTCCTCCTCTAACCTCTTACCCTTATTACTACACTGTAATATACCTCTCCTTCTCTAACCTCTTTCCCTTATTATTACACTGTAATATACCTCTCTTTCTCTAACCTCTTTCCCTTATTACTACGCTGTAATATACCTCTCCTTCTCTAACCTCTTTCCCTTATTACTACACTGTAATATACCTCTCCTTCTCTAACCTCTTTCCCTTATTACTACACTGTAATATACCTCTCCTTCTCTAACCTCTTTCCCTTATTACTACACTGTAATATACCTCTCCTTCTCTAACCTCTTTCCCTTATTACTACACTGTAATATGCCTCTCCTTCTCTAACCTTCCCTTATTACTACACTGTAATATACCTCTCCTTCTGTAACCTCTTTCCCTTATTACTACACTGTAATATACAGTATCTCTCCTTCTCTAACCTCTTTCCCTTATTACTACACTGTAATGTACCTCTCCTCCTCTAACCTCTTTCCCTTATTACTACTTATTAGGTTTTTTCCTGACAATTCGTCTTAAATTTCCCATTAAATTCTCAAGTCCAAAGCTAAAGGTATTGTCTTTCCCCCTTCGCATCCTGTGAGAAGTCCGACACCTAAATCCATGTTGACTCTGTTAGATCCTGTCAACTTTGTGACTGTAAACCATCTGCCTAACCAAGGGCCTAAACCTAATTGTCTCTTTCAACAGCCAAACCCTAATCTTCCTCCAAGGGCCTAATCTAATCCTATCCCCTAACCCATCCCTTATATCATTAAAACCCATGTGTATAACACTAATTCTGAGCCTATTCTAATCATAACCACTAACCCTTATCCTAAAAATAAAAATAAATAATGGAAATAGATTTGTTGAGCATTTATGTGTCCACCTCCATGTAGACCTATTGAACTTGTCTACCTTTTGACCCTAATAAACCATTTAAATGTTGACCCTTGGCCCTTTTGACCCAGTCAACCATCTAGTGTCACCCAACTGACTGTCTATCTTCCATCCAGTTGCCTCATCCTCAACCCCATTCTCTCTTTCTGTTGAAAACATCTCACTCCTGGTCATCCTCATTTCTACTAAAATCTGGAAGGTTCCTGTGCATTAGTAACATATATAGTAACATAGTAGTTTAGGTTGAAAGAAGATTTTCATCCATTGAGTTCAACCTTTCACAATACCCCTTATACGGTGTTGTCTAGATGTTAAATCCCAACTTCAATTTTTTACTTTGATTCCACTTTGGGCTAAATAATGTTTATCGGTTGTATCCCTGAATTTTTTTTATCCAAAAAATGCTTGTCCAACCTTAATTTAAATGAACTTATTGTGTCTGCCAACACCACGTCTTCTGGAAGAGAGTTCCATACATTTGCTGCCCTGACCGTAAAAAGCCTTTCCATTGGAGGGTCTGAAATCTTCTCTCCTCCAGCCTGATCGCATGCCCATGTGTCTGACCTCAAAGTAAATACAGTAGGGTATCTTACAGTTTGTTATATTGCCCCCTGATATACTTGTACATGTTAAGCATGTCCTCATAGCTTAATGACTCCAACCCTTTTATTAGCTTGGTTGCCCTTCTATGGACTTTTTCCAGTTCTATTATGTAGGGATGAGCCCAAATTGTAGTCCAAATTCTAGAAGAGGTCTAACCTGTGCCTTGTACTGTGGCATAATTATTTTGATGTATTGTACCTAGCTTTCATGCCCCTTTTTATAAAGGCTAGTATCTTTTTGGCCTTATTGGCTGTTACATGACACCAGCTCTGCACCCCAGTGTGTTGTCAATTTGGACTCCTAGGTCCTTGTCCAAAGCTGATTTCCCCAATTTTACCCCAATTAGATTGTAACTAGCACACTGGTTATGTGCCCCAAGATGCATAGCCTTACATTTATCAACATTGAACCTCATTTTCCATTTTTCTGCCCACTCTTCTAGTTTATAGAAATCCCTCTGTAGTGAAGAGATGTCCTTATCTGTTCTAATCACCCTGCACAGTTTTGTGTCATCCGCAGTGATGGATACTTTGCTTAGTATTCCTTCCTCTATATCTTTAATAAATATGTTAAATTGAAAGGGCCCTATCACTGAACCCTGTGGTACGCAACTTAGGACAGGTACTGAGAATGCACCATTTACCACCACTCTCTGTTCTCTTCAGCCAGTTTCCTACCCAGCTACAAATTTTTACCCCTAAACTTAAAACCTCCACTTTGTTGATCGACCTCTTATGTGTCACAGTATCATAAGCTTTTGCAAAGTTCAGGTAGACAATGTCACCAGCATAACCCATATCTAGGTTCTTGCTGACTTCCTCATAAAAAAACTTATTAGGTTAGTTTGGCAAGAATGATTTTTTTACTTCTGATTACACTACGCTCCTCTAAATTATCCAGAATATTTTGGTCTCATCACTCCAAATGACTTTGTTCCAGTAGTTTTGAGGCTTGTCTCTGTGCTGTTTGGAGTATTGTAAGCGTATTATGGCCTTAGGTTGACAGGGTCATTAGGTCGACACGCGTACTAGGTTGACATTGAGAAAGTCGACACTATTATATTCTCCCTCCACGACTTAGTGGATGGTAAGGCATGAAATACCGCTTGTCGGCACATGTCGGCTCTCAAAAAACCCATGACCTAATGACCCTGTCGTCCTAAAGCCATGTTGACCTTTAGTGGGTGTCGACCTTCTGTTTCACATGGGATGTTGCTATTGGCAACCAATCAGATTCTATCTATTATCTTCTAGATCTTCTAGATCCCCCACCCGCTCCACCGGGGGGTGGGGGGGGGCTTTGCAATGCGGGGTTGGAGTGGCGGGCAAGCGGGGGTGATGCCGATGCTGGCGCCGTCATTCCATTGGGAAGGGGGTTGTTGGGGGTGGGGGGGAAGCCGCTCACCTGCATCCAGGGGGGTTCCTGGATCGAGGTTGCTGGGGGGGAGTGGCAGGCAGCCACTCACCTCCATTCAGGGGGGTTCCCTGCTCCTGACTACAGCTCTAAAGCTGCCTAGTGGTGGCGCCGGCCCTAGCTGCAGCGCAGTAAAAATTTCAAATAGGGGAGCCACACCCACTGCCAATCTGTCCGTTTGGAGTGGCAGTTGGTGCTCCCCTATTTGAATTTTGAACTGTGTTAAAGCCCAGCCACTGGAGCCTCCCCTGGCTGCAACCACGTCCACGCGGGTAGCACGACACAATTAAAGGCGAGCGGCGCAGCTGAGGTGCCTGAAGTGACAGGTGCCTGATTACGCCAATTAGTCTACAAGTAAGATGCCCCATCTGTATTTTATATCCATGTAACAAGTTGTGAAAACCGCACAGAGATAATTATGTAACGGCTGCAATTTGCACAATTCCATCAGCGAGTTCAGTCTGAGTTTTGCAGCCAGCTATAAAGATCATTTTATTTTATTTTTACAGAATATCAAGCAAAACAGTTAGCCGGGGGAATAAAAATTTAGGAAGTAGATTAGGCAAATCATAAGTGAAAGCTTAATTGGCGAGCTTAGTTGCCCTCTGCTGTGCGGCTGATTACAACTACATTTCACAGTGTTCCTCCGATAATCACAAAGGAATGGAATGTTACCGTCTAAACAATATAAAAAAAACATCAATACCTATCATTCATTTATAATATTTTCAATTATATGTAAGAGGTGGTTATAGATTAGTTACACAGAATGTCTGGAACGATCCAGCTTCTGTCCCCTAAGTATCTGCCAGGATTTGTTTATGAGGATAGAAATCTTCTTTGCCGTTTTTTTCCCCCCTGCTGTAACCATGGAAACACTAGCGAGGAAGAAACGTCTGACGAGCGAGAATGAGCCGAGGCTCATTAACTATGAGCGACCAAAAAATGTGCAGCGTGAAAACCTGTTTCCTAGTTGTGCAATTTGGTATTCACATATATATTGTTCTGTGAATGAGACCTTTTCTATTATACACAGGGAAGCTATCATTATAAAACACTATTCTTTTATTTGCTTTTAAACAGATCTTATTTTCCCCGCGAGGCTTCGCATTATAAGGATGTATTTATCGAAATTCAGTACGACTTTGTCGTTACAAGTGTTTGCATTGAATGACCCATTTAATAAACTCTAAAGTGCACCTTGATGATTTTGCAGGGAATCAGATCCAAAACTAAAAAAAGTAATAATAATAAAAAAGGGCTCCAAGTGGGACAGACTGATCTAGTAATCAGTACATGTGTTGGCCGTATGGGCTGTGTAACATGATATTGGGAGTAGTCACAGTTTAAAGGTTCCTATAGGACCATGTTAGAAACTAGGGTGGTACGGAAGGTGCCACGGCACATACTGTAGCACTGCAGGGTAGGTATATAAAAATAAAGTTATTAACAGTTTCTTATATAGCGCACACATATTCAAAAATGCTGTACAGAGAATATTTGAACATTGACTTCAGTCCTTGCGCCAGTGGAGCTTACAATCTATGTTTCCTACAACATGTACATGCACACACAGACATTCTAGGGTTAATTTGTTGGGAGGCAATTAACCTACCAATATATTTTTGGATTGTGGGAGGAAACCAGAGTACCCAGAGGAAACCCACGCAAGTTCAGGGAGAATATACAAACTCTGCACAGTTAGAGCGATGGTGGGAATTGAACCTATGACCTCAGTGCTGTGAGGCAGTAATGTAACCATTACACCGTCCGTACTGCCCCTTATATATAACACATGGTGGGAATAGAACCCATGACCTCAGTGCTGTGAGGCAGTAATGCTCACCATTACACTGTCCGTACTGCCCTGTATATAACACATGGTGGGAATAGAACCCATGACCTCAGCGCTGTGAGGCAGTAATGTAACTATTACACCGTCCGTACTGCCCTGTATATATAACACATGGTGGGGATAGAACCCATGACCTCAGTGCTGAGGCGGTAATATAACAATTACACCATCCGTACTGCCCTGTATATATAACACATGGTGGGGATAGAACCCATGACCTCAGTGCTGTGAGGCAGTAATGTAACCATTACACCGTCCGTACTGCCTCGTATATATAACACATGGTGGGAATAGAACCCATGACCTCAGTGCTGAGGCGGTAATATAACCATTACACCGTCCGTACTGCTCCATATATATAACACATAGGGGGAATAGAACTCATGACCTCAGCGCTGTGAGGCAGTAATGCTAACCATTACACCATCCGTACTGCCCCGTATATATAACACATGGTTAGGATAGAACCCATGACCTCAGCCCTGTGAGGCAGTAATGCTAACCATTACACCATCCATACTGCCCCGTATATATAACACATGGTGGGAATAGAACCCATGACCTCAGTGCTGTGAGGCAGTAATGTAACCATTACACCGTCCGTACTGCCCCGTATATAGAACACATGGTGGGGATAAAACCCATGACCTCAGTGCTTTGAGGCAGTAATGCTAACAATTACACCATCCGTACTGCCCCGTATATATAACACATGGTAGGTATAGAACCCATGACCTCAGCGCTGTGAGGCGGTAATATAACCATTACACCGTCCTTACTGCCCGTATATATAACACATGGGGGGAATAGAACCCATGACCTCAGCGCTGTGAGGCAGTAATGATAACCATTACACCGTCCGTACTGCCCCGTATATATAACACATGGTAGGAATAGAACCCATGACCTCAGTGCTGTGAGGCGGTAATATAACCATTACACCGTCCGTACTGCCCTGTATATATAACACATGGTGGGGATAGAACCCATGACCTCAGTGCTGTGAGGCAGTAATGCTAACCATTACACTATCCGTACTGCCCCATATATATAACACATGGTGGGAATAGAACCCATGACCTCAGTGCTGTGAGGCAGTAATGCTAACCATTACATCATCTGTACTGCCCCGTATATATAACACATGGTGGCGATAGAACCCATGACCTCAGTGCTGTGAGGCAGTAATGTAACCATTACACCGTCCGTACTGCCCCGTATATATAACACATGGTGGGGATAGAACCCATGACCTTAGTGCTGTGAGGCAGTAATGCTAACCATTACACCATCTGTACTGCCCCGTATATATAACACATGGTGGGGATAGAACCCATGACCTCAGTGCTGTGAGGCAGTAATGCTAACCATTACACCATCCGTACTGCCCCGTATATATAACACATGGTGGGGATAGAACCCATGACCTCAGTGCTGTGAGGCAGTAATGCTAACCATTACACCGTCCGTACGGCCCAAAAGTTTAAAACATATATATATATATATATATATATATATATATATATATATATGTATATATATATATTTATAAATCTGGAATTCCTGAATATTGGTAGTGATGTGTCACATAGGCCCTTATTCTGATCGGTGCGGATTTCTCCGCATGCGTACGTCCCGCCGATGGTGATCGTCTGCGCATGTGCAGAGGTCACTCTGCGCATGTGCAGGCGATTTCGCCACACTTATTCTTGACACGCCGCACAGGGGGCGTAGAGGGGCGTGAGGGGCTACTTAGCCTCATTACCCTATGCATACGCCCCGCGTTTCATGGGCGTTCCCATGCAAACGCAGGGCGTATGCATGGTAATGAGGCCGTGACGCATGTGTAGGGGGCGGGCATCTGACATCGCCGGATGTCAGCTGCCCGCCCCCATACATGATTCCTACACGGACAAGTGTCCGTGTGGTCTTGTTTGGCGGGACCTGGTGGAGCGTGCGGCCCTGCATTCGATGTTCGGCAACCATCGAATGCAGGGGCTGCTCCCAAGACGGAGGAGGCGTATCCCCGTCCAATTTCATGCGGATCGCCACATATACGCGTACGGACGGAGGTGGCGATCCGTATGGAAGGCGGGGATTCGCCTGCACGGTCGCGGCCGCATATTCCTGATCGGGCCGCACCGATCAGAATAAGGCCCATAGAGAGAAGTCACTATTTAATAAAGCACAGAAAGTCCCTTTTGTAAAGAGGGAAATTAGGCATGGATTGCTCGGTGCACGCACCCAGGACAGTTGGCGAGGGCGGAGAGGGGTGTGGGGTTGTGGGCAGCCCCATTACCATATGGAAATGCCCAGTGTGTCATGGGCGTTCTCATGAGAACGCTGGGAGTTCTCATGGTAATGAGGCCGTGACGCAGGTGGAGGGGCGGGCACCAGATGTCAGCTGACTGCCCATTTCCTCCTGAGGGTGCACGCATAGGTAAGGTTGCATCAGAGCAGTCTTACATATGCGAGGGCCTTCCACATCATTCGATGGTCGCCGACCATCGAATGATGTGGATGTTCCCGCAGCATGCGAATGGATGTTTATGTTAAACATGCACTCCCAGCCTGAGCGTGGGAACACCCGTTGCAAGGGGCGGGCAGCCTAGCATTCACTGTGGCTGGGTTTGGTGGAACCAACCAGAATAACCCCCTATGTCACACCACTGGAGGTGTTCATAAGGGTCACTGCTGTTTTCCTCACTATGATCCGGGTTCACTAGAGTGGAATTTCTACAGGTGAAGTTTCTCAGCTGGAGGGTGATTAATGGACTTTTCAGATCCCTATTTGCTTGTCCTCGCCAGTTTGTGGTGCTATGAAGAAAAGTTGCCCGGAGTGGTGAAGGCTGGAAATGGAGGTTCCAAATGTGGGATGGATTAAAGATCTGTGCTGGTTTTTGTGCCAATCTCTCTATCCAACGCGTTTCACCGATTTAATCAGCAAACACGTCTGAAAAAGTTTGTTGATCACCCTCCAGTGGAAACTTCACCTGCACCAATTCCACGCTAGTGAACCCGCATCATACTGTAGTGAGGACAACTGGACCAACCAACTGTAGTGAGGACAACTGGACCAACCATCAGGGATCCTTACAAACACCTCCAGTGATGAGACATTATCTGCTCATACAGTACCATGCAAATTTGGAGCACTCCTCTAATTTCCATCTTTATAAAAGGGACATTCTGTGCTTTACCATCTAGTGACTTCTCTCTACTGTATATGACACATCACTACAAATATTCAGGAATTCCTGTTTTATATATACAACAGAATCAAAAGGGTCAACAGGGTTAAACGTAAACACAAACAATGTTGAGACACTATTTAAAAAATATATATATTTACCAAAATCCATCCATCTCACAGTCTGCGACCATGATTGGTGAAAATGTAGACCCTCGCGGAGCCGCTTCACTCTGTGCACTTCGATTAAGGTAGCTCACTCTATAGTCCACAAAGGGAAAAGGTGAACAAAAAACCATGATAACGGTCAACCATTTGTGCGATGACCATTATCACATCAACTTTTTGAATTTGTTGACCTGTCGAGCTTAGACACAGTTGGCCATTTATTTGTCAACCTTTTGAACATGCCGACTTTTGGATCATGTTGACAATATGGGGTAGACCTTTTGACTGTCTAACTGGAAAATATGTATACATGGACTGGAACCCGCACTGGCCGCGCTGCCCACTGCTTTTCCAGCTGCGATCAATAATACCAGCATGTGCACCCCTCCATGCTGAGTGAAAAGGATCCACTCAATATATTCATCCCATCTGCATCCAAACCCCTTATACCCGCATGCACGTTGGGTTCGATGCCCCCTATGATACTGCTACGAAACGCATCGGTTCTATCACACAATAACCCCAGTTACTTCCCTGAAAGACCCATTTCACAAAAGGATAAGTCCATTTAAGATCCAATGCATGGGGTGGGTTTTCTTCCTTGTTTGGGTGTCGGCTATCAACTCGCAGCCATCTGTAACTTTGCGATCAGGTCTGATTCAGGACCTCATCATATTTTTAAATTTGTTATTCATTACAATCACCTTCTTTCCCTCCAATTTAACTTAGAAGTCTGTATCTATGTGTCTACATGTGATAGTTTTTGCCATCTGTGGAGTCGACATGAGGTTTTTACTTTTTAGTCCCGAATGTCAACCTAGTCAACATGGACACCATCTAAGTGAATGTATCCCATTGTACCATCTTTGATAAATGTTGGTCATGAGACTTAAGAAGAGTTGAAAGTGAGGAAGTGACTATAAAGACGGATCAACAGAAACATAAATAGCGGGCGAGCTGTGATATCTATAATATTGCATGGCAAGCCAAGAAGCACAAACCACACGTAAGTAATACCACCTGGTAACAGGAGATGGCAGCAAACCATTACACAATGTTTTTGCTAGGAACCGTAATGCATTAATCATACAAGACATGTTTAAAACATAGAGAGTGGTTTTACTTGGGTGAACTCTGACATTACAAATGTGCTCATTCTAAGAAATATGTTGTTATTTTATCAAGGAAATGGAAATCCATGTTCCTTATATCTAACTCTTATTTTTGTCCATTTAATCTGATTTTTTTTTATTTTTTTTTTTTTATTTGTATAATATCCACAAATTTGGCTCCAGGCAGCAATAAATGTTCAACAAAGTTTTGGAGTAGGGATTGATTTGTACTGTAGGAGCATTTGAAGTTCAGACCCAGTTCCCTATGGAGCGCCTAAGTCTAAGAGAGTGCGCACGCAATGTAAATAAATATTTCTACCCTCTATGCAGTTACTCCGAGTGACAAATGAATAATAACAAATGAAACTAACAGAAAATAAATCAAACCTTAGATAAATACTGGTCCAGAATTAGCCAGGAGAAGTGGGTTCTTTATTTTATTAACTTAAAATGATAGAGATGGATCTTTGGGCATGTTGTACAAACAGTATATGTTTGTGATATTTTGCTTCAAGCAATGGTGTGGCAGATACATCACGTTTATGCATGAGGATAATGTAGAAAATCCAGACCAGGTTTTAGATCAGCAGCAGCAGGAGAATGTAATCCAGTCCAGGCTTCCTAACTGATGTGATCTGGGTTGGGCTGATTAGCAGCACCTGTGGCTTTCTGATATGAGTGTTTCCAGGGCAGGAGGTCATGGTTCCTGATGGAGGAATAGCCGCCCAGGCGATAAAACGGGGGAGGGGGGGGGGGCTACGGTAGGGACCTCTGGAGCATTCTGAAGAGTTTGTACTATGCTGTGATTACATGTATGCTGCAATGCTGTAACCATCCTTGTCAGTGGTGTAACTATAGAGGGTGCAGGGAGTGCAGCTGCTATGGGGCCTGGGGGCACCCAAGGCCCAGCAGACATCCCACTGCACCCTCTTGAAGTTTTTTTTAATTGAAAGTGTGCCCCGGCAGAGGCTTTGGATAATCGCCTATCCTACAGTTCCTGCATATGTGAGTGAGCACCCTCCCCCCGCATCACCGGTGTGCCAGCTCCTGTGCTGAAAGTGAAACTCAGCAGGAGGAACTGTCTGGCCTTGGTCACGCACCCTTCCCCAACACTGATCGTAAAACCCTGGGAGGTGGGACGTGCTTGGGAACTGTCCTTGATGGTTCCCCATCTGTTGCGCTGGCTCCGCCTCTGCCTCCAGCGCTGACCAAGAGACTCAGCATGGTGGACTTGGCGGCTCCCCTGGCACTGAACATAAGACTGCAGAGCGGAGCTTAGTGGCCTCCCCTCCCCCCGGCACTGATAAAATCCCTGCACAGAGTTTTGCGGCTACCCTGCCCCCGGGTCCAGCGCTGATACTCAGACCCAGCAGGGGGGAGTACTTGGTGGCTTAAGGGCCCCTTCCCCGACACTGATCATGGAAGACCATCAAGCAGCAGCAGCTGGAGCTGAAGAAGCCAGATGAGCAATCCCCAGGTCAGTGCTACCATCCACTGTCCCCAGCCCAGTGCATTCATGTCCACAGACCCCAACCCAGTGCACCCCCATCTAACCAACCATCCCCTGTCCCCAGCTCAGTGCCACCCCCATCTATCCAACCATCCACAGCCCGTGCCCACCCATCTAACCAACATTTCCCTGTCCCCAGCCCAGTGGCCCCCATCATCTCAGTGTCTGTCACCCTGTCTCCCCTTTCCTCCCCGGTCATCTTACTGCCCACATCCCACTGTCCACCACCTAACCCCCAGCCAGTACATTCACAGCCCCCCTCCCCCACCCCCATAACCTTTATCCTCACCCATAACTTTAATACTGACCTTAGTGTAACCTTAACCAGTATCCACTCTGTCTGGTCCTGCCTTCTACTCTGTCATACCCTCCCCAACTACTAATCTGACCCCAACCCCCCCTCATGCTGGCAGAACGCTGGGGGGCCCAAAGCTTAACTGGAACAGCATCAACAGTGAGGAACTGACGGTAAATATGTAGGTATTGACAATAATTTGACTATGACTTGTCAGGAAGTGAGTGGTAACGGGCCTGCACTGGCACCTGGCTCATATCCTGATATTATCAGTTTGGTGGCTTCACAAACCTGTAAAGATACATAAACACTACACCAAATCACTGTTATGATCAATATGTCATTGTTATTTTTATTCTTTTCACTGTGTATTGTACCCCAAACTGGTGTATTTATATTTAACATCTGCCTACATTTAAGCTATGTCTTTATTCTACATGACCACCCCACCTCAGTTTTTACTGAAACCTACTGTCTCTTATATTTGAAATATAGATCATTTAATTATTACAAATGTTACAACACAGCTAGTCATTGTGATAATGATTCAGCCCCCCCCCCACCCTCTATGTTTCCGTCTTTGTCGCCGCCTTATGTACTATATGTCTATATGTCCATTTCATACTAGTCTGCATAGGCTAGCTGATTGAGTATGTAAACTCCATATATACAATTTAAGAAGTATCGTCTATACTCAAAGCAATGGACAGTACCTTTATATAATTCATTAATGCCCCTTTCCCACTGCAGCTAAAAAACGGTAAATTGACGATTTTCAGCGCAATTTACCGTTTTAAGGCTGCAGTGGGAAAGTGCCAGAGTTTAAATACCGTTTAAAGTTAAATGGTATTTCAACCCGTTTTTAAAGCAGAGTCCTACACGTTAAAATAACGTTTAAGAGGCAGTGGGAATGCCTCTTAAATGTTATTTAGCCTCCAGGCAGTCCCAGTGCCTGATGAGAACTAGTAGTTCTCACTTTGTGCATGTGTAATGAGTGCACGTGCATAATAATGAGCCGCTCATTACATATGCGCATATGTAATGAGCGGCTCATTAGTATGCACGTGCACTCATTACATATGCGCAAAGTGAGAACTACTAGTTCTCATCAGGCACTGGGACTGCCTGTACCCCGCATGGACCCTGCAATGACCCCCGCTGCCTCCCCACTGCCCACAGGTAAGTACAAGGGGAGGGGAGGTGGGGGCACAGGGCAGGTACGGGGGGTTAAGCACTCTTTACTCTTGGGGGGGGGGGGGGTTAGGCACTCTCAGGGCCGGACTGGGACCAAAAATAGGCCCTGGCATTTTGAGCACACAGGCCCACCAGACGTGGGCGGGACCTTGCGCGGCCTAGCCGTGCCGCAAAAAGGGGGCGTGGCCTCATGAAAAGGGGGAGTGGCATCACAAAAAGGAGGCATTACACATTATTGAACACACCGTAATGCCCATCATACATTGCCAGATACACATGCACCACAGTGCCAGATACACATGCCCAACAGTGCCAGATACATATGCCCCACAGTGCCAGGTACATATGTCCCACAGTGCCAGATACATATGCCCCACAGTGCCAGATACATATGCCCCACAGTGCCAGATACATATGCCCCACAGTGCCAGATAAATATGCCCCACAGTGCCAGATACATATGCCCCACAGTGCCAGATACATATGCCCCACAGTGCCAGATACATTTGCCCCACAGTGCCAGGTAAATATGCCCCACAGTGCCAGGTAAATATGCCCCACATTGCCAGGTAAATATGCCCCACAGTGCCAGATACATACAGTATGCCCCACAGTGCCAGGTAAATATGCCCCACAGTGCCAGGTAAATATGCCCCACAGTGCCAGATACATATGCCCCACAGTGCCAGATACATATGCCCCACAGTGCCAGATACATATGCCCCACAGTGCCAGGTAAATATGCCCCACAGTGCCAGATACATATGCCCCACAGTGCCAGATACATATGCCCCACAGTGCCAGATACATATGCCCCACAGTGCCAGGTAAATATGCCCCACAGTGCCAGGTAAATACTGTATGCCCCACATTGCAGGTAAATATGCCCCACAGTACCAGATACATACAGTATGCCCCACAGTGCCAGATACATATGCCCCACAGTGCCAAGGAAAGGGAATAGTTACAATGACCTGGGAGCTGATCACCGCTTGGGGGGGTACTGCAGTAGTGCTCCCCCTGCACCAAGTGACTGCCTGCTGAGGGAGACTGCCTGGAGAGGGTGCCGGGAACACATGCTGTATGCAGGCGGCTTCCTGCTTGTATCTGCCGCCGGTGCGTCGGCAGCTGACGTCATGACGCTGCAGTGTCACATGACGTGAATATGCTAATGACGCCGGGGGTGGGGGACGCGGCGGTGCAGTGCACAATGAAGGCATCAGCGGTGCTACTGCACCGCTGCAGTCTTTACAAGAAATCGGCCCACAAGGCCATCGGCCCTTCTGGCATTTGCCAGAAGTGCCAGGTGGCCAGTCCGGCCCTGGGCACTCTACATTTTACACGGTTCACTGCAATGGGAATGGTACTTAAATGGTATTTAAAACAGTAATCTGCTGCAGTGGGAATGCTAATATCGTTTTAAATACCATTTAAGATTACCAGTACTTTAAACTGGTCTGCAGTGGGAAAGCAGCATTATATAACTCATATAACTAATTGGTATCTATAATACAGTGCCTCTTCCATTCAAAGATTCAAAGCAACAGTTACTGCTTCACAATAATAGATGATACGATGTTTATCCTGCGATTAAGCTGTATTATGTCTATCATTGTTATTATGTGCATTATGTTTTTAGGTCAATATATAACTCAATGGCTATGTTATGCTCTTTCATGTCAACTCATAAAACCAAATAAAAACGTATTTAAAAAAAAAAAAAAAAGATACATAAACACTAGTCAATTTTAAGCTCAAAGTAGATCACTTTTCAGGTTTTGGGCTACTTTGAGCTCAAAATCGACTAGCGTGTATGGGCGCGCGATTAGTGGTGATGCTCCTGCATTATTGCTGTCGTTGCCTTCCGTCGGCCAGTTTTACAGGCAGAGTGAACCACTTTTCATAGTCGCCTATTCTGAAAAGTGTTTCACCCCTCATGAAAACCGTTGGGCCGGGTGGAAATGGCACATTGTGTATGCCCCTTAAAACAATAATATGTACTTTTCTAGAACTAAAACTTTCCTGATGGTATTATTCCACATGTTATTTGATTATTTCATTTACATAATGCTTCCGTTTACTCAATGGACCAAAGAAGCTGTCACTTATTCACAGCTCTTTACCAAGAATGTAATTATGTAATATTATTGTATAATTGGACACTTTTATCATCATTTAAACAAATCTAGTCTTACAAATGTAAAAGTCACTGACCCCACTTTACATACAGTAAACAAGACAGCTGATACTTTCATTTGGAAAAGTGTTTTGTACTGAATTAAGAAACCCCACACAGAGGCGTAGGGAGGGCGGAGCCACCGGAGCTCACGCTCCGGGCGCTGATTGGACGACTGGCGCCGCCGGCCCGCCCCCCCCTCCGCAAATGAGTAAGATGAACACAGTACTAACTAAATAGGACTGACGGCGGGCAGCATTCGCCGACGGCTGCCCTGCCTGGTTCCTGCCACCAACGGTGAGGCAGAGCGGCTGACTCTCTCTAGTGCTGCTGCTGCTGCTCGGTCCGGCTTTCGGGCAGCGCAGCAGCACTCAAGGCTCCGTCCTCTCTCTCCCGCGTGACGTTACGGGGATCTGTGCCCAGTCTGTCTGTCATACTGTTATATGCACTGACAGCCGGGCAGACAGAGAGCCGAGGGCTGTCCGGCCTTATTCGCTATGCTGCTGCACGCGAGGCTCCCGACTCCCTAGTCCCGGCTATTTGAAATCTCGCGCTGCCGCAGTGGCGCGAGATTTGAAATAGCCGGGAGTCCGGGACGTGCAGCACTGTGAATACAGCCGGGCAGCCCTCCGCTCTCTCTCTGCCCGGCTGTCAGTGCATATCACAGACCGGGCGCAGATCCCCGTGACGTCACGCGGGAGAGAGACCCGCTCCGGAGACCCCCGGCCCTGCAGCCTTCCACCGCACTCACGCTGGGGCTCCCGGCGCAATAACCACCCAGCCTCCGTATCCCCCCCCCCCTCCGGGGGTCCAAACAGGGTGATACGACGGAGCTGGATAGCTCCTATTAACCCTGAATTAACCCCATGAGAGCCGCGGCCTACCTTAGACTCCAGGCCAGGGACCCCCGGGTTTGACACCCGCTCAGGCGCTCCAGAGAACCTCTCTGGCTTCTGCCCTGCTGTGCTGTATATATCTTTATCTGTCTAACTCTATATATTTATTTATTTACAGCGTCTTGTATAGCACAGTAGATTCCGTTACAGCGTCTTATATAGCGCAGCAGATTCCGTTACAGTGTCTTATATAGTGCAGCAGATTCCGTTACAGTGTCTTATATAGTGCAGCAGATTCAGTTACAGTGTCTTATATAGCGCAGCAGATTCCGTTACAGCGTCTTATATAGCGCAGCAGATTCCATTACAGCATCTTATAGAGCGCAGCAGATTCCGTTACAGCGTCTTATGGAGCGCAGCAGATTCCATTACAGTGTCTCATATAGCGCAGCACATTCCGTTACAGTGTCTTATATAGCGCAGCACATTCCGTTACAGCGTCTTATATAGCGCAGCAGATGTCGTTACAGTGTCTTATATAGTGCAGCAGATTCCGTTACAGCGTCTTATATAGCGCAGCAGATTCCGTTACAGTGTCTTATATAGCGCAGCAGATTCCGTTACTGTGTTTTTTAAGTTTTTTCTTTTCAAATGTGACATGCCAACACATGTTAGCCACGCCCCCAATTCATTACCGGGGGGTGGGGGCGCGAAATATGCCATTGCTCCGGGCACCATGGTGCCTAGCTACACCGCTGACCCCACATGCTGGTTATATGGGTAACAATAAAAGTGGCTCTGAAATAGTCAGGTTCCTTAAACAGTGTTCCTGTATGTAACATACATTATCAATCATTTTGAGACCTTTCCTGTCCACTGATCATCAATATCACTGACTTTCCAAATATCACGGGCAGATTAGTTTTTCATCTGTGTGGGTGGCTATAGTCGTTTCTGCCATGCAGGTTCCGGGGATTTATCCAAAGAAGGTATTGTAGTCTGTCTCAGTGGATGGTGGATTGGAGAATATATCTTGGCTCAGTAGATGGTGGATTGTGTAGCCTGGCTCAGTAGATGTGGATTGGGGGATGTAGCCTGGCTCAGTAGATGGTGGATTGGGGATATAGCCTGGTTGATTGGGGGATGTAGCCTAGCTCAGTTGATGGTGGATTGGGGGATATAACTTGACTCAGTGGATGGTGTATTGGGGGATATACCCTGGCTCAGTAGGTGGTGGATTTGGGGATGTATCTTGGCACAGTAGATGGTGGGGGGTGTAACCTGGCTAAGTAGATGGTGGATTGGGGGATGTAGCCTGGCTCAGTAGATGGTGGTGGGGGGATGTAGCCTGTCTAAGTAGATGGTGGATTGGGAGATGTAGCCTGGCTCAGTAGATGGTGGATTGGGGGATATAGCCTGGCTCAGTAGATGGTGGATTGGGGGATGTAGCCTGGCTCAGTAGATGGTGGATTGGGGGGTGTAGCCTGGCTCAGTGGATGGTGGATTGGGGGATGTAGCCTGGCTCAGTGGATGGTGGATTGGGGGATGTAGCCAGGCTCAGTAGATGGTGGATTTGGGATGAAGCCTGGCTCAGTGGATGGTGGATTGGGGGTGTAGCCTGGCTCAGTAGATGATGAATTGGAGGATGTATCCAGGCTCAGTAGATGGTGGATTGTGGGATGAAGCCTGGCTCAGTAGATGGTGGATAGGGGGATGTATCCTAGCTCAGTAGATAGTGGATTGGGGGATGTAGCCTGGCTCAGTGGATGGTGGATTGGGGGATGTAGCCTGACTCAGTAGATGGTGTATTGGGGGATATACCCTGGCTCAGTAGGTGGTGGGTTTGGGGATGTATCTTGCCTCAGTAGATGGTGGTGGGGGATGTAGCCTGGCTCAGTAGATGGTGGATTGGGGGATGTAGCCTGGCTCAGTGGATGGTGGACTGGGGGATGTAGCCTGGCTCAGTAGATGGTGGATTGGGGGGTGTAGCCTGGCTCAGTGGATGGTGGATTGGGGGATGTAGCCTGGCTCAGTGGATGGTGGATTGGGGGATGTATCCAGGCTCAGTAGATGGTGGATTTGGGATGAAGCCTGGCTCAGTGGATGGTGGATTGGGGGTGTAACCTGGCTCAGTAGATGGTGGATTGGAGGATGTATCAAGGCTCAGTAGATGGTGGATTGTGGGATGAAGCATGGCTCAGTAGATGGTGGATAGGGGGATGTATCCTAGCTCAGTAGATAGTGGCTTGGGGGATTTAGCCTGGCTCAGTGGATGGTGGATTGGGGGATGTAGCATGACTCAGTAGATGGTGTATTGGGGGATATACCCTGGCTCAGTAGGTGGTGGGTTTGGGGATGTATCTTGCCTCAGTAGATGGTGGTGGGGGATGTAGCCTGGCTCAGTAGATGGTGGATTGGGGGATGTAGCCTGGCTCAGTGGATGGTGGATTGGGGGATGTAGCCTGGCTCAGTAGATGGTGGATTGGGGGATATAGCCTGGCTCAGTAGATGGTGGATTAAGGGAAGTAGCCTGGCTCAGTAGATGGTGGGGGGGGGATGTAGCCTGTCTAAGTAGATGGTGGATTTGGAGATGTAGCCTGGCTCAGTAGATGGTGGATTGGGGGATGTAGCCTGGCTCAGTAGATGGTGGATTGGGGGATGTAGCCTGGCTCAGTAGATGGTGGATTGGGGGAAGTAGCCTGGCTTAGTAGATGGTGTATTGTGGGATGAAGCCTGGCTCAGTGGATGGTGGATTGGGGGGTGTAGCCTGGTTAAGTAGATGGTGGATTTGGGGGTATAGCCTGGCTCAGTAGATGGTGGATTGAGGATGTAGCCTGGCTCAGTAGATGGTGGATTGGGGATTTTATCCAGGCTCAGTAGATGGTGGATTGTGGGATGTAGCCTGGCTCAGTAGATGGTGGATAGGGGGATGTATCCTAGCTCAGTAGATAGTGGATTGGGGGATGTAGCCTGGCTCAGTGGATGGTGGATTGGGGGATGTAGCCTGACTCAGTAGATGGTGTATTGGGGGATATACCCTGGCTCAGTAGGTGGTGGGTTTGGGGATGTATCTTGCCTCAGTAGATGGTGGTGGTGGGGGGTGTAACCTGGCTAAGTAGATGGTGGATTGTGGGATGTAGCCTGGCTCAGTAGATGGTGTATTGTGGGATGAAGCCTGGCTCAGTGGATCGTGGATTGGGGGGTGTAGCCTGGCTCAGTAGATGGTGGATTGGGGGAAGTAGCCTGGCTCAGTGGATGGTGGTGGGGGGGTGTAGCCTATCTAAGTAGATGGTGGATTGGGAGATGTAGCCTGGCTCAGTAGATGGTGGATTGGGGGATGTAGCCTGGCTCAGTAGATGGTGGATTGGGGGATGTAGCCTGGCTCAGTAGATGGAGGATTGGGGGAAGTAGCCTGGCTCAGTAGATGGTGTATTGTGGGTTGAAGCCTGGCTCAGTGGATGGTGGATTGGGGGGTGTAGCCTGGCTCAGTGGATGGTGGATTGGGGGATGTAGCCTGGCTCAGTGAATGGTGGATTGGGGGATGTATCCAGGCTCAGTAGATGGTGGATTTGGGATGAAGCCTGGCTCAGTGGATGGTGGATTGGGGGTGTAGCCTGGATCAGTAGATGGTGGATTGGAGGATGTATCCAGGCTCAGTAGATGGTGGATTGTGGGATGAAGCCTGGCTCAGTAGATGGTGGATAGGGGGATGTATCCTAGCTCAGTAGATAGTGGATTGGGGGATGTAGCCTGGCTCAGTGGATGGTGGATTGGGGGATGTAGCCTGACTCAGTAGATGGTGTATTGGGGGATATACCCTGGCTCAGTAGGTGGTGGGTTTGGGGATGTATCTTGCCTCAGTAGATGGTGGTGGTGGGGGGTGTAACCTGGCTAAGTAGATGGTGGATTGTGGGATGTAGCCTGGCTCAGTAGATGGTGTATTGTGGGATGAAGCCTGGCTCAGTGGATCGTGGATTGGGGGGTGTTGCCTGGCTCAGTAGATGGTGGATTGGGGGAAGTAGCCTGGCTCAGTGGATGGTGGTGGGGGGGTGTAGCCTGTCTAAGTAGATGGTGGATTGGGAGATGTAGCCTGGCTCAGTAGATGGTGGATTGGGGGATGTAGCCTGGCTCAGTAGATGGTGGATTGGGGGATGTAGCCTGGCTCAGTAGATGGAGGATTGGGGGAAGTAGCCTGGCTCAGTAGATGGTGTATTGTGGGTTGAAGCCTGGCTCAGTGGATGGTGGATTGGGGGGTGTAGCCTGGCTCAGTGGATGGTGGATTGGGGGATGTAGCCTGGCTCAGTTAATGGTGGATTGGGGGATGTATCCAGGCTCAGTAGATGGTGGATTTGGGATGAAGCCTGGCTCAGTGGATGGTGGATTGGGGGTGTAGCCTGGCTCAGTAGATGGTGGATTGGAGGATGTATCCAGTCTCAGTAGATGGTGGATTGTGGGATGTAGCCTGGCTCAGTAGATGGTGTATTGTGGGATGAAGCCTGGCTCAGTGGATCGTGGATTGGGGGGTGTAGCCTGGCTCAGTAGATGGTGGATTGGGGGAAGTAGCCTGGCTCAGTGGATGGTGGTGGGGGGGTGTAGCCTGTCTAAGTAGATGGTGGATTGGGAGATGTAGCCTGGCTCAGTAGATGGTGGATTGGGGGATGTAGCCTGGCTCAGTAGATGGTGGATTGGGGGATGTAGCCTGGCTCAGAAGATGGAGGATTGGGGGAAGTAGCCTGGCTCAGTAGATGGTGTATTGTGGGTTGAAGCCTGGCTCAGTGGATGGTGGATTGGGGGGTGTAGCCTGGCTCAGTGGATGGTGGATTGGGGGATGTAGCCTGGCTCAGTGGATGGTGGATTGGGGAGTGTATCCAGGCTCAGTAGATGGTGGATTTGGGATGAAGCCTGGCTCAGTGGATGGTGGATTGGGGGTGTAGCCTGGCTCAGTAGATGGTGGATTGGAGGATGTATCCAGGCTCAGTAGATGGTAGATTGTGGGATGAAGCCTGGCTCAGTAAATGGTGGATAGGGGGATGTATCCTAGCTCAGTAGATAGTGGATTGGGGGATGTAGCCTGGCTCATTGGATGGTGGATTTGGGGATGTAGCCTGACTCATTGGATGGTGTATTGGGGGATATACCCTGGCTCAGTAGTTGGTGGGTTTGGGGATGTTTCTTGCCTCAGTAGATGGTGGTGGTGGGGGGTGTAACCTGGCTAAGTAGATGGTGGATTGTGGGATGTAGCCTGGCTCAGTAGATGGTGTATTGTGGGATGAAGCCTGGCTCAGTGGATGGTGGATTGGGGGGTGTAGCCTGGCTCAGTAGATGGTGGATTGGGGGAAGTAGCCTGGCTCAGTAGATGGTGGTGGGGGGATGTAGCCTGTCTAAGTAGATGGTGGATTGGGAGATGTAGCCTGGCTCAGTAGATGGTGGATTGGGGGATGTAGCCTGGCTCAGTAGATGGTGGATTGGGGGATGTAGCCTGGCTCAGTAGATGGTGGATTGGGGGAAGTAGCCTGGCTCAGTAGATGGTGTATTGTGGGATGAAGCCTGGCTCAGTGGATGGTGGATTGGGGGGTGTAGCCTGGTTAAGTAGATGGTGGATTTGGGGGTATAGCCTGGCTCAGTAGATGGTGGATTGAGGATGTAGCCTGGCTCAGTAGATGGTGGATTGGGGATTTTATCCAGGCTCAGTAGATGGTGGATTGTGGGATGTAGCCTGGCTCAGTAGATGGTGGATAGGGGGATGTATCCTAGCTCAGTAGATAGTGGATTGGGGGATGTAGCCTGGCTCAGTGGATGGTGGATTGGGGGATGTAGCCTGACTCAGTAGATGGTGTATTGGGGGATATACCCTGGCTCAGTAGGCGGTGGGTTTGGGGATGTATCTTGCCTCAGTAGATGGTGGTGGGGGATGTAGCCTGGCTCAGTAGATGGTGGATTGGGGGATGTAGCCTGGCTCAGTGGATGGTGGACTGGGGGATGTAGCCTGGCTCAGTAGATGGTGGATTGGGGGATGTAGCCTGGCTCAGTGGATGGTGGATTGGGGGATGTAGCCTGGCTCAGTGGATGGTGGACTGGGGGATGTATCCAGGCTCAGTAGATGGTGGATTTGGGATGAAGCTTGGCTCAGTGGATGGTGGATTGGGGGTGTAACCTGGCTCAGTAGATGGTGGATTGGAGGATGTATCAAGGCTCAGTAGACGGTGGATTGTGGGATGAAGCATGGCTCAGTAGATGGTGGATAGGGGGATGTATCCTAGCTCAGTAGATAGTGGCTTGGGGGATTTAGCCTGGCTCAGTGGATGGTGGATCTAGCATGACTCAGTAGATGGTGTATTGGGGGATATTCCCTGGCTCAGTAGGTGGTGGGTTTGGGGATGTATCTTGCCTCAGTAGATGGTGGTGGGGGATGTAGCCTGGCTCAGTAGATGGTGGATTGGGGGATGTAGCCTGGCTCAGTGGATGGTGGATTGGGGGATGTAGCCTGGCTCAGTAGATGGTGGATTGGGGGATATAGCCTGGCTCAGTAGATGGTGGATTAAGGGAAGTAGCCTGGCTCAGTAGATGGTGGATTGGGGGATGTAGCCTGGCTCAGTAGATGGTGGATTGGGGGAAGTAGCCTGGCTCAGTAGATGGTGTATTGTGGGATGAAGCCTGGCTCAGTGGATGGTGGATTGGGGGGTGTAGCCTGGCTCAGTGGATGGTGGATTGGGGGATGTAGCCTGGTTCAGTGGATGGTGGATTGGGGGATGTATCCAGGCTCAGTAGATGGTGGATTTGGGATGAAGCCTGGCTCAGTGGATGGTGGATTGGGGGTGTAGCCTGGCTCAGTAGATGGTGGATTGGAGGATGTATCCAGGCTCAGTAGATGGTGGATTGTGGGATGAAGCCTGGCTCAGTAGATGGTGGATAGGGGGATGTATCCTAGCTCAGTAGATAGTGTATTGGGAGATGTAGCCTGGCTCAGTGGATGGTGGATTGGGGGATGTAGCCTGACTCAGTAGATGGTGTATTGGGGGATATACCCTGGCTCAGTAGGTTATGGGTTTGGGGATGTATCTTGCCTCAGTAGATGGTGGTGGTGGGGGGTGTAACCTGGCTAAGTAGATGGTGGATTGTGGGATGTAGCCTGGCTCAGTAGATGGTGTATTGTGGGATGAAGCCTGGCTCAGTGGATCGTGGATTGGGGGGTGTAGACTGGCTCAGTAGATGGTGGATTGGGGGAAGTAGCCTGGCTCAGTGGATGGTGGTGGGGGGGTGTAGCCTGTCTAAGTAGATGGTGGATTGGGAGATGTAGCCTGGCTCAGTGGATGGTGGATTGGGGGATGTAGCCTGGCTCAGTAGATGGTGGATTGGGGGATGTAGCCTGGCTCAGTAGATGGAGGATTGGGGGAAGTAGCCTGGCTCAGTAGATGGTGTATTGTGGGTTGAAGCCTGGCTCAGTGGATGGTGGATTGGGGGGTGTAGCCTGGCTCAGTGGATGGTGGATTGGGGGATGTAGCCTGGCTCAGTGGATGGTGGATTGGGGGATGTATCCAGGCTCAGTAGATGGTGGATTTGGGATGAAGCCTGGCTCAGTAGATGGTGGATTGTGGGATGAAGCCTGGCTCAGTAGATGGTGGATAGGGGGATGTATCCTAGCTCAGTAGATAGTGGATTGGGGGATGTAGCCTGGCTCATTGGATGGTGTATTGGGGGATATACCCTGGCTCAGTAGTTGGTGGGTTTGGGGATGTATCTTGCCTCAGTAGATGGTGGTGGTGGGGGGTGTAACCTGGCTAAGTAGATGGTGGATTGTGGGATGTAGCCTGGCTCAGTAGATGGTGTATTGTGGGATGAAGCCTGGCTCAGTGGATGGTGGATTGGGGGATGTAGCCTGGCTCAGTAGATGGTGTATTGGGGGAAGTAGCCTGGCTCAGTAGATGGTGGTGGGGGGATGTAGCCTGTCTAAGTAGATGGTGGATTGGGAGATGTAGCCTGGCTCAGTAGAAGGTGGATTGGGGGATGTAGCCTGGCTCAGTAGATGGTGGATTGGGGGATGTAGCCTGGCTCAGTAGATGGTGGATTGGGGGAAGTAGCCTGGCTCAGTAGATGGTGTATTGTGGGATGAAGCCTGGCTCAGTGGATGGTGGATTGGGGGGTGTAGCCTGGTTAAGTAGATGGTGGATTTGGGGGTATAGCCTGGCTCAGTAGATGGTGGATTGAGGATGTAGCCTGGCTCAGTAGATGGTGGATTGGGGATTTTATCCAGGCTCAGTAGATGGTGGATTGTGGGATGTAGCCTGGCTCAGTAGATGGTGGGTAGGGGGATGTATCCTAGCTCAGTAGATAGTGGATTGGGGGATGTAGCCTGGCTCAGTGAATGGTGGATTGGGGGATGTAGCCTGGCTCAGTAGATGGTGGATTGGGGGATGTAGCCTGGCTCAGTAGATGGTGGATTGGGGGAAGTAGCCTGGCTCAGTAGATGGTGGTGGGGGGATGTAGCCTGTCTAAGTAGATGGTGGATTGGGAGATGTAGCCTGGCTCAGTAGATGGTGGATTAGGGGATGTAGCCTGGCTCAGTAGATGGTGGATTGGGGGATGTAGCCTGGCTCAGTAGATGGTGGATTGGGGGAAGTAGCCTGGCTCAGTAGATGGTGTATTGTGGGATGAAGCCTGGCTCAGTGGATGGTGGATTGGGGGCTGTAGCCTGGTTAAGTAGATGGTGGATTTGGGGGTATAGCCTGGCTCAGTAGATGGTGGATTGAGGATGTAGCCTGGCTCAGTAGATGGTGGATTGGGGATTTTATCCAGGCTCAGTAGATGGTGGATTGTGGGATGTAGCCTGGCTCAGTAGATGGTGGGTAGGGGGATGTATCCTAGCTCAGTAGATAGTGGATTGGGGGATGTAGCCTGGCTCAGTGAATGGTGGATTGGGGGATGTAGCCTGGCTCAGTAGATGGTGGATTGGGGGATGTAGCCTGGCTCAGTAGATGTTGGATTGGGGGAAGTTGCCTGGCTCAGTAGATGGTGTATTGTGGGATGAAGCCTGGCTCAGTGGATGGTGGATTGGGGGGTGTAGCCTGGTTAAGTAGATGGTGGATTTGGGGATATAGCCTGGCTCAGTAGATGGTGGATTGAGGATGTAGCCTGGCTCAGTAGATGGTGGATTGGGGATTTTATCCAGGCTCAGTAGATGGTGGATTGTGGGTTGAAGCCTGGCTCAGTGGATGGTGGATTGGGGGGTGTAGCCTGGCTCAGTGGATGGTGGATTGGGGGATGTAGCCTGGCTCAGTGGATGGTGGATTGGGGGATGTATCCAGGCTCAGTAGATGGTGGATTTGGGATGAAGCCTGGCTCAGTGGATGGTGGATTGGGGGTGTAGCCTGGCTCAGTAGATGGTGGATTGGAGGATGTATCCAGGCTCAGTAGATGGTGGATTGTGGGATGAAGCCTGGCTCAGTAGATGGTGGATAGGGGGATGTATCCTAGCTCAGTAGATAGTGGATTGGGGGATGTAGCCTGGCTCATTGGATGGTGGATTGGGGGATGTAGCCTGACTCATTAGATGGTGTATTGGGGGATATACCCTGGCTCAGTAGTTGGTGGGTTTGGGGATGTATCTTGCCTCAGTAGATGGTGGTGGTGGGGGGTGTAACCTGGCTAAGTAGATGGTGGATTGTGGGATGTAGCCTGGCTCAGTAGATGGTGTATTGTGGGATGAAGCCTGGCTCAGTGGATGGTGGATTGGGGGGTGTAGCCTGGCTTAGTAGATGGTGGATTGAGGATGTAGCCTTGCTCAGTAGATGGTGGATTGGGGATTTTATCCAGGCTCAGTAGATGGTGGATTGTGGGATGTAGCCTGGCTCAGTAGATGGTGGGTAGGGGGATGTATCCTAGCTCAGTAGATAGTGGATTGGGGGATGTAGCATTGCTCAGTGAATGGTGGATTGGGGGATGTAGCCTGGCTCAGTAGATGGTGGATTGGGGGATGTAGCCTGGCTCAGTAGATGGTGGATTGGGGGAAGTAGCCTGGCTCAGTAGATGGTGGTGGGGGGATGTAGCCTGTCTAAGTAGATGGTGGATTGGGAGATGTAGCCTGGCTCAGTAGATGGTGGATTGGGGGATGTAGCCTGGCTCAGTAGATGGTGGATTGGGGGATGTAGCCTGGCTCAGTAGATGGTGGATTGGGGGAAGTAGCCTGGCTCAGTAGATGGTGTATTGTGGGATGAAGCCTGGCTCAGTGGATGGTGGATTGGGGGGTGTAGCCTGGTTAAGTATATGGTGGATTTGGGGGTATAGCCTGGCTCAGTAGATGGTGGATTGAGGATGTAGCCTGGCTCAGTAGATGGTGGATTGGGGATTTTATCCAGGCTCAGTAGATGGTGGATTGTGGGATGTAGCCTGGCTCAGTAGATGGTGGGTAGGGGGATGTATCCTAGCTCAGTAGATAGTGGATTGGGGGATGTAGCCTGGCTCAGTGAATGGTGGATTGGGGGATGTAGCCTGGCTCAGTAGATGGTGGATTGGGGGATGTAGCCTGGCTCAGTAGATGGTGGATTGGGGAAAGTAGCCTGGCTCAGTAGATGGTGTATTGTGGGATGAAGCCTGGCTCAGTGGATGGTGGATTGGGGGGTGTAGCCTGGTTAAGTAGATGGTGGATTTGGGGATATAGCCTGGCTCAGTAGATGGTGGATTGAGGATGTAGCCTGGCTCAGTAGATGGTGGATTGGGGATTTTATCCAGGCTCAGTAGATGGTGGATTGTGGGTTAAAGCCTGGCTCAGTGGATGGTGGATTGGGGGGTGTAGCCTGGCTCAGTGGATGGTGGATTGGGGGATGTAGCCTGGCTCAGTGGATGGTGGATTGGGGGATGTATCCAGGCTCAGTAGATGGTGGATTTGGGATGAAGCCTGGCTCAGTGGATGGTGGATTGGGGGTGTAGCCTGGCTCAGTAGATGGTGGATTGGAGGATGTATCCAGGCTCAGTAGATGGTGGATTGTGGGATGAAGCCTGGCTCAGTAGATGGTGGATAGGGGGATGTATCCTAGCTCAGTAGATAGTGGATTGGGGGATGTAGCCTGGCTCATTGGATGGTGGATTGGGGATGTAGCCTGACTCATTGGATGGTGTATTGGGGGATATACCCTGGCTCAGTAGTTGGTGGGTTTGGGGATGTATCTTGCCTCAGTAGATGGTGGTGGTGGGGGGTGTAACCTGGCTAAGTAGATGGTGGATTGTGGGATGTAGCCTGGCTCAGTAGATAGTGTATTTTGGGATGAAGCCTGGCTCAGTGGATGGTGGATTGGGGGGTGTAGTCTGGCTCAGTAGATGGTGGATTGGGGGAAGTAGCCTGGCTCAGTAGATGGTGGTGGGGGGATGTAGCCTGTCTAAGTAGATGGTGGATTGGGAGATGTAGCCTGGCTCAGTAGATGGTGGATTGGGGGATGTAGCCTGGCTCAGTAGATGGTGGATTGGGGGATGTAGCCTGGCTCAGTAGATGGTGGATTGGGGGAAGTAGCCTGGCTCAGTAGATGGTGTATTGTGGGATGAAGCCTGGCTCAGTGGATGGTGGATTGGGGGGTGTAGCCTGGTTAAGTAGATGGTGGATTTGGGGGTATAGCCTGGCTCAGTAGATGGTGGATTGAGGATGTAGCCTGGCTCAGTAGATGGTGGATTGGGGATTTTATCCAGGCTCAGTAGACGGTGGATTGTGGGATGTAGCCTGGCTCAGTAGATGGTGGGTAGTGGGATGTATCCTAGCTCAGTAGATAGTGGATTGGGGGATGTAGCCTGGCTCAGTGAATGGTGGATTGGGGGATGTAGCCTGGCTCAGTAGATGGTGGATTGGGGGATGTAGCCTGGCTCAGTAGATGGTGGATTGGGGGAAGTAGCCTGGCTCAGTAGATGGTGGTGGGGGGATGTAGCCTGTCTAAGTAGATGGTGGATTGGGAGATGTAGCCTGGCTCAGTAGATGGTGGATTGGGGGATGTAGCCTGGCTCAGTAGATGGTGGATTGGGGGATGTAGCCTGGCTCAGTAGATGGTGGATTGGGGGAAGTAGCCTGGCTCAGTAGATGGTGTATTGTGGGATGAAGCCTGGCTCAGTGGATGGTGGATTGGGGGGTGTCGCCTGGTTAAGTAGATGGTGGATTTGGGGGTATAGCCTGGCTCAGTAGATGGTGGATTGAGGATGTAGCCTGGCTCAGTAGATGGTGGATTGGGGATTTTATCCAGGCTCAGTAGATGGTGGATTGTGGGATGTAGCCTGGCTCAGTAGATGGTGGGTAGGGGGATGTATCCTAGCTCAGTAGATAGTGGATTGGGGGATGTAGCCTGGCTCAGTGAATGGTGGATTGGGGGATGTAGCCTGGCTCAGTAGATGGTGGATTGGGGGATGTAGCCTGGCTCAGTAGATGGTGGATTGGGGGAAGTAGCCTGGCTCAGTAGATGGTGTATTGTGGGATGAAGCCTGGCTCAGTGGATGGTGGATTGGGGGGTGTAGCCTGGTTAAGTAGATGGTGGATTTGGGGATATAGCCTGGCTCAGTAGATGGTGGATTGAGGATGTAGCCTGGCTCAGTAGATGGTGGATTGGGGATTTTATCCAGGCTCAGTAGATGGTGGATTGTGGGATGTAGCCTGGCTCAGTAGATGGTGGGTAGGGGGATGTATCCTAGCTCAGTAGATAGTGGATTGGGGGATGTAGCCTGGCTCAGTGAATGGTGGATTGGGGGATGTAGCCTGGCTCAGTAGATGGTGGATTGGGGGATGTAGCCTGGCTCAGTAGATGGTGGATTGGGGAAAGTAGCCTGGCTCAGTAGATGGTGTATTGTGGGATGAAGCCTGGCTCAGTGGATGGTGGATTGGGGGGTGTAGCCTGGTTAAGTAGATGGTGGATTTGGGGATATAGCCTGGCTCAGTAGATGGTGGATTGAGGATGTAGCCTGGCTCAGTAGATGGTGGATTGGGGATTTTATCCAGGCTCAGTAGATGGTGGATTGTGGGTTAAAGCCTGGCTCAGTGGATGGTGGATTGGGGGGTGTAGCCTGGCTCAGTGGATGGTGGATTGGGGGATGTAGCCTGGCTCAGTGGATGGTGGATTGGGGGATGTATCCAGGCTCAGTAGATGGTGGATTTGGGATGAAGCCTGGCTCAGTGGATGGTGGATTGGGGGTGTAGCCTGGCTCAGTAGATGGTGGATTGGAGGATGTATCCAGGCTCAGTAGATGGTGGATTGTGGGATGAAGCCTGGCTCAGTAGATGGTGGATAGGGGGATGTATCCTAGCTCAGTAGATAGTGGATTGGGGGATGTAGCCTGGCTCATTGGATGGTGGATTGGGGATGTAGCCTGACTCATTGGATGGTGTATTGGGGGATATACCCTGGCTCAGTAGTTGGTGGGTTTGGGGATGTATCTTGCCTCAGTAGATGGTGGTGGTGGGGGGTGTAACCTGGCTAAGTAGATGGTGGATTGTGGGATGTAGCCTGGCTCAGTAGATAGTGTATTTTGGGATGAAGCCTGGCTCAGTGGATGGTGGATTGGGGGGTGTAGTCTGGCTCAGTAGATGGTGGATTGGGGGAAGTAGCCTGGCTCAGTAGATGGTGGTGGGGGGATGTAGCCTGTCTAAGTAGATGGTGGATTGGGAGATGTAGCCTGGCTCAGTAGATGGTGGATTGGGGGATGTAGCCTGGCTCAGTAGATGGTGGATTGGGGGATGTAGCCTGGCTCAGTAGATGGTGGATTGGGGGAAGTAGCCTGGCTCAGTAGATGGTGTATTGTGGGATGAAGCCTGGCTCAGTGGATGGTGGATTGGGGGGTGTAGCCTGGTTAAGTAGATGGTGGATTTGGGGGTATAGCCTGGCTCAGTAGATGGTGGATTGAGGATGTAGCCTGGCTCAGTAGATGGTGGATTGGGGATTTTATCCAGGCTCAGTAGACGGTGGATTGTGGGATGTAGCCTGGCTCAGTAGATGGTGGGTAGTGGGATGTATCCTAGCTCAGTAGATAGTGGATTGGGGGATGTAGCCTGGCTCAGTGAATGGTGGATTGGGGGATGTAGCCTGGCTCAGTAGATGGTGGATTGGGGGATGTAGCCTGGCTCAGTAGATGGTGGATTGGGGGAAGTAGCCTGGCTCAGTAGATGGTGGTGGGGGGATGTAGCCTGTCTAAGTAGATGGTGGATTGGGAGATGTAGCCTGGCTCAGTAGATGGTGGATTGGGGGATGTAGCCTGGCTCAGTAGATGGTGGATTGGGGGATGTAGCCTGGCTCAGTAGATGGTGGATTGGGGGAAGTAGCCTGGCTCAGTAGATGGTGTATTGTGGGATGAAGCCTGGCTCAGTGGATGGTGGATTGGGGGGTGTCGCCTGGTTAAGTAGATGGTGGATTTGGGGGTATAGCCTGGCTCAGTAGATGGTGGATTGAGGATGTAGCCTGGCTCAGTAGATGGTGGATTGGGGATTTTATCCAGGCTCAGTAGATGGTGGATTGTGGGATGTAGCCTGGCTCAGTAGATGGTGGGTAGGGGGATGTATCCTAGCTCAGTAGATAGTGGATTGGGGGATGTAGCCTGGCTCAGTGAATGGTGGATTGGGGGATGTAGCCTGGCTCAGTAGATGGTGGATTGGGGGATGTAGCCTGGCTCAGTAGATGGTGGATTGGGGGAAGTAGCCTGGCTCAGTAGATGGTGTATTGTGGGATGAAGCCTGGCTCAGTGGATGGTGGATTGGGGGGTGTAGCCTGGTTAAGTAGATGGTGGATTTGGGGATATAGCCTGGCTCAGTAGATGGTGGATTGAGGATGTAGCCTGGCTCAGTAGATGGTGGATTGGGGATTTTATCCAGGCTCAGTAGATGGTGGATTGTGGGATGTAGCCTGGCTCAGTAGATGGTGGATAGGGGGATGTATCCTAGCTCAGTAGATAGTGGATTGGGGGATGTAGCCTGGCTCAGTGAATGGTGGCTTGGGGGATGTAGCCTCTATCAGTAGATTGTGGATTGGGGGATGTAGCCTGGCTCAGTAGATGGTGGATTGGGGGATGTAGCTTGGCTCAGTAGATGGTGGATTGGGGGATGTAGCCGGGCTCAGTGGATGATGGATAGGGGGTGTAGCCAGGCTCAGTGGATGGTGGATTGGGGGTGTAACCTGGCTCAGTGGAGGGTGGATTGGGGGATGTAGCCTGGTTTAGTAGATGGTGGATTTGGGGATGTAGCTTGTCCCAGTTGATAGTGGATTGGGGGATATAGCATGGCTCAGTAGATGGTGGGTTGGGAAATGTAGCCTGGCTCCTTATATGGTAGATTGGGGGAGGGTTGATTAGAGATTGTAGATTGGCTCAGTAGATGGTGGATTGGCAGATGGATCTTGGCTCAGTAGAAGGTAGATTGGGGGATGTAGCGTGGCTCAGTAGATGGTGGGTTGGGAAATGTAGCCTAGCTTAGTGTATGGTAGATTGGGGGGTGGTTTGGGGTAGATTGGGGGATGGTTGATTAGAGATTGTAGATTGGCTCAGTAGATGGTGGATTGGCAGATGGATCTTGGTTTAGTAGATGGTAGATTGGGGGATATAGCTTGGCTCAGTAAATGGTGGGTTGGGAAATGTAGCCTGGCTCAGTGGATGGTGGATTAGAGAATGTAGATTGGCTCAGAAGGTAATGGTTCGGTTGATGTAGTCTAGCTCAGTGGATGGTAGATTAACTAATGCAGTCAGGTTCATAGATGGTGTATTTGGAGAATCCAGGTGTTTGATGTCAGTTTCGGCCCCGATCTGCCTGATTCTCTCGCACAGAACTAGTAGGTCGTGGGTTTTGCAGAGAAGGTACAGACTGGGAAATTTATTTGATGGTAAGTGAGCAGGGATTTGCAAGTGGTTGATTGGTGGATGTGGCATGTCTCTCTCTCTTCCTCTCTGACACTGTCTCTCTCTCCCTGTCACTTACTTTCCCCCCTGCAACTGTCTCACTCTCTCTTTACAGAACAAATTGACAGGTGATACGTGGTGCAGTGCTGCCTCAATTCACAATCCCCAGAAGTTACACCCTTACTTCACAAACCATACACCAAAACAAGATGGGGAGATAGAAAAATGGCGCAGAGGAATCCTTGATGTTTATATGTTACCGGCTTCTCCTCAATTGGAATGGAGATGTTCTCACGTGGGGGCAGATACCCGGATCAAGAGAAGTTCAGTGAAAAAGAATGAATAATAAACCGATTAAAGACTTATTTTCATAATATGTGTGTGTCACTTAATATAAACCAATAGGGTGATAGATGCTAAGTTCCACTGGCGTACCAAGACTCACGTTGTTAAACGGGGTTATCCTTCTCGTAAAGGTATCTTTGGCACGTCCTGAGGGAACTTCTATGCTTTACGATGGAAAATCCTTTTTCTCCGCTGTGTAATATTCAATATTTTCCACGTTTGCTCGAAAAAGGAAATATAGGAAGTGTCTGAGCTTTCAGTGCATTCAGAAATTCTATTTACGTGGTATAGGCAAGTGGGGAGGCTGATAAAGGATGGTAGACCTGTAACAGCGTACCTCACTTACGTGGTTAAAGAGGGGGGGAACACATGTAAAGGTTTCTTTTTATAGAGAAGGAGGGCGTACCCCTACTCACGATGTATTATGATGTTTTCAAACCTACAAAGGTTTCTTTACACGGGTTTCTCCCCTGGTGCAACTCGTTATGTGGTTACTTCTATGCTTCACAATGGAAAATCCTTTCTCCACTGTGAGGTATTCAATAATTTCCACGTGTGCTCAAAAAAGGGAAATATAGGAAGTGTCTGAGCTTTCAGTGCATTCAGAAAAACTCTTCAAGTGATATAGGTGAGTGGGGAGGCTGATCAAGTATGATAGACCTATGACAGCGTACCTCACTTACGTGGTTAAAGAGGGGAGGGAACACATGTAAAGGTTTCTTTTTAAAGAGAAGGAAGGCGTACCCCTACTCACGATGTATTATGATGTTTTCAAACCTACAAAGGTTTCTTTACACGGGTTTCTCCCCTGGGGCAATACGTTTATGTGGTTATGTAGATTCGGGATATATCAATCAGACCAGATGCTCCCTCGGTATAAGTTCCATGAAACAGAGATTTATCAAGGTATAACTAAATATTCTCTATTTATGCAATCGCTACTATAGGTACCGGATATAATGGCGTACCTTACTCACCCCTATTTATGGGGGAAACACGCTCGTAGAGGTTTCTTTTTCCACTATGATGGTAGATGATATAAGGAGATGCCAGATAGAGCCAGGAGACTGATCGTAAAAGTCTTACTGCATATTTTAATTCAAAAGATTCTCTGTACAGGTCCCATATGATGGATTGTGTGGGCCAATCCACAAAACAATCCAAAATCCAATATAAAATTCACAAAAGTACAAAAATACAAAAAGATTAAAAAAACTGGATAAAACCAATACGTACATCCGAAAGGTGTGTGGCTGTTCACTCTCCTCTGAGAGGATCTTGTCAGAGGAGAGTGAACAGCCACACACCTTTCGGATGTACGTATTGGTTTTATCCAGTTTTTTTAATCTTTTTGTATTTTTGTGAATTTTGTACTTTTGTGAATTTTATATTGGATTTTGGATTGTTTTGTGGATTGGCCCACACAATCCATCATATGGGAAGTTATGTATCAGGGCCCCTTCATTCAGCCCAATGCCCCCTTCTCCCACGCCATCTCCCACCATATGTGCAGTAAAGGGGTAATTAGTGGAAATTACTGATCCAGGCCCTACATGCTGAGCGATTGATATAATCCCCCCTACCACCCGCGGGACATCAAAGATTCCCCCACCCCTACCGCTGGAGGATCGGTAGGGGCCCCAATACATTGCTATGCCCAGGGGTCTACACTGCTGTTGACGCCCCTGTATGTATATATACAGATGGGTCTTGTCCCATCTTGGCAGGGGATGGCGCTGGCGTCGCCAGCCGCCATCCCCCGCCAGCGCCATGGCGATGGTGAGAAGGGGACGCGCGCGCACGAGAGGCGCGCGCGTCCCCTTCCGACGGCGCTTCCATCCGTTCCCCCGGGTCCCCGCCGGCTTGCCGGCGGTAACCCGGGGTCCCCGCCGCCTGCCCACATCCCCCCCTAACCCCCCCCTAACCCTGTCCGTCTCCCTGAGGCGGAGACGGACAGGGTTTCCGTTGCGCTGGCGACGGAGACTGAGACGCGCGTGCGCGTGAGACGCACGCGCGTCTCAGTGCATTCGTTGGCGTGGCTGCTGGCGGGTCACCAGCGCAGACGTTCTGGCGACCCGCCAGCAAGGATGGGACCTGACCCATCTGTATGTATGTATATGTATATGTATGTATATATATATATATATATATTATTATTTTTTTATTATTATTAATATACATTTGGTCTAACTATAATACTTTAACTGACCCGGCATATACTGGGTCACCTAAGTGTCCATCTCCGTGCTTTGCTCCGCCCCTCTGGAAACCCCCTTCTGAAAATCCTGCGTTTGCCCCTGACTGTCTCCCTCTCTCTGCCACTTTCTCCCTTTCTCTGACAATATATATCTCTCTCTCCTCCTCCCTGACACACCCTCTTTTACTGTCTTTCTTAAATGGTCTGTCCCTCTCTCTGACATTGACTATCCCTCCCTGAGACTATCACTACCTCCCTGAAACTGTCTCTTTCTCCCTCTCTAAAACAATATTCTCCTCCCTCCCTAAAACTCTTTCTCTCTCCCTGATACTGTCTCTACCTCCCTGTCACTACCTTTATCTCTCCCTGACACTGCTCTCCCTCCTGCCACTGACTCTCCCTGCCACTGTCTCACTCTTTATGACATTGTCTCTTTCTTCCTCCCTTACACTGTCTATCCCTCCCTGACACAGACTCTCTCCCTCTCTTTCTTCCTGACACTCTTTCTCCCTTTCTCATCCCTCCCCTATCTACAGTAACTGTTGCTATCTTTGTTTCTCTCTGACACCCCCTTTCTCTCCTTATCTCTCACCCGTGTCTCTCTCTCTCTCCTTGGCTCTCTGTTTAACTCTCTTGCTCCTTTCTTTCTCTATCTCTTCCTGACATTCTCTCTCTCACTCCCACACTACTCTTACCCATATACCTCTCTTTCTTTCTCGCTCTCTATCTCCCTGACATTCTTTCTCTCCTGCACTGCTCACACACATGTCTAACTCTTGCTTTTCTTTCCCTCATTACCTTTTTTTTCCATCAAGCCCTCTCTCTCTCTCTGACAACTCCTTTTTTGCTCTCTCTCTCTCTTTCCCCTGACACCCTCTTTGTCTCTATCTCTCTCCTCACTCTTTCATCTAGCTCCCTAGGGGGCATTGTAATTTTACTATGACCCTGCTTATATTTTTGTTTGTCCTATTCCATTTGTACAGTGTGATGAAGCCATTGTTGTTCATGACAATAAATAACGGGATACATATACTGTATTTGAACAGGGATACATACGGATGACCGGATGTCGTCATCCTTTCAGGAATCACGAAAGTACTTATCCTCCCACTGCCTCAGCCTAACACTCCATCTCTGCAGCTTGACCCTAACCCTCCCTGCAAGTGCCTAAACCTACCCCCCCCCCCATTCCTATCAACCCTTTCTCAGTGATTAACCCTCCTTCCTGCAGCCTAATCCTGACCCCACCCCCTACCTATTCCATCCACCTTTCCTTAGCCTAATATAACCCACCCTAGCATACTTCGGATCCAGCATCCTAATTGATGTCGGGATTCTGGTGCCGGTCTTACAGCGGTAGATGCTAAACGCATCCCATTTGAATGCACTTTTTTGCAAATTACATACATATTGCATACTGTAGTATTGATTTTTTGATTGATTTTTTTTAAGTATTATAAAAACTGCTTTAAACATGTTATATTAAATGATCACTGCTTAAATTCTAATCGCACTGATATTCCAATTCAAATTACCACTATAATGAAATCCTTAAGTAAAAGACACTGTGTCGCAGGGTTGATTGTCATTGAACTGCCGGTGGACTGCGGCATAATGATTTGAATTAGGATATAAATATGATTTAGCAGAAGTACTGTCTGCCCCCAAACTGTAGCCGTGTTTATCAGATTTTCACTTTAGAGTCTATAATAGTTTTTGATTTAATGCTTAAGTTGAAAGTTTCCTTTCTGCTTAAGTGTCACTTTAACATGGATATCTGCCAGCGATGAATTTAATCATCACCGACTGACACTGAAGGTACAGGATGCGGAGCTCGGAATTTATCATGAGGACAAGAGGACACAAAATGTCACATTAGCGCAGCCGATCTCTTTGCTATGCCCTTTGGCAGCTGTGGATGGTTAAGAATTGTGACATTGCCGGAATATTTATTTTTTGCAAACTGTCCTGATGAGACGTTGTTTGACTTACAGGCTGTTCTTTGTGATCTGCTAACACTTTGGTGTACACTGATGCTCTTTGAGTTCAGACTTTTTATGTTATCCCCAATCCTAATTTTTTTGTCCTTGGAAATATGTGGCAGTATGACAATATGTGGTCCTATGGTCAAGGCCCTCTTAACACCATTGTAGGCCCTGGGCAACGCAATGTATTATAGGCCCCTACCCACCCATTCACCAGAACCAATGAAACAAATCATACTGTAACTTACCACTTCTTATCATTCAGTGCCGTCTCTTCACATGCTTCCATACAGTGGATGGCTCTCATCACTCTGATTGGTGGATAGTTTCAGCCATCCACCAATAAGTATGCTGATAGCCTACATCTAGACAGTGAATGGCTATCAGGCAGGTAGAGAATGCTGTACTCTGATTGGTGGATAGCTTGAGCAATCCACCAATTAATATGCTGATAGCCATCCACTATTTGTCTGCACTCTGATTGTGGGACCACCCCCACCCCTGCTCGAAGGCACCTAGAATTGTAGGGCCATGGGAAGCTGCCCTGCCTGCCTATAAGTTCATATGGACCTGGATATGGGGTAAATATATGATAGTAAATGTGACAGAAAGGGTGAACCATTATATAGTCACCAGGAATTGTCTATCTGTGGTCGTACAGAGATACCCAATCATTGGCTTTGGCTTTCGAGATGGTAAATGGTCCTGAGTTTGTGGTTGGTGGGATCCATCTCTAAATTCACATTTTAAGGTGATAGCCCAACAACATTCAAAAAAAGGACATTTAAAGGTTATGGCACACACAGATTTACATATGTATACTACAGATGTGCCCACATACACCTATCAACAAGTCACAGAAAGTAGCCCCATTTGGAACACCAGGGACTTTGAAACTTAGCAGCACCATGCGTAAGAGCCTTTTTCCCAAAAAATACTGTATGCTTCATATTGGCATCACTTATACGATGATAGTGCAACGCCAAATGCCCTGAGCATCTCCAGAGACTCTGGGCTGCCCCTAAAGTGATGTAATAAAGATTCCTGTGAGACCACATCCCCTTTATATAAGCCATACCCCTGTTCCACGCAGGGGGGATATAGAGTGGGCACCTGCGGCGGGATGTACTACAGTCCAATTTTGTTGGCGGTGCAGGATGCTGGCCAGACAGGGGCTTTTTTTGATACTTGTGTAGTTTCACGGCGGCAGTTACGTAGTCAGTGTAGTGTCCCTGTCAGAATCAGCATAGTGTTCCCGCGGCCAGCATGGTTGGCGTAGTCAGCGTCCCTGTCAGAATCGTAGCCGGAGCTTACGTAGTTAGCGTAGTCAGTCAGCATTGTGTCACCACTTATTACCTTGTGTCAGTTATGGCTGCTGATCCATTAACCATCTTCAACCTGCCACAGACGGAGGAGGAGTCGGTGGAGGTTTTACAACGCCACCACTTGCTACCAGAGACACAGACCTGTGTCAACGGGCATCCTATGAGGCTCAATGTAAAGGAGCGTATGTGGCGCTGCCACATAAGAAGCTGTGGGAAGAAGGTCAGTCTCCGGGCTGCACAATGGTTTCCCGGGCGTCACCTGACATTTCTTACCCTGTGGTTCATAATTTCGTGGGCGGAGGAGCTGACAAGCATAACATTTTGTGAGCGACACCTAAAGTTATTCAACAAAACCACCATTTTGAATAACAATTTGATGCGTAAGGCCTGCACCCTTGATTTGATGTCCCAGCTCCAACGCCATATTGGTGGACCCGCAAATTGTTGAGGTGGATGAAAGTCTATTTGTCCAGCGCAAAAATCATGTTGGACGCGTCCTACCTCAGCAGTGGCTCTTTGGTGGCATATCCCTTGAGACAGGTGAATGTTTCATAACACCAGTGACCAACCGTGATGCCAGCACCCTGATGTCCGCCATCCAAACGCATATTGAACCAGGTACCACCGTATCCTCAGACTGTTGGTGCGCGTACTACACACAACTTGAGCAGGTGGAGTAACATCATGCGCGCGTTAAACACCACAACTGCGTGGACCCAGACACTGGGGTTAATACCCAAAATATTGAAATGCTCTGGGGCTCATACAAGTGGAGGAACAAAAGACAGAGGGGCACTGCGCGCCAATACCTTGACTCCTACCTGCAGGAGTTTTTTTCGCAAAACCCTAGGTGCAGAGAACGCTTTCCTGCACATTTTACACGCACTAAGGGCGGGATGTATTAATATACATCGCCGCCCTTCGCCTGCCAGCCACCGCGATGCTACCACATATGTACTAACATATGCGGCTAGCATTGGGGTGCGGTGACGGAGACCCCTGCAATACCTGTAATGTGGTGTGCGGGGGTCTCCATCACATCCCGGCGGCTGTCAGTGTTCCCCTGCGTCTCCTCCTCCCCCCTGCAGCCGGATGTCCTCCCGGCTGTGACACCTGCTGGGGGGGGAGGAGATCGATGGAGGACAGGAGGGGGGGCGCGCGGACAGCGATAGAAGCCCATAGGCTTCTATAGGGTATCGCCACCCAGAGGGTGGCGATACCCTGCCAGGCGGAGACGGGGCGTACGGCTAATGGTACAAAGGAAAATGCGGTAAAACCCCCGTTTTACCGCATTTTCCCTTTAGTACATCCCGCCCTAACTTTGGTCCCAACGGGCGACAAAGCAGCCGACACAAATGTTGACACAGCTGCATCAACATCAGCTGCATTTGAAGGGAATGCAGAAAGTGAGTAATGACTGTTTTTAGAGTTTCTTGGACTTGTTATATGCTATTATTGAACATTGTTCATTGGTTTTCTTCTCTTTCTTCTTTATTGTTCAATATAATCCAGTTTCCAGTTAACACATGTTGTCTTACTGTTTCAGATGAATGATTTGCCAGGTGTAAATGTTTTCTTTAAACACCTCCACTATCCACACCAGCCTGAAGCATGGCAAGTGCACCGAGACCCGCAAGAAGATGTGTTACGCATCCTCCCGACCTGTTCATACTCCCACTATCCACATCGGCGTGGAGTTGACTTTATAAAATGTGGCAAGCGCAGTGAGCCACCGAGCCCACAGTGTGGGGAGCGCAGCGAGCCCCGCGAGGGGACGTGGGTTACTTGACATGTATTCCGCGTCCCTTCGCGGGGCTCGCCACACTTCGGGCTCATTTTACGTGTCCCCTTCGCGGGGCTCAGTGGCTCACTGCGCTCGCCACACTTTATAAAATCAACTCCAAGCTGTCGTAGATAGTAGGGGTATGAACAGGTAGGGAGGACGTGTAACGTGTCCCCTCATGGGGCTCTCTGCGCTCGCCACGCTTCGGGCTGGCGTGGATAGTGGGAGTTTGAAAAGGAAGCATTTGCCTGTATGTAACATGGAGAACTGGTAAATGCGTCCTTTATTGTGTGTGAGACCAACTTGTGCCCGCACCCCCCCTTTGTGCATGAGATGCATGTGCTACCGAACCCCTAACCCCATCTCCCTGAAGCGGACACGGGCAGGGATGCCGTACCCTGCCGCAAGAATTACTGAGACGCACAAGCGTCTGTGAAGCTTCCGACTTATTTTGGACGGAAGGGTTCCCACTTATTCAATATGGATATTTTTTCAATAGCTCGGAATGCCCTGGCCTGTTAGAAAACAGGTGGATTGGCGGAATAGCTACGGATCCACCTGCTTTTGACAAAAACGTGGCCAAATCTAACAGGTTTTGGCCCTGTTTCCAGCAATTTCAATCCAACTTGAAAAAATGTCGGACTGAGGCCGGGAGGATGGTGCCGGGTGAGCAGCAGCTCACCCAGTGCCGCCCTCCCACCCACCTCCCACTGAATCCTCCATCCTCACCGGGTCCCGCGGTCGGGCTAGATGAGAGCAGCTCACCCGGCACCATCTCGCCTCCCCACGGACGCCTCCCGCTGTGGGAGGCAGATGCTTAAATAGGGGTAATGGGCCTTATTCAGCAAGGATCGCTAATCTGAGAAATTGCAGTTGACCGTTAGTAGATACCTGACACTCACACAGGAAGAATAACCTCCCTGTGCATAATTGTAAGTTAATTGGCAATGGATCGCAGATCGGTATCCACTCACAGATCCATACGTAGTTCCCGACCCATCGAAGAGACCTTGCGGTCTGTGCAAATCTGAGTAAGTATGAGGCTGCCACTAATCTACGACTGAGACGGGCAGGAAATGGTCAGCACCCTCCCCAAAAATGTCTGTGTGTTTCCTGACACACCAAGAAAACGTCTGCTTTCCGCCTTTAAATGCCGTCATCAGTGGTGTAGCTATAGCTCCGCAGCCCCCGCGGTGGCGGGGAGGCGCAGAGAACATGTGGGCGCCAGGGGTCTGCGGGGCTATAGTTACCACTTACCCGCTGCTGTTACCCGTCACGGTCCCGTCTCTCCCGGCGCCGGCTCCTGCTGCTATAATGAAAACGGACACTTAGAAAATGGCTGCCCCCATACTGCAGAGAGTTTTCTGTCTGCAGTATGGGGGCAGCCATTTTCTAAGAGTCTGTTTTCATTATAGCAGCAGGAGCCGGCGCCGGGAGAGATGGGAATCTGACCGCAAATGCGGCCCGGCAGGTACGCAGAGGGGAGGGAGGGCGCCGAGGGGAGGGAAGGGAAGGGGGGCGCAGAAAAATCTGCGGCGGGGGGGCGAGAATTAGGTAGTTACGCCACTGGCCGTCATCCGGTCAGTGAAACTGAGAGTGGATTGCATTTATGATCCATACAAATGTTGTCGCTATTCCCATTACACTTGCAATGCATACAGTACACAAGCGCACTCATTCAATAATCGCTCAATTTTCAAATTTACTAACTAGCGATCCCTGAAGAATTAGGCCCAATATACAGTTTCATGCTTGACAAAAAAATGAGTGTTCGCATGCCTTCCTCTTAACATATATGATTGCAAAATGTGACAGTAATAACAGAGATTTCAATTCGATTTCACATTTCATATTTGCCATCTCAGAGATCTGATTTACCATCAGCTAAGAGTTTTACGTCTACAAAGCGAGAACTCTGCTGTTTTTTTTTTATCTCTTACGGTAATTTGTCTTTAAATCCTCCCTTTAATCTGAGAATTCTGACTTTTAAACACATTCATTTTTTAGGTGGCCCTGGGGCTCTTCATGGCGCTGTCAATAGTAGTGTGACACATATAAAAAATTCACAATTGGTATTTTAAATAATTCACCAACATTTGTCAGGGATAAGACAGCGAGGATAAAGGCCTATTTTGTAATATGGGCTAAGCTAAAAATTTCACCTAATAATCTATCGTGGTCCAGCAGACCTGAGATATTTTGCTTCATATAGTGTGAAGGAAAAGAAAAAAACTTAAAAAATGAGAATAGTTTATCACAATATACAGAAAAATGTTGCACATTATACCCTACAAATGCTAGAATATATTCTGATCCACAGTCGTAATTAACTGTATGCCACATGGAAACTCTACCTTGAAAGTTCTTCATAATGTGTTATTCATTGTCACAATGTGGCTAAGAATTATCAGTATTGATGCATAATATGTGTGCACAATCATATACAATAATAGGCTAACGCTGAAAGTATTTTGGGGAGCAGCAGTCACTAGCTTTGCTTTCTTGTGGGTCTCTCTCTCTACCCAGTGGTACTGATCAGCAGCCAGCACGGTTCTCACTTATCCTGCACTATTGACGCCGCCATTAGGGTCGCGTCAGATGATTGTAGACCAACCAATCAGATGAGAGAAATTCTGACCCCGCCAATTGGAATACTCTGTAAGGTTTATAAGGATTGTTCTCTGGCTTCTCAGAGCCAAAGCAACCCTTCACATAGTTTGAGAGCCCTGTGCTCCTTCTCCTGTGCTTCCAAGAGTTTGGAGTTTGTCAGTCCGGTTCAGTGCATCCAGCAATTTTCCGGTTCTGTATTGTTTTCAAGTTCTTCGGTCCGGTACAGTCTGCTTGGTAATTTCCCAGTTCTGTATTGTCCTCAAGTTCTTCAGTCCTGTAGAGTCTGCCTGGTAATTCTGCAGTTTCAGAATATCTCAAGTTCTTCGGTTCCGTATTCTCTTCAAGTTCTTCAGTCCGATCCTGTCTATCTGATAATTCTCCTGTTCCATATAATCTACAGTTCTTCAGTCGAGCCCATCTAATGATATCAGTGTCCAAAGTACTACAGATCTTCACTTTATTGGTACTGTGTACCTGTCATTCCCTCTATTGTCTTCAGTAAGACCAGTCTCCAAGCTTCTTATTCTTATCTTCTCTTCCAGAAACAGAGCACTTAAAGTGTTGGCGATTATAGAGGACATGGGCAGGGGGTCATCACCAGTACATTGGGTGCCACAGAAGTCCATGTCTCCTTGTGGCCGTTCCTGGCAAAAAACCCTGGTGTGTTAGACCCCTCTGTCACTTGTTAATCCTTATTTCTGGCTCATGAGCAAGCAATACATCAGGCCTGCAGTCTTCCAACCTCCTAGATTTTTCCCTGCTGGGTCCCAAAGACCATCGATGTGTCTACAAAAATTTCCATGACAAACTTTTATATTTTAATTTTCAGACATATGTTGATTTCTATCTCACATAGGGTGAGATGTATCAACCTTGGGCGGTACATCCTACTACAAATCATGTGTAAAATAATTGCATGGGGTCATAACCCAAGAGTCAGTTTGCACATGCGTAGAATGACGCAGCATGTCCCACACTGCTGCAGCGGTGGACGGTGGGTACAGTACTCACCCGTCCGTGCCCGCTGTCAGCTAACGTGTGTGGTCTCCCAGCGTCCAGGCGGCGGTACGCGTCCTTCGACCTTTTCATACCCCCACTATCCACGTCGGCGTGGAGTTGATTTTATATAGTGTGGCGAGCACAGCGAGCCACCAAGCCCGAAGCATGGCAAGCGCAGCGAGCCCCGCGAGGGGATGGGGATTACTTCACATATATTCCGCGTCTCCTCGCGGGGTTTGCTGTGCTCGCCACGCTTCGGGCTCGTGGCGCGCTGCGCTTGCCACACTATATAAAATCAACTGCACGCCGACGTGTATAGTGTGGGTATAAAAAGATCGGAGGACGCGTACCAACCCCCCTCGCTGGCTCGCCACGCTTCGGGTTGGCGTTGACAGGGGGGGGGGGGGCATTTCACATAGTAATCACCCATCAGGGTGGGTGTACAATTAAAAATCAGGTATGGGGGTGCATTTAACATTGTAATCAGGCATCAGGGTGCCTGTACAATGTAATATCGGGTATAATCACGTTTGGAAGCCCCGTTTCAACTAGAGAGGACCAATCAGACATCCATCAATTTTCATCCACAGACCCCTCCAGCGGCAGAAAAATCCAGATTCCGCGTCATAGTGAGGACCTGTGATCTCAACCTTTTCCCCCCAAATTGGAGCAGTTACCAACAAAGTACCAGCCAATGGGCCAAGTGCATATACCTGCCATTGGATCCAAAAATCCACGTCCATCCTGAGAGTGAGAATTTTTATTTCCCCTCCCCCTTTTCCCCTTCATTTTTATTATATTTCATTTTCATGTAATTGTATATCTTGAATGTTTTTATATATAAAACTATCGTAACCAAAACCAGGTTTGTGTATCCCTGATAGACATCCTGCAAGGAGTGATGGCTTGCCTGGAGCAATTGGAGGCTTCACAACGCCAAGTGGTTCCGTTTTTACAAACTCTGACTCCTCCCCAGGCAACCCCTACAGTCGTCCCTGCTCCTACGCAGACATTGCAAATAGTTTCTATACCAGCTCCTGTGGACCCGTCTGTTCCCGGTCATCTTCAACTACCTACACCAAGCAAGTATGATGGGTCACCCAAGGCATGTCGTGGGTTTCTAAACCAGTGTGACATGCATTTTACTCTCCAACCTTCTAATTTCCCAACACCTAAGGCCTGAGTGGCTTTTATTGTTTCTCTTCTCTCTGGCCCAGCTCTGGATTGGGTTTGCCGCTTTGGGAGCAATCCGATCCCCTGCTCAGTGATTATGAGGCCTTCATCTCTTCATTCTGACGCATATTTGATGAGCCCTACAGAGTATCCTCTGCGGTACTGAAATCCTGAGGGTCCGTCAGGGCAGAAGATCTGTGGGACAATATATCGTACAGTTTCAGACCCTGACCTCTGAATTTAGGTGGAATGAAGAAGCTCTGGTCTCAGCTTTCTGGAATGGACTCTTGGGTCGTTTGAAAGACAAACTCACCACCCGAGATACGCCTTCCACTCTGGTCGACCTCATATTAATGCAATAAAGTGGACCTATGGCTACAGGAGCTCCTCCTCTCATTTAGTGTCTAACTGTACAAGTCATCTGGGAAACAACCTCTTCTAATCTCCAAGAGGGAGGTTACATTAGGAGTCCTGCTTTCTTCTCCCTCTCCAGTCGACTCTACCATTTCCATCAGTCTTGTCACTCCACAGAAGTAGTTCAAAGTCAAAGCTTTACTAGATTCCGGAGCTGCTGGGAACTTTATCTCTTCCAAATTAGTTTCCCAATTCTCTCTTCCGGTACAATCACTAGACCAACCGTTGTGCCTCACGGCAGTAGATGCCATCATATCTCCAATGGACAGATCACCCTACAGACATCTCCACTATTAGTGCTTGTAGGAGCCTTACATCAAGAATCCTTAGAACTTCTAGTTATTCCTCAAACTTCACATGATGTCGTCCGTGGGAAACCCTGGCTCTCCAAGCATAATCCGCACATCAATTGGACCAATATGTAGATCAAGGCCTGGAGTACAGACTGCCTGTCTACCTGCTTACCCCGAATATTATCTGTCCAAAGGAACTGTTCGCAGTAATCCCTTTCCATGTCTTCGTCTCCTTCTTCATCATCATTACCATATCAATATTCGCCATTTGCCGATGTCTTCAGTAAGGGTGGTGCTTACACCCTTCCGCCTCATCGACCGTGGGATTGTCCCATAGAATTGATGCCCGGGAAAACTTCACCTAGAGGTCGTATCTATCCGCTGTCGCTTCCTGAAACAGAGGCCATGTCCAGTTATATCCAGGAAAACCTACAAAAGGTATTAATTCGACCTTCAACTTCCCCTGCCGGTGCGGGGTTTTTTTTGTAAAGAAGAAAGATGAAACCCTTAGACCATGTATAGACTATATCGGGGCCTAAATGATATCACCATTAAAAATCGCTACCCTTTACCCCTCATCACCGAACTCTTCGAAAAAGTCAAAAGAGCTACCATCTTTACAAAATTAGACCGTGGAGGAGCGTACAATCTGATTCGTATCCGTCACGGTGATGAGTAGAAGACGGCATTCAATACCCGATTGATTGGCTTTGACAATAAGGGGAACATGGGGCGATAAAACAACGTAACTCCCAGCGTCTGACAACTAGCGCAGTAATCACAGTTGGGTTTACTCCTTGTTTGCAGATGATATGGATTAATTGTGGGATGCTGAGACTGACAGCCATTATTCATGTTCTTGTCAAGTGCAACGTTATGTCCCGCTAAAGTGTGCAACTCAGTCTAAGGGGAATTCAAAGTCTGTCAAAGGTAATTTTGCATGTTGAGAACGATTTCGGTACAAACGCATTGCAATGTATTGTGATTGATGTTAGAGACTTCAATTAAACAAAAGACGTTCTCCATAAGACAGTGACATACGCGTTCTACTTATTTTATTAGGAGACGAATGCTGGAATACTAATCAATATGCATGCATCCATACAAACACATTTGTTTCATGTGCTTTCGATTTTTAGAACGATCTTATTGTAATCATTTACGTAATCTATATATATATACAAATTTAACTGGTTTAGTCATGGCCATATCTAGCTCAATTGTTTTACTATATGAATATTTAGCGTTTTACAGACAGAGCCGCCGTCATTGGGTGCGCCAGCGCGACCAGACTAGATGCGCCATTTGTTGTAACGTGGGCAAGTGAGCCCCATTCGCACTGAGTTGCGCTGAATGGCGTGCCGGGAGCCCCTCAGATGAGAGCTGCTACATCTGTATCTACAGAAATCAGCCGCAAAATTGAAAAAAAAAAAAAAACTTTGCAAAGACTAAAGTGATCTACTACAGCATCCGGGTAGCAGTCAATTTTACCGACGGACGTTTTACCGAAGGTCATTATACCAACGACCATTGACCGACAGTCAAAATACCGACACGATCAATTTACCAACATTTTAGCGACAAAGAGAGGGTAAGTATACTTACCTTACCCCTGTAGGGATTCCCTCCTTCCAGGTGAAGACCTTGGAATTTTGTTCACCGGTCACCCATATGTATTCCACCAGAACAGGTGCAAGATTTCTCTGCACCCTAAGCAAAATCTCCGAGCTACCCCTTACCCCACCCCCACTTCCCTGAACAGCTTATCTCCATATTTGCAGGTGTGAGACCCCTGCAGATGATGTATCTCATCATTAATGTGATACTAGTTATTCCAGCTTGTTATAATCTAAGGAGAAATTAGATTGTTTGCCCAATGTGTTTGAGTTCTAGATGGCCTGATCAGTGCCTCCCAGATGTTGGAGCCCTATGTAGCTGCCTATTGGTAGTACCGGCCCTGCCCATAGCTGCTCTGGTGAGGCAGTATCTCCGCCTCTTGTGATAGATGCAAACACAAACAAAATCTGGGAGTGGATCAAAGGATGGACAATGTTATGGGTGACAGTCGTTGGGTCAAATGGTCAACATGAATTAGGTTGACAGTTAGAAAAGGTCAACATGACATTCGTCTGCACATATGTATGGACTTACTTTTAGCCTGGCTGTTCTTGTTTGAATTGGGGGATGGGTGCTGACGCCATGTCACATCAGCTGTCTGCCCTAACCAGGCAGGGCCACGCGTGCATTCGCAGATTTCCACCCAGCGTTTCCATGGGCGCGCCCACCATTTTTCAAGTGGGCATGCCATAAAACGCGACTGCCTGTCAATCATTTTGGAGAACCCTCCGGCTAGTGTAAAACTCGACTAGGACGTTTGCTACGGGGGTGTGCACATGCCAATGAGCGACTATACACATGCACACTCCCCCACCATCAGAAATGTTGCTGAATTCGCTGCTCACTGAGCAGGTCTGAATCGTCCCAAAGCCTGGTACAGTGATAAAGTGGTGATAAAGTGGAAGATGATAATGCAGCTGTGTTGAAAAATGACAGTTGGGAGCTGATTAGTATACGCTGTATTCGACTAATCTAATACCCCATTCACACCAGAAATGCAGGGACAAACCCGGGAATTCAGTTCCCGGGACAAGCAGGGACATTCCCGGGTTTGGACTCATTCACACCAGAAATGTCCCTGCATTTTCTGGTGTGAGAAGGGGGCGGGAAGGAGGCCGGCAGGAGGTGGGGAGGAGGCGGGCAGTCGGCGGGCAGGCGGCGGGATGGCGGCGGAGGTGGGGAGAATACTCCCCCCGGTTGCTGGTCCTCCATGCAGGCCAGGGATCCACACAGGCGGCGGCGCAAATGACGGGACAGGCTGCAGATGAAGATGACGCAGCTCTCCGGCGTCCTCACTGCCGCCGGAGAGCTGCGTCATCATCATCCACCGGCTGTCCCGTCATTTGCACCCGCCGTCTGCGTGGATTCCCATCCAGACAGCACACCGAGGACATGGCAACCCGGGTAAGTATACCCTGTACCTTTCACACCAGCCAGGTCCCCGGGTTCAACCCGGGAACAACCCTGGTGTACTTAGCCGGGTTGAAATTTGCCCGGGATTTTGTCCCGGGAACCTTTCACACCAGCGCTAGTACCGGGTTGTTCCCGGACTCAACCCGGGAATTTAGGCTGGTAGGAATGGGGTATAATCTAATAATACACATCTGTTCTAATTATTTCCCCCCTGCATGAGATACACAGAAACAGATCTCATACAAAATCACAAAATGAAACTTCTGGTAATAAACATCCATCTCCAGCATTTCCGGAAATAGCGCATACAAGGTATAATCTTACAGTAAGATCTGCTGTGGATTCAGACCAGTTACTGTACTTACTGTGGTTCCGTTATTGGATGCTGTGCGCAGATTAATGGAGAATATTTAAAACTAGATAATAACACTTAAATGCAGCTTTCCTGTCTGTGTCTATTTCCAATATCATTATATTTTATTTTTAGAGGTACCTAATTGCCTGGGTAATTTACTTTATTTTTATATTTTATATTGCTTTTATGTTTTCCCATCTGCTCTGTAGAAATATGTAAAAATATGTATTGCAAGCTTTGCAAACCTCTTAAAAGGACAGGACATTGAAATATATATATATGATGCTGTTACAAATGTCCCCAGTGAGTTTTTAGCAAAAAAAATAAAATTTTTCACTTTCTGGAATGTCCGTATTTCGGAATAATTCGGATAACGGATACTCGGATACGGGATACTCGACCTGTATATATATCAACAAATTAGGTGCGCTGACACCTGTTTTACCAGTCCGTCAATTGCCAATATTGGCAGATCCACAGTCTTTTTCAAAAAGCACTTATCCTTATGGGGGATGGCTGCTCCCTTTCTTTGTCCCAAAATTCCAAGGGACCCACAGCTACACTACAAAAAAAACAGGCAGGAGCACCTAATAGTGCATTACCAGAGCATTTATTTCTTAAAATTCAAAGATAAAATGGATATTTCTACATAAAATGTGCGTACCACAAAGTTCATCAGCTGTGGGCTGATGACCTCAAAACATAAAAATTATCCACACTGGCACAACACCAACACGGCCACCTTCCTCTCAGTTCACTCACGGATCCCTTTATATATATATATAGGGTGAAGGGTGAAGGACCGGCACTCCCCACGATCGTCCAATCAATGCTGCGTGCCTTTGCTGTATATTATAGAAAGCAAAAATCCTCTGGGGATAAGCACGTCACTGCAGCCAATATCATTAAGGCAAAAAGTTCCGTTTATTAGCCTCAACGGGTCGTTTCGGGGCACAACCCCTTTGTCAAGAGACTTAGCAAAAAAACATGTACATGTTTTTTTGCTAAGTCTCGTGACAAAGGGGTTGTGCCCCGAAACGGCCCGTTGAGGCTAATAAACGGAACTTTTTGCCTTAATGATATTGGCTGCAGTGACGTGCTTATCCCCAGAGGATTCTTGCTTTCTATATATATATATATATATATATATATATATATATATATATATATATATATATATATAATATATATATATATATATATATATATATATTGGATGTGTCAGCCCGGCACTCCCGTATTAATGAAGCAACTGCCGCGGGTGCCTTCTGGAAGGAAGGATGCAGAGATCGGCTTGTAGACAAACAGAGGCACTCCGGCGGGCTTGTGACAAGCAATTTAATGCACAAAGGTGGCCGATGTTTCGGGGTTAACACTCCTTGAAAACGTGCATTAAATTGCTTGTCACAAGCCCGCCGGAGTGCCTCTGTTTGTCTTCAAGCCAAACTATATATATATAGAAAAGTTTTGAAAACAGGCGCTTTATAGTGCAATAAGCCTTTTTTTAAAATTTGTATTTATTCAAGTGAAATAATGAACAGATAGGGATAGGGTGAACGTACCAAAATGAGCGGTATCGAGAACTGCAGTACATAAAACATAAACAAAGTGCAGGGCACCAGAGATACGGAGCTGGTGTACACTCACTGCTCCTTCTTAGTAGTGACGTCGCTAGGCCACGCTCCAACGCGTTTCGTCATCGACTTCGTCAGAGGGCTGGCCTAGCGACGGTCAGTTGCCTCATTTGACCGTCGCTAGGCCAGCCCTCTGACGAAGTCGATGACGAAACGCGTTGGGGCGTGGCCTAGCGACGTCACTACTAAGAAGGAGCAGTGAGTGTACACCGGCTCCGTATCTCTGGTGCCCTGCACTTGGTTTATGTTTTATGTACTGCGGTTGTCGATACCGCTCATTTTGGTACGTTCACCCTATCCCTATCTGTTCATTATTTCACTTGAATAAATACAAATTAAAAAAAAAGGCTTATTGCACTATGAAGCGCCTGTTTTCAAAACTTTTCTAGATTCTCTACCTGTTTGGACCCAGGAACACACCGGCTCGGTGGAAAACAGTGCTGCCGGATCCTAAAAGATCTGAGTGCTACAATTACCGATTGGACATACCTATTGGACAATATCCAGGGGACTGTGATTACACAGACTTGGGACGGTATTTCCCTCACCCTTAAGGGACATTATTTTTCCTATTTTTGCGCATCGTTATCTGTGTGATATATATATATATATATATATATATATATATATAGAAGATCGTGAGGAGGCACTCCAGCAACTTTCCTATAGTGAACATCAAAACGATTACAACCTCCGGTGCCCTCCTGGCTGGACCTTGGCTAAATGCCAAATATGCAGAGGGGGGTTGGCGGCACTCGGAAATAATTGGAGACCACACTGGTATAACGACGTTTCTGTGCCAACTGGCACTTTTATCAAGGTGCACCTTGATAAAAGTGCCAGTTGGCACAGAAACCCCCCTCTATATATATATATATATATATATATATATATATATATATATTTTATATATATATATATATATATATATACTGTATATATATATATATATATATATATATATATATATATATATAGTGACTAAATTGACACCTGACATAGGTCGACATTGACAGAAGGTTGACACAAGCTTAAGGTCGAATAATATGTAAGAGGCACAATTAATTTGGGCATTATGTGTAAGGGGCACTACTAATATGGGCATAATGTGTAAGGGGCACTACTATTCTGGGAATAAAGTGTAAGGGGCACTACTACTGTGTGCATAAAGCGTAAGGGGCACTACTACTGTGGGCATAATGTGTAAGGGGCACTACTACTGTGGGAATAATGTGTAAGGGGCACTACTACTGTGGGAATAATGTGTGATGTGCACTACTACTGTGTGCATAAAGTGTAAAGGGCACTACTACTGTGGGCATAATGTGTAAGGGGCACTACTACTGTGTGCATTAAGTGTAAAGGGCACTACTACTGTGGGCATAATGTGTAAAGGGCACTACTACTGTGGGCATAATGTGTAAAGGGCACTACTAATGTGGTCATAATGTGTAAGGGGTACTAATAATGTGGACAAAATGTGTAAGGGTAATGTGTAGTCAGAGTAATGGCTTTGTATGTGAGTAGAAGTATTTTATACGGAATACAGTAAAATGCAGGCAACCAATGGAGGGACTTACAGAGGGGATCAACAGACTTGGAACATCTTGCCAGGAAGATCGGCCTCACTGCTGCATTCGAAATGGACTGTAGTGGTGAGAGTTTTTTCTTATTGCAATAATCAATGCGTGATATAATGAGTGCATGGATTAAAGTTTTTACAGTGTCTTGTGTAACTGACACATTTTGGATATGTATTTTTAGATGCATTTAACATGATTTAGAGACAAACTGAATGTGAGGAACAGTGGACAGTTCAGAGTCAAGGATAACACCTAGGCAGCGAGCTTGAGGGTTGATTGTTGTGTTCTTAATAGTGAAAGATATATCAGGTTGGTAATTACTCTTGGCTGGTGGGAATATAATAAATTCTGTTTTGGTAATTTTGTGTAGGAGTTGGCAAGATGACATCCAATATGAAATATCAGAAAGACATTAAGAGACACAAAGCAATTCTGATGATAACAATTCAGGGGAGGATAGATAGTTTTAAGTATCCTCAGCATACAGATGGTACTGAAATCCAAAATAGCTGATTAGTTTGCCAAGAGAGGAGGTATAGATTGAGAAAAGTAGAGGACCTAAGACTGAGCCTTGTGGTACTCCAATCCTCTATTGTGAAGAGGAGGTAGAATTAGAGAAGCAAACACTGAAAGAGCGGTTAGATAGGTAGGATGAGAACCAAGAGAAGGCTGTGTTCTGAAGACCTAGGGTCTGTTTGTATGAGAAGAGAGTGGTCAACAGTGCCGAAGGCAGCTGAGAGCTATAGAAGACTAAGAAGTGAAGGAATGGCCTTTCAATTTAGCAGTGGCCAGATAATTTATTACTTAGTCAGTGCTGTCTCTGTGGAGTGTTGAGAGTGAAAGCCTGACTGAAGTGGGTCCGATAAGTTGTAGGCATTAAGAAAGTGTGTGAGGCGAGTGTAGGCTGTCCCGACTCAGGGTTTGAGACATACTTATCTCCGTTCCAGGTGCTTGGCCAGGCACCCCAGAGATCCTCATTCCCTGTGCGGGGCTTCTGTTCCTGCAAGCACTGATCGCGCATGTCCAGCATCGGCTGTGCATGAACCTGCTATGCCATCTCTGGAGACAGTCATGGCCTGGTCGGTGCTGTGTTTGGTACAGACCTCTCCACTCCTGTGTATGCTGCAGGTCCCCGTGTGGAGTTTGCAACTGCCAATCAGCTACAGTCTCCTCCTATATATCCAGGGACCTGGATGCAGTAGTCATTCAGTACAATGATGTCCTATGAGTAGCAGTTCTCCAAGCTCTATTAGTACTTCTGCTAATTCAGCACTTGCAGCATCATGACTCCCTCTAGTGTCCAGTCTGGGACATTGCATCCAATATCAGAATACCTGGTTTTCTGATTGTCTTCTACACCTGCTGGTCTATCTATCTGCTATTTTTACCTGCATTTCTTCATCCTCACTACAGCTGTCAAGTCACCAGTCAGAGGTACAAATATCAATATCTACACTAAATACAGATACCTGCTATTGCCGTTATCATCATTGGTGAACTTCTCCTGTGACAACCATAGTGATACCCAGTGCATACTTACCTGCAGAGACCTTATTCAGCAGCTCTCGTCAATGATTTATTCAATCTGAGCCTATTCATAACTTACTAGTTATTTCCTGGCTCATCCAGTCTTCCATATACTCCATCCTTCCCGGTGAGTGGTTCTTCCACAGACTTTTAGTAATCTTTATAGAGTCTAAGTTGATTAAATAACCTACTGTAGCTTCTGTTATACTCCAGCTCCAGTCCAGAGTCACCAATCAGACGTGACATAGGTAAGTCTCTCAAGTAGCTTGGAGAGGCATGGAAGCTGAGAGGTGGGACGGTAGTTAAAAACAGTTTGGATCAGAATTTTTTATTTTTTTTTAGAATGGGAGTAATAAGTGCATGCTTGAACAGAGAAGGAAAGATACCAGTAGAGAAATAGAGGTTACAGATTTTAGTTAAGTTTGAGATAAGCACAGGAGACAGAGCTTTACTGACTTTTAAGGGTATCGGATGGGGAGGTAGTGGAGTAGGAGGATGTTAATACTTATCCTCACTTGCAGGGTAAAATGAGGAGAAAATGCCAAAGGGCTCAGGAAAAGAAGTGAGCAAGTCACTGGGTGAAGAGCATGCCATTTCATCTTGGATTTGATCAATTTTGTCCTTGAAGAAGGAAGCAAGTTCTTGTGCATTGATAGTAGCTGTGAGGGATAGTAAATAAGTGGTTTAAATGTATTAAAAAGTTGCTTTGGATTGGTGGCCATTAGAAGATATGAGAGATTGAAAATGTGTATGTTTACCAGTGTCCAGAGCATTACAACAGGAGTGGTAAGTAGTTTAAATTGTTAGGAAGCCACTTGGATTCTGAGATTTATGCCACTGACGTTCTGCTCTACATGATCGTTTTTGTAGGTCTCTCATTAGGTGGATTGTGAGGAGTAGCTGGAGCAATTTCAGCAAGGGCAGTTTGTAGAGTCTGGTTCAGGTGGGTTACAGCTGTCTCAGGACAGGCAAGTGTAGAAATGGGTGAGAGCAAGTTATTGAAAATTAATAGTGTTAGTATCTCTGCAGGTTAGAGGAGACTTGAGTGATTTTGGTATGAAGGGCACTACTGCTGTGAGCAAAATGTATGAGGGGCACTACTACCCTGGGCAAAATATGTAAGGAGCATAACCAGGGGCGGATTGGCCAATTTCCCAGTTGGGCGGTCCAGATTTGGCTGCTTTTCCCCCCTGGCCGGGCCACTGCTTTCCCCCCTGGGCCGCCTGGCTGTGCAGCCCGCAGTAAATATGGCCATGGCCGGCCACGGCTTTGACCAGTTGTAAGAAGGCCACGGCCGGCGCTGTGAATGTGACATGCGCTGAGCACTCTGAGCGGAGTTCCGGTCTGGGGATTGCTGCTGCCGCTGCTGTGCAGGCAGAGTCCTCCCTTCCCAGCCTCCTCCCATCGCATGCTGTGCAGCGGAGCCCAGTAAGCAGCGGTAGCACCCGCTCCCCCCCCCTGGGTCAGTAGCGCTACTAGCACCAGTCCCCCCCCCTGTCCGCCTCTAGAATTACTGCCAACCCCCCCCCCCCCCGGTCCTCTAGCGTTACTACCACCACCAAATTCCTCCCCCTCCCCCCCATCGTTACTGACACACAACCCCACCCCCCTCCCTCGGGCTGCTCAATGATTCTCCCGGGCTGGATTTACTCACCAATCCGCCCCTGAGCATAACTCATTTGGGCATAATGTGTAATGGGCATAATGTGTGAAGAGCACGACGACTGGACTTTTCCCATTAGACCACACTACTTTTTGTGAATGCCAGGGGTGTCCAGGTATATATTTAATATACTCAAAAACTTGTGCTTAAGCCGGCCCTGAATTTAGCGTAATTGGTTCTAGAAAAATTGGTTGCCAGACACAGCATGAGAATAAACGGAAATATATTTTTTGCACCTTAGCACAGGTAAACATCACAGTAAACTTGCACAAAATCACCAAAATCCCCAAAAAAAGACAGAAGAAAAACTAAAGCTTTAGAAATAATGCCATTAAAATTTGGAAGGTGACACGTTATAGTTCAACTCTAAGAGCCATCACTCGAAAAGCAATCCAGCTGTTGTGAAACTACAAGTCCCACCATGCCTTGCCACAGTTTTGTTACATACCTCCCAACTTTCATTGGTGGTCCAGCGGGACCTTTGCATCTGAAATTTGGGAGGGGTAGCCTCAGAGTGAGGGGGCATGACTTTAAAATCGGGTCACTCGTGCGAGGCCATGCCCCTGTTTTGCCACTGCTGCCCCACTGAAACGTCCCCAAAAACCGGGACGTTCCCGCGGTAAATGGGACAGTTGGGAGGTATGTTGCAATTACGGGGTGCTAAAACTTTGGCATGGCATGCTGGGACTTATAGTTTCAAAATATATGGAGAGCCATAGATTATACCTGTCCTAGCAGTTCAGTAAACTGTCCTCTTACTAGAGGCACCCAGGGGTGTAGGGAGGGCGGAGTCAGTGGAGCACGAGCTCCAGGCGCAGAGAGATCAAATGGTGTCGGAGCCATGCACCGCCAGCTGCCCCCCCCCCTTGCTCACCTGCACCCCCGCTGCTCCCTTCTCTTCCTGGATGGATAGCAGTGGCGGAGCAGCTCAGCCTGCACGCAGAGGAAGTGAAGAGCTAGGGCTCTCATTTCCTGATGCTGGCCCCGCCCACAGTGGACTCCGTGCATCAGCCCTGGCTCTTCCTGCTTCTGTCACCTCAGGCAGCTTCTTATTGATGCCTCCCTGGCCCCACCGCCCACTGCCAGCTCCCTGCACGTCCGTGGAAGAAGTAACCCAGCCAGGTGAGTGCTGGGGATTGGGGGCTGTTTATAATGTGGGACTGGCTGTATTATGGGGAATTGGCTGTTTATGCTGTATGTAATTGTGAGGGTATAATGTCATAGAATGCTGTGTATACTGTATGTAATGGGGGGGGGGTATAATGTAATATGCTGTGGCAGCTATGTGTAGTATGTGTAATTGGGGGGTTGTGTATAATGTAAATGCTGTGTATATTGAATATAATTGGGGGATGTATAATGTCATAGAAACATGTGTATACTGTATGTAAATGTGTATACTGTATGTGGGGGGGTGTATTATGTAATGCAATGCTGTGTTTATTATGTGTAATTGGAGGGTGGGGGGTGCCTGTGTATAATGTAAAGTAATGGTGTGTACTGTAACGGAGGGGGGGGGCAGGAAACATGCCCTTGCTCCGGGCACCGTGGCACCTAGCTACACCACTGGAGGCACCTGCTATGAAGAACCCACCATGTTTTGAAGACCCCCCTGTACACATCACTAACGAAGTTTTCAAATATAAAAGAAAGATCCAATTTACCAAATGGCGGCTTTAGCAAACTGATGTAAAACTACGTCCAACAGAAGTATTTGTTAATGTGTGTTCATCTTCCATCATCCACGGACTATTTGAAATTTGTGTGTTTCTGTTGATGAACTGCAACCACACAATCTAACATTAATTCAGGCTGATTTTAATCATGAATTAAATATACAAATTAAATTGCCTGATTATGCAGAATATGCATTTTAAGATACGGTTTGATAATCCAATTAATTGATATATTTGCAAATCTAATTTCCGCTCTTTGCTGATTGGCTGCAGCTCTCGGTATAATCTGTTGCAGGTGACCGGTCATCTGTGTTTTCCCGTTCAGTTTTCAAAATTATTTTTGTAAACGTATAAATCATTTTGCAGATAATATTAATGAAGATAAAAAGATAATTACAGGGAATCTTACTGAAATGGTTTTGAGGGAAAAATAATTGTGTCTTATTTATCTGTAATTCTTAGAAGTTGTTTATTAACGTCACTGGTTTCAGTTATAATGATATAACGGCTTTGGCTACATCTCCCTTGCAACACAGCCGATGCCCAATATATCTAAAGATGATTGACAGCTCAGTGGGCAGGCGCATGCGGACTCTCCATGTGTGTAGGCCCCTATAGGTGTGGCTGGTAAGGGGTGGGAGGAGTGGTCCTGCGCTTACTTGAATATAATAGGCTACCTGGCAGTCTGTGTATGGGACATGGTATGTAAAGGTACTGCTGCCATCGGTCTGTATATCGCTGCTGGTCAGGTATGGGGGATTAGGTCCAGAATGTCTTGTCGACAGTCAAAAGGTCGACCACTATTGGTTGACAGTCAAAGGGTCTTAACATTGGAAATGTCGACACACGCTAAGTCGATATAGTCAAAGGGTCGACCCAAGCAAAAGGTTGACAAGGTAGACACGTGAAAAGGACGACATGAGTTATTCACGTTTTTTTTGTGCCGATGTCGAAATAGGTCAATGTAGACACAGTAGAAATGTACTGTCTTGCTGCACTTGTCATGCTTCAGGGACGGTGACTGGTTGCATTCGGCACACTGAAGTGGTAAATTATGAACAAGTCGGTTTTAAAAAAAATCCGAGTGGACCTTTTTACATGTCAACTTTTTCATTTCGACCTCTTGACATGTCTAAAGACCATGAAGACATTTACCCTTTTTCCATAGGTCAACCTTCTGTCATCCAATAGTAGTCGACATTTTGACTGTCGACCTAGCCACTGTGGACCTAATTGACCGCGTACCCTGCTGGTGACATGGACCGCTCCCACGACAGGACCCCTTTACAAAGCAATGCAGATATAACACCAAAAATGGTGGCAGAAGTGGAAAAAGACGTGGACAACAGCTAGTCAATAAATTATTGTTTTCTACTATAGACTTTTCTGCGGTCAATAAAATATATCTTTGTTCATTATTGTTTGAGTTACTGCCACCAGATTCACCGGTTCACTGCCCTGAGCCGTTTACCTTCTCCATAGTCTATGGTGTGCAACCGCAACAACAATAAAATTCCCCGACTTGCATACTTGAAGTGCTGGTCTTGGAAGTCTACCAATAGCTTAGGTCACATTACGAGCCAGAATAAAGTGTAAACACAATGGTTGCCACCTCTTCCCTCCTCCTTTCCTTTCATTATTATTTCATGAATTTCGTTCCTCAGTACTATTAAATTATTTTGATACGAGTATTCATAGCCGCAACTCAACTTACGGGAATTGAAATATCCAATTACTTCGGTAATGTTCTTTGCAAGTATTTGCTTTTTTTTTTCTTATGTGCATTTTGTCTAATTTTAATCATGTTACAGAGGCATAAACAGGCCTGGCAAGCAGCCACGTTTCTGTGGAGACCGAATTAGAGAGGGAGATCTTTTATGCATGCACATATTGAGGTGGCATTTAAATTATGTCAACGCTCCTCACTCGGAGAAAAACAGATCTTCCGTGCCAGGTTCTGGTCCGAAGGGAGCAGGCTCTCTTAATACCACATGTGATCAGGTTTTTTTCTTATTCTCAAACAAATATATAAAAAATTTTTTTGGAGCAAACTGAAATAGATATAAACCAACAATATAATAATATATTAAACATTTGATAATTGTACTTATTGCAAAAGCAAATAAAAATAAAAAAAAGCTCATTAACAAAAGTTTATGCTGGAAATAATTCCCTTTAAAGACTTTACAGTAAGTTCCCAACTTTGGGGGAAGTTACTGTGCACCTGTTGGTATAGTTCTCATGTCACTGGCATTAGTAGGGGTGGATGGGGTATACTGTAGGGAAGCTTGCCGGTGGGATGACACAACTGTGGGGCCAGCAGGCTGGTGATGTGTTGATGTGTAAAGGGGCCACATTTTGGAAATCTTTCCAAAAAAGTGCATGAAAGGGAGGGGTAATCCTTAGTAAGAATGGTAACACATGGTTTCCCCCAGCGCACTGAATGATTGGTAGTAGGATTCAGAAATATTGGTTACATACTGTATATTTCCAAAAGCATGGGTAAGCCCCCAAGCCATCCGCAATGACTTCTCTGAGTACTGGGCATCCCCATTACTATATCTAGGGGCCACACCCTGCCAGCATAATAGCAGTCATCTGGCTGCAGGTTTGGAGAATGCTGCACTCTGATTGAGGGATACAATTAGCATGCTTACAGCACTTCACGTTCTGGCTGCAGGTCTTTGAGGCATGAATAGTATTATTATTATTATTATTATTATAATTTTATTTTTAAGGCGCCACAAGTGTTTCGCAGCGCCGTACAAAGGAACAATACAGGGAGACAAAGCTTGGCATAACATTGAATAAATAACAAAAATACAGTACAAATAAAGAGCGCCACAGTTCAATACACATTACAGCTTAAATGTAAGTAGTGAGGACTCAATCAACATACAACTAGAGGCTAGATGCCAATGATGGAGATGAGTATGCGGACAAAGATGGTCACTGAGTGTTGGAGTATAGGAGAGCTGTGAGTGACATGTGAAGAGAAGTGGGCTTTGACAACAGGAGGGAAGAGGGCCCTGCTCGGAGAAGCTTACAATCTAGTAGAAAGGGGAGAAAGACAGATTACAGGCGGGGCAAGCAAGTGGGTGGTGGCTAGATAGCAGGATGTAAACAGGCAAGGGGTCGGAGAACCAGCTGGTTCATGCAGTGGAAGGGTACGCTTTGATGAATAGGTGAGTTTTCAGTGCCCGTTTGAAGCTTTGCAAGGTCAAATAGTATGTTTTAGAGCTAGAGCTATCCACCAATCAGAATGATGGCAGCCATTCACTGTCTGGCTGGCTGCAGCTGGAAGGCCAAGCCAAAACCTGCATGATGGCCCCTAAAATTTTGGGGTCCTGGGCAATGTTCCCTCTAATTTTACGAAGGCTGTGTGCGGCAAAAGATTTTGGCTGTGCAAATTTGGAAGGAAATTAAAATTTTTGTGCGTCGCTTAAATATAACTGGAAAATGAAGTTCAGCATTTGTGTTAACTTTACTTCAAAATGTTATTAAACATTTAAACATTCAAAACACAGCACACAATGTAGTTAATGGGTGAAACACACATTAATTGAGTCCACAACTGCAAAAAGAGACCACTGCTGTTTTGTGCGCTCTGTTGTAATTTCTGTGCGCACGCTCGTCGAGTTGTGTGCGCGCGCACACGCGCACAGCTTAGAGGGAACACTGGTCCTGGGCATCTTTCCATTGACTCCATAGGTAGGGATAATGAATGTGTGCCATTCAGGCTATCCGCCAATCAAAATGCTGACAGCAATTCACTGTATGATAGCATGTGGAGAGACAGTATAGTTCTACGGTAGGGTTATTCCTGTGAATGGGTGCGAAGGAGACCCAGTGCATTGCTTTGCCCAGAGGCTACAATGTTTTGCCTAGAATTGCATCCTCAAGCCTGTATATTTGATCAGAGCTTCCAAAAACTCTTGCCAAGACCTCCACTCCACCACTGCACATACTCACCTACATCGGGGATCGGTGATCGGAGCTCCTGGAGGATTGAGGATCACAGGGCTCCTGGATTCTGTAACTCTGGTGCTGTTAAGTGTGCTGCCCCTTTGCAACATCGCTTGACTGCACCGGGGGGTCATAGGAGCAGCGCAGAGCCTCAATGACTGGCAGCCTTAACCAAAGCATCAACAGGTGGAACATAGGTAGGTATAAATGTTATTTTTTTAGGGGGTTTTTTACACTCTGATCTGCTTGCGGGGCACCCGTAACTGATTACACTGGCCTCGTCCCCGCACTGCTTTCTCTGACTAGGGGCAGATAAAGCCTCTGCAGAAGCTAGTAAGCTGCCGATATTATTTTTTAGTAAGTTTGGGCAGATCTCAATTCCCATTATAATTATGGTAAGTGTGAAGCGTTTGCAACGTTTGAAGCAGTTTTTCAAAAACACCCTTTTTTACATTATTTTAATAAAAATTATTTGAATGGATCTACCCCATAGAATGGAATTCTGTGCTACTTGCCATATCTCTCAGGAACTATTCCAGACTTACTGATACAACAAGTCCTCTGGTGACTCATCCAGTTGCAATATTGGACCTACAATACAGTTTGTATCACATTACACATTACAGTAAGAGCTAGTCATTCACTACTCTATATATAACTCTGATCATAGGAATTAAATAGTAAACACAGATAAATGGGTAATGATAGAAAGAAGGGAGAGAGGTGATGGGCGAGGGCAGAGGGCTATGGGCAAGGACAGAGGGTGATGGGCAAGGACAAAGGGCAATGGGTGAGGACAGAGGGCAATGGGCGAGGAAAGAATGCTATGGGTGAGGAAAGTGGTCTATGTGCAATGACAGAGGTCTACACATGAGGACAGTTGGCTATGAACGGAGACAGAGGACTATGGGTGAGGACAGAGAGCTTTTGCAGAGGGCAATGGTTTAGAATAGATGGCAATTTGCAAGGGGAGAGCATTATGGACAAGGATAGTTGTCTATGGGTGAGGACAAAGGGCGATGAGCGAAGACAAAGGGCAGTGGGAAAGGAAATTGGGCTATAGATGATGAAAGAGCACTATGGCCAAGGACAGAGGGCTATGGGGGAGGACATAGGGCTATGTGCAATGACAGAGGTGTATGGGGGAGGACAGAGGGCTATGGGTGAGTATCAGAGTGTAACGCTGTCTTCAACACTGAGTATGTGTAAACCAGTTTATGTGCCTCCACCCCAAGCTTTGGTGGTATAAAGAACGAATATCTATATATTTATAGAATAAAATCAGGGCGAGCTTGGGGAATCACCCTAGAAATATACAGTAACCAATAATGATAACAATTTAGTTAACTAACAATAATATTCAGTACATAAGTTAAGTAAATCCACACATCAAACATAGGTGATATAATGGCATAAACCACCTCAACAAAGTTTTATTTAACTGTAACTTTAGATGTGTAGTCAGGCTCAGTCCTACATATGGGATGCCTTCTTCAAATAAAATGATTATACAATCCTACCATAGTTGGCTAAAAACAATAAACACATTTCAATTCTTGCACAAGAGAAATTGACCAGTTTCACTCAATAATAAAAACATATAATAATTAACATTAAATTATTATTGCGCAATAATATGCATTATAGTTAGTGTACACTAGTATTGGTGTTACTAATTATATTAAAATAAATATAAGCGTTTTTGAATATTTTGCAGAGCTCCAAGGTGATACAAAACTTGGATTTTCCTGATCCCCAAATGTTCCCACCTGAGTCCTGTAAGGTGAGTTTGCCAGGAATAAAACTTGAAACTTCTATTCAGTATTTGTAATCCACAATAGTATTAGACTGATAGATATTTCCTGAAGGATTCTCGAAATGAGTTCCAAATATGAATGGAATCCCCTTCACATGCTGTCCCTCCTTCCTCACTGAGTTAACCTTTGGAATCCTACTTGTGAACTGCTCTATACGGTTCCAAAATGTCTATGCAGCTGTATATACTTAAATACACCTTTCTTTTTCTGTAGCAAGTACTTTGCGGTCACTAAACAGATCTATCAAAGCTAAACTGTTGAGTATTTTGTCTCTGTGTAAGTTGTAAACTCAAAACAGGGATCTCCTTTCTCTCACTACAACCCTCCACTCCACTGGTTTTGTGACTGGAAGTAAGCTTGTAACTTTCCCTCAGGAGTTGATACAAAGTCACTGTATATTGTAATTAGTATCACATACAAATATGTAGAGTTTCTCTTTTAACTAACAACTATATTCCTGAAGTAAATCAAATAAAATTGAGCAGATATTATATTGCTTTCTTCTTTATTTGCAACAATATTATAATCCTTCCGTAAAGTACTCAGATATGTTTTACGTGAGGTGAAAATATTTCTAGAACTGCAAGTTTTACTCCAAGGAATGGGACTTTGTAGCTATACTGTGGTTTAGGGGTATCCTCTCAAATTACAAGCTTGGAGGGTGCATTGTTCAAGTTATAAAGATGCAGTTGCAAAGTTCTGGTCGTAAAGGATAAATGCAGCTCCTTAGTGAAGTTTTAGAACTTGACAAACTGTATATAAAGCTTCTGAATGACTTGGTAATTAGAACTATTATATGCTGTTCTTGAAGGCTAGGAATATAATGGGTTAAAGGAGTCTCCGTCACCACAGGGTGATTTATGACTTTCCCTTCTCTCCGTTACTGTGGCTGTAATTTCCCTGTAACTTTGCACTGCTAAAGGAAGTTATAACTATTTTGTTGTGCGCACTAGGGTCTCCTTATCTGCTGGGTCACTGATGTCAACCTCTGCTGAAGATCAGAGCAATCGTTAATGTACAATTAATTAGTGTTGTACCTCGCTGTAGTACTGCTGTTATACGGCATTATTTAGTATCTGTCAGTTTCCTCTGACTACACTTTGCTGAGTGCTGCTGCTGATAGGAGGTGTGAATCAAGGGACTGTGAGATAGCTTTGGCTGCACTCCGTTTGTGTGGTAATGCAGTCAATCCTGAGGCTGACAGGACTCACCACTCTGCTTTTGACTGACAGATCTCTGCCAGTTCTCCGCCTCTGCTCCTCCAATGATGCAGCTCTGAGGTTCTCCACTGACACCTCCCCTGGGATCTCTGCTCCGTCTATGGCTGGTGCCTCCTCTCAGCGCCGGTCAGTAAGCACTAGGGAGGCCAATCCCGGGATCGGGATCGGCGGGATCCCGGGATTTTGGCCTAAAATTGCCGGGATTTGAATCCCGGGATTAAAGCTTCCAATCCCGGGATTCCGGGATTAGTAACCCCATTAGTTTTGGTTTAAAGCCGGGCAGCACTGAGCACCAGAATATGGCTCAGACGCTGCCCGGCTGACTGTTTCTTACCCCCGGTGCTGCTGTCGGGAGTTGGAAGGGACTGAGTGCTGTGCTGATTAGCATGGCGGCACCCAGGCTGCGCAGCGTGACCCCTGACATCACGTCACGCTGCGCAGCCCGGTCGCTGCTCTGCCTGTCAGCACAGCACACTGTCCCAAAGCCAGACAGACGCCCGATGTGCCAACCCCAGCCTTCTGCCCACCCGCCGGAGATAGCCGTCCTGCTGCTGCCCTGTCACCACAACCCCCGCCGCCGTAAGTGACAGTACGGGGGCAGCTTTAGGAGAAATTTATATTGTCATCTGGGGGAGGGGCCGTTTTTTTTTTATTAGGGAGGCCAATCCCGGGAATCCCGGGATTGAGCATTTTTCAATCCCGAATCCCGGGATTGAAAAAATGCCCCGGGATTGGCATCCCTAGTAAGCACCTCTCATCTTACCAGCATCACTCTCCCCTGCTATCTTGCTGCGTCACTATCTTGAGGGGAACAAACTGTTTCCTTGTGCTCCCACGCTCCCCCTATATATCTACTCTGTTTGAGCGGGCTCCTCATTCTCTGCCCCTCGCGCACCCCAACTTTATTTAACCCTATATGTGGGCAATAAAATAAAAAAATAAATTCCAAGTCTCTCCCCCACATGTAGGGATAATGGTGCAGTCCACCAAGGTTGGCTATAGAATAGACAGTGGGAATAGTCTACTCACTCCGTTTTGAGGGGTGTTCCACTGTATCATGCAATTTCTCCATTATAACAAGCATCTAGCTGATAAATCCTTTTCTGTGAAAAGATATTATTACAATGTTGTTGTTGTTTTGTTTTTTTTCTGTGGAGAATCATAACGTAGGCTCCTCTGATGTAACAGCATTTATATTACCATTGAAATAATAAAGTCCTTACACATTACTTTTACAGTTTAACTTGTTCAGTGGTCTAGTACCTAAAGTTAATTTTATAAACCTGTATTACAAGAGGCTATTGGAAAGGACAAAGGGCTATGGGCAAGGACAGAGGGCAGTGGGTGAAGACAAAGGGCAATAGGAGAGGTCAGAGGGCTATGGGTGAGGATAAAGGGCTATGGGTGAGTACTGGGGCTATGGGCAAGGACAGAAGGCTATTCACAAGGATGTAGGACAATGGGCAAGGACATAGGGCTATTGGCAATGACAGAAAGCTGTAGGACAGAGGCCTATGCATGAGGACAGATGGCTATGGGTAAGGACAGAATGCTACGCACACATACATATGGCCATGGGCAAGCACTGGGGGCTATGGGCAAGGACAGAGGGTTATGGACAAAGACAGAGGCTTATGGATGAGTTCACGGAGCTATGGGTGAGGACATGGGGCTGTGGGTAATAACAGAGTACTATAGGTGAGTACTGGGGCTATGGGCAAGGACAAAGGGCTATGTGTGAGGACAAAGGACAATAGACAAGGACAGAGGACTATTCACAAGGATTTGGCTCAATGGACAAGGACAGTGGGCTATTAGAGAGGACAGATGCGTGAGGACAGAGTGCTATGGGTAAGGACAGAATGCTAGGCATGCATACAGATGGCCATGGGCAAGCACTGGGAGATATGGGCAAGGAGAGAGGGCCATGTGCCAGGACATATGGCTATTGGTGAGGACATGGGCTATGGGTAAGGATATGGGGCTGTGGTTGAATACTGGGGTTATGGCAAGGACACAGGGCTATGGATGAGGACAGTGGGCTATGGGTGAAGACAAACAGCTATAGGTGAGGACAAATGGTGATGGGCAAGGACAGAGGGAGATGGGTGAGGACAGAGGGCTATAGGTGAGGCCAAAGGCTATGGGAGAGGACAAATTGCAGTGGGCGAGGACAGAGGGTGATGAGTGAGGACAGAGGGCTATGGGTGAGGACAGATGGTGATGGGTGAGGACAGAGGGCGATAGGTGAGGACAGATGGCAATGGGTGAGGACAGAATGCTAGGCAGGCATAACTATGGCCATGGGCAAGCACTGGGAGATATGGGCAAGGAGAGAGGGCTATGGGTGAGGACAAATGGTGATGCATGAGGACAGAGGGTTATGGGGGAGGATAAAGGTCCATGGGTGAGGGCAAATAGCAATGGATGAGGACAGAGGGCTATGGGGGAGAATAGAGGGCTATGGGTGAGTACATATAGCAATGGATGAGGAAAGAGGACCATGGGTGATGGCAAAAAGCTACAGGCAAAGACAAGTGGCGATGGGTGAGGACAGATGGCTATAAGTGAGGACAGAGGGCAATGGGTGAGGATAGAGGGTTTGGGTAAGGATAGAGGTTTATAGGTGAGGACAGTGGTGGCAGCGGCGGGGCTGGTCCGGGTCCACCATCATTGGTGGCAATTGTCTGGATCCCCCGGTAGCATTGGCCCTGGGTCCCCTTGCAGTGTAATGGTCACGGTCAGCCAATCATGGTTTGCTGTGTCATAGCTCTGTCCCCTTGAGCTGGCTATATTAGCCAGCTCGAGACAGGGGGCAGGCAGTCTGACCTCATGTAAAGAACAAAGATGAAGATGCCTGGAGTGTCCTGGAGTGGGGGACATCTTTATTTGGGGGGGGTCCCCACCTCCCCAAGAACTCCTGGCCTAGGTTAAATAGTTAGGGTGGGTAATGCTTTGGTCATGGAACCCCGTGAAGTGTGTCCAATGGCTATGGCATTACAACCCTTCTAATGGAGCTTGGTGTTGATCCCTAACTAATTTTTCCTGCCAAAAGCTGCATCCTGCTAAATCGCAATCTGTGAACACAAGACGGTGTATCCTGCCTAACAGGTCCTATCCAACTGCCTCCTGCTAAAACACAATGTGTGGCCCAAGCCTGAGAGGTGATTTGCCAAACATGTATATTTATATCAGGGGCAATATAAGGAACTATCAGACACCCTCTTTACCTGGAGGCCAGTGACGGCATCCACTTACACTAGGGAGGTCATTCAAGTTTGATCGCGCCCCTACGTGTTCGCACAAGGGAACAATGTTTTGTTTATGCGCATAAACATTCAGACGCATGTGCAGGCTCTTTGCAAAAGACGTCAGTGCGGGCGACGTTTGGTTGAGTCTGAACGCTGTGAAATTTACAGTTTAGCGAGTCAGCCAGAAAGACAAGCTAGAAGAACGAAGAGAAGATTTCGGACCCTCCGACAGAAAACAGACCCTTAGCCCTCAAATAATGTTAAATCAATCACCAGTATTGAGATCTTATGGCCAGTGTGTTGGACCTGGACCTTTGAAGAACAATTAAATCCAAGTACTTTTCTGAAGATGGTCCACTCTCTCTCCTAGAACCTTTGCGTTCTCCCACGTCGTTTGTAACTACAGTACATAGTAAAAGTCTATTTTCTTATTGCCTCTAGGTAGTTACTAAAGGGCAACTCACTCTAAACAAGCGAAAATAAAGGTTGCAATTCAGATCTGATGGCTCAGGTCCAAATCCGTTCCCCCCGGCCAATGGTGTGGGTTTGCGCATATGCCTGGGTTAATATGCGCATGTGCAAATCCCAGGAGCAAATGCCCTCAGCGTTTCCTCAATGGATGGCAGGAAGCGGGCGGGCATAAGGCAGATGACCCCACCCCCCAGCATTTTATGGGCGTGCCAACAAATATGGTGGGCGTGCCCATAGAAACGCTGGGCATACCCCTGTGAACCCATGCGTTCCCATGCATCACATCTGGTCAGCACTTGCTCTTAATTCAGCAGATAGCGGGTATCTAAACAGTAAGTACTGAATTACTTTTAAGAGCGAAGGCTGGCAAAATCTTTTGATGGTGAGCGACCATCGAATGTTTTCTCCTCCATGTGTCCGTATGCGAGCGGATGTGTAAGCATACACTTTTGCTCGCATGCTAGTGCGGGAATCCGCTCGGCGGGAGGAATTGCATTCTGGAGGGGGTGTTTAGCTGCTCACAAGGCAGCGAATACACACGGCCTAGAGAGCCGGTCTGAATCAGACCCAATGTGTCTTTATTGCAGCTGTATTGTGGCATTTACAGATGGAGCGCCTCTAAACCTTGCCCGGGAATACTGGCGTTCGCCGGCGCAGAGGCGCTTCATCTGACTGGGACGCACGTGCCTACCACACGCATGCGCGTCCCAGTTTCAGGGTGCCGCCGTGGTGGCATCCTGCCCGTCTCCTCTTCGGGGAGACGGGCTGGGATAGTAGGGACGGCGGGGCGGCGAGGGGCACTGGGGGAGGCGGCAGGGGAGGAGGCGGGGGAGGCAGCGTGCGCCAGAGAAAAATCCATAGCCATGGGGTGTGCGCGAGAGTCTCATGCTCGCGCGCCCCTGGCGAGTGCCGGCCGCTGGCGGGGGCTGGCCATAGAATCGCCAGCCCCTGTAAGAAAGAGGCCTGCTCCATCTGTACCTTGTTACCTATACACTATTGTGTCTGATTATCTACCATATGGTCTTTTATTTGATTATTACATACAATACTTACTTGTAGCTGTTACATGGTTACTTCTAAAGTAGGGTACACACAGTGCGGTTTACGTTCTATTCAATCCTGATTCGATCCCGATCGAATCGGATTCAAATAGCACAGCCCAGTGTACACATTCAATTTAGACTATATAGTACAGATATGTACTACAGTATATAGTTTTGCCTCCACAGTATTTTTACTATTCGATTTTGATGATACGGGGCAGCGCATCGGGATGGAATCAGGATCGAATGCGTTCGATTTCCATTCGATTTTGATTTGATTTTGCTTATATAGTAGAAAAGTAGACAACATTGAACAGTGTGTACACTACTTAAGGGGCAAATTTATTAATGATCCTATAAATTAAAAGATTTTGGCCCTTATTCTGGTTCACTTGCAAAGGCAAATTCCTTCTCAAATGAACAAAACCATGTGCACTGCAGGTGGGGTAGATGTAACATGTGCAGAGAGAATTAGTGTGGCAATAGTGTGGCAGAAGCATGCTGATCGCAGAGAGTCATGCCAAGGGACGCAGTACAGTAATATTGTGTCCATGTCGACCTATGTTGACATTGACAGAAAAAAAATGAAAAAAAAAACTCATGTCAACTACTTTCCTGTGATTTATAGGGGTCGGGCTGGTCCACATTACTAAGCCCTGCCTCCTCACTGAAAAATGCTGCAATTCTCAGGTCTACCAATAGGGGGTGGGGCCAAAATGTCACAATTCCAATGGAATTGCATCATATTGGCTACAAGAGGGCGGGGCTGAGTGATATTATGCCCGGTCTCTCTCCTCCATTAGGTGGGTTTTGTTGGTACTCAGAAACCCCCCCCCCCCCCCTTTTTGCACTACTGCTAACCCTCCACAGTCACAGCCTAACCCTAACTAGATTGATACTGGGGAATCAGTGTACTCTACCTAAATAATTGTTAATAAGTACATAAATTCATATGTAGAGAATAAATCTGTCAGGTTCAGAAGACCTACATTTCTCATCCTCCCGACCATTTAACCAAATTTGTTTTGAACGCGGTTGATTTTTTCTTTACAGCAGAGAGAAGCAGTTAGCACAATCTCCCTTTCAGCATTCATCTCATTGATTCTATTTGATCTAGAACATCAACAAGAAAATGAGACAGATTTAATAATAGATTGTATGGCATCTGTCTGCAGGAGGATAAGTAGTGAAATGCTGTTTAGTTAGAAAGTAAAATTCAGGGAGAGATACATCCAAGGACTTATAACACATCTGTTTCCCCAGTAATGAAGCAAGCGATCAATTTAGAATTCTCTTAGCGGGAATTCAGACTTTAATATAACTCGGTTGGGTAACATCACACTCCAGCCATTAGCTAGACAACTGAGCGGTACTTCGATCTGTGAAGATGATAGAAAACGTACTGTACTTAACCCAATGAACCATTAAGAGCATTAACAACCCAATCAAAATCTTTAATATTTAAGAAAGAAAAAAATCCTCCCACATACCGTAAGAATTTCTTTCAGCGTTCCCCGAAAACTCACATCTTAAAGCAACTTATCAGATTCCAGATCCACCCACCTTGTGCAGGGGTGGATCCAGAAAATAATGACAGGGGCACTATGAAAGGGGAAGGGTGGATGTGTAGTAGCATACCTCCCAACTGTCCCAATTTTGCAGAAAAGTCCCTTTTTTTTGGACTGTCCCACATCCCCTCCAGGCCAGCAGTGTTCCGTGTGGGGGGGGATGGGTGTCCTCATCAATGCCGCTGCTCTTTTGAGCAGAGTTGTGGCTAATAGATGCTATGCACATGCGCACTGAGTCGATATCATGAAGCAGAGGGGCTTGGCCAGGCCCCATATTGACCAAAAATTGGGTTTGGCTGGCAGTCGCGGTGTCCCTGCAAGGCCCTGCACCTCTGAAATAGGTCACACCACCTTTTTAGGGTGCACGCTGCTCAATCACGCGGGCGTTCCGATCAAAGTATTTTGAAAGTTGGGAGGTATGGCAGTAGTTTCATGTACAGTTGATGACAAGAGGAGGGAGATTATGAAGGGACAGAGAAGCAGTGGAGGACAAAGAGCAGTAGGTAATAGGGATAGGATAAAAGGGAGAGGCAGATGGTGACAGAGAGTGGGTGAAGGGGAGGGGCAGGGGGTGATAGTGAGAGGGTGATAAGCAGAGGAAGACTGGAAGAAGCAGTAGGTTACAAGGAGCAGGCACAGGGTGAAGTGGAGAAAGTGTCCTGCAGATGGCGACAATAACATTGAGTGGCTCCTGGAGAGCAGTGGGTGATGGGTAGACAGCTGGTGACAAGCAGGAAGTGATGGAGAAGCAGTGGGCGACAAAGAGGATAAATTGGTCTGAAAGGGTTCACTGAGCCAAGAAAGGAATCAGTAATATGGGAGAGATGGGCAGAAAAAAAAGGAAGCTTCACGTGAGAGGAGAGATAGAGTTAAAGAGGAAGAGGGGGGAGGGAGAGAGGAGGGAGGGCCAGATAGTGAGAAAGACAGGGGTAGAGAGAAAGTAAGAGAGTGAGAGAGAAAGTGAGAGAGGAAATTTGTGAGACAAGAGAGGAAGAAAGAATGGGAAGAGAGAAACTGATAGTGAGTAAGACAGAGGGGTTGAGGGAGAGTGGAGGAAATAGGGTGTTAAAGAGAGAGAAGGGGAAGAGGTGGATAGAGAGAAAGTGTTGCAGCAATGGGGCATGCGGGCATATGAGACACTCTTGTGCCCCATTGCTACAAATGGGGCGCATTAGCATCTCACACGCATCCCTTTATCGGCGATCAGCGCACAGAGACGGGACCAAAGATAAGCATGGCATCATCTGTATTTCCTTTCTCTGCACTGATACACACTTCTTACACCTGGCTGTGTAACTGGATCATACAGCCCAACAACAGCAATGATCTGCAATCTGAAAACTGTAGGAGATGCAAAAGGTATCTCCTACAGTATCCTTGTATATCACATGACTATGTTAACAGATACTGGAAGTTTGAAAAGCCATTGATTCTTATCAAGTGAGTGGGGGAGATCCTAGCCTTAACCAGTTCTTCCAGATTTTCCCACATGTAGGGGAGTACAAGATGTGAGAGGATCAAAGGACAAAAGACATGCCGTTGGTGAGTATAATCTAAACTTAGATGGAAGGCACAGGCTAATTGTCCATGCAGAAAGCCTGCCCTGTGAGGAAAGGGGAAAGTGGGTTCCACGGTCCCTGGCATTATGGAGATTTAGATCAGCATGTGGGTGTTTTCATGAAGAGTGAGATATTCTATATTTACAGTACGAAATGGGAGTCAACAGCTTCAGTGAGAAAGAGACCACAGTCAGAGAGCCGCAGAGTCAAGTGAAGGGAACAAGTAGGTTCCCCACCTTTAGGGATACCCTAGGACAGGGGTTCCCAAACTTTTTTTAATCACGGCACCATAGAGCAAATATTTTCAAGGCACCCTTTATATATTAAATATTAAATGAAGTGCATTGTGTTTATATGTCACAGTTATCTGGTGAGGGACAGGATTTGCTTCTGTTTGTCCCCATATATTATGATTGGCAGCCACCAGCACTGGTTTTGCCTGGTACATTGACCATAAATAACATGAATTGATCTTGGTCCACCAACCCAAGGCTCCCCTGCAAGTGTCCTGATGCACCCCAGGGTGCCTAGGCACACAGTTTGGGAACCACTGCCATAGGAGATTAATGCCAGGTGTGAGTTTCGGGAGAGGATGATCTGGGTGATTGGTTGTAAGCCACTTGGCACACAAAAGGCACCCCCCCCCCCCCCCCCCCCTGTCAAGTAGAGGAATCCTGTTTAGATAAACTGAGAGAATCCACAGTGAATAGGGTGAGAACACACCAAAAAGAATTGCTGCTGTGGCACTACTGGTCCCAGGATGCACTGGTATGCAATGTACTGCTGTCCCATCATTGTTTATGCTGGAAGTGCTGGACTATTGCAAATTGATGTAACAATTACTGTACAAGTGTGAACTGGAGGAGGAGGAGGAAGTAAGCGATTGTTATCTCTGTGATAACCCTGTGTAAACCATGCATGCATAATTGTGATGTGATGGCTTGGCGCCCTGTAGTTTTGGCAATGCACTGCACTGGCTTTTGCACCCCACTACCACAACACTTCTGTAATTAAACTCCTGAGTATTTAGGTGACCCACTGGTAGCTGTGCCTCACCAACAACCAGCCGGAGCAGATTAAGGGGGTCATTCAGGTTGGCTTGCTAGGCATCAGTCATTCCCTGCCTTGCAAACCCCTTAACACCGAATCCCCTTGGTACCATGCGAGCCTATACTGACCTTTTTTTTGCCCCCGCCGGGGGGCTGCCGAAGACATCAGCCGCCCGTCCCGAGCAGGAAACACCCTGCCCAGTGTTTTGAATCGGCTCCTTAGTGTGAAGTATTTCAACTGTGACAATGTAGGGTTATTCTGCCATACCCAGTACCAGGTGGGTGTTACCCCTATTCTCCTACAGAGTGTAAGCATGCAAGCAGCGCCCCCTTGCTGTACCTCCCTGTCTTTCAGTTATTATGCAGCCTTACTTTATTACTTTTTGTTCCCAATTTTAAATTGCAACGGAATATGCTGGCGCTATACTGTATATTACTAACTGTTTATAAATAAATAATTCCTAAAATGTAATATTCGGTTGACTGATAATCCTTCCAAATGATCTCACGAGGTCCAGTCATTCGATGACCGCGGATGAAGACCAGATGACCACCCTTGAACCGTTTCCATATGATCGTGGAACCCGCTTGTTTGTTACTTAGCAAATCATTTTCAAAACAAAACATTCCTCAATTACGGAGCTGTTATTGTATCGTAAAATCTCCACAGTTCAAAGAGTTCCTCCAAACACAGATTGGATTCATTTTTTATGACTCCGTATAATATAAAGTTTTATACAAAATTATTTGCCAGTTTGGTTTTTTATTACAAACTAATTTATAGCATTACTTTCCTTTTTCCATTCCTACGTTCATTTTTTTTTTTTTTTTTTATAAATATTTACTTTGGGCAATAACTCTAAACTTCATTTAAGCATTTAATAAAAATGATTATTATATTGATATATACAAAGTCTTTAAAACCGAAATTAGTTTTGGGAATTTCAGCTATTAAGCATAAGATTGCGGACAGTTTATTTTTTTATTCTATAACCGGATAAGCGGCGTTTTATTGATGGTCAGTTACGGAGCGAGTGAGTGGTATAATCAAAGGCATAAACTAATCCCAGAATGACATACAGTACCACAGAAGTCTTCACGTGGACTCCAAACAAGGGGGCTCATTCAGACGCATTCATAATGGGCAAATTCGTCCCCTTGCCCGATGGTCGGGGTTTGTGCATGCTCATGTGCAAATTTGCGTAAACCCCAGGAGAGAACGCATTCAGCAAGTTTCACACTGGAGGTGGGCAGGGGGCTGGAGCAGGGGAACATGCCCATAAAAACGCCATGCGTTTCCTTGCACACGCCTGCTTGGGGCGAGTGGCTGACTTAACATGACATCAGCGCCCACCCCGAATTCGGCCATCTCCGACCAAAATAAAAGTCAATCTAGACTGACCATTATCAGCGACCATCAAACAGCGACCATCGAATGATTTATCGCCCGCGCAGATGCATGCGAGCTGATGTGTAAGCGAACATATCCCTGTGTAAGCATACATATTACAGTGGAGCGCCTGTCAGCCAGCCTGCAGGATCGCCAGATGTCCTGAGCTGGCGCACGGAGGCGGACAGGAGCTCCATATAAATGGGATGCGCGGGCATCTCATACGCTCGCACGTCCTCGTCAGCATGGCGGCGCGGATCGACTTCCCTGCCCTTCTACGGGTCAGGGAGACGGCCAGGGCGAGTGAGGGCTGTGGGGGGGAGATGGGGGAGCAGGGGGGAGCCGGCGGAGGGCGGCGGCGAGCATCTGGCGATTGGCGATACTATCGCCAGAAGCAGCTCCAAGGAGAGCTGCTCTATCAGTAGCTGGGAACATACGCAGCCAAGCGAACAGGTTTTTTTTTTTAATTAATGGAATGAATATGAAAGAGAAATGTGTAACTAACATCACAGCACTGGATATACTGTAGACAGTGTAATTAATTAAATAAATATATACTTGACAAATATTAGCATACAGATGTAAACCACTGAAATTAGCAACACAGAAGCATACTTGCCTACATTTAAACTCTCCTCTCCGGGAGAAGCCCGGAGAGGAGACTGGCAGCATCACTTCTGGGGGCAGGGCCTGATAAAGACATAATCAAGCACCGCCCCCGATTTGCAGGGCCTCAAGGAGGGTGGGGCTAAATGGTGCTATTTGCATATTTAGCCCCACCCCCTCCTTGTGAAAAGCCGCTAATTGTGGTAATTGAACGAGGCGACCGGCAGCTGCACAGGAGAGCGGGAGGGGGGGGGGGGGGTGGGAGACAGAATCCAGGAGGATTTCCCACCTTTCCGGGGGGCCAGGAAGGGGACCCAATTTCCGGGACCCTCCCGGCCAATACGGGAGGGTAGGCAACCCTGCAAAGAAGACGTCAGTTAGACTTTGCTGTGACTATTTTTAAAGCATTTTTTCCTCTGGTAATATAATTACCCTCTATTTTTACCATACAAAATAACCTTTCTTTGTGAGAAAGCACATGGTACACTCATTGATCCATGTTTTGTCATGATCACAGCCACAAAGATGGAGACACTGATCAGGGATTTACGGTATCTCTCCTGCCTATATTTAGATTCTATATGCACTCCCGGCGGTATGTGTTACAGTACTGTAGTATACAAGGGCCTGACGCAGTGCAGTGCATCAGGCCCTTGTGTATGCCCCGGGCCCCGCCTCCAAGTCCACCCACTTCTTCAGTAGAGTCCACTAGTTGTTGCACCATCTCAGAAGCACACAGTCTGTACTGCCACTGTGGTGCCGAGTCTCCTGTGAAGGCTCCATCTCTAGCCTAGGGGACATTTTTTCTGCCCAGACTGTTATTGTAACATCTTGAAATACTGACATTAATAGTTGCCTGGATGTCACATTATCACTGTCTATACCACACACACAGCCTGACAGTAATTGATGATGATGATTACTGTGTGTGTGTTTGTGTGTGTGTGTGTGTGTGTGTGTGTGTGTGGTACATATTTTGTACCACACACAGCCATACATGGTAATCATCTCATCATCAATGGGTGCCAGGCTGTACCGTACTAGCAGGATATATCATCAGTGTCTGGGGGTACAGTGTGTATTACAATCATGTTATTTCCTTCCTTTTAAATCAAGGAGGTAATGTCGACATATCTAAATGTATTTTGGGGTAAAAGGCAAAAAATTTCCGTGACCACTAAGGTCTACTTTTTCCACTAACAGGTCCTGAAAGAGGTTGAACTTGATGGACGTGCGTCTTTTTCTACCTAAACTACTATGTTACTCTGTATTTGTAATGAAACAAATTGAAGATGATGATGGAGAGGACGATGGGCAACGGTCTACAAATCATATCAGCGACACTTGTAGCTGTTATACATCACAGCAGATCATCTGGTAATATATATACTGTACTAGTGCTTAGCTTGTCAGTGGAATTTATGTTGATACAAATTTGTGATCAAGCTTTGCTGGAATGTCACATACCGTAACATTGAACGCTACAGTCAGCAAATGTTTCAAAAAAAGTAACGTGCTCCAAGGCATACATTTGATATTCAACTCAATACCTATAACACTAACACCTTAACCATAATTGCTTCATTTTACTGTTAAGTATCTTCTATTATCTAGTAATCATTTAAATAGTTTCAGAAACCTACTAAAACATTTGTGATTGAAAAGCCTGAATAGAAGCCTCTTGCCACCCTTGAAATACTAAGGGGGGGGGGATTCAATCTGTGCAGGAATTTCCTGACAGTGGAAATATAGGCACACACTTATTCAATGCTGTTGTTAATGACAGTATTTAAGGCTGTCAGATCCGACTTTTTAAAAAGTCAGATCTGTTTTGTTGGAACCGGCCATGGATTGTCGAATTCACAGCCATTTTTCGACAATACGTGGCTATTTTTGCCGATCCACAGACTTTCCGACAGTCAGAACATTGAATTACGACTGTTGAGTTACTGTCGGATCAGACAAAAATGGACCGGGATTATGACTGTAGGGACGTTCCGACAGTAGGAATCCCAGATTGAATACCCCCCTAAGTCTTGGAGAAAGATAAAGTGAATGGGGATAAAGTACCAGCCAATCAGACCCCAACTGTCATTTTTCAAACACAACCCCAATTGTCATTTTTCAAACACAACCTGTAACATGGCAGTTAGGAGTTGATTGGCTGGTGTGTTATCTACATCCACGTTACCTCCACAATTTAGTAAATAAACCCCTAAATGTATTTACTTTTTACTCTTCATTATTTTCTTTCTTTCTTTCACTAATAACACAATTCACTAACTCACAGAGGACAATGCTAAAAAAAAAGATAAAATTTAATTAACTGGCTGAGGATGTTATAAATAGCACAACAAAATCCATTTATGAACAAATTCATATTGTGCAACAGAAAATGGATCTTGTCTTATACATAGCATGTGTCAAACTACTGCTTATAGATTCATTTTATTAATTACATTTGGATAATGTGGGACAAAAAGAATGAAATGCCATAAAAACTATCAAAATATATATAGGAGGTATTCAATCCCCGCTGCTATTTCCGATGGGGGAAATAGCGGTGGGAACCTACTCAATGCTTGTCACGGCCCGCTGCAGGGGGACGCTGGCGCAGCAGGGCATACCTGTGAGGGTGCTCTGGAGGGGTTCCACTGGTGGTGGGGCAGGCTGTTGGCGCTGGTCCTGTGTGGCCAAGCGTCCTTCTGGCTTGCAGACAGACTCTGGAGGCAAGTGTAATGCTGTGAGCGCCGGACTCCCATGGCGGCCATCTTGGTTGTGGGCAAACAGCCCATTTTGCCCTTACTCCTATTCTGAACGGCCCAAACGAGTGGGAACCGCCCCAAGGGGTATTTAGGAGGCAGGCCTGGTGCAGGAAGTTGCCAGTGCAACGTCTCCACAGTCTAGTACTGTGGCCAACAGTTCTCTGTGCTCCAGTCATCCTGCAAAGCTATTAGACTCCAGCCTGACTTCCATCTCACCTGCTAACTTCAGTTACTGACGGTTCACCTTTGATAAAGCCAGTTGAACTGGTGAAAAGCCTCAGGCTATACCCCTCCACTCTCAGGATTGAAATCAGCCACCTTGCATCACTCTTAGGATTGGAATCAGCCACCTTGCAACACCCCCCACTGCCACCAGTGCCGCTGGGAATACTCCTTCACTGGACCAGTCTATCAGCACTTGGGACACATCTAAGAGAACATTTTCTCCAGGTGAGCCTTACCACACTGGCCACCCATTGAGACCCTACATCAACAGGGACTGTTGATAGATGAATACCTCCAGGTGCAGCTTGTCCATCATAGCCACCTGTTCCAGTTCAATTCAACACCCCTGGGCCCCCATTGAGAGGTCTCCAACCTATTCCCCTGTACCCACATTCGGACATCCTTGGTGGACACCAGAGAAGTGAATCGAAAGCAGGTCAGTGGATTGAAGCACATTGCGGTCCAATCCCCAGTGACCACGGAATGACCACAGGACATTGAGTCCCCCTTGGATCCAGTCACCACCCACCACATCGATTCCCTCTGACACCTAAAAGGGGACATCTCCAGAATGGAGTTGATACAACTCCCCCTTCATCATCTCCATCACTGGAATACAAAAAAATGATGAACATCACCTCCTCCATCCACCAATAGGAATCCTAATACAGTTTCCAATCCTAGGTGCCTTCGATATCCATCCTGACAGTGAGAATATTTGTATCATACGTACCTTGATTCATATGTTATTTTCTATGTAATGAATTTTTATGTGTGTTTTAATTAAAATTATTTCTTAAATCCCATGGTTATTATTCCTCCTCAAACTAGCGCTGTGCCACCACTTTGTTTCTTTTCTTGTTTGTGGGACTAACTACCCCACTTCTGCACAGCAGCTGGGATTTGAACCATTTCCAGTGCCTGTTTGTCCCTTAGGGGACCTTCTTTCTGCAGACTCTGGAGGGAAGTGTAATGCTGTGAGCGCCGGACTACCACGGCGGCCATCTTGGTTGTGTGCAAACAGACCATTTTGCCCTTACTCCTATTCTGGACGTCCCAAACGAGTGGGAACCGCCTTGAGGGGTATTTAGGAGGCAGGCCTGGTGCAGGAAGTTGCCAGTGCAACGTCTCCACAGTCTAGTACTGTGGCCAACAGTTCTCTGTGCTCCAGTCATCCTGCAAAGCTATTAGACTCCAGCCTGACCTCCGTCTCACCTGCTAACTTCGGTTACTGATGGATCTTGACAATCCACGCCCGTTTACACGGACACGCCACCTTTTTGCGGATCGACAGACGGGACATTAAATCCCGCCTGGCGATTTACGGTCGAGCAAAATGAAAACATGCCAAAGCCACGGCTGTCAGGACGTAATAACACACGGGATTGAATAACCCCCCCATAATCTTAGTTCATTGATATGAAGTATTATCAATCAGGGGAGATGGTTGAGGGAGATACAAATTTGAAATCAGCCATCTGATAATGTGGAACAAATATAATTTAAAAGGAGCTGGTATGTGTAAAAATCAAATAAGTTAAAATAAAATAAAAAAATATACAAAACAATTAAATAAAAAAAAAATTAAAAATAAATGTAAAAAAATAATGCAAACATATTGCAACAACAACAAAAAAGTAGTATTGATGTCCGCCCCAAAATGCATAACCAGCCCCAGGCTCTTTGAGCTGGTCCTTAATGAAAATATACAGGGACAAAATTGTATTTTAAAAAACAGCACTGGTCTCTTGTACTGGTCTATGTTCCAAAAATTATGGGAAGAAAATTGTAGGGGTCCCCCATATTTTTGAAACCAGTACCAGGCTCCACTAACTAGTTAGGGGATATGTTTATACAACTTTTTTACTCTTATTTTAACTTTCACAGGCAGAAACATGCACAGATTTCACTGATCTCTGCATGTATGTGTCAAAACTCGGACCTTGTAATGTGACTTTGCATATGAGAAAACTCATAAACAATCGCAAAATTTAGTAGCCTCAAATTTAAAAACTTTCAAGCTATTACATCGGTTGAGTTTTGGAACAAACTTACACCTTGTAATGTGGGAAAAGGTGCAAATGTCTCCCACACAAAAAACGCACTCCCTATTACATTTGGCTCATGGTGTTATTTGAAGTCTCACCCAACAATTGGATGAGATACCCTCATTTTGAAAATAAATCTACGTGACATCCAATTGTTCTTCAAGTTCTCCTTTGGTCAACAATGTCACCTTTCCCTTCAGCATTGACCTTGTAGAGAGTTAGATTTTCATGGTCTACTGAATATTGATGGTGTCTAAAATGCAGAAGTTGCTATGAAACAAATACTTTTGGGAATGGTTTTCTATGATTGTAGGGATAGAATCTAGACCAAAAAGTTCATAGAAATAAAGTCATTGTCCCTTTTTTAAATATCCATGTGACAGATCTTCAATATCTAGGTAGACAGCCAATAAGTCAACATCATATGGTCGAGACGCAATAGGTCATCAGATACAAAACGTCGACAGGTGAAAGGTGGACAGTGCTAAAGGTCAGCAGTTACAGAAGGTGGACAAGTTGAAAAGGTTGACATGATAATGGTCAACATATGTTTTTGGGGTTTTTCACATGGTTTACGTACATTTGCTTGAATTACTAGCCACGTGAACATTTATTGGAAACTGTAACCTAAGACGAGTGAAGTTAGCTACCTTACCCAAAGGTTTGTGAGTGACACGAACCCACAAGAGTTCATGTTTGGACTTATGGAGATCACATAACATGGAAAATACAAGATGTGGCCTAGAAAAAAACAACACAATTCTGTATTGACTATTGTCATATTGACCTTTTGACCTTTGTTGACCTTTTGTACTTGTCAACCTTAACCACTGTCATCCTGTATCTGTTGACCTTTGTACCTGTGAACTTAATGCATGACTACATACTGTATGTTTGACAATCTATTGAATGTCTACCTAGACTGTGGTTATTTTATGCTACACCCCTTTTTTATCGGATTGAATTCACTTTCTACGCCTTACATTGTTTAGGGCCTTTTTAATGATCTACCTTAAATAATCTTTGCAGGGCTTTTTTACCCCCACTTTACAAAGGAGATATATCATTTTTGCCTTCAGAATTACACCTCTTGGCTGGCTCGCCAGCTGAGACCATAGATGCTACTGTATTTATCACCTCCATTGTAAACACAACACAATGTTCCTTTAAACATTTATATAATTATATTAGGGATGTGCTAGTAACCCCTTGTTTTCGTTTTGGTTTTGACTTCATCTTCTTGTTTTGGTTTTACAATACCATACCTCCCAACTTTAGAAGATCCGGAGGAGGGACACTCCGCGTGCCCGACATGTTGGGGATGTGACCAAGTGAAAAGGGGGTGTGGTCTATAATTGTGACCCTTCTGCGAGGCCACACCCCCTTTTCGCCACTGTAGGGGCATGGCTAGCGGCTCTGTGAGCTGCTGACCATGCCCCCAGCACCTGTCCCCAGGCTGCAGGAATAGATGCTGTTCACATGCGAACAGCGTCTATTCACAAGTGACGGGGGTACTCCCAACTGCCTCCCCACTGTCAGCCCCGGGCCGGATGCGGGAACGTCCCAGAAAACCAGGACGGTCCCGCGAAAATTGGGACAGTTGAGAGGTATGGCAAAACCACCGTCAAGTGCTGTATTTTTTTACCCAGCACAGGGAGGCACTAAAGAGCTCTGTGGCGGTATTTTATACGTCTGCTGTGCTGATCAGTTATCTTGAGCGGTCAGGCTTTTGCTTATGTACCGGGATATATACGTTTATGCAAAACATTTATTCGCAGTGCGGTGGGGACATTTGATGTGTAGCGGGGTGATGGGCATTCGCACACCCAGCGGGCGGCGTTACAGCAAAATACCACTGCTTTGCAAATCAACCAGAATAAGGCCCATTGTGTATATTTTGTACTTGCCTAATATCTAGCCATATAATGTCTCATTTAAAAAAAAAAAGTTATTTTCGTAGGATAAAAAATCCATTCATGCGCTGTCATATCTGTGAGCCATCAGATGGTCCTGGCATCTGCTAATATTGATGATTCTTGTCATGTCAAAACCCGACGTGCATTTGTCATCTGTCAGCCCAGCTTTGCTCAATCCTGCAAATGTTTTTTATATTTTTGTAAAATACAAATTCTTAGGTGTAAGAATAATTCTTAGTTGTTACAAGCTGGAGTCACAGCTTGTGTCTGGTTTGTCTGGTTTTGCTATGGTTTCCCTTCAACCAATATTCCTGGTTCTTATGTATCCCTATTTGGGGTAATCTGGATATTGGGGTCTGTTGACCCTTTGTCAAGGAAGGGGTACTGTCCTGAGCCACCATGATTAATTCTTGTCAGTTTCTGTGAGCTCCAAGATTTTGTTTCTTGTATGGGACTCGCTGGTGGCTTCCGGTGGTGAGTCTGTGCTATTGCAGCTCTATTCTGTGTGACTGTTTTGTATACAAGGCTGTTGCATGATTGAGCTCATTATCTGGTCGGACAGCTTCATGCCTCCCAACTTTCTGTTTAGACTGTGTGCACGCCTGGAAAGGGGGCGTGGCCTATGGAAAAGGGGGCATGGTCTCACAGGATGATGCGACCTAAGGCCGAGCCCCATTTTCCGCCGATCTGCGCCGCTGAATAGACGGTGTGCGCATGCGCACAGTGTCTATTCTCTTCAGTCTGGGGGGGAGCTTCCAACTGCCCCCCCCCACCGGCGGCCCCGGGCGGAACGTCCCCAAATACCGGGACGTTCCCACGTTAAGCGGGACAGTTGGGAGGTATGCAGCTCACCTGGAGGTAATCTGTGCTACAGGAGGCTGGTGCTTCTCCAGTTGTACTAATTGGTGCTTGCTCCTGTTATAGGGACTGCAGACGCAGACACTGAGGCCAGTGATAGCTTCAGTTCTTAGATGCTAGCTTCCATCTAGTAGTTTCTAGCTGCCTGTGTCCAGTTTCCAGCCTCAGTTCTACCTTTTATGGTAGTCACCTGTTATTTCCTGTGTCCACAGTCATCTGCCCTTCTGTTTGCTTCATTCAGATTCCCCTGGCTGTGTTCTGCCTGTCTTCCGTGTAGAGACCATCTGCATCAGGATGGATATTTTCCTTTGTTCATGGACTTCTGCTGTATGCCTCATTCCAGTTCTGATAAACCATAAGTGCTCCACTGTTGGGCTCAGATGTTTTTTTTTATATTCTGGTTGACAGTTTCCTGATTATCTTGTTATATTTCTTGTCCACTGTTTAATGCTGGTACTCTGTGTGGTTCAGAGTACACCACAGGTTTTGTTTCAGGTACCTCCTGTAACTTCATTTGGTTTGCAGCGTTTTGTGTGGTGTTATATTGTGTCTGTTTCTTGGCTTATCTGCAACTTGGTCACTTATGGTTTGCGTCGAGGTTGGTTATTTTGATATTAGTTTCACTCCCTAGGTTCTGGCTCAGGAGCCGTTAGTTAGTGTCTTTTTCAAGTTAGGACCTTACTAGTCAGTATCTCCTTTTGACTGTTCCTGAGGGGATCCAGTACCTTGTCCCATCTTAAGACCTGGTGGCACCGGAGTTGTGGCGGATCTAATTCTCCCCTTTAAACATGGTTATTAAAGGTGAAGCCTTAGCATCCGCAGGTACTGGCCACCCATCAGGATAGCTCAACAGAGGCAGTATAGGGTTCGCTGTGGCCATCCTAAACAGTGTCAGCGCGCAGAGGCTTACAGCAGGTGATGGTGGCGTTGTCTGTCCTATGGGCCATGTGGTGTGGTCGGGATGCCAGGGAGCAGGTGCACACAGGGGGCAGGATCCGGGCAGCATGGTGCAGCAGTGGAGGCCGCCATTGTAGCACAGTGTGGAGGGGCAGACCTGCTGCGTGTCTGTGAGAGGAGGTGTGCCTGGTTCTCTGCAGTGTCTCCAGTATAGGGGCAGCCATATTGGAGACCAAGGTTTCTCCAATCCCCTGCCAGGCTTTTTTCCAGCCAATCCGGTGTGTCTTTCCCTGGTAAAAGGGGTCTGGCCCATGTCTCCCTGCCAGTGCTTCAGTCTACCTCCTGGAGAGTTGTTCAGTGGCTTTGCGCTCCACAGTGTTCCTGCCTAACCTGCTGATGCTCCTGTCCGGTGTTCCTTAAATGTACCAGTGCCGCAGTGACCCACCAGTGTGCTGCAGGAGACCCACCTTTCTCCTGTTGGGATTAACTCCTAGCGCTTCACGGTTGTTCTCCAAAGCTCACGGTGAGTCTCAGCTGTATCCAAGTGCCGCAGGTATTCTAAGTTGTATCCAAGTGCCGCAGTTATTCTAAACTGTATCCAAGTGCCGCAGTTACTCTCAAGTTGTACTCAAATGCCGCAGTTATTCTAAGTTGTATCCAAGTACCACAGTTATTCTCAAGTTGTATACAAGTGCTGCAGTTACTCTAAGCTGTATCTAAGGGCCGCAGCTATTTTCAGTTGTAACCGAGTGCTACATTTATCCACAGCTCCAAGTCTTCACAGCTCCAAGTCTTCACAGTTCCAAGTCTTCACAGTTACAAATCCTCACAGTCATTTGCAGTCATTCTCAAGGTACTTCACTCATTTCCAACTCGTTACAGTATTCTCCAAGGTCCTCACCATCGTCTACAACTTCATACAATGGTCTTTCATTTCTTCAATCTCCCTCAACTTTGTTACAGTCCCTCATCGGAGTTCTATGCAACAGTCCGTCCATTATTATATGAACTGCTACTGTATTGCTGTTGCTTAATGTCGCACGTTACCAGTTATTTCTGATTACTGCTATTTCAGTTTAATCATTGACTGTACCGCAAGACCTTATTATCATTAAACCTTCTAAAAGTATTTTTCCTCTGTTTACTTTTATTATGCTTGGTCTTCTGCGAATTGGGGGGAAAGGCGCTGACATCAAATGTGACATCCTCTGCCTGGCCCAAGCCGGCAGGGGTGCGCCTACATTCCCAGGGGGTCCAAACAGCATTTATATGGATGCTCCCACCATTTTTGTGGGCACGCCCATGAAACACCGGGTGTCCACCATGGAATGCCTAATGCCTGTCAAACAGGCATTGAGTACCTCGGCAAATGAATACTATGGTGGAGCCTGGAACTATGGGGGACAAAATGACTAGGGGTCTAATGCTATATGATCGCAGCACCCATCCAGCAATGCACAGAACGGGTCCAGTGCATGTGCAATTTCCCCAATATTGTGATCGGCACTGCCGAACGCTTCTGCGATCACAGCTGAATAAGGGCCAGTAAATGGACAGGAATCCACCTGTTCAGTGGTGTAACTACTGTAAGGCAGCCCCAGCTGCCGCTTGGGGGAGCAAGCAGCAGCAGGGTCGGTGTGGGCGCTGTCATCCGCTCGATGCACTGACATGCTGCTGCCTGCCGCTGCCCACTGACTGAGCACCAGAGACGAGTCAGCCGCAGCGCGGGTGGGGCCATGGCAGAGATGACAAATCCCCCCACTGATTCAATTGACTGTACATAGAGTCAGCTATTGGCTACTGTGTACAGGATGGGCGGGCGGATGGGCGTGCTAGGGTGGCCTGGGATGCATCGGAGCCAAGGGAAGCAGCAGTGTCTGCTGGCCTCTCTTCCTCTCTCCTGTTCCAACTTCTCCCTTATGCATGTGACGTCTTCATCACACGCTGGGGAAACACGCTGAAGAGGAGCCCAGGGGGGGGGGGCATACTTTTTGGCAGGGGGGAGCAAAATTTATAGTTACGCCACTGCGCCTGTTACATCGAGAGAGAATTGGTAACAATACTGTAAGCTATATAACACGACCACAGAGACCGGAGCAAACAGGGCCCATAAAAGATCTTATTATTCAAGAACTGTTGTTAGATGCAATGAGCACATCTGTCTATCATCTCCAAGCATTCTTGGCAGTGATATTTTGCTGGTGGCAATCATGAACAGCTATCTATGCACAAACAGTTTAACGCCGTATTATTAATGCTGAAACCATCCAGCTTGCACAGTGTACATAGGAGATACCTTGTTAGAAAATCTCCGCAATGTTTGTGAAAATGTCACATTTGGGATCTACCCACATTGAAGATTTTAATTTGATGCAGAATCCTGGGGCAATTCCGCTAAAGAAGGGGGGATTGGATAGGGGAGACATTTCCTACCTGAAAATGCATTTCACATTCTTCAAGTTTGGAATTGCCCGGTTCATTCGCAATGAACCGAAATCAGTACCTGCCCCCATTGGTCGTGGTTTGTGCAATCCCTGACTGCGAGGGGCCTTGGCGAGTGACATTGTTGCCGCGCCTTGCGCAGTGGGGAGGGAGGTGGGTGCGGGTCGGTGGTGGCGCTGGGACATGGGAACGTCCAATGTTTCATGGGCGTCCCCATGCAAATGATGGGCGTTCCCATGCAAATGCTGGAGAGACCCAGGGGCCCTGTCTTCGTCCCAGCACCCGCAAATATAAGTCAGTCTGCACTGACTTAAATTTGCGAACCCAGGAGAAATCATGGTCGCTGACCATCGTATGTTTTCTCCTGCTGCGGGCACATGGGAGGGGGTGTGTTTTCATCCCATATGGTGGGGGCGGGAGGCAGGGCCGTCTTAACATTAGGAAGGGCCCCTGGGCAACCTAGTTCACTGGACCCCCCCCCCCCCCCCCAAAAAATTAGTTTGCCCAGGAGCCCACAGTCACCTCCCCAACCCTCACCTCTCTGGCTCCGTGCGGCAGCCAGTCAGCTTCCGGCGGCCGGGGATCCGATCATCTTCGCTGGGGGATCTGGGCAGCGGGATCAGGGCAGTGGCGGTAGCTAGGAGCCTGCCCTGAAGTGGCAAAGCGCTATTAACTGGCGGGGTGGGAAGCGCTGTTGCATTTGAAAAGACTGGCCAGACGCTGATTGGCTAAATTCAGCCAATCAGCGTTCGGCCAGTCTTTTCAAATGCAACAGCGCTTCCCGCCCCACCGGCAAATAGCGCTAATGGGAAAGATGGTGGCCGGGTGGCGGGGATCCGACCATCCTCGCTGGGGAAGGGGATCAGGGCGGCGGTGGCGGTAGCTAGGAGCCCGAAGCGGCGAAGCACTATTTGTCGGCGGGGGCGGGAAGCGCTGTTGAATTTGAAAAGACTGGCCGGATGCTGATTGGCTGAATTCAGCCAATCAGCATTCAGCCAGTCATTTTAAATGCAGCAGCGCTTCTCGCCCCCCCTGCCGGCAAATAGCGCTTCGGCGCTTCGGGCTCCTAGCTACCGCCACCGATGCCCTGATCCCCCTGCCGGATCACCCAGTGAGGGTGATCAGAACCCCGGCACACGGACCCCCGAAATTAAATTCACTGCTAGCTAGGAGGTGAAGCGCTATTTGCCGGCGGGGTGGGAAGCGCTGTTGCCTTTTCAAAGACTGGCCGGATGCTGATTTTCTGAATTCAGCCAATCAGCGTCCGCCAGTCTATTCAAATGCAACAGCGCTTCCCGCCCCGCCGGCAAATAGAGCTTCGCCGAATCAGGCTTCTAGCTACCGCCACCGCCCTGATCCCCCTGCCCGGATCCCCCAGCGAGGGTGAGCGGATTCCCGGACCCCGGCCACCATCTTCCCCATTGGGCTGGGCCGGGGGCCCCTAGGTCCTAGGGCCCCCGGGCAACTGCCCATCGTGCCCAATGGGAAAGACGGCACTGGCGGGAGGGCGTTTTTCCAGCGTGGCTGCGACTCTGTAAACTGCGATCTTTGCAGATTACCGTGTCCACTAGAACCAGGCCCTGCATCGCCTGTACTTTCTGGAAAATGCACCACACACCGATTTACCCCGGTGTCCCTAATTTAGCTTTTACTAGACATTGAAGTCAGCTTCAGATTGTCCTTCAAATATACTCATGGACCTATACAAATCCATTGGGATGGAAGTAGAGAAGATGATATCATGCCAAACCCCATCTATGAAATGCTGGGAAGGCTGCACTCAGTAACTCATAATTCCAGATGTTTGAGGACTGGTTTTGTTTTTAACGATGAGTCCGTAGAAGTTCTCACCATTCACAAAATGTTCATATTGACGGATTCAACAGATTTATTGTAAGTGACGCTGTCCAGGTGTCCTTATTGTGTATATTTGGCCAGAAACACAATGATCTTGTCTTGTTTTCTACTTTATTATATAATTCACAGTTTCTGGATAATTTTATATATGGACAGCTACAGAAAGCTGCGTAACTTATCTTGTTTTGTATGTGTGCCCATGATGTAACCTATATGTGTTATAAGCAGGGCTTCCATCGGGCGGGGGAGGAGACGGACTACTCAGGGGCCCAAAGGGACTTTGCATTTGTTTTTTATGTTTTTTCTTTGTAATAAAATATGTCTATTGGAAAATGCAAAGGGAGAAAAGAGGTAGATGAAGGGTAGGATATAAAAGGCCGATTCTGCACATTCGGTCGGAAGGGGCCGAATTCAGCCCTGTTTTCGATGGTGAGGGTATGCACACGTGTGAATATGTACATGTGCAAACCCCCTGTGGGAACGCTTTGGCGCCACCTTCTGGAGATAGCATGGCAGGACACCCACCCCCTTCTGCAACACCTTTTTTTCTGTAGCACCAATGAAGACAGGGGGGGACAAAGGTGGTGATTTACATGTTAGTGTTTGGGGATACCTGTCTAATATTTAGTTAATAAAAAAGCTTCAGCTTTGGGACCAGCCCGCCATCGTGAACAAGACAGAGCCTTATCATGTGTTGGTAATGCTGGTATGTGTGCTAAATTGGCAGCAAAATGCGGAGTACAGCAGTTAGACCATTGGTTAATTAGATGCAATAGACAGCCCAATCGTGCTTCACCAGGTGTCCAGATTATTTGACATGCGACAAAGTTTGTTTGTTCAGCTGTACTCACTGTTACACACGTGAAGTCCTTTAGAAAGAGCAGAGGCTCACCAGCTGGTCATGTATATTGGTAGAGGTGTGGTAATACAGAATCTGTTACTTGCATCTGCAATCTGTTGAAAAAAAGAGAAAAAGTGGAGCGCTAAAGATTGGATCAATATGGTACAATTATATACGTGGTTTTATTTACTTAATAATAAGTGGATTTAAAGCCACTTTGTAGGTATAAAATATTTCACACAATAATACATATAGACATAGTTGAGCAAAATACAAAAAAAAATTTAAGGATAAAAAAAAAGTAAAAGGAAAATTAAATGGTACATATAATAAAATGCAAATTAGGGTAATACTTATGGCATGGATTCCCTTGATAGTGTGCCACTCTCTCCTTGTTCTCCCCCACTCTCTTTCCTCTGGGGGTTATTCTGATTCACTCGGAAAGGCACAATCAGGGCCGGACTGGGACCAAAAATCGGCCCTGGCATTTTGAGCACACAGGCCCACCATTAGTAGGCGGAACCCTTGCGCGGCGAAGCCGCGCAGTGAAAAGGGGTGTGGCCTCATGGAAAGGAGGCGTGGCATCACAAAAAGGAGGCATTACACATTATGGAACAAACCGTTATGCCCATTACACATTATGGAACACACTATTATGCCATTACACATTAACTTAGAGACAATAAAACTTTCACACTACTTATCTACAAACCAATTAAGGACTCAATTTACAAGCTCATTCTGTTATTTTGTTTTGTTTTGATCTTAAGAATGTCCATCTATCACATCTTGTTCCTACTCTGCTGTGTATATATATGTGGTTCTTCACACACCTTGTTATACCATGCCTGAGGAAGAGACCTAAGAAGTCTCGAAAGCTTGCATTTTAACAACATTTATTTTTGTTAGCCATTAAAAGGTATCATATTTGCTAGATTGCTATTTTGTTTTTCTCACTGAGGAACAATAAAACTTTTATTACACATTGCTGCACACTATATTGCCCATTACATATTATGACACACACCTTAATGCCCATTACACATTATGCCACAGCTTGACAAATTTTTGTAAAATAGGGACAATGACAGTACGCGCCAAAACTGTATACCGCAATGCCTTTTACATGTCACACAGCCATAGTATACCACATGCCCTAATGCCCATTACACATTATACCACACACTGTAATGCCTCAAATCCTAATAAAAGGACCCCATATAAAGTATACTTAAACTAGGACCTGAAACTTTAAATGGAGAAATAGAATGCTTACTCTGAGAGCACAGCATCAGGCACTCTTGTCCTTGTCACCTTCCTCTGTTTCCAGGGCAGCGGGAGCAGTACTGAGTGTGTACTGTGCAAAGGCTGCTGTCTCTGCACCAACAGGCCAGCCAGACACAGACAGTGATCACAACAAACTGACATCTCTTCCTCCCTCCATGGTCTGTTATGGTCTGCTCCCTCACAGAGCAGTCCACTGTGTCCAGCAGCAGCCCTACTGTGGTAGAGTGACTGACATTGACAGCCGGGAAGCAGGCAGAGGATCCTTCCCACAGTACAGCTGCGGCCCCGGTGCTGCATAACAGCAATGACCTGCGGGCACTTGGCACTCTGCCCAGCCTGCCACTGTATGGAGGTGATGGACGGCGGGGGGAAGGAGCTCCTCGTGCGGCTGGGCAGAGGAGGAACAATGTATTAGCTGCCGCGCAGAGGGGCGGAAGGAGGCGCCGGGCAGTATCCGGGCAGCATCCGGCCAGCGTAGGGCAGGGGGCAGCGGCGCGTCATCAGTAGGTGCCTGTGCACCCCCGTGCACACGCCTATGATGCCGTCAATATGCTAATGATGCGTGCGGGGGGGACGCCATGCAGCGCAGCGCACAGTGAAGCCCAGGAGGCAGAGGCGTAGGGAGGGCGGAGCCACCGGAGCTCCTGCTCCGGGCGCCGATTGGTTGGCTGGCGCCGCCGGCCCGCCCCCCCTCCGCAAATGGTCCCTGCTGCTTCTAGTAGTGTGGCACTGTGGCGGGTACGCGTACGCCCGGGGCGGGCAGCGCCTGCGGCTGCCCTGCCCAGCGCCTGCCTCCCCTCCTGCCCAGGCTGCTCGCCCGGTCCCCGCCGCCAAGCGTCACGGGCGGTGAGGCCGGGCGGCGGGCTGACAGTCACCACCACGGCTGCCTGTGCATTGCTGCTGCTGCTGCTGCTCGGTCTGGCTTCCGGGCAGCGCAGGCAGCCAGCGTATCAGCACTAGTGTGTGTGTGACAACAATGTCACACTCCTCCCAGCGACTCCTACCCCCTCCCTCCTCCCTGGCTACAGCAGCGCGTCATCACCAGCCTTCCCAAGCGCTGGCTGTAGCCTGGAGGAGAAGGTGTGTTGCTGGCTGCCGCACGTGCGATATTCAATTATTTAAGGTGGATAGATTTTTTTTTTACAGCTAAACGTTATTAAAATAAACATAGTAAACTTGTTGTTTTGTTGGATATGTGGAGCCCGGGGGGGGGGGGGGGGGGGGTGGGGTGGTTGTGGTGGTTGTGGTGGGGTGGGGTGGGGTGGGTGGTTGTGGTGTGTGGGGGGGGTTAGTGAATCTCTGGCTTCTGCTGCTGCCCTGGCCTGCTGTGCTGTATATATCTTTATTTCTGCTGTATATATATTTAGCTATCTTTATTAATTTGTCTTTATTTACAGTGCAGCAGCTTCCTTTACAGTGTCTTAGCGCAGCAGATTCCGTTACAGTGTCTTATACAGCGCAGCAGATTCCGTTACAGTGTCTTATACAGCGCAGCAGATTCCGTTACAGTGTCTTATACAGCGCAGCAGATTCTGCTACAGTGTCTTATACAGCGCAGCAGATTCCGTTACAGTGTCTTATACAGCGCAGCAGATTCCGTTACAGTGTCTTATACAGCGCAGCAGATTCCGTTACAGTGTCTTATACAGCGCAGCAGATTCCGTTACAGCGTCTTATACAGCGCAGCAGATTCCGTTACAGCGTCTTATATAGCGCAGCAGATTCCGTTACAGCGACTTATATAGCGCAGCAGATTCCGTTACAGCATCTTATATAGCGCAGCAGATTCCGTTACAGTGTCTTATATAGCGCAGCAGATTCCGTTACAGTGTCTTATACAGCGCAGCAGATTCCATTACAGCGTCTTATATAGCGCAGCAGATTCTGTTACAGTGTCTTATACAGCGCAGCAGATTACGTTACTGTGTTTTTTAAGTTTTTTATTTTCAAATGTGACATGCCAACACGTGTTAGCCACGCCCCCAATTCATTACCGGGGGGGGGGGCGCGAAATATGCCATTGCTCCGGGCACCATGGCGCCTAGCTACACCGCTGCCAGGAGGCTTCAGCAGCGCTATGGCTACTGCAGTGCAGCTAAAATCGGCCCACAAGGCCATCGGCCCTTCTGGCATTTGCCAGAAGTGCCAGATGGCCAGTCCGGCCCTGGGCACAATCACTCTCTAATGGACAAAACCATGTGCACTGCAGGTGGGGCTGATGTAACATGTGCAGAGACAGTTAGATTTGGGTGGGGTTGTACTTCAAACGGATATCTATTTTGCAGTGTAAAAATAAAGCAACCAATATTTACCCTGCACAGAAACAATAAAACACCCAAATCTAACTCTCTCTGCACATGTTACATCAGCCCCACCTGCATCATTGTATTGATGTCTGTAAAGCGCCTTGAGTCCTTTCGGAGAAAGTGTGCCATATAAATAAAATGTACTTACTTATTGTTGACCTAATGTCTGTAGACATAGACACTGTCAACCCCATGGGGCATAACCCTGCAGCAGACAACACATGTACAGTATGTGAACTTTTGGAATCATCCTTAAAAATAATCAGAGCAACAAACTGTGATCTGAGGCTATTTCACCAACTGCTGCAGCAATAGATTGCGGTGTTACAGTTATAGTGACGGGACCATTTTTATATTTTTTTAGGTTTCTTTCCACAAATATTCACATTTCTTTCCCATTGTGATAAATATCTGGCTGAATTCTTTCCCATTCCCCATCAAGCGCAGCGTCTTGCCATGCAGGAAGGAAGCTGATTAGCAGCGCATTGTGTTTTGCATGACTTGGCTCTCTGCGTCTGTGACCTACGTGGGGCCTGAATGCAGTCACGGAATCCTGCCGCACAGAATAATGGAGAGAACTTTGCTGAGAGCTGTTTGATTTCTCATTCTCCTGGTACATGTAGCGCTCCATCAGGGGAGCACAATGTGGGTCCCTCATTTTCTTACCATGCATTTTCTCTCGTAGCGGACCCTATTATTTAGACGATGACATTGAAATGGTGTCGGCAGCTACAGGCATCTGTTCCAGCCTCATTTTACCTTTGTCCTCAGAAGCTGCTGCTGAGATATTACATGACTGACGCGAGCCACTTTGAGAAGAACTGAGACATCAATCTCTCTTCTTGTTTTGCTAAAATACACCTCTGTGTGTGCAAAACGGGATTTCTAGTGCCCCATGGCCTGCGCTACAGCGACTGGAGAGACATCAGACCAATTCTTGTATATCTATAAACTTTAGTTTAAAAAATTCAGAAAAACATCTTTCTTTAAGTGTGGTAGGGTAACACCCCAATAATTGATTTGAGCCTATTTCCTATCATGGCCAAATAAGACGCAGGCTGGTGCTCGGTCATGGTATGGTCAAAGATTTCTTATACAATACAAGTAACCTAACCCTGTCCCTTATCTGGATGGCGGATTGACCATGTTTAAGTTGACAATACCATGGTCGACCACTAGGGGCCGACGGCAACTACTTAGATGACTAAACTTGGTCGACAGCATTTAGATAGACAGTGACGCCAGATTGACGCAAGTGAAGGCTCGATGGGAACGTGGTTGACAGTATCTAGGTCAACACAAGGAATGGAACCTACTGACCAGATATAACCAGGCGATGACCAGCCAAGGAGCAGTGGGCGATTCGTGCAGCACTGAGTTGTTCTGCGAGTGTGTATTTTTTTTGGTCAGTTTAATATCCAATAAGACCCCTATCTGGCTTTATCGTGTTCACCACCAGCCGAGGAACAGTGGCCGATTCATGCAGCTTACATATTAATGACTCTCAGCAGTGGGATTTCTCAACTCTGTGATTATTACCACTTGAGCGCAAACAGTTGTATTTAATTAAAGACGAGTCAACTTATCTCACATATCAATGACTCTCAGCAGTGGGATTAATGAATGGTGATGTAAGATGGAATGTCCTTGGGCCCTCCCATCCACCCTTATGATGCGGAAATAGGTCATGCACACTTTAACAAACCAAACATTTCAGTGACAGGGCCTACAAAACTGTGGCTGAAACGATTGGTTTGCTTGGCCCCCCACACAAAAAAAACAATTCATATCTCCCTGTATAAACTGGCTATACAGAGACAAGATGTCATCGTCACTCATCATCCTCCTCCTCTGATTCCTTGCCACCTTCAGTGTGTACTTCCTCATCCTCACAGATCCCGTTATAATCTCTGGAGGAAATTCCTGGTCTTAATTGAATAATTGATAATTCATTTTTATAAACATCATCTCCACATTTTGCGGAAGCAACCTCCTCTACTGCTCACTGACCAGGTTCCCCGCTGAACTAAAAACTCTTTCAGAGTACACACTGGAGGGGGACAACTCAGGTAAAATAGAGCCAGTTTGTACAGGGGCTTCCAAACTGCCTTTTTTCCTGCCAGTACAGGTAAGGACTGTCTCACATGTCTACTTGGATGCTGTCACCAAAGTAATCCTCCACCATTTTTTCAATGGTGACAGCATCCAATGCAGTGACAGTAGACAGTCAGCAATTGTTGCCAGGTCCTTTAGTCCAGACCAGATGGCCAATCTCCCTGCCCTGCATCCCTGTCAGTGGGTTTTGTGGGAAATCGCAGCTGTTTCCTCGCAGACACAGGTGTGAGAGAAAATGAAGGAGGAGCTGGGGCCATGTCACAGTGCCCTTCAAATGACAATCTCCTTACCTGCAGGTCTTTGCACCTTTTTAGACTTGTGTCTGCCGGAAACAGAGACACAACATACGCTTTAAACCAAGGATCGAGCACGGTGGCCAGAATGTATTCCTCTGACTTTAACCGACTGACCACCCTCATATCCTGGCAAAGTGTATGAAGGGCTTCATCCACAAGAGCTACATGCTTTGTGGAATCGCTATGCTTTAGTTCCTCCTTCACTTTCTCCAGCTGCTTCTGCAACAGCCTGATCAGGGGAATCACCTAACTGAAGCTGGCAGTGTTGGAACTGACTTCACATGTGGCAAGTTCAAACGGCTGGAGAACCTTGCACAACACGGAAATCAGCCTTCACTGCACTTGAGTCAGGTGGAGCCCCGCTCCTCTGCTTATGTCGTAGGTGGCCGTGTAGGCTTGAATGGTCTTTTGCTGCTCCTCCATCCTCTGCTTGGCAGGGCAGGTTGAAGAGTTTTTACTGCTCCAGGCTTTGGCAGGCAGTGGCAGAATGCCGAAAGTGTCTGCAAATTTTGCGGGCTACTGCAAGCATCTCCTGCACGATCCTGTCACTTCTGATGAAATGCTGCACCACCAAATTTATTGTGTGGGCAAAACATGGCACGTGCTGGAAATTGCCCATGTGTAAAGCCAGCACAATGTTACTGGCGTTGTCTGACACCACAAATCCCCAGGAGAGTCTAAGTGGGGTAAGCCACTGGGAGATGATTTCCCTCAGTTTCTCTAAGAGGTTGTCATCGTTGTGCCTCTTCCTGAAACCGGTGATACACAGCGTAGCCTGCCTTGGAAGGAGCTGGCGTGCAGGAGATGCTGCTGCTGCGGAAGGCGATGTATCTACCCAGTGGGCTGTCACAGTCATATTGTCCTTAGTTTGCCCTGATCCAATTGTCCACATGTCTGTAGTTAAGTGGACAGTGGTTACAGCCGCATTTTTCAGGGCAATAAGGACACTTTTTTTGACGTCTCTGTACATTCTTGGTATCGCGTACCTAGTGATGTGGAATCTAGATGGGATTTTGTACCGGGGAAACAATACCTCCCCTCCACTGATGGCGGACATCTAACACCAACATAGCTGTCAAGGCTACATTTATCCGCTTTGCCATAGGATTACTTCTGTCGTATTTTGTCCTCATGGAAAACGACTGTTGGATGGTCAATTGGTTAGTGAAAGATGTAGCGGTCTTACATTTGTTGTCCGGATTTGGATAAAAAAATTCCAGACCGAAAAGGTGGATTTATTGGTACTCTGCACAGGCATGACAATGGGCTTTTTCATCCCATGGACAACAACTGTTTTCCCCCATGGTGCCTCATTTAAGCAAACTACGTCAGCATCCTCCTCATTAACTTCCTCCTCAGCGCCAGCTACATTAATAACCTCCTCTCGGTCTACAAAATTGACACCTTCATTATCAAAATCAGGAACTGCACTGTGGGTGATCCTTCCAGCATGTACAGAGGGAGTGCTGAAAATGGTGGAAGGAGCCACCTCTTCCCGTACAGCGATAGGAAGGTCAGGCATCACAACCACCAACACTCTTGGACTCTCCTTTTGTATGAGGTTTGTGATAACATGTCTTCTTTAGTAGGCAGAGATGTTTGCTGTGTTTTTGATGACAGCAGAAATCTCTTAAAATTTCTAAAGGAGGGAGTAGGAGGGCTTACATCATCATGTGAAGTTGAACCACCAGTCATGAATACAGGCCAGGGCCTTAACCATTCCTTGCCACTCCGTGTCGTAAATGGCACATTGACAAGTTTACGTTTCTCCTCCAATGATTTTAATTTTGGGGGGGTCCTTTTCTTACCGAACTTTGACTTTTTGGATTTTACATGCCCTGTACTTTGACACTGGACATCGGCCTTGGCGGACGACGTTGAAGGCATATCATCGTCTATGTCATCATTATTACTACTTGCAGTTGCAGCAGATTCAGAAGTAGGAGGAAGCGGCCCTTCATCTTTCCCTATTTAATTCTCCATATTTTGGATCTCCCTTATTTTTGTGGAGTTAGCCAATATATTACACCACAGGACAGCACCACTGGAGTGCAAGTATAAATGGCAGTAGATTCACCATTAGACTGGTATTAACCCCTTCCCGACCGGGCGTTTTTTGTTAACTTTTCTTTTTTTTTTCCTCCTCGCGTTCAAATAAGCGTAACTTTTTTAATTTTCCGGCTATATAGACACATGAGGGCTTTTTTTTTGCGGGACAAGTTGTACTTTTTAATGGTACCATTTACTATACCGTATAATATTCTGGGGAATCAGGAAATAATTCAATGTGGGGTAAAAAGGAAAAAAAACGCAATTCCACAATTTTGCGCTGGTTACGGTTTTTTTGGAGTTCATAGTTCGTTTAAAATGATGGGTTATCTTTATTCTATGGGTCGTTACGATTCCGGTGATACCGAATTTATATAGTTTTCGTTACGTTTTACCACTAAAAAAAAAATAGAAAATTTTACGGTTTTTCTAATTTGCGTCGCGTCGCCATGTTCTGCGGCTTATAACTTTTTTATTTTTCCACCTACGGACCTGGGTGAGGGCTCATTTTTTGCGGGCTGAAGTGTACTTTTTAATTAATATCATTATGGGATATGTGCGACTTTCTGATCTCTTTTAGTTACATTTTTTTGGGTAGGCGATGCGACCAAAAAACGTAGTTTTGGCATTGGGAATTTTTTTCCGTTTACGCCTTTAACTGTGCGGGATAACTAATGTTATATTTTAATAGATCGGACTTTTAGGAACGCGGCGATACCAAATATGTTTATTTTTTTTATTTTTTATTTATTTTTATTTGTGAAATGGGGAAAGGGGGGTGATTTGAACTTTTAATATTTTTTTTTTTTAACTTTTTTTTAACTTTTTTTTACTTTTACTACAAGGCCCCCTAGTGTACTTGACCACTAGGGGGCGCGATCGCCTGTACTAGGTTCAGCCATAGAGCTCTATGGCTGAACATAGTGATTTTCAGCACTTCCTATTACATCCTGCCTCAGGCAGGATGTAATAAGAATGCTGACATGGCCAGCACAGGGGTCTACATTAGACCCCTGGCTGCCATGGCAACCGATCGGCACCCTCCGATTGCCCGCGGTGCTTAAAGGGTTAAACGGCCACGATCGGCGAACTCGCCGCTCGTGGCCGTGAGAGCAGGTACCTGGCTGTAATATACAGCCATTACCTGCTCTCTTTCAAGCCAGCTCACTCCGTGAGCTGGCTTGATTCCCCCGCAACCGTCATATGACATACATGTACGTCATATGTCAGGAAGGGGTTAATATTTATACGGCAGTAGATGCACCAGCAGAGATTTATTATTTATATATGGCAGTAGGTGCACCAGCAGAGATGTATTATTTGTATATGGCAGTAGGTGCACCAGTAGACTGGTATTAATATTTATACGGCAGTAGATGCACCAGCAGAGAGGTATTATATATACAGCAGTAGATGCACCAGCAGAGAGGTATTATTTATATACGGCAGTAGATGCACCAGCAGAGTAGTATTATAAAGACGGTGGTAGATGCACCAGCTGAAAGATAGTATATCTACGGCAGTAGATGCACCAGTAGACTGGTATTATTTATATGGCAGTACAGTAGATGAACCAGCAGAGAGGTATTATATATACGACAGTAGATGCACCAGCAGAGAGGTATTATATATATATGGCAGTAGATGCACCAGCAGAGAGGTATTATATATATGGCAGTAGATGCACCAGTAGACTGGAATTAATATTTATACGGCAGTAGATGCACCAGCAGAGATGTATTACTCAGCGGCACCCTAAACCCCACTTATAATTGCCTTAAACTAACCCTATCTCACCACAGCTGTATGGATCACTTTGAAATTGCATTACAATTCAATATTAGATATTACACCTCACATTAGAATGCTTGGTTCTTTTTGTTTTTGTTTTTAATTTTTTTTTCTAAATTATCTTGTTATTTTATATTTTAATGAATTATCACTCGAAGATTATAAATGAATTCAATAGAAATCAAACCTCAGATTGGAATGGTTGTATTTTTGTTTTTTTTCTAAGGTTTTATTTTTCTAATAATTTCTTCCTAACATCTCTTTTTTAAACATTATGTAATAAAGAATCAATAAAAAGTCACCCCTTAATTCAATATATACCAAACCATATATAAATATTTTTTTAACTGCTAAAATAACTTATTTCTAAAATCTTTATCTTTTTTTTAAATGTTAATGAATAATCATTCAGATTTACATTTTATTAAACAGATTTAATCAGACAGAGGTAATCAATCAGAATTAAGCAATTAAATGTCAAGTTTGGATGCTTGGATCTTTTAATAATTTGTTCCACGTTTATTTTTCCCTTTTAATCAATAAATTGGAATTCCCAGCAGGGATGAAATTTCACGGACCTTCTTTTTGCAAAGGTGGCATCCTATTACAGTACCGCATTAACGTGGCATTTTATCACAGTACCACACAAAGGTGGCATCCCCACACAGTACCATCAGGGCCATCTTAATGCATGGGCTTACTGGGAAGCTGCCCTAGGTCCCCACATTTCTATGGGCTTTCTAGCAGGGTTTGCTGGTGGTTAGTAGAGATTGCTGCCTGGCTGCTTCGGTTGTGAATTACACAAAATCAGAGCTGCTGGGAAACGTTTTCCACCGGCCTGCAGCCAATCAGTAACTGGCTATAAGCTGCTAATTGCTGGTTGGCTGATAGTAGGTGGAGAGACACTGCCGGAAGTTATGATCTTTTTCATTTTTGTAGGGGCCCCTGTGCATTGCTTTGCCTAGGGCCCACAATGCCGTTAAGACAGCCCTGAATACCATACTTGAAGCCATTGAGAAACCAAATGGGGACTGCAGTTAAATTTAAGATGGGAGTTCTACTAAAGAAGAGATGTTGCCCATAACAACCAATGTTATGCCATCTATGATCTTCAAGAAGGTGCTAAATAAAGAAGAATTAGAGTCTAATTGGTTGCTATGGTTACCGTCTCATTTTCAATAGAACTCCCGTCTTAGTAAATTTACTCCTGCATGTCTAGGAGCTTGATTTTATACACTTGCGGCTGCAGGTCTAATTAACCCCTTGAGTCGTGGGTTTTGCTGGGGCAGGACAAACTTCCCGGGGCAGGTTTGTCCTGCCCCAGCAAAACCCACCACAGAAAGCTGGAAGCCCCCCTCCCTCCGCTCCGGCATTAGTACGCCGGAGCTTCCCTGTTGCCGCTCCCCCCCCGCCTTAGCCGCCTGTCACATTCAGCACTGCAGTGACGTCGGTGGCAGGCTCGGGGATGGTCGTGGCGGCTCACGAGGACTCAGGTGCCTGAGCGCTCCCGAGTCCCCCCGAGCCGCGCCGACCATACCCGAGCCTGCCGCCGACGTCACTGTAAAAAGAGTGGTGGGTGGGACAGGGCAGGGGAGCTCCGGCACACCGATCGCCGGAGCAAAGGTGATGGGGGGACTGGAGGGATTTGGGGGGGGGGGGGGTTCCAGAGGTGCTGTGCCAGTGGTGCCCACCTGGACACCACTGGCGCACACCTATTTTATATTAGTGGTATGCCCGGAAATTTTCCGGGACAGCCTGCTGCGGCATAACACTCAAGGGCTTAAAACACCTGATTTCAATTAACAATCGGTGAGGTCAAATGCTTTCGTCCATGTAGTGTAGATTGTAAGCTCCACTGCAGTAGTGACTCATGTAAATGGCCGAGTATTCATTTTGAAACCACTGTGGATTATGTATGCATGAAAATAATAATAAAAAAATAAATAAAAATAATAATAATAAAAAAACACTCCGTAAATGCTACTACAACATTTTGTGGTACTCAGGGGAACTTTTAGCAATTGTAACTCCTGGAATTTCAATAAATATTGTGTTTTTAATGAATAGCAATGAACTCTTTCGGATCGTTTGCCCCCTATCCCTGTAGGCAACAGTACTTAGACAGAAATGTTTTCCAATTGAATTACTTAACCAAAGGTGTTTTTTTTTTTTCTTTTATTGTGGTCCCTTTGCGAGTCAATCTGTTTTCTTAAGCTAAGATTCATAATTGATTTTATCCCTAGTTAAATGCTGAACATTATTTGGATGTACATTAACTAAAGTAGTAGAAGTCACATTCCATAGGAAAGTTTATGGACTTTAACCTGGGACACTACAAAGCAGCAATTATCAGACCTTGACGCAGGCTCTGAATGTCCTGCCAGTAACAATACCCATTAAAAATGTATGATTTTTTTTATCTATAGAATGCCTTGCAAGTGATTTATATTGATTCAAGTGACTCACCCAGGGATGCTTTCCTGCAATTTAGCATTTTTCGCTTTCCCAGTTGAGTATAAATTAAATCAAGATAGATGTAGTTTTTGCCAATTGAGAAGCTATTATCATTGGTCAGAGATTGACTGTATATTGTGCTGCAGGTTTTCTGGTGCATTAACCATTTGAGTGCCAAGTGAATTTGTCAAAATAAGTGTGAAAATTGCCAAGCAAACATTGTTATACATCATGGGTCTTCAACCTGTGGCCCTCCAGATGTTGTGAAACCACATGTTCCAACATGCATTGCATGCCAAAACTGTCAGGGCATGCTGGGATATGTAGTTCCACAACATCTGGAGGGCCACAGGTTGAAGACCCATGTTATACATCATAATGACCTGTAATGTTTACCTTATATAGGAAATATCTTTTTTTTTTTTTTTTGAACTTATATAACAAATGTGAGCGACGCTGGGGTTTTTAGCGGATATTTTGCCTCTGTGAGAGATGTTGGCACTCAAAAAGTTAAAGTGGACATTTTCAAGTCTAAAAATCGTCCGAAATCCGACCATATCGCTCTTTTTTGCCACAAATTCACATCTCGTTACATAAGCGAATTCGCGGCAAAAAATTAGATTTTTAAAGGTGCGATTTTGGGTGACTTTTGAACATGTCCAAAAATCGCACCCTTTTACATTTCACACTGTGATTCCACTAAAGATGTTGATTTAGTAGATGTTGATTTGGTAGATCAAGTCTTTTTTTAAGCTTTGACAGGACCCAAGGGTTTGCAATAACATCAGTACATTTTGGTAACCATGCTAAAGTTATATGCAAAAACTTTCTTTACAACAGACATACTGTACATATTGTAGGGGGTCATTCTGGATTCCTCTCCCTGCCTTGCCATGCAGCCCAATATGGCTTCTTTGGGCTGCAGCCGATGCAGCCCATAGTATCTGGGGTTATGCGCATGCTCAGTACCATCGCCGATTGTGCGCATGCACCGGTCCTGGAACCTGTCATCTATTCTGCACTGAACACAGGTGCCGGAACCATGAACGGGAGCAGTGGCGAACGTCGGTGGTGAGCATCAGCAGCAGGTGGAGTTGCCAGCAGCAGCGGCAGCCCCCCTTCTGCAAAGAGGTAAGAGATACCGCTTCTATTGACTGTCAACCTACTGTAAACATTGTCAGCAGTAGTGTGCGGTCAGGAATCGTGTCCCTCTGTGTCTTGCAGTATACTGTCTTCGGGTTTCCTGCTAACGCCTGTAGGATTAACGGCGATGCTTTCTCCACCCGTGTCAGCGCGGGGAAGATAAACTCTGATGTCTGAGGGCAGTGTGGGTAGCTTCGATTGCTGGTCATGTAAAAGAACAAGGAAATGCTGATGATGCTGCAGGCGGAACCGGAAGTGACGCAACGTGGTTTGTCTCCACGACCACGGGAGACTTCTTCCGCCATCGGGTGACTTCTTCCTCTTCTGCTTCCATTACCAGTATTACTTTCAAGTACCCCCAACCGGTCTGCAGCGTACCCCCAGCGGTACAAGGAACTACTGATTTATATGACCTTTGCCCCCCCACCCCCCAAGTGTCTCTAGCCCTGTGCAGTAAAACATTGTACAGTGGAATTTAGCTTTGGTAGAACAGCCAATATTGTATATATATTTATTTTCTGAGTTGTTGAATCAGGAAATGTTAATTCATACTGATGAGAAGACTAACAGTAATATATACTACACTAATGCAAAATCAATTTATACTAAGACTTGGCGACACAAGTGTACATTTATTTAACATTTATTATATCCCCCCTACAGCAGAAAATACAATTTCCAACAACACAACCACAGTAACTTAATTATCCATATTCATCTTGATTGCGGGAAATTAGCCCATAATACATATTTTATATGATTAGACTTGATAGGCTCAGGTAGCGAGATCAGACGTAATTCCGTATTCATGCCGCATTTTGTTTCCACGCATCACACTCATTACAGATTGTGTAATAAATCTTTAATTTCTTGTGCCTATCCGCAGTCGTTTCCAAAGCGAGCGCCATTAGATTACACTTGTATTCATTCATTTGAATCAGTACGCTCAACTTTTGATTGATTAATTGATTAAATGTAAAGTAACGCTTTCCTGAGATATACATCATACTTTGCGGAAAGTGGCAGTTATATAAATAAATGTGATTAGTATTTGGAATCTGCAAAGCGTCGCACTAATCAAAATGTCCACAATTCAAAAGATAAATGGTGAATATTGATATTCTGTTTTTTCCTGCATACGGTAATGTAGATGCATGGAGATGGGAGAGCTGGGTCTAACATCAAGGTGACATAGGGCGTAATTCAAGATCACTCGGAACGGGGTGAGTCCGTGCAGATGTTTGCGTGTCTATGCATGCGCAAGCAACGAATGGCTTCAGCGAGTTAAACACTTTTCAGGCCAATCGTTGCAAGGAGGGAGGGCCCAGGGCGGTGACGGCGCCGGACCATAAGAATTCCCAGTATTTTATGGGCATCCTCATGGAGCAGACGGGTGATGTCACAGCGGCGGGGGTGGAAGGGGGGAATTACAGAGCCAACCTGAATCAGACCCATTGTCTGATGATTGGGGCATGGAGGGACCACATTGTCCGGTTTTTATTGGAAAAGATGTGTGCACAGGTGTTGATATGGGATGCAGTCAAAATCCCGACGGTAAAAATCCCGATAGGGTCAAAATCCCGAATGGGTCATAATAACGACAAGGAAAAAATCCCGACAAGGACAAAATCCCGACATTTAAAATACCGACAAGGACAAAATACCGACATTTAAAATCCCGACATGGTCAAAATACCGACATATAGAATGTGCAGGTGAAACTGTCAACATGACTTTGGGTCGACAGGTCGCAAGGTCGACATGGGTTTTTTCACTGTTTTTTGACCCGACATGTGCCGACAGGCTGTATTTCATGCCCTACCATCCACTAGGCCATGGTGGGAGAATAAAATGCGCTCGGCACCGCGCCCGAAGCATTGCGAGTGAAGCGAGCGATGCGAGGGGCTGCGGTTTACTTCCAACTGTATCCATGTCGACATTCAGGTTAAAAAAAAACAGAAAAAACCCATGTCGACCTCACGACCTGTCGACCCAAAGTCATGTTGACATGACTCTGTAAACAAGGAAAGAAATGAAACACATATTACAGCCAGCTTGTACTTTACCTATGCACTGAAACCCTGGGAAATCACAGTCTCTCAGGTTTTGGTGGAACTGAAAAAAAAAACCAAAATAATTAAAACTCTGCTCTCTCCCTGGTATCTTGCATTGGCACAAAAGGTCGCCGGAGCCCTTGAATTAAATTTAATGCATGTTCTTTGCTGTGACTCACTGCGGGTGTCAGAACATGCCTGTCAGAGCTATTGTTTGGGACTTTCTAATGTGAACAATTACAGTATGTGAACTTTAGGGGAACGTGGGTTATTATTATGGAAGATAAAGCTTGCATTTAACCCCTTCCCGACATTTGACGTACATTTACGTCATGGCCGGGAGGTACTTCCCGACACATGGCATAAATGTACGTCATGAGTTTAAACTGTCACTGCGTCTCGAGACGCAGTGACAGAGGGACGATGTCTGCTGTCCCTGACAGCAGACATGTCCCTGCATGCCCAGGGGGGGCTGCGATGTCGCCCCCCCGTCGGCGATCGCTGTGATTGGCTGTTCAGTGTGAACAGCCATTCACAGCGTTTTCCTGTGTTACCAGCGAATCGGACGCTCGGTAACACAGGTGTCAATCACCGCCGGGCGTCAGGGGGCATGAGGGGGTCATCGGTGACGATGACACCTCACCCCACCCTCACCCCACCTGCCCCCAAGGCTGTGATTGGTCCGTGGGACCCACGGACCAATCACAGCCAAGGCGCGACATTTAAACTGACGGTGACTGCGCTGCAGACGCCATTCCGGTCTGGAATAGCGTGCAGAACGGTCACCGTGCCTGCCTGCCGTGAATACCGACCTGATCCTTGCTAATACTTACCTGATCCTTGCAAATACCTTACCTGATCACCTTATCACTGCTTGTAGCGTGCTGGACGCTTCCTGGATCTGACTTCCTGAGACTTCCTGCTGCTGCTGCAGTGTGATAGAGAGATAGAGAGATAGAGAGAGAGATAGAGAGAGATAGAGAGAGATAGAGAGATAGTGACAGAGAGAGCTATATTTTGTGTCTGCTACCCCCCCTTTTTGGGGGTGCAGGGGTTTTCTATATATATATAACTGTCAGTGCTGCTGCTGCAGTGTCATACAGTGATAGATAGTGATAGATAGTGATAGATAGTGAGAGGTAGAGAGATAGAGAGATTTGTGTCTGCTACCCCCCCTTTTTGGGGGTGCAGGGGTTTTATTTTATATATATAACTGTCAGTGCTGCTGCTGCAGTGTCATAGAGTGATAGATAGTGATAGATAGTGAGAGATAGAGAGATAGAGAGAGATAGTGACAGAGAGTGATAGAGAGTGTATATTTTGTGTCTGCTACCCCCCCTTTTTGGGGGTGCAGTTTTTTTTTATACATATAACTGTCAGTGCTGCTGCTGCAGTGTCCTAGAGTGATAGATAGTGAGAGATAGTGAGAGATAGAGAGATAGAGAGAGATAGTGACAGAGAGTGATAGAGAGTGTATATTTTGTGTCTGCTACCCCCCCTTTTGTGCTGATCAGTATATCTGTGCTGATCAGCAACTTTTTGGGGGCGCAGAGGTTTTTTTTTTATATATATACCTGTCAGTTGCTGCCAGTTGCACTGTCAGTTGCACCAAAGGTTGTGCACCTGCTGTCCCTCACTGGTAATCAGTGTCGCATCACTGATCACCTTTTTTTTTTTTTGTGAGTGCTGTGGGGTCTTTTTTTAATTTTTTTTTTACACACACTGATTTTGTGGGTGTCCTGTGGCCACTGTGCGCCGATCAGTGACGTACATCACTGATCAGCTTTTTCGGCACAGGGTTGATCAATTTTTTTTTTTTTTTTGATCAGATTCCTGTTGCCTTTGAGCGCTGTTCAGTGACAGACGTTACTGACCAACATCTGTGCTCAATTTTTGGCGCAGGACCTTTTTTTTTTTTTTTTAACCCCTTCAATTTTTTATTTTTAACCCCTTCATTTTTTTTTTTTTATTGGTATAAAGTATTTTTTTTTTTCTGCACCACATACACACTACATACCCCCCGGATTGAAATAAAGTTTGTACCCCCCCCTACACTATACACGTGTTGAAACATTTCACTACCAGTAACACAAAAATAAAAATGGCATCCCAAATGTCCTCCCAAATGTCCTCCCAAATGTCCTCCCAGTCATCCAGGAGAATGTATTCAGTGGAGGAGGCATATGCCATGCTTGCCTCTGACTCTGACACAGGCAGTGATGCAAGCGGGGAATTTGAAGGATTCGTCTTAAGCTCCTCTTCCTCCTCTGGTGATGAGGGACCCCCTCAAAGACGCCCCCGTAGATCAGCTGAGATTCCCCCCCCAATAATTGATCTAGTATGGACCCCACCACCAGACAATTTTGAGCCCCAGGTTCCTGAGTTTTTGGCCATGCCAGGAATCCAATTTGATTCCACAGGTCTCAGAGAAATTGACTTTTTCAAATTATTTTTCTCTGATGATTTTATAAATTTAATGGAGGACCAAACTAATTTATATGCCCAGCAGTTTATTGCTCAAAACCCCACGTCATCATTTGCTAGGTGGACCCCTGTAGATGCAGTAGAGATGATGACGTTTTGGGGTCTGGTGTTTCATATGGGCATAGTAAAAAAGCCAGAAATTAGGCAATATTGGAGTACAGATGTTCTGTACAGTACTCCATTTCACCGTATGGCCATGCCCCGGACTCGATTTGAGACAATTCTTAAATTTATACATTACACCGATAATGCACAGTGCCCACCCAGAGATGATCCCACCTTTGACCGGCTATTCAAAGTCAGGCCGGTCATTGATCATTTCAGTGCCAAATTTGAAGAGGTGTACATCCCTGAAAAATTTATTTGTATCGACGAGTCCCTTATACATTTTAAAGGAAGGGTTAAATTCCGCCAGTACCTTCCCAGTAAGAGGGCAAGGTATGGCATAAAAATGTATAAACTGTGTGAAAGCACCTCAGGGTACACCCACAGGTTTAGGGTTTATGAAGGGAAGGATTCAAGAATTCAACCGCCAGAATGCCCCCCCTCCCTCGTAGGTGTTAGTGGGAAAATTGTCTGGGATTTAGTGCACCCCTTCCTGGATAAAGGTTATCACCTCTATGTGGATAACTTTTACACTAGCATCCCCCTGTTTAAGGCCCTTGGTTCAAGAGGTACAGCAGCTTGCGGTACTGTGCGCAAGAACCAAAGAGGCCTCCCAAAAACGCACATTGCCCAAGTAATGAGAAGGGGTGAAAGCAGGGGAATATGCAACGAAAATATGTTGTTGGTCAAATATAAGGACAAGAGGGATGTCCTTATACTGACAACAATTCACGGAGACAGTACCACCTCCGTCCCTGTACGAGGTACCAGTACCCACACCTCCAAACCTAATTGTATCCTGGATTACAATAGGTACATGGGCGGAGTGGATCTTTCAGATCAGGTACTGAAGCCGTACAGTGCCCTGCGGAAAACAAAAATCTGGTACAAGAAGGTGGCCGTGTATATCATCCAGATGGCACTGTATAACGCTTACGTGCTATTCCGTTCTACCGGCCAGAGGGGGACATTTATGCACTTTCAAGAGGAAGTCATAAAGGGCCTAATATTTGGGAACCAGCAGGCAGAGGGCCCCAGTACTTCTAGTACTGGCCCCCGTATTGTACCAGGGCAGCATTTTCCTGATGAAATCCCCTCCACTGGAAAAAAGGGCAGGACACAAAAAAGGTGCAAAGTTTGCTATAAAAAGGGAATAAGAAAGCAAACTATTTTCCAGTGTGACACTTGCCCCGACAAACCCGGCCTATGTATAAAGGAGTGTTTTAAAATATACCACACATCTATGGAATATTAGGTTCATAATTTCACCGTGCTTCGGGGGTCTTGCTAATGCCACATAGCACCCACCATTCATTCCACCAGAATCTGAGCCGCAAAATCCAAAAATCACTCCTTCCCTTCTGAGTCCTGCCATGCACCCAACTGGTATTTTTTGGTCACATGTGAGGCATTGCCGTACTCGGGAGAAATTGGGGCACAGATTTTGGGGTGCTTTGTCTCCTTCATTCCTTGTGAAAATGAAAAATTTTGAGCCAGAACTGCATTTTTGTGTAAAAAAATGTAATTTTTCATGTTCACTGCCCAGTTTTATCAAAATTGGTGAAACCCCTGGGGGTTTGAAATGTACACTATACCCCTAGATGAATTCCCTGAGGGGTGTAGTTTGCAAAATGGGGTCACTTGTGGGGGAGTTCCACTGTATTGGTGCTTTGGGGGTCTTGCTAATGCGACATAGCACCCACCATCATTCCACCAGAATTTGTGCTGCAAAATCCAAATATCACTCCTTCCCTTCTGAGTCCTGCCACTTTTTGGTCACACATGAGGCATTGCCGTACTCGGGAGAAATTGGGGCACAGATTTTGGGGTGCTTTGTCTCCTTCATTCCTTCTGAAAATGAAAAATTTTGAGCCAGAACTGCATTTTTGTGTAAAAAAATGTAATTTTTCATTTTCACTGCCCACTTGTATCAAAATTGGTGAAACCCCTGGGGGTTTGAAATGTACACTATACCCCTAGATGAATTCCCTGAGGGGTGTAGTTTGCAAAATGGGGTGACTTGTGGGGGGGTTCCACTGTATTGGTGCAACATAGCACCCACCATTCATTCCACCAGAATCTGTGCTGCAAAATCCAAAAATCACTCCTTCCCTTCTGAGTCCTGCCATGCACCCAACTGGTATTTTTTGGTCACATGTGAGGCATTGCCGTACTCGGGAGAAATTGGGGCACAGATTTTGGGGTGCTTTTTCTCCTTCATACCTTCTGAAAATGAAAAATTTTGAGCCAGAACTGCATTTTTGTGTAAAAAATGTAATTTTTCATGTTCACTGCCCACTTGTATCAAAATTGGTGAAACCCCTGGGGGTTTGAAATGTACACTATACCCCTAGATGAATTCCCTGAGGGGTGTAGTTTGCAAAATGGGGTCACTTGTGGGGGGGTTCCACTGTATTGGTGCTTGGGGGGTCTTGCTAATGCGACATAGCACCCACCAAAATTCCACCAGAATCTGAGCTGCAAAATCCAAAAATCACTCCTTCCCTTTTGAGTCCTGCCATGCACCCAACTGGTATTTTTTGGTCACATGTGAGGCATTGCCGTACTCGGGAGAAATTGGGGCACAGATTTTGGGGTGCTTTTTCTCCTTCATACCTTCTGAAAATGAAAAATTTTGAGCCAGAACTGCATTTTTGTGTAAAAAATGTAATTTTTCATGTTCACTGCCCACTTGTATCAAAATTGGTGAAACCCCTGGGGGTTTGAAATGTACACTATACCCCTAGATGAATTCCCTGAGGGGTGTAGTTTGCAAAATGGGGTGACTTGTGGGGGGGTTCCACTGTATTGGTGCTTGGGGGGTCTTGCTAATGCGACATAGCACCCACCAAAATTCCACCAGAATCTGAGCCGCAAAATCCAAAAATCACTCCTTCCGTTCTGAGTCCTGCCATGCACCCAACTGGTATTTTTTGGTCACATGTGAGGCATTTCCGTACTCGGGAGAAATTGGGGCACATATTTTGGGGTGCTTTTTCTCCTTCATACCTTCTGAAAATGAAAAATTTTGAGCCAGAACTGCATTTTTGTGTAAAAAAATGTAATTTTTCATTTTCACTGCCCACTTGTATCAAAATTGGTGAAACCCCTGGGGGTTTGAAATGTACACTATACCCCTAGATGAATTCCCTGAGGGGTGTACTTTGCAAAATGGGGTGACTTGTGGGGGGGTTCCACTGTATTGGTGCAACATAGCACCCACCATTCATTCCACCAGAATCTGTGCTGCAAAATCCAAAAATCACTCCTTCCCTTCTGAGTCCTGCCATGCACCCAACTGGTATTTTTTGGTCACATGTGAGGCATTTCCGTACTCGGGAGAAATTGGGGCACAGATTTTGGGGTGCTTTTTCTCCTTCATACCTTCTGAAAATGAAAAATTTTGAGCCAGAACTGCATTTTTGTGTAAAAAAATGTAATTTTTCATTTTCACTGCCCACTTGTATCAAAATTGGTGAAACCCCTGGGGGTTTGAAATGTACACTATACCCCTAGATGAATTCCCTGAGGGGTGTAGTTTTCAAAATGGGGTGACTTGTGGGGGGGTTCCACTGTATTGGTGCTTTGGGGGTCTTGCTAATGCGACATAGCACCCACCAAAATTCCACCAGAATCTGAGCTGCAAAATCCAAAAATCACTCCTTCCCTTCTGAGTCCTGCCATGCACCCAACTGGTATTTTTTGGTCACATGTGAGGCATTGCCGTACTCGGGAGAAATTGGGGCACAGATTTTGGGGTGCTTTGTCTCCTTCATACCTTCTGAAAATGACAAATTTGGAGCCAGAACTGTATTTTTGTGTAAAAAAAATAATTTTTCATTTTCACTGCCCAGTTGTACCACAATTGGTGAAACCCCTGGGGGTTTGAAATGTACACTATACCCCTAGATGAATTCCCTGAGGGGTGTAGTTTTCAAAATGGGGTGACTTGTGGGGGGGTTCCACTGTATTGGTTCTTGGGGGGTCTTGCTAATGCGACATAGCACCCACCAAAATTCCACCAGAATCTGAGCCGCAAAATCCAAAAATCACTCCTTCCGTTCTGAGTCCTGCCATGCACCCAACTGGTATTTTTTGGTCACATGTGAGGCATTTCCGTACTCAGGAGAAATTGGGGCACATATTTTGGGGTGCTTTTTCTCCTTCATACCTTCTGAAAATGAAAAATTTTGAGCCAGAACTGCATTTTTGTGTAAAAAAATGTAATTTTTCATTTTCACTGCCCACTTGTATCAAAATTGGTGAAACCCCTGGGGGTTTGAAATGTACACTATACCCCTAGATGAATTCCCTGAGGGGTGTAGTTTTCAAAATGGGGTGACTTGTGGGGGGGTTCCACTGTATTGGTGCTTTGGGGGTCTTGCTAATGCGACATAGCACCCACCAAAATTCCACCAGAATCTGAGCTGCAAAATCCAAAAATCACTCCTTCCCTTCTGAGTCCTGCCATGCACCCAACTGGTATTTTTTGGTCACATGTGAGGCATTGCCGTACTCGGGAGAAATTGGGGCACAGATTTTGGGGTGCTTTGTCTCCTTCATACCTTCTGAAAATGACAAATTTGGAGCCAGAACTGTATTTTTGTGTAAAAAAAATAATTTTTCATTTTCACTGCCCAGTTGTACCACAATTGGTGAAACCCCTGGGGGTTTGAAATGTACACTATACCCCTAGATGAATTCCCTGAGGGGTGTAGTTTGCAAAATGGGGTCACTTGTGGGGGGGTTCCTAACTTTTAGCATCTTATGGTGCCTAGAAACCTACATGGTGCCTAAAAAATAATCTCATAAAAAGGAGGCTCCAAAATCAAGTAGGTGCTCCTTCTATTATGAAGCCTGTGGTTTGGTCACCGTGCACACTAGGGCCACATATAGGATATTTATGAAAACAAAAGAATTGGGGGAATCAATTTTCAGTCACATTTCTCTAGTAAAATGTACTGTGTTCCTTAGAAAAATGTATTAAAATTGCAAATCTGCAAAAAAAAAGAAATTTTGAAATTTCACCTACACTTTGTTTTAATTCCTGTGAAACACCTAAAGGGTTAACAAACTTCCAAAATGCTGTTTTGAATACTGTGAGGGGTGCAGTTTTTGAAATGGCATCATTTATGGGGGTGTCTCACATACAAGTCCCTCAAAGTCACATCAGAACTGAACTGGTCCCTAAAAAAATCAGTGTTTGAAATTTTCTTGAAAATTTGAGAATTTGCTATTCATATTGTAAGCCTCCTAGTGTCCCAAAAAATTAAAAGGAAGTTGAAATAATGATGTCAACATAAAGTAGACATATGGTCTATGTTAGTTATTCACTATTTTGAGTGGTAAGATTATTTGTCTCACAAGCAGAAAATTTAACATTTTGCAAATCGCTAAATTTTCCATTTTTTCACGATATTTTGGTATTTTTCACAAAAAAACACAGACTGTATCGACCCAAATTTACCACTAATTTGAAGTACAATGTGTCACGAAAAAACAATCTCAAAATCACTGGGATAAGTAAAAGCAAAAAAAAGTTATCCCCACTTAAGTGAGACATGTCAGATTTGAAAAAAAGGGCTCTGTCAGGAACGCAAAAACTGGCTCTGTCAGGAAGGGGTTAAAGCGTAAACGTGCAGCAAAATGAGAGTGTGTACTTAAAAAAAAATGAAAATAGACTCGCTCTGCGTGTTCCGATGTACTTCTGGGGCCTGGGAATAGCACTGCCTGTTCCTTCTACTCGCTCAAATCATCCCCTGCCAACACATGTCAAGTACAGAGCAAATCTGTAATTCTAATGTAGAACATTGTAATGGAGGAGACTTAGAGTTCGCAGACTCTGGCCAGGAAAACACTTTCTCGGAGGAATTTAAATCTTTTTGAAATGAACAAATTTTTAAAAATGACAATGACACATGTGGCCTTAATGACAACGCTCGTGTTCCAATTTTTTTTCCAGGAATTCTACTACATATGTTGTGGAGAACATGAGAGAAAACTTAGGGTCCAATGCATTAAACAATCTGATAACTAGCTGTCAATATGAGTTGTACATTGTTTGGATTGTTTCCTAAGCTGGCCATACATCTACAGATCGATTGTCAGTTTGGGCTGGTTGGAACAAAAACCTGGTAATATCTGAATGACAGTTTTTGGCAGTTTTCCAGCAATTCAAAGCAAATGGTCAACTGTCATTTGCTCTCATCCATTACATCCAGGATTTTGTTCCAACCAGCCCAAGAAGCCCAATCGATCTGTAGATGTATGGCTACCTTAATGGGCCCCATACATCAGCAATCACAATTAATGGATTTCCAGATCCAGTTTTTTTTGGCCAGATACATGGATTCTACAATCTATCTGACTTTGCCCACACATTACAGATTTATTTCAGTGATTGGCAGATATTTCCATCTAAACATTGCATCTTCATATCTGGAAATTGCCCAATCGATTGTCATTTCAGCTGTTCATATTGTAAATAGATGAAGAAGACGAATTGGGAATGCCCACACATCTAAAAAAGATCCGCAGATAATACCAGATTATTAAGCATGTTTAAAAATCTGATTAAGCAATCGATTGGCGATCGCTATTAATTTTTGATTGGGATTGCCAAAAGGGGGAGCACACACATCTAAAATTAATTGTGGCAATCATCTCCAGATCTCAGGATTGTCACAATTAATTGCTGATGTATGGGGCCCATTACATTGCGTATTCTTACATTTTGTAAATCATAATTTACTGAGGGACCTACACATACACTTCTACACCAACACACATCTTCATGCATGGTCATCGAAGAACCTACATACTATACACTTCTGCACCATCATGCTGTTCCCAGCAAGGTCACTGAGAGGAAAAAGAACAGTGTAGACTACACATTATTAATCAATAAAATGAGTTTTTAGTATATTCATTGCCCAAGAGATATTAGCCCACCAACCAGCATCAAGGTGAACTCGTATCTCTAGTGGATCCTTTATACTAAGTTTGAATCTGGGGCAAGGGACCCCCAAAAAAGCCATCAAAAGCCAGTCACAACAAGGCAGTGTGAAAACAGAGGTGGGGCCTTATTCAGATATGAGCTCGGTACAAATTTGTTTGGAAAATGGGCAAAACCATGTGCACTGCAGGTGGGGCAGATGTAATATGTGCAAAGAGAGTTAAATTTGGGTGGGGTGTGCTGAAACTGAAATATAAATTGCAGTGTAAAAATAATGCAGTCAGTATTTACCCTGCACAGAAACAAAATAACTCACCCAAATCTAACTCTCTCTGCTCATGTTACATCTGCCTCACATGCAGTGCACATGGTTTTGCCCATTTTCCAAACAAATTTGTACCGAGCTCAGATCTGAATAAGGCCCTAGTGTAAGAAAGAAGCAGAAGCGGTGCGAAAAAAAAGTGTTAAAAACTAAAAGTGCTAGAAGGTATAATATTAGGGGAAAATAAATAGTGCTAAATAAATGTTAAGGAGTGCCACCCCCAGGCAACTCAGCCACACCAACCCAAGGTGTGCCACTCCCAGGCAACTCAGCCACTCCAACACAAGGGGAGCCACCCCAGGCAACTCAGCCACACCAGCCCAAGTGGAGCCACCCCAGGCAACACAGCCACACCAACCCATGAAGAGCCACCCCCAGGCAACTCAGCCACACCCACCCAAGGGGAGCAGCACCCAGGCAACTCAACCACACCAACCCAAGGGGAGTTACCCCCAGGAAACTCAGCCACACCAATCCAAGGGGAGCCACCCTCGGGCAACTCAGCTACACCAACCCAAGGGGAGCCACCTCCAGGCAACCCAGCCACACCAACCCAAGGGGAGCCACCCCCAGGCAACTCATCCACACCAACCCAAGGGGAGCTACCCCCAGGAAACTCAGCCACACCAATCCAAGGGGAGCCACCCTCAGGCAACCCAGCCACACCAACCCAAGGGGAGTCACCACCAGGAAACTCAGCCACTCCAACCCAAGGGGAGCAACCCCAGGCAACTCAACCATACCAACCCAAGGGGAGCTACCCCATGGCAACTCAGCCACACCAGCCCAAGTGGAGCCACCCCAGGCAACACAGCCACACTAATCCATGAAGAGCCACCCCCAGGCAACTCAGCCACACCCACCCAAGGGGATCAGCCCCCAGGCAACTCAACCACACCAACCCAAGGGGAGCTACCCCCAGGAAACTCAGCCACACCAATCCAAGGGGAGCCACCCTCAAGCAACTCAGCCACACCAACCCAAGGGGAGCCAACCCAGGCAACTCAGCCACACCAACCCAAGGGGAGCCAGCCCAGGCAACTCAGCCACACCCACCCAAGGGGAGCAGCTCCCAAGCAACTAAACCACACCAACCCAAGGGTAGCCACCCCAAAGCAAACCCAGCCACACCAACCCAGGGGAAGCCACACCCAGGCAACTCAGCCACACCAACCCAATGATAGCCACCCCAGGCAACTCAGCCACACCAACCCAAGGGGAGATACCCCCAGGCAACTCAGCTACACCAACCTAAGGGAAGCCACCCCAAGGCAAATCAGCCACACCTCAAATCCATCCCTAAAGGAGCCTACACACATGGAGATTTGCTGAAAGTTCTGAGCAATGCTAGATTACACAGAATGCTCAATAAGAACACTTAGCACACAGCACTTTGTGCTGAGCGAACTGTCAGGGCCAATGTTCTCCAGGGTCCAAACTGGTAAAAACATTCTACACTTCTGCACCAACACATGGTTCCTGCATGGTCACTAATGGACATAAGCATACACTTCTACACCAGCATGTGGTTCCTGGCATGATCATTGGGGGTCCTACACATGTACTTCTGCACCAAAACACGGTTCCTGGCAAGGTCACTGAGGGACAGAAACATACACTACTACATCAACACATCGTTCCTGGCTTGGTCACTGAGAGACGTACACATGCATTTCTGCACCAACACTTGGTTCATGGCATGGTCACTGATGGACCTACACAAATACTTCTAAACCAACATACGGTTCCTGGCATGGTCACTGAGAGGCCTACATATTAATTTCTGTGCCAATGCATGTTGTTTCATGGTATCTAGTGACATACACATATACTTCTGCACCAACACATGGTTCCTGGCATGGTCACTGAAGGACCTACACTGCGGAGGTGGAGTAGCCATAGACCTTGCAGAGAAGATTCCCAGGGATGTAGACACACCTCTTTCCCCCTGTTCAGAGTTTTTGCCCCATACATCTCCTGTCTACCATGCAAGCAACCTTTACCTGTTCACAGAACAGAGTTTCCAACACTGCAAATACTGGTACTTACTGTATGTAGTATCTGGGCTGCCGATTTTGTGATTGTATGCCTTACCTTAAGGCAAACAATCAGATGCGATGCAATGCGATTCAATGCGATTTTGCATAGGATTCAATGTTAAGAAGGTCCTGTTCATTTCCCCACTATCCAAGTGGGCATAGAGTTGATTTTATATAGCGTGGCGAGCGCAGCGAGCCACCGAGCCCGAAGCGTGGCGAGCGGACGCATATTTCTTAAAAAGTATTCTGTGTCCCCTTGCGGGGCTCGCTACGCTCGCCACGCTTCGGGCTCGGTGGCTCGCTACGCTCGCCACAGGTTTATATCTAACTCCATGCCCACTTGGATAGTGGGGAAAGGAAAAGGACCCCTTTTTCCCATTGAATTCTATGTTAAAATGGACTCAGACCATTTTAACATTGAATCCTATGGAAAAATCTTGACCATCGCATACGATTTGATGCGATGCGATGCGATCCGATCTGATTTCTAATCGGACGCCCAGATACTACATAAGTACCCAAATACTCATCTATGGTAGGTTATATCCATTGTGACATCTGTTAAAGGGACTGGAGTGGGTGCTGTCTGGGGGTGTAAAATTTTCTGGGCTGCACTGGGGGAGGGTGGGGATTTTTGTGATAATCAGGGGATTATGGTAATCATTTCTTCGTCTGCTTGATGGAGGTTTGGGGTCTGTGGTCAGTCTCAGTTGGGGATGTGGAGGTTTATCTGAAATATGGCTTGTCACAGAAGCTGAAAGGTCCGGGGGCCGCTAGACTGCCAACTGTATTTAAACCAACCAACGGATCACACAAATTTATAGTGATGGATTAATCCCACCTACAGTATATTGGTGTTGGTCCCACCTACTGTACATTTTATTTGGTGCCACCCACTTGAGGCCACGTCTAGAATTTTTTAGGGGCCACTATTAGTTCCGAATCTGTCCCTGCATTAACACATGGCACCTGACATGGTCACTGAGGGTTCTACACATACACTTCTGAACCATATCAATAAAAAGCAATGCACTGCAGTAAATACACCATTGTTCTGTGCAGTATTATACAACATATTTACAGAGGCACTGCAAGGAGCCAATGCACCCAGAGCAAGTTCATGTCACTGTGCCCCTTCCCCCCGATCTATACATGTTGTGGGTGCAACTTAACACACCAAACGTGTTTGGGCAGCCATGGCGCAGCACTGATGAGCATGGCTATATCTGTACCATAAGTTTTTGTATCATGGCATACATGGCACTGTATATTTAAAAATGATTCCAATACAATGTGTACTTATACTTAAAATAATCAACACTAAAAAAGCAGCACATAAAGACAAAAGTACCACCACCATGTCATAATACAGTACATGTCCTTATACACATTACACCACACAGTGATGCCACATGGTAGTAGCACTCCTTACACATGTTACGTCTTGCAGTGGTGCTCCTTATACACATTTAGGCACACAGTAGAGCCCCTTATTCATAGTACTCCTCACTAGTGTGCCTTATACATATATTGCCATAGTAGTGCTACTTATACATGTGAAACCACAGAGTAGAGCCCCTTATTCATGTTACACTATAGTAGTACTCCTTATTCCCATTACACCACGCAAATAATGGAAAACAAACTGCTCTTCTCGGGTAACAGTCCTGGCATGGTGCCCTCTGAAGTTTTTGGTGCCTGGAGCTTGTTCTCCCTGGAACCACCCTTGCTGCTCCCCTGCATATGTATAACTCAATTGAACAGGGTGGAACCTGATCCCTAGAGGAGGTGTTTTGTCGACATGCATCAGGTCAACATGACAATTTTTATATAGTCAAACCATCAACATGCAGCATGTCTTCATGTTTAGCATGTTGACAGTGGTCTTTTTGAGGTTCATCTTGTCTACACAGATTATATATTGGCATGAAGAACTTTTGAAAAACTCTCCCTAGTGGTCTAGTGGTTCCTACTTTCTTCTAACCACTTCAATGTGGTTTCCAGGTCCCGACTGTCATGTGAGCATCGCTTCCGGGTCAGACCTCTATATTTCCATTTAGTCATCCTTAACCCTAATTCTTACCCCTAACGCTAACTCTTCCCCTACTGCCGAACCCCTCCACTGCCTAACCCTCCAGACAGTGCTTAACGGACAGCTTCCACAAGATGTCGACTTTCTGAGGATGTAGACATCGTACTTCTTGTCGACAGTTTGAGCCATGTCTACATTATGAATGTTGATGTGATAACTGTCGACAATGTGACTGGATACCGAATAAACAATTAATCTTCAACTAATATCAACCTACCTTTAATTCTACACCATGCACTACGCCTAATTAGCTGTGACTGTTTTGCAATGCTTTCCCTGGGCACATACGGAAGGCTTACCAGCGTTACAGTGCTACAGTTTTATATTTGAAAATAGCGAAGTACAAGTAGTTCCCCTCCTTTATCTTTCCCAGATAATCAGGTTAAAGCACAATAGGCTGTGTCCTAGGTTACCGAGGTGACCTAAATTTCCCTAACGACTCAGAAGTCTGACTAAGAGAGAATTCACTCATAGTAATTGCTTTCCATTATAGCATATGCAAACCTCAAATTACAAGTTTCGAGTGAAACTTCAGTACAAAGGGAGCTGATGATAAGGAATGGTTCTGTATTTATTAAACATCTCTAAACTCTTTCCTGGACCATCAAGATGATTACCATTCAATGAGGAACACACATTTAACACCATGGCTGCTGGCTGGAGCTGGGAGTTGTCACCAAGAGAAGCTGGTAGTAATAGACGTTCCCATTATTATTCCATAGGCTGCTTTATCCTGGACGTCTTCTGTCTCCCCAGCATCACACATTTTCATCTCAGTTAAGTCGCTCAAAGTTTTCCCACTTAGGGCCTTATTCCGAGGTGGGCGTTGCAGCTGGGACTTTTTGGTCAGTGTGATTTTTTTGTTATGCCCCTGATAATGGGCTTTCTGTTGAGTACAAAAATTCCCCATCATCCACACTATTAGAGACCACCAGCCCTATGGAAACACAGAATGCCCCACTGCACGTGGCTGCCGGCACCGATGTAATTGTATCTTTAGACACGCCCATGACTGGCTAGCCACTCCCCCGTTACCTCCCAGGAACACTCACTGATTAATGTACGGACTAACAACATGGGTCTCTTGTATCTGATACCACAACGGCGTCCAGCCATGAATAAGTTTTGTTAATTGATATTAAAGTTTGACAACATCTCTGACTTTGGGCCTAATTCAGACCCCATTAGATGGGGCATAATTTGGCCCCATTTCCAATAGTGGGGATCTGCGCGTGTGCCTTTTGTTTTCGGCCATCTCCAGTGGCAATAAAAGTCAGTCCAGCTCCGTGCCAGTAAAATATGCACCAGGTGCTTCTAACCTGAGCACATTGCTGTTGCATCATTTCCGTCTGACGGCGTATAGCTGCTGATATATCGGTAACATCCCTGCAGATCGGGTCATGTCGCAGACTCGGACTTCAATGCATCCGGCTCAAGATATGTAATAAAAGTTACAGAAGTCATCTACAGATATAAATGTATAGTACATTAGAGAAACGGGGGGAGGGATTGTCAATCGCACAAGACTCAATGATTCTGGGTGAACCCCTATCAATTTCTCCTATATGGTGAGTACCACAGTCATAGGATCAGGGGTGTGCTACCGTAGGACACATCATGAACGGGCAAAAAAGATAAGAGAAAGAAAAGAATGTCCTTTTATTTAGGTACACCTAAGAAGAATATAAAATTTAACCTTTATTGGGTATTCTCTAAAAGGCTGCGAACATTTTAAAAAAACATAACATCAAACGTACATGGGGTGGGGTGTACACTTTTAAAACAAAGGTGGCAGGCAACTGTTGCTTTATTGTTATAAGTAAATAGTGTGTTAGTGGGGCTACCCTGATTTGTACAGTGGATTGCGATTTAAAATGTGATCTTCTCAATCTCTACTGACAGATCTCATGGTAGGGTACTCCCAACAGAGACAGTATTAATTTGCATACGAGGGAGACCGGATTGATATATGCTCCTGTCTCCTATAGTGCTTATCAGAGCTCACTCAAAAAAAGTATAATAGAGGCTGAGGGTTTATTATTCACACATATGTATACACATGGGTGTATGTTATACGGTCCCAGCTATTGCTCATACGGGGTGTCTAACTGTATAAATGCCAGGAAGACTGCAACCCCTAGTGGGCGCCTCGGTGATAAGACAAATGCGCGCCCAGTGTTGACTCAATGTGAGACAAAGATTCTGGGACTCTAGAGTGAGTTCTAGCCCTTAGAAGGGCTTCAGGGATCTCTCACCGTAACCACACATAATCAAAATACAATTATGAAAAATAACAAACAACTGCAACAGAATGCCTGCGCACCGCTAGATGGCACGCGCTTCGCAGTTCAGCTTCCTCAGGGCCAACCTGACTGTGCCCCTGAATGGGTTTAAATACCTAGTGCAATGTAAGACAAAAGAAGGATAAAGTTCAAGAGTAATGCCAATTGCACAACCAAACCCGGGTACCTCAGCTGATATTATACAGTATATCTATTGTTATATACCGGGGTAGTGGGATCCCTTCAAACACATAGCCCACCAGTCCAGAGTTTCTTCAGCAATCTAGCCATGGCTACTTTTATTTGTGTGATACATAATACCTAAAAATAAATCCCAACCCATCTGGACACTAACTAAACTTAAATTTCCCTCTCTCAGAGTGATAGGGCCTAACGCCCCTACCACAAACATAGACAGATTAACAATACTCACAGCCAGTAAATCCCAGTGTCTCATACCGGCCGGCTGCCTGTTTCCCCTGGTTGTGAGAAACTCAGCCAAGTTCTGACACAGCTTTTCTCACCTTCTCCAGGTACAAGCCTAATTAGCCTGCTCTTCGGCTGATTCGATCTTTAATGATCTTTTTCAAGCTCACAAATCAGCAAAATCAAGACATACCTTTAAACCTTCACCAGACACCGTGTGCACCGTCGCCAGCCCACCGCCGCAGGTCCGGGTCATCATGACGTCACTAGCCAGCGACGCATACCAGCCGGTATGCCAGGACGTCGACGGGTTGCTAGGCGACCTAAAAATAACAAAGTGAAATTAAAAGGCAGACAACACTAATGACATGTCGACTAGGCAAAGAGGCAAACATGCATATAATCAAACAATAAAGAAAGCCTAAGACACAGGAAACGAAGGAGATTGTACCAAAAGTGCAAACAGCGATAAAGAAGCAAATAAAGTTACAAAAACGGCAAGAAGCTGCAAGCTTCATTGAGACCTGAGGGGGCCACCGTGTTAAGGCGGTGTATCCACCAGGTCTCACGTTGCAGTAATTTGGTATCACGATCGCCACCCCTCAGGGTTTTGGGGATGTGGTCGATCATTTTGTAGTGTAAAGTAGCTAACCCATGTTTGAATTCACGAAAATGTAGTGGGACCGGTTGTTCTTGGGGCAAAATCTTTCCTTCAAGATTTTGCCCCAAGAACAACCGGTCCCACGACATTTTCGTGAATTCAAACATGGGTTAGCTACTTTACGCTACAAAATGATCGACCACATCCCCAAAACCCTGAGGGGTGGCGATCATGATACCAAATTACTGCAACGTGAGACCTGGTGGATACACCGCCTTAACACGGTGGCCCCCTCAGGTCTCAATGAAGCTTGCAGCTTTTTGCCGTTTTTGTAACTTTATTTGCTTCTTTATCGCTGTTTGCACGTTTGGTACAGTCTCCTTCGTTTCCTGTGTCTTAGGCTTTCTTTATTGTTTGATTATATGCATGTTTGCCTCTTTGCCTAGTTGACATGTCATTAGTGTTGTCTGCCTTTTAATTTCACTTTGTTATTTTTAGGTCGCCTAGCAACCCGTCGACGTCCTGGCGTACCGGCTGGTATGCGTCGCTGGCTAGTGACGTCATGATGACCCGGACCTGCGGCGGTGGGCTGGCGACAGTGCACACGGTGTCTGGTGAAGGTTTAAAGGTATGTCTTGATTTTGCTGATTTGTGAGCTTGAAAAAGATCATTAAAGATCGAAATTTTGCCCGCACAGACCGCCGTGTCTGTCTCATTCTTTATAAAGACCCTGGAGTGCCTCCATTCCCCCCCCTGCTACATTTGGCATATACTTGCCCCCGGCAGGCACCCGGGCACCATACTATACGTCTTCAGAGTATCGTTCCTGCCGAGTGCCGATCGTCTTCCACAACTATATATATATATATATATATATATATATATATATGTATACAAACACACATATACATATACATGCACAGTCACACATATACATTCACAGTACTGGACATAAGTGAATACCCCCAAAAAACTATTTCCCTACCACAACATTGGGCTCCATCACACGCCAACCCTAAAACTTACTTTATAATTTGTTTTCTTTCTAGACTAAATAATTTACTAAAAACAACTTAAATGTTTAGAACATTAACAAGTGTTTACTTTAACATATAAAAATGTCTCTTCGTGCGGCTAAGAGAGGCATTTTCATTTGTCTCTGGAGACTTCAACTATTTTCTAATAAATCTGAATATACAATAGTGAGCTCGCTGTAATAAAACACATTTATGATGCTGATGCTTTTCCAACTTCTTGTTCCATGTTGAGCATTTTAAATGTTTATTACATTCAATAATTTAGAAATGTGTAAATAATGAAAACATAATTATCAGCTCGCACAAGTAGGTTACAGCACAGTACATTAACAAACAGGAATTTGTAAGGAAAGATCCTTGTTAGAAAGATACTTGTAATAGTAACTGTTTTTTTGTTATACAGTTCCAATGGCCTGTAGTATACAGAATTGAACACAGTATTCTACGTGAGGTTGTTCCAATGACCTATAGAGAACTGGCACAGTGCTTTAGATGAGGTCATAACGATGACCTATGCAGAACTGGACACGTTGCTCTAGATGAGGTTGGACCAATGACCTATGCACAACTAGGCACAGTATTCTAGATGACGTCATACCAATGACCTATACAGAACTGGGCACAGTATTCTAGATGACGTCATACCAATGACCTATACAGAACTGGGCACAGTATTCTAGATGAGGTTGGACCAATGACCTATACAGAACTGGGCACAGTATTCTAGATGAGGTTGTTCCAATGACCTATCCAGAACTGGGCACAGTATCTATATGTGGTTGTTCCAATGACCTATACAGAACTGGGCACAGTATTCTAGATGAGGTTGTTCCAATGACCTATCCAGAACTGGGCACAGTATCTATATGTGGTTGTTCCAATGACCTATACAGAACTGGGCACAGTATTCTAGATGACGTCATACCAATGACCTATCCAGAACTTGGCACAGTATCTATATGTGGTTGTTCCAATGACCTATACAGAACTGGGCACAGTATTCTAGATGAGGTTGTTCCAATGACCTATACAGAACTAGACAAAGTGCTCTAGGTTCCAATGACCTATGCAGAACTGGACACAGTGCTTTAGTTGAGGTCATACCAATGATCTATGCAGAATCAGGCACAGTATTTTAGATTAGATCATAACAGTGATCCATAAAGAACTGGGCACAGTATCTAGGTGAGGTCGTACCATCGACCTACAGTATACAGAACTGGGCATAGTACTCTAGATTAGGTCAAACCAATGACCTATACAAAACTGGGAATACTGTAGTACTCTAGATGAGGCCGTACCAATGACCTATACAGAACTGGGCACAGTACTCTAGATTAAGCCGTACCAATGACCTATACAGAACTGGGCACAGTATATAGATGAGGCCGCACCAGTGACATATACAGAACTGAGCAGAGTAATCTAGATGAGGCCGCACCAATGACCTATACAGAACTGAGCAGAGTAATCTAGATTAGGCTGCACCAGTGACCTATACAGAACTGGGCAGAGTAATCTAGATGAGGCCGCACCAGTGACCTATACAAAACTGGGTAGAGTAATCTAGATTAAGCTGTACCAATGACCTATACAGAACTGGGCACAGTATATAGATGAGGCCGCACCAGTGACATATACAGAACTGAGCAGAGTAATCTAGATGAGGCCGCACCAATGACCTATACAGAACTGTGTAGAGTAATCTAGATTAAGCTGTACCAATGACCTATACAGAACTGGGCACAGTATATAGATGAGGCCGCACCAGTGACATATACAGAACTGGGCACAGTATCTAGATGAGGCCGCACCAATGACATATACAGAACTGAGCAGAGTAATCTAGATTAGGCCGCACCAGTGACCTATACAGAACTGGGCACAGTATCTAGATGAGGCCACACCAGTGACCTATACAGAACTGAGCAGAGTAATCTAGATTAGGCTGCACCAGTGACCTATACAGAACTGGGCAGAGTAATCTAGATGAGGCCGCACCAGTGACCTATACAAAACTGGGTAGAGTAATCTAGATTAAGCTGTACCAATGACCTATACAGAACTGGGCACAGTATATAGATGAGGCCGCACCAGTGACATATACAGAACTGAGCAGAGTAATCTAGATGAGGCCGCACCAATGACCTATACAGAACTGGGTAGAGTAATCTAGATTAAGCTGTACCAATGACCTATACAGAACTGGGCACAGTATATAGATGAGGCCGCACCAGTGACATATACAGAACTGGGCACAGTATCTAGATGAGGCCGCACCAATGACATATACAGAAATGAGCAGAGTAATCTAGATTAGGCCGCACCAGTGACCAATACAGAACTGGGCACAGTATATAGATGAGGCTGCACCAGTGACATATACAGAACTGAGCAGAGTAATCTAGATGAGGCCGCACCAGTGACCTATACAGAACTGGGCAGAGTAATCTAGATGAGGCCGCACCAGTGACCTATACAGAACTGGGCAAAGTAATCTAGATGAGGCCGCACCAGTGACCTATACAGAACTGGGCAGAGTAATCTAGATTAGGCCGTACCAGTGACCTATACAGAACTGGGCAGAGTAATCTAGATTAGGCCGTACCAGTGACCTATACAGAACTGGGCAGAGTAATCTAGATTAGGCCGCACCAATGACCTATACAGAACTGAGCAGAGTAATCTAGATGAGGCCGCACCAATGACCTATACAGAACCGGGCAGAGTAATCTAGATTAGGCCGTACCAATGACCTGGTGTATCTACACTTACTCTCTCTTCATACACTTTAGGAGAACATGATATACAGATGGAGCGCCTCTCAGCCAGCGGTGGGGCTTGCCAGAATGCCCTCGCTGGCGATTACCGGCGAAGAGGCGCTCCATCTGACTGGGACGCGTGAGCATCTCTCAAGCACATGCATCACAGTTTTCGGCCTCAGGGGACGGGAACCCTACTCATCTCCACTTCAGGGAGACGGCTGGGATGTCGGTTGGCGATCCTTCCGCCAGACCCCCACTAGGTGGCAGCAGCTCCATCTGTATATAAAATTGTTCACCATTTTGTTATCAATGTTCATTGTCACTGTACTGACTCCTCAGAAGTCTAAGTGGGAAACTTACATACAGATGAATGGTGGTCGGGATGCCAGAGTTCAGTATACCCATCCCAATGGAGGGCATCCCAACAGGGGTCAAGTAAGTACACTTGCCTAACCCCTTCCCCCCATAACCCTATCCTGCTCTCCAGGCAGACTAACTCGGTCATCTTCCCGCAGCCTAATCCAAACCCCTGTACCCTACCGCCTAAAACTAACCCTCCCTGCAGCCTAACCCTGCCACCTTGCAGCTTAACCCTAAGCTTCTCCCTCATGCAACCTGACCCTAATCCCCCATAACGCCTTAACCTTCCCCACCGCCACCGACCTAACACTACCGCTATTTGCATACTGACGTTATGCATCCTTGCAGTCAGGATTTTAGCACCATCATCCTCACTGATATTGGGATTCCTGTGCCAGTCTCCTGGTAGTAGCTGGGATGCCAGTGTTGGTATTGTGAAAGTGTGATAGAGCCACACTGTACAGTATAGTATAGTATGATAAAAGTAAACTCTACAGGTTGAGATTCTAGGATATTATAGGGATCGTGGCACTTGGGATGTGGCGGTCAGAAGATGCCTTTAGGTAAGCACACTAACCCTAACCTCCTAATTCTATCCCCCTCTACCTGCAGCCTAACCCTAACCACCCCCTGCAGCCTAACTCTAACCTTCCCCATGTGCTCTAGCTCTAACCAGTCCCAGCATACTTTTACGATCCTAATCACGACCGTCAGGATTTTGGCACTGGCATTGTGAGCGATGTTGGGATCCTGGTGCCAGTCTCGTGACCAGTATTGTGATTCCAGTATTGGTATTCTGACTGCCTGCATCCAAACCATCGGTATTCCAAAAGCAACCTGTGTCTTTCATAACCAATGTGCTCTGATTTCAATTCCGTACTTTGGAATGTTTGCATACCCTGATGAGATATCTTGGGGATGGGGACTCAAGTTTATACGCCTTACATTCATAGTCTGCAGGTAATTGTATATAATATACATATGTAGCTGTGAACATCATTGCTGCGATCCAGCTGCTCGTGCATTAAACAAACTTTAAGTATCTGGAACCATCCAATAAGTGTCACAATCTATTTTAGTTTGAGTGATATATATTTTTTTTTTTCAGTATTGTTTTTCTTTTATAGCAGATGTGGTAAAATGTCAGCTCTTCTGCCCAGACGCTGGGTTAAGCTCATCAGTATGTGTCGGCGGAAGCTTTAACAAATTGTAAGTATTTTCCTAATCTCCGCAGCAGTGCCGGCGTCAATAGCGGCAGACGGTATGAGCTTCCCTCTCTGTCAGAGTGGTCATTCTCGGGAGAGCAGTCCCAATGGCTGCTGTAAGCGCCGCCGAGCCCCAGTAAAAAAAAGGGGGCATGGCCAACGGGAGGGCATGGCCACCTCCATGAAAAAAAAAAGTCATGTTTAGCAGGGGGTGCGGGTTAGTTACATAGTAAAATTTTATAGTAGTTTTCCTTTAACTTTAAAAATACACAGCCTGGAAATGTCTATACTCTGCATTTAGAGCTACTGTGATCCCACTAGTTCTAAGCTTTCTATACACTGCCCATACACAGGGGGGATTTTCCTATTAGGCACGCGAGGCATGTGCCTAGGGGCGGCACTTGTTTGGGGGCGGCACACTTGGATACTTAGGTTGGTACTGTAATTCAGGTATGGATCGATAGGTCGACAGGATTTACCTCAACAGAAATTGTGACGACAGGGTCAAAAGGTCGACACAAGGTTTTAATGTTTTGTTTCTATGTCGACACGGGAACCATATAAGTGTACAGTGTCTGCTTGCCATGCATTGGGCACAGTTACATCCCCCTTCCACATCCGCTGTGATGGTGAAGTCCTTTTTTGGAAAAAAAAATTTAAAAACTCATCAACCTTTTTCATGTCAACTTTTGACTATGTTGACTTAATGCATGTTGACTTTTTTCCTACTGCATTACTGACCAATAATGGTCGACCTAGACGCTGTCCACCTAGCGACCCCATACCCTGCAATTTGGAATGGTACTAGCAACTGCAAGATATTTCCCTGCACTGTACCATATGCCAGTGGTTCTCAACCTCGGTCCTCAAGTACCCCCAACACTTCATGTTTTCTAGGTGCACAGGTGCACTCATTACTCACTAACACATGGTTTATGGATGGAGCTTATTATTTCACTTGGTATTCTGTGTGGAGACCTGGAAGACGTGAACTATTGGGGGTAATGAGGACCGAGGTTGGGAACCAATGCCATATGCCATCTTGAATGGAGTGCATGCGGGTAGGACCTGCACATACTGCCAGGGGCTATCCTACTTAGTAAATATGTATACATAATTAAAGATAAATCAAATTGTCTTAATGGCTTTTTAATTTTTCTATTTAATTGGCTATCAAGCAATGAGAGCTGATGAGGGCCGCCGACAGGGGGGTGCTGTGGGAACTGCTGTCCCGGGCCCCGGCCTCTGGAAGGTCCCGAGCAGCTCATTCTGCCCACCGCAACTCTCTGTTGTGCACTGCGCTCGGTTCACTGAAGAAAGCACTTCTTCAATACAGGACACTGGCAGCCAATTAAAATGCACTGGCTTTTGAGCCAATCAGAGCTCATGTACCATTAACCAATCAGAGCGGCTGCTGGTACACAAGCTCTGATTGGCTCACCAGCCGGTGCTGCATTTTAATTGCCCGCTGGTATCCTGCATTGAAGAACCCTTTACTTCAGGACCTGCTGGGAATGAGGAAGCAGGAGTCAGGCGGTAAGTGAAGGGAGGGGTGGAGGGGCCCAGACTGGAAACCAGTCCCGGACCCCTAAATTCCTAGTGGAAGCCCTGGAGCTTATGACCCATCAATGAACAGAATAAAATTAGGCAAGGGGTTGGCTATTACTGTTGTGCATAGGGGTGTCCTCACCCCTAAATCTGCCCCTGCCCATATGATATCATCTAGGAATGTCTTTTCTGTACAAAATAAAATAAAAAATCTGCAATTCAATACAATTATTTGTCATAGACGGTGTTACATTTCCTGCAAACAATTTGCTAAGTTCTCTCCGAATTCTTTTTTATCTACTTGTATCCTCTGTAATTGCCAGTGATTTCAGTACTTGATGTATTATGTTTTATACTGTAGTTGCTTTTAAAGCACTCATAGACTAAAGTTAATTTGACTGCGCTGAATTGGGAATGAATATGTCAGTGATTAAGAACGCTGACTGCTGAAAAATGACGAGTAAACACCTCGCGGAGACCCCGATTTGAATCCCAGCATCAGCTACTTGTTACCGCAGGCAAATTGATTGGTGATACTTGTGCCAAAGACAGATTACAAGATCCGCCGCACAGAGAATACAAGCCTGATAGAGTCTGTAACTACTGTAGGCCTGCAAACATCAGCCGTATATAATAAATTAGTGCACAAAAGTACAGGAATTCCTTGAGTGAAGGATTAAAATCCAGATAAACTGCTGCATTGGCACTCCATTAAGTGCGGAAACCTTGAGAAGATACTGTAGGGACAGCCATGCTGTCGAGATGTGGTACTTTTTTATCCGGGTCTGCTGGGTCCCGCTGCTCCCCTCCCCGTTGCATGGAGCCAAGCAGTGTGGATTAGAGGTGACACGCTGCCGCCGCAGCACTGCCTCTCTCCTTAGCTCAGCACATGCTGCACAGTGAGCTGAGCAGAGGGGAGAGGCAGCAGCAGCCTGTCCTCTCTGAGCCTGTCCTCTCTCATCCTGCTAAATTGCCTTTTTCCCCATGAGCGCAGCCATGCCCTCTCCTGTTGGCCACACCCCTCCCATTGCCCATGCCCCTTTTTTACCGGGGCCCAGCAGCGCTTTCGGCATCCCTTGGGATTGCTGTCCCGGGACTGGCCACTCTGACAGAGAGGGAAGCTCATACAACCTGCCTCTATTGACACCGGTACTGCTACCGGTGTCAACTGCTACAGGTTGATGGCAGGAGGCCCCCATATCCCATTTGCCCCCTCCCATCACCTGTTGCACATACAGACTACATAGAAGAACCTGCACAGACTGCTGCTGTCCCATAAATATATATTTGAGTAAAGTAAAGTGGCGAGATGTACTAAGCTTTTAAAAGTGATCGCAGAAGAGATAAAGTACCCAGCAATTAGCTCATAACTGCAATGTTACTGGCTGTGTTTGGAAATTAACAGTTAGGATCCAGTTGGTTGGTACTTTATCACTTTTCATTTTATCACTATTCAAGCTAGTGTAGGGATGTTGATGAAATCATGGAGTCGGGATGCCAACAGTCGGCGTATATACTAGTGATGTGCACCGGACACTTTTTCGCGTTTTGGGTTTTGGGTTTTGGGTTCTGATTACCTTCAGGTTTTGGGTTCTAATGGGTTTTGCCAAAACACCCCCTAAAGGTTTTGGGTTTTGGGTTTTGGGTTTTGGGTTCTGATTTTTTTGAAAAAAGCATAAAAATGGTTAAAATCGCATAATTTAGGTGTTTTTTTGCTCCTATGCTATTATTAACCCCAATAGCTTTCTTCTCCACTCATTTACAGTCTATTCTGAACACCTCACACCTCACAATATTGTTTTTAGGCCAAAATGTTGCACCGAGGTAGCTGGATGACTATGATAAGCAAGACAAATGGGCGGCACAAACACGTGGCCCATCTAGGAGTGGCACTGCAGTGGCAGATAGAAAAACTAGGCCCCAAAGAGCACATAATTCAAAAGAAAAAAAGAGGTGCAAGATGGAATTGTCCTTGGGCCCTCCCACCCACCCTTATGTTGTGTAAACAGGACACGCACACTTTAACAAAGCAATCATTTCAGCCACAGGGTCTGCCACACGACTGTGGCTGAAATGATTGGTTCGTTTGGGCCCCCACATCACAAGCTGCCATTTAATATGTCCCTGCACAAACTGGCTCTACAGAGGCAAAAGGTCGTCCTCATCCTCATCCAGCGATTCCTCACCACCATCAGTATCTTGTTCTTCCTCACCCTCACAGAGTATTAATTCGTCCCCGCTGGAATCCACCACCACAGGTTCCTGTGTACTTTGTGGAGGCTGGTCTTTCTCGTAGAATTGATAATTCATTTTTATGAACATCATCTTCTCCACATTATTTGGAAGCAACCTCCTACGCTTATTGCTGACAAGGTTCCCAGCTGCACTAAAAACTCTTTCGGAGTACACACTGGAGGAAGGGCAACTGAGGTAATATAGAGCCAGTTTGTACAGGGGCTTCCAAATTTCCTTTTTTTTCTGCCAGTACTGGTAAGGACTCTCTGACATGCCTACTTGGGTGCTGTCACCCATATAATCCTCCACCATTCTGTCAATGGTGATAGCATCATAGGCAGTGGCAGTAGACATGTCAGAAATTGTTGGAAGGTCCTTCAGCCCAGACCAAATGTCCAAACTTGGTCCTTTATCACCACCAGCGGGGGGTTTAGGAAATCGCAGTTGTTTCCTGGCAGAACCAGTTGCTGGAGAAAATGAAGGAGAAGGTGCTGCTGAGTCACTTTCCACTTCAGAAGATGACAGTTTTCTCACCAGCAGTTCTTTGCACTTCTGCAGGCTTGTGTCCGCCGGAAAGAGTGACACCATGTAGGCTTTAAACCGAGGATCGAGCACGGTGGCCAAAATGTACTCCTCTGATTTCAACATTTGTACCACCCTCGAATCCTGGCAAAGCGTATGAAGGACTTTATCCACAAGTCCCACATGCTTAGAGGACTCGCTCCGTCTCAGCTCCTCCTTCACTTTCTCCAACTGTTTCTGCAAAAGCCTGATGAGGGGAATGACCTGACTCAAGCTGGCAGTGTCTGAACTGACTTCACGTGTGGCAAGTTCGAAGGGTTGGAGAATCTTGCACAACACTGAAATCATTCTCCACTGTGCTTGAGTCAGGCGCATACCCCCTCCTTTGCCTATGTCATAGGTGGATGTATAGGCTTGAATGGCCCTTTGCTGCTCCTCCATCCTCTGAAGCATATAGAGGGTTGAGTTCCACCGCGTTACGACCTCTTGCTTCAGCTGATGGAGGGGCAGGTTCAACAGTGTTTGCTGCCGCTCCAGTCTTTGGCATGCAGCCGCCGAATGCCGAAAGTGGCCAGAAATTTTTCGGGCCACCGAAAGAGTCTCCTGCACAGCTCTGTTGTCTCTTAGAAAACTCTGGACCACCAAATTTATCGTGTGAGCAAAACAGGGCACATGCTGGAATTTGCCCTGCTTTAATGCCCGCACGATATTGCTGGCATTGTCTGACACCACAAATCCCCAGGAGAGTCTAAGAGGGGTAAGCCATTGCCCAATGATTACCCTCAGTTTCTGTAAGAGGTTATCGGCGGTGTGCCTCTTACGGAAAGCGGTTACACACAACGTAGCCTGCCTAGGAAGGAGCTGGCATTTCCTAGGTCCTACTACTGGTGCTGCTGCTGTTGTTGCTGCTGGACAAGGCGATTCATCTACCCAGTGGGCTGTCACGGTCATGTAATCCCTAGTCTGCCCTTTTCCACTTGTCCACATGTCCGTTGTTAAGTGGACAGTGGGTATGACCGCATTTTTCAGGGCACTGAGAACACTTTTATGCACTTCACTGTACAGCTTCGGTATCGCCTGTCTAGCGAAGTGGAATCTTGACGGTATTTTGTAACGGGGACACACTAAGTCCATCAATCGTCTAAATCCTATTCCAGCAGTTATGGACACCGGAAGCACATCTAATACAATCAGATCTGCTAAGGCCTCAGTTACCCGCTTTGCCATTGGATGACTGCTGTCATACTTCATCTTCATGGCAAAGGACTGTTGGACAGTCAATTGCTTAGTGAAAGAAGGGTTCCGACTTCCCCTCCGGGATGATGAACGACTCCCAGCAGCAACAGCAGCAGCGGCAGCAGTAGGAGGCGTAGCAATGCAGGATCCTCCAGAAGAATCCCGGATAGGAGAGGAGTCAGTCAGGCAAGTAACATGGCCTATAGGACTACTCCCAATCCTCATTGAGGATGAAATTGACGAGGAGGGACTTTGCGGTGTGGTTGGGCACGTGGACACAACAGGACAAAGGGATTTAGTTGTCCCTGGACTGTGTACATTCTTAGCCACAGTTTCTGAACTAAACAGCAACTTATGAACGCTCTTCAAGTGACGTAGAAGGGAGGATGTCCCTAGGTGGGAAACGTCCTTACCCCTGCTTATTTGAGCTTTGCATAAGCTACATATGGCAAAACAATTGTTGGACGGTTTGGGATAAAAATAATTCCAGACCGAAGAGGTGGATTTATTGGTCTTCTGTCCAGGCATGGTGATGCCCTTTGGAATCTCACGGACAACAACTGTCTTGCCCGGTGCCTCATTTAAGCAAACCACATCAGCATCGTCCTCCTCGTCAATTTCTCCCTCAGCACCAGCTTCATCAATATCCTCCTCCTGGTGTACAACACTGACACCTTCATTATCGACATCTGCAACTGCACTGTCTGTGATCCTTCCAGCACATGCAGAGGGTGTGCTGCGAATGCTGAAAGGAGCCTCCTCTTCCCGTACAGTGATGGGAAGGTCAGGCATCGCAACCACCAACACCCTTGGACTCTCCGCTGGGATTTGTGATACCATGTCTTCTTTGGAAGGCAGAGTTGTTTGCTGGATTCTTGTTGGTGACAGCTTAACTCTCTTAAATTTTAAAGTGGGAGAAGGAGGAGGAGGAGGAGGAGGACTTTGATCATCTTCTGAAGCTGAGCCACTAGTCATGAACATAGGCCATGGCCGTAGCCGTTCCTTGCCACTCCGTGTTGTAAATGGCACACTGGCAACTTTACGTTTCTCCTCCAATGATTTGCTTTTTCTTTTTAAGGGCCTTTTACTCAACTTTGGCTTTTTGGATTTTACATGCCCTCTACTTTGACACTGGGCATCGGCCTTGGCAGACGACGTTGATGGCATTTCATCGTCTATGTCATGATGACTAGTGGCATCAGCTTCAGAAGCACGACGAAGCGGCTCCTCATCTTTTCCTATTTTTTTATCCTCCATATTTTGGATATCTAACGGTAGGCAGCGGTGTCAGCAAACTGGATACCGAGATATCAGCTGGTTGTCACTAGCCAGTGACAACAGCAGCAAGATACAATATTTATTCTGTGTATATACTGCGATATACTGGTAGGTAACACAACAAGTGGCGTCAGCAAACCGGAGTTATTTACTGCGATATCTAACGGTAGGCAGCGGTGTCAGAAAACTGGATACCGAGATATCAGCTGGTTGTCACTAGCCAGTGACAACAGCAGCAAGATACAATATTTATTTTGTGTATATACTGCGATATACTGGTAGGTAACACAACAAGTGGCGTCAGCAAACCGGAGTTATTTACTGCGATATCTAACGGTAGGCAGCGGTGTCAGAAAACTGGATACCGAGATATCAGCTGGTTGTCACTAGCCAGTGACAACAGCAGCAAGATACAATATTTATTTTGTGTATATACTGCGATATACTGGTAGGTAACACAACAAGTGGCGTCAGCAAACCGGAGTTATTTACTGCGATATCTAACGGTAGGCAGCGGTGTCAGAAAACTGGATACCGAGATATCAGCTGGTTGTCACTAGCCAGTGACAACAGCAGCAAGATACAATATTTATTTTGTGTATATACTGCGATATACTGTACTGGTAGGTAACACAACAAGTGGCGTCAGCAAACCGGAGTTATTTACTGCGATATCTAACGGTAGGCAGCGGTGTCAGAAAACTGGATACCGAGATATCAGCTGGTTGTCACTAGCCAGTGACAACAGCAGCAAGATACAATATTTATTTTGTGTATATACTGCGATATACTGGTAGGTAACACAACAAGTGGCGTCAGCAAACCGGAGTTATTTACTGCGATATCTAACGGTAGGCAGCGGTGTCAGAAAACTGGATACCGAGATATCAGCTGGTTGTCACTAGCCAGTGACAACAGCAGCAAGATACAATATTTATTTTGTATATATACTGCGATATACTGGTAGGTAACACAACAAGTGGCGTCAGCAAACCGGAGTTAAAAATTTAATTACTGCGATATCTAACGGCAGCCAGTGGTGTCAGCAACAACAACAACTTATAATTATTTTTTTTATATTTTTATATATTTTTTATTTTTTTTTTATTTTTTTTTATATACTTTGAGAGGTAGGAACTAGGTAGTGGCACTGGCAACAACAGAGGTGACTGCCTGGTAGGTGTTTACTACCGTATAACAGGTAGCCAGGCAGCACAAAAACCCCTCTCCGGCAGCACAATAAAAATTAAACCCCCTCTGTCTGTAGTACTCTGTAGCAGCAGCACAGTGACACAACACAACGCTCCAGCAATATAGAAAAAAAAAACCCTCTCCGGCAGCACAATAAAAATTATTAAAACCCCTCTGTCTGTACTCTGTAGCAGCAGCACAGTGACACAACACAACGCTCCAGCAATATAGGAAAAAAAACCCCTCTCCGGCAGCACAATAAAAATTATTAAACCCCCTCTGTCTGACTCTGTACTCTGTAGCAGCAGCTCTGTAGCAGCAGCACAGTGACACACACAACACAACGCTCCAGCAATAAAGGAAAAAAACCCCCTCTCTGGCAGCACTGCTCCCTGCTCTGCGTCTCCCCACAGAATGAAGATGGCGGCGGCGGGTCCCGGCTTTTAAGGGATCCGGATCTCGCGAGAATCCGACGTCACCAACGTGACGTCGGGCCTCGATTTCGGATCCGGGCCTGCGCGGGAGTCCGCGGACGTCCTGGATCCGGATTCGGATTCAGGACGTCCGTGCGGGTCCGGATCTCGGAGATCCGGACCCGCTCATCCCTAGTATATACCGACTTGAGGCCAGAAGCTGGAATCCTGACTTTGAGGGAAATGCTGAATTCTCACTGCTGGCATTCTGAATGTATGCATGCGGGCGGGTTACTGTTAGTTCAGGAGTTAGGGGACAGTTAGACTTAGGCACTAGTGGGGGATCTAGGGTTAGGCTGTGGAAGGGGTGGGGAGGGAAGGTTAGAGTTAGACGAAAGTAGGGTTAGGGACAAATCTTCCCCTAAAAGTTATACCCACCAACAGAGCTGCCATCAGGGGGCGCTGTTGGATCTCCATTCTGGGCCCAGGCAGAATGGGGGCTAAGGACGGGAATCTATCAAGCATAATTTGTCATAAACAAAGATGACCTTGTTACAATGTAGAGGTTATGTAGTGTGGTTAGTGCTGTGGACACTGTAGGTCCCACCAGGCTTGCCAGGGGTTTGAGGGGAGGGGAGGGGGGGGGGGGCTGCCTATTTTTTCAGTCCGGGACTCTACAAACCTACTGTACAGTTGTCAATATTCTATTTGATTCTATACAGGTGAGGAGCAGTGTTAGCCTATTATTATATAGGATTGTATCAGAGCATTTAACTTGTCATTGTTAAAATACATTTAATAAATACTTGTATATAAATGATCTGAAGTTATATTATTTATTTGTGGCAGGGACGGTAAACTTCCACATAAGGTAATGTGGAGGATCCTGTCCAGGTTTTAGAGCAGAAGCAGAAGGAAAACTGATGTGATCAGAGCGCCTGATGGTGGAACAGCTGCCCAGGTGATAGGCCAGGGGGTGTGGGCTATGGGCGGGACCACTGGAACCTACTGAGGAGTTTGTTCTATGCTGTGACATATGTATGCTGCAATGCTGTAATCATGCTTGCTTATGCCGTTTACCTGGTATACTGATTACCTGCTACAAAATAAAGCCCAAAACGTCATCTTATACAGTGTAAGTGATTCCTTGTCACAATATGACTTTGGTAGAATTACTTTATTTTATTGTAACTTTTGAAATGCATGAAAAAAGTATAATCCTATATATAAAATGAATTGGTTTTCTTGTTTGATTTTCTGGCTATGCATTCAGACACTCTGCACCAATTGGGATGAAACTAACGCAAAGTGTTCCAGATTTCAGGGCAGCCAGGGTGCTGAATGGACCTCCTGTTGGTGTACACTGGGCAGAAGTAATTGACAGAAATGGAGGTGGAGCGACAAAAAAAAATTGTTGTGTACCCACATTTGCAATAGCAACATTGATAAAAGAAGGAAAACTTGAATCTATCTTGCGATGGAAAAGTGATTATAAAACTAAGCAGAAAGTTAAAAAAAAAAGAAACAGTTTATATTTTTTATGTTTCTGTGCAGGGTAAATACTGGCTACTTTTGCATGTAGCCCACAGATGTTATTCTTACACTACAATTTAGAGTCACTCTGAACACACCACACCCAAATCTAATTCTACATCCACCCCCATGCAGTGCGGCGTGCTTTTGCCCATTTTTATGTTTTTTTGCGTTGCTAACAAAGCTGAATTACAGTAGGCCTTATGTTATTATGTTTTACACTGTGCATTACTAGTTAGTTTATATGATTTATAGCACACAGGTGTTGCTGGTTAATGTTACACGTTCTTGCAAATACTGTCAGTTCCCCATGTAACAACGTATCATGACAAGACTGTTTCCTTATAATAAATTCTGAGGGGCTCTTAATTAAACAGAACTCTGCGGCATACTCAGTCCCCCTTGTGGAATAACCTGCGGAAGAAGCATATTATGCTGCATTAAATATTACTGAGACAACACTATCAAACATTGGCCTATTAATATTACATGACTAATATAACTGCGTCGCTGAGCTTACAGTGACATAACATGTAATATAATCCCCACGGAGAGGCCAGAAGTAGTACCAGAGATTAAGGCTCCCAAAACTGATAAAGAGAAGCTGTGGGGATATCAAGTAAGCCACCATCCGATGCGCCCTATACCCCCCCCCCCCCCTCCGACCTCCGACCCTCGCCTTCGCTCATTGCTGCTGATTATTTAAAGGCAATTGTTTCTTTGTGAGTTTAGTTGATCGGGTGTTTTTTGCTTTGCAGACTTGGTGATTTTTGGGGTATGGGTCATTGGGTCGAGACATGGCCGACATGAATTGGGTCAACCACAGAAGGCTGACATGGGCATTCACTCAGCACACTATTATATTCTCCCTCAATGCCCTAGTGGGTGGTAGAGCATGAAATACCGCCTGTCGGCACATGTCGGCTCAAAAAAACACATGAAAAACTCAGGTCGACCTAGCCATTGTCTACCTAATGCTTGCTTTGACCTTCCAACCCTGTCGAACTTAGCCATGTCGACCTATTTCATGTGTCGACTTAGGCAATATTGACCTTCAGTGGTCGACCCAGTGTATTCAACATAATATGTGTCGACCTAATGACCGTCTACCAGAACATTTGAACATTGTTGAAGCTTATTGTGTCTCTGATGGTGGACACTTTATACTACTTTAAAATCAATTTTCTCCTTTTCCTTTTTATGTTCTAGTAGTCCATTAATTTGTCGTACAACTGATGTTCCTACCTACAACATCCATTTTCCACCCTATGTCTGAGCATGTGTCATGTAAAGGAGGGCGGAGCCACTGGCACAAGGGAGAAGAGCATTGCTTTAGCCCCTCCCCCTCAATATAGACCATCGAATCCTGGTATGATGTCCCTCCCAGGATTGGGGATGAGTACCCACTATTCCAAAAGGTGAGAAAACGACCTGAAAAAATCTTGAGTCTCCCACTACTTCCAGGAGAGCAGGTAAGTATGGTAACTATAGTAAGAATGGTAGGTTGACACTGTCTAGCTTGATAGCCTATAGGTGAATACCATATGGTCGACATGCACTAAGTCAACATTGACAAAAGGTCAATATGACAATGGTCAACATATAAAATGGCCGACATGAGTTTATTATGATTTATTTCTTATGTAGAATTTTTTCACACTTCACGTAGACCACAATTGGGCCGGGTGTAGCAAGACCGGAGCAAGATACCCTGCCCAAATCTTTGTGAGAGAAGCGAGTCACATGCTACACTAATTGGAGGTCTATGTCGACAGGTGTCGGCACTGACACACATTTTTTTTTTAAAAAACTCACGTCAACCTTTTCATGGGTCTACCTTTTTCCCATTGACCATTTGCTTGTGTCGACCTTTTCTCCAAGTAAAACTTTTGTCAATGTCAAACTTCTGGAGTCAACCTACAGGCCGTCGACTCTTTGACCCACACCCATATGATAAAGAGGCTGTGGTTACTAAGGAGTAAATTTACTAAGATAGGAGTTCTACTGAAGATGGGATGTTGCCCATATCAACCAATCAGCACCTTCTAGAAGATGAAAGATAACATCTAATTGGTTGCTATGGCCATCTTCAATAGAACTCCCATCTTAGTACATTTACCAATGGCCGTCTTAACAGTACTGTAATGTAAAGCAATAAACTTGGGCCCCTACCCACCCATTAACAGCTTTTTTTCTTAATATAACATGCCCCTCCTGCAGTCCTACACATCTCTCTACTTGCTTCCATACAATGAAAGGCACTCTGATTAGATACCGCCAGGGATCCACCAATAAGCATGCTGACAGCCATTCACTGTCTGGCTGCATGCTAAGAAACAGGAAGAGAACGTTGCTGGCCACACTAATATCCTCTACTTCCTGCCAAGAAGATTAGGAGGCAGATGCTCACAGCCCAATCTGCCCCCCAGGGTCCTTGGGCATCTGGCCATTAATCCCATACATTGGGATAGCCCTGAATTTACCCCTAAGTATACGCACAGCTCTGATCATGTAGACCTGACAGAATCAGTAATAATTTGCGGTTGCACAAAACGATCTGCTGCCTGATCCCATTTCGCAATAGATCCCCTCTTGGGGCAAATAAATAAATGTCATGCGGTGGCATTAGCGGGCAGGTGTGATGGATGGTCCTTAGGAAAATTTTGTGGATTTCTTTTCCAGCCTTATTTATTTCACTCCCTGTTCATTTTGCTGTTTGCAGTTGCGGGGAGAGAGTATGTTAACATAAATCCCATTAATAGCCGATGAGCACTTATCTCCATTAGACATCTCTTGTAAGTGGTAAATTATCTGACCGTTCTAGACTAACAGAATTATTTGAGCCTTATTACCATCTTTAGGTTGTGACTAAACAAGACACAGAGCATTTATCTATCTGGGAAGGCAGAACCCATTCAGGAAATAAGCCATTAGTAATTCTTGCATCATGGTCTGACAACAACAAGGGCCTTCAGAAAGACCCATCAGCATTAATGACCGTCGTTATCTCCAAAGATGCATATTGACATTCACGTAGGAGACATTTTATGAGTCATACTGTAAATGACATGGCTTATTATCATAGCTGGGATTTGCACTAAAGTTTCTGAGAATTACAAGAAGTATATATCGGTTATGTGCATTTATTTTTTCAACCTTTTCATCCTGAAACAAGGAACAGTGTTAGGAGATCTTAAAGTATTTCTATGGACATCTTGTAAAGACTCAACCAATCAGCTCCTAACTAGAGTGGCCAATGCAGAGATCGGGACCTGGCTGCCTTTTACCGCCTGCCCTGTACCAACCGCCACACCTGGCTGCCTTTCAATGCCCACCTGCTGCACTTGGCTACCCTTTTCCGCCCACTGTCCACAAATGGATGCATTTCTCTACCCACTAGACGCACTTGGCTGCCCTTCTCTGTCCACTGGTTGCACCTCGCTGCCCCTCTCTGCACGCCTGGCCCCTGTGTTGCTCTGGACCAGGCTAATGTAAGTGAAACTGCAGGGCAGCCACTGTGGTTGGCGGGAGGGAGCCAATTGAGCATTCTTCAATCCCAAATCTCTTAATTAAAAAAATGCCTTGGATTGGCATCTCTACTCCTCTTATCTTTCAGGCACAGGCTATAGCATGACAGTTTAAAGCAGATTATTTTGTGATTTAACTCTCTCCACTCCAATGAAGGGCCAACTGCAGCTCAGCTTCCAAAATCCAACTTCAAGGAGGGGTCAACTGCCAGCTCATCCTTCCTAATATAACTCCAATGAGTGGCTAACTGCCAACTCATTCTCCTTAATGTAACTCCAATAACTGGTCAACTGCCAACTCATCCTCCTTAATGTAACTCCAATGAGTGGGCAAATGCCAGCTCATATTTGCAAATCCAATGCCAATGATGAGCCAACTGCCAGCTCAGCCTCCAATATTCAAATTCAACAAGTGGTCAACTGCCGACTCATCCTCCAAACTCCACCTTCAACAAGGGGCCAACTACTGGCTTTACCTCCCTAATCCATTTAGAATAAGGGGCCAACTGCCAGCACAGTCTTCCATAATCCAACTCCAATAATAAGCCAACTGGCAGCACAGACTCCAAAATCCAATTTCAATGAGGGTTCAACTGCCAGCTTCCCTAATCCAACTCCAACGAAGAGCCAACTGCCAGCTCATTCTCCAAACTCCAACTTCAATGAGGGATCAACTGCCAGTTTATCCTCTCTAGTACAACTCGGATAAGGGGCCAACTGCCAGCTCATCCTCCCTAATACAGCTCTAATGAGGGTTAAACTGTCATTTTATCTTCCCTAATCCAACTCCAATGAGGGGCCAAATGCCAGCTCAGCCTCCAAAATCCAACTTCAACGAGGGGTCAACTGTCAGCTCATCCTCCCTAATACAACTCCAATGAGGGCCAACTGCCAGCTAATACAACTCCAACTCCATTGACTGGCCAATTTGCCAACTCATCCTCCTTAATATAACTCCAATGAGTGGTCAACTGCCAGCTTATCCTCCTTAATATAACTCCAACTCCAATGAGTGTCCAACTGACAACTCACCCTCCTTAATGTAACTCCAATGAGTGGTCAACTGCAAGCTCATCATCCTTAATGTAACTCCAAAGAGAGGCCAACTGCCATCTTATCATCCTTAATGTAACTCCAATGAGTGGCCAACTGCCAGCTCATCTTCGCTAATCTAACTTCAATGAAGAGCCAACTGCCAGCTCAGTCCCCAAAATTCAACATGTGTTCAATTGCCAGCTCATCCTCCCTACTTCAGCTTCAACAAGGGATCAACTGCCAACTCCTCCTCCCTAATGAAACTCCAATGAGGATTTAACTGCAAATTTATCTTCCTTAATCCAACTTCAACGGGGGTTCAACTGCCATCTTATCCATTCTAATACAACCCCAACTCATCATCCTTAATGATACTCAAATGAGTGGCCAACTGCCAGCTCATCTTCCGCAATCCCACTACAACAAGGAGCCAATGGCATGATGATATCAGCCTAACAGTGGTTCCCAAACGGTGTACAGAGGCACCCTGGGTGCCGCAAAACTCTTGCAAGGATGCCTCTGGTTGGTGGTCCATGGCCTAATCAAATTATATATGGTCAAGGTGCTGGTGCCTCCCAATCATAAAACATGTGGACAATCTGACGCACCACTGCACAACATCAAAGGATGACAGGTAGGCGCCGTTTGCCTTGTAAATAACTGTCACGTTTAAAAAAATCAGAGTTCGGCCGGCATCCCATATGGGATGACTCGCTCCTCATAAATCTGTCCCAGAATATATAAATAAGGTGTGTGGTGTTAGGGGGCACTACATCCAATAGAACACAAAATTTAATTCATGGACATAAAATTTGTGTCATGTCACCCCAGTTGTGTAAACAAGGGAAAATCAAGCTGGGCTTCTTTTTTTCGCCTCACACCTAGGCCTGATTATGTGGCGTGTGGATATTTTAAGTGAACCTGAGTCGCAGCAGTGCATGTGTCCCGATTGTCCCAACAAAATGGTTTAAAATTAGCTCTTTTTTTCTGGAGGTGTAACAGGAGGGTGCTGTAGCCGATGCGGGCGCTGATACCCTCACTCGGGATGCCATACTCAGACTCGAAATGCTGGTGTATTTTTTGATGGTACGACCGACGGTGGAACGGCGCAAAAGATGGTGTGATAGATGTGGCAATTGTACGACAGATCTTGCACTTGCAGTGTCTTGATTCACTGTATCAAGACACTGCAAGTGACCATAGAAACGACACACTCTCATACTGTACGTCCCTGTTTACAGATGAGCCCTCTGAGTCTACATTGTCATTAGCGACAAACGTATCTTGTCTGCATTATTGGTTACTGCCCCTCACATCCTGAGATATCCATGGTGCCTATTACTTTCCTTAGGAGTGTAATGGTCTGGCCTCCGAGCCTGTGGATCATTTTATCTCTGAAGGAAAAGATCTCATTTGATTGCGTTCAGTGTGTCCTTCACTCTTATTTAATTATTGTGCGATTTTCCAATCAGTCATCGCCAGTGCGACGTCTTTGATCTGACAGGGTCTATTTGGCTCCCGGTTTTTTTTTTATCTGCTCCCGTAATGAAAATACTCTTTTATCCTTCCATTTGTTTTACGATCAATACGGTGTAAAGGTCCCAGAGCATTATGTGTATGCCAGTCAGCCAAGTGTCAAAAGAAACAGAAGTGGAGTACAATCAGGATCTGTCATTGGCTGCACAGAAGATACTGTCACTTGTGATTAATGAGGTGGCGCACGTAATTGTTATACACAGAGATGCTGGGCGAAGAAAGGGAGCTGGATAACGAACAACCAAAGGAAACAAGAATGTCGGCACTTGGGCCAAAGTATTCACTACATTCTATCTGAGTTAAACATGAAATGTTTATTTTCTGATTGGGGCAATAAAACATGTTATTTTTTAAAATTTATTTATTTATTAACAGTTTCTTATATAGCGCAGCATATTCCGTTGCGCTTTACAAAGTAGACAGTGATACAACAAACAGAGTCAAAAGGGCCCTGCTTGCAAGCTTACAGTCTATAGGGAAATAGGTATTGATACATAAGTATACATACTGTATTCTTTATTGCATTAATTCCACCAGAATGCAAGGTTCTATGACTGGTTCTGGAATTTGATAAGCTTGCCTGAAGAGATGTGTTTTTAGGGAATGCTTATAGGTTTGGAGACTGGGGGAGAGTCTGTTATGTTACACTTCCCATTGATTGCTTTATACAGTATGTTTTGTGAACAGCAATTTTCATATTTAACATTTGCCTGCAGTCAATATCCCGACGGTCAAAATCCCGACAGGGTCAAAATATCGAATGGGTCAAAATACCGACAAGGACAAAATCCCGACATTTAAAATCCTGACAAGGTCAAAATACCGACATATAGAATGTACAGGTGAAACAGTCAACATGACTTTCGGTCGACAGGTCGCAAGATCGACATGGGTTTTTTCACTGTTTTTTGACCCGACATGTGCCGACAGGCGGTATTTCATGCCCTACCATCTACTAGGGCGTGGTGGGAGAATATAATAGTGTGCCGAGCGCAGCGAAGCACCGTGCCCGAAGCATTGCGAGCAAAGCGAGTGATGCGAGGGGCTGCGGTTCACTTCCAACTGTGTCCATGTCGACTGTGTCGGCATTCAGGTAAAAAAAACAGTGAAAAAAAACATGTCGACCTGTCGACCGAAAGTCATGTTGACTTTTTCACCTGTACATTCTATATGTCAGTAGTTTGACCTTGTCGGGATTTTAACTGTTGGGATTTTGTTCTTGTTGGGATTTTGTCCTTGTAGGGATTTTGACCCATTCGGGATTTTGACCGTCGGGATTTCATACCGAATCCCATTTGCCCTTCAACCTCCCCCCTGCGTTTGTCACATCATGAAGTCAAAACACATCTAGATATAACGCTCTATCCTCTCTGCTCTTTGATAGTTTGTTCTCATCCGCCAATTAAATCAATGATGAGAGTGAGGGGACTGGCTATATTACTGTATGTCTTACTCTGGGCCAGATGTATCAAGCTTCAAAAAGTGATAACATGGAGAGTGATAAACAGCCAGCCAATCAGCTCCTACCTGCCATGTTACAGGAGGGGTTTAAAAGGAAGTAGCTGATTTTCTGGTTGTTTATCACTTTATCACTTTTTGAAGCTTGATACAGGGACCTTATACTCAGGGCCATTTCTAGACAATTTAGCTCCCAGGGCAAAGAAATAAAAATGCCGGCCCGCGAGCTCTGATTGACTGACAGCGCAGTGACACAGTCAGGGGGGAAGGAGAGACACGTTATCCGCTCCCCTCCCCTCCAAACGAAATCTGCTGTGGGGGGGGGGGCGGCAGACGGGGAGAAGAGGAGGAAGGGGGAGCTCCCAGGTGCCCCTGATGTTTAACAGAGGCGGACAAGCCGTGCGGCGCCCCGGGCGGCTGCACGGCTTGTCCGCCTCTAGAAATGGCCCTGCTTATACTGGTCGATCCGCAAGGCTGTGAATTTGGACCCTTACGAGTCCACCAGATGCCACTCTGCGAATGCCGATATGCCAAGGATAACTCAACTGGCAAAGTGGCATCATTGACCTTTGTGTATGGCCTAAGTCAGCCAATATCATCATCATTATTAATCTAACGCCCGCCTCCAGAGGAGATCGTGAGAAAGCGGCGTTAGCCTGGGCACAAACTCTATTAGAGGGACTGATTCAGTCCTGTTCGCACGGCCAGCTTTCATTTAGGCCACCGCCCCACTAGAGTGAAATCCCGCCTTGCGAATTAATATGCTCTCAGTGCTAATGTATGCGTACGGTGTCCAAAACCCGTCATAACAGGCGCACCATCGAATGATTATTATCCTGGGTACCAGACATCGCAGGCTCAGAGTAGCCATAGACTTAAGCTGGGTACACATCTATACAATCCCTGTTTTCTTGCGATGCGATGGATGAAGGCATATCCGGCCCGGAGCTGACGTCACACACCCTCCCATAACACGCTCAGGCACGCCTAACCATTCCCCGGACACTCCCAACTTTTTCCTAAGCCTGACGGCACTCCCACTAAACCGCCGGTTACCACCGCCAGACAGAGAAAACAGGAAGGGATAGACTGCGCTAAAATAACATAAGTATTCTAATAATAATAATAATAATAATAATAATAATAATAATAATAATAATAATAATAAATAATTAATGATGGATTCACTGTAGTAATAATATATAATAATAATAATAATAATAATAATAATAATAATAATAATAATAATAATAATAATAATACTATAATAATAAGTGATCAGGTGTGCAGAGATAAAGGTAAAAAATTGGTTTTTAATAATATGATTAAAAATGAAAACAAATTAATGGCAAATGACCAGACAGGTATTTAAAAACAATGATAAATAGTCACCAGACAGGTGTTTTTAAATACAGTACCTGTCTGGTCATTTGCCATTAATTTGTTTTAAATTTTAATCATATTATTAAAAACTCATTTATTAACTTTATCTCTGCGTACACACTGAGCGGCTTTCCCCCTGGCCGGCGCCGACGGAGGGGTGAGGACAGCGTTGCATAGCGCAGAGCTATGCAAAGCCGTCCTGAAAGTTGCTCATCTGCTGGGTTAACCAGCAGATGAACGGCTTTCCCGGCGATGTTGCGGGAGCGCGCAGCAGCGCTCATCGCTGAGCCATACACACTGGGCGGCTTTGAGCTGAAAGCCGCTCAAACCTGCTGTTTTGAGCGACTTTTAGCTCAAAGTCGCCCAGTGTGGATGGGCCTTAAGACTTTTAAAATATTTATCCAGTATTGCATATTAGAAGGAAAGGTCAGAAAATGATTTACACAAGCAATAAACAAGACTATACATTATTTCTAATTATACAAAGTGCGGTAAAATCACTACTAATACGACATGTATCAACTCTGGGACATGAATAAATTAGCTACCGGTGAATTAAAACTGAATGACACTAATGTAGTTATTGGGTTTATTCATTTATGACTCATTGACAGATATTATGGCAGTAATCAGTATGACTCTGTGACCTAGATCTAAAATCCCATATCAATTAATTATGGCTAGTATGAATTAAGTATTACTTAATTGCATGTCTGTGATGTCACACATTTATTAGTGACATCCATAGAACACTAAATCCCAGCAGCCCGAGAGGCCTCTGTTCCTGCATATTATGCGATTACCAGGGCATTAAACAAACGAAAAAATATGGTCTCATATAAATAGCTTAAGGATGTATATAAAATGTGCAATCAGTGCTCGTTGTTGAAGTATTGTATTAAAGGTACAGGAACCTTGAAAAGCAATGATATAAATCAGTGGTCAGCTAAGGTGCCGATTCTGTGGGTGCTTGAGGGCCCGAGTACCCACGGAAATTGATGAGAACCCACCCGCTTAGTAGCGGTCCACCCACCCGTGTCCCACTGCACTCCCCCTCCCTCGTCGCTGGAACAGGCACTGTGGGGGCATTAATGTATTTGGCACTGTGGGGGCATTTATGTATTTGGCACTGTGGGGGCATTTATGTACCTGCACTGTGGGGGAATTTATGTATTTGGCACTGTGGGGGAATTTATGTATTTGACACTGTGGGGGAATTTATGTATTTGGCACTGTGGGGGCATTTATGTATTTAGCACTGTGGGGGCATTTATGTATTTGGCACTGTTGCCATAATTTGAATATTGGAAGCAACTGTGCTGCGTAATATAAATCAGTATTATTTTGTTGCCACACCCCTTTCCCATGAAGCCACTCCCCTATATTTTTGGCTTGAGCACCCACCAGCAAAAACATAAATCGGCACCTATGGTGGTCAGGGAACTCGGTCCTCATTACCCCACACAGTGCATGTTTTGCTGGTAACCCAGCAGGTGCACAGGTGTACTAATTACTCACAGACACATTTTATAAAGTCCGCAGGTGGAGTTAATTATTTCACTTGTGATTCTGTGAGGAGACCTGCAAAACATGCACTGCGTGGGGTAATGAGGACCGAGTTCCCTGACCACTGATTTAAATAGAGCAAAATTTAGACTCTTTCTGGCTATTGCACTCATTCTTGGAATTTCATAAAAGTCCAAAAACTTCCACAATGTTTGGACAGTGGTTGAAGGCAGAAAAATTACCAGCATCCCACAAGATCTAGTTCTCACAAAGGTATTATACAGTAACCATGTGGCCTTCTAGGTTGGTTTCCAGTGTCTGGATGATCCTTGGAAACCAACCATGCATCCACAGTTTGCCATCTATCTTGTTGTATCAGTTCCGACGAGTTTTGACTCGCATTGGAATCTTTTTCGAGGCTGTGTGTCCATTGTCCCTGAAGCAATCTGTTTATCCCCCCCCCGCCAATCGTTAAAGGGCCCCAATCATCTTACATGCTGGTATCTCATTGGTTGCAAGAACCATGTGATCAGATTCCCCCTGGGATCACCATGGCAACGGGAGAGCACCATAGTAACTACTTCCAGTTCTGTTATAGAATGGAACTCTTAAGTGGATTCAGGATCAGGGTTATCATAACTGCATTTTAGTAAGTGTCAAAGGGTAATCAGCATAAGCCACCGTATGGGTTACATGGGTGAGAGGGGACATTTTTTAAAAATTGTTACATACAGTAGGTAGCAAAATATTTAGGTGCTAAAAGTGTTGAATTACGTATTACAAAGTGATGCTCTAAAGAAGCCCGGCCCACCATCCCAGGGCACTGCAATGGCACACAGGGGGTGGTGGAATTTAACTTGGGGGGTGGGGGGGGCAGCATTCCTGCACCCCATAGGCACAGTCTGCCACTAACCCGAACCCACAGATGCTCTATACCAGGCTAGAACCCTTCCATGCATGATGCACTGCGGGCCGCCGCATCGCTCCATGTGGTGGGTGCTGGGTGATGTGGAGAGGGCCGCCAGGTCACTACAGGGGGGTTTGATGTCACTCTACAGGGGGAGGGGGGAAGAATCGCGGCCGTGGGGGGGGGGAGATTTGCTCACCTACATCCTGCTCCCTCCTGCCGCCCTCCAGTGGCCAGCGCCCCAGGTAGATGCCTAAAACTGCCTAGTGGTGGCACCGGCCCTGTATATCCCTTGTGGAGAGTTACTGTGCGTAAAAACCATAACCTTCAATTAAGTTTACACTTTTGAATTTATCACCTAAGCGCCTCACACGCCAATCTTTTTCTTTTTCTGCTATTCTAGGTGCCTAGGGTGAAGGTCTTGAGTGTGATAGGCTGCACTGGTGCAGTATTTGCGCTGAACTAAAAACATATATTGAATAAAGTATGAAAAAGTAAAAAAAAAAATTATAAAAATCCCCCAAAACTTATGTCAACCTTTCCATGTAGCCATGTTGACTTATTGCTCGTGTTAACCTTTTGGCCGTGTTCCCCATATGTATGTTGACCGTATGTTTGACATATACTTTAGCTGGTTATGCTATAGGGGGTCGACAATGCCTAGGTCGACAGTCACTAGGTCGACCACTAATGGTTGACAGTGACTAGGTCGACATACCACATGTCGACATTGACAGAAGGTTGACACACGCTTAAGGTCAACATGGTCATGGTCGACACTGAAAAGGTTGACACAATTTTTTCACATTATTTGTGTCTACATCAACATATGTCGACATGGACACTGTACGAGTGTACGGCATCCACTGGCTACGCGCACCATGCTTCTGGCACGGTGCCTCGTAACGATCGGCAGACTATAATATTCTTATTCTATGTCCGCTTGGATAGTTAAATATGAACCAAGGGCTTCTCCAAGGGCTTCCCTTTAGCTTTTGCTTCTTATTTATGTAACACTAATTAACAAATTAAACTTCTCACTTGTGGCGATTGGCTTGTGCTGACTCGGGGGTCCCGTGCCCTGAACTGGAACCTTACGTTTACTGTCCCACCAGAAGGTCACCTAGTAGCAGTTTATTATACTCTAATGAGCGGGGCCTAGTATTACACAGTGCACATCTGCATTTTCTTTTCTCTGCAAAGTAGGGGATCCTCCAAGCCAACGGACGTCCCCGGAGGTAAGTGTGCATAGATGTTCATTATTAATGATCACATTATAAATGCAATCATTAATACATCTGGCCCCGAGTATTATATAAAAAATATATATGCTGCTTGTACATTATTTTTCCATTTGAAGGACTAGGAAACCATTCCCAGCGACTTGCGATGTTCTCCAGGAGTTGGTTATCAGATTAATACCATTTGACCTTATGCCTCTCGCTGGTAACAGACTTTAAAATAATAACCGTAAACAAGCCATCTGTTCTCACACCGGATCCGCTTTCATAGTCTTGGCCACTAAATTACTTTTCTCACTTCCTGCTTTTAGCAGAATTACACTTTACACAAAATCGGACTTCTCGTATCTACGCAAAGTCTACTGATTTGTATTATGACTTAATCCCACTTGGGTCCTGCAGCGCAAGTTGTTTCAGTTCTTGATCCTCCCTGGTTCTGGCCAGATGCAGATGACATCACTTTTCTCCGTAATGTTTTTTCAATCAGAGACCTTTTGTTGGGATCCTTCCGAGACTGCATACTAATCAGAATGGTTCATCCTTTTTGCTATATGTTTAATTGGCTTCTCATCTTTCCAAAGTCATGAGTTCCACCAAGTGGCGTAACGAAAATATTTGCGCCCCCCCCCAGTCGGGAAAATTTCGGCGCCCCCTCCCACCCCAGTTAAGAGACAAGACAACCCACGCCCCCCTTTCCCGGGGAGCTGGCAGGGGGTCCGTACGATGCAGGGGTACCTGCGGTCATAGAGGTCCCTGCGGTGCTGATTATTAAGTTGGCGGGGTCCCTGCTGTGACCTGGATATAACTAGCGCTATCCGCCGGGTGGCAGTGGGGGAAGCGCTGCTGGGTTTGAAAACAGTGGCTGCACGCTGATTGGCTGAGATTCAGCCAATCAGCATGTGGCCAGTGCTTTCAAAATCAGAAGCGCTTCCCATAATGTAATTTGCATACCATAGTTATAAATTAATCACATAGGGTGGTATTCAATAGTTTTTCACCAGCATTTCAGCTCGCTCATGGGGGTGGTGAGGTGAAATATGCCAATGGGATAGGGCAAAAAATAGATCAATTGCATATTGCCCTATCGGGCACAATACTACAATTGATTACCACCTTGATGGTGGAAAGCAATACACCTTGAAGACAGGAATACCGGGGCTGAACAATCGAGGCTCGAGACACTGGAGGAATACTGATGGAGACAGGAATCTGCAGGGCTGAATCTAGCCATGTGGTGCAGTAGGATAGTATCAACTTGAAGATGAGTGTAATCACAGCAGCTTGTCTGAAGAGATGCATGTAGTCTGGATACAACAAAGCACTGGACATTTGACAGGAATTTCCTGAACAGCTTTATAGGGCTCTGTGTGCAATGATTGGTAGATGCAGTCAGCTGAGAACCATGCTGCAATGGATTGGCTCTCATGTGACAAAGTCCAACATGACTGAAACCTGACAGGAAGGATGGTGTGGAGCAGGCAGGCCTGAGGCCTGTAACCTCACTGGAGATCACTTGGATCTTGACATACTGTATATATTAATAAATAAGGCACTTAAAAGGGACTTTAAATATTTAAATGAAACTTATGTTACAGAAAATAGATCAGGACCAGCAGAACATCCGGCCGCTTACTGCACATATGGCAGGTACATTAAACCAATGATAAATCCCTTTTCTGCTTTCTTTGGAAACCTCATGCTCTAACATAAGGCTTTCAGCATTGTTGTAGACATATGTTATATTTATCACCACTTACCCTGGCACATCACATGGCCTCCATTTATGGAATTACCAAAATAAATAAAATATGTTAAAAAACAACAACACACAAACAACATTTATTAGAACGTTAATGAGAAGACGAATCAGATAATGACACAGATTTGACCATAACTACTAAGAACATTAGAAGTATAAATATAGGAGCTGATGGTGGCGGGCGGGAGGAAGTAGCGGGGAACGGCGAGTGTTTTTTGGGCATCCTGATAAAAACACAGGGCATTCCCCTGTAGACGCAGCCGTGACATCAGCGCCCTCCCCGAATATAGACTTTCAAACCGAAGCCTGGAAAAATAATTTTATGTGGAGCGACGATCAAATTATTTCTCTTCCTTGCGGCCCCATGCCCCCCCATGCCCTCTGCTCGCAAGAATGGGTGCCTGCACCCAGCTAACAGTTTTGTCACCGTGGGTGCACTCAGAAATGACCCTGCGCAGATGCAAAACATCTGACTCCTTGCGAAGTAAGGGGTCCATACGAATGCACCTCAATAAGGTCCTAAGTGACAGGGTAACGTTAGAGGCTTCTATATTATTATTATTATAATTTTATTTATAAGGCGCCACAAGTGTTTCGCAGCGCCGTACAAAGTAACTGTACAGGGAGACAAAGCTTGGCATAACATTGAATAAATAACAAAAATACAGTACAAATAAAGAGCGCCACAGTACAATACACATTACAGCTTAAATATAAGTAGTGAGGACTCAATCAACATACAACTAGAGGCTTGAGGCCAATGATGGAGATGAGTATGCGGACAAAGATGGTCACTGAGTGTTGGAGTATAGGAGAGCTGTGAGTGACATGTGAAGAGAAGAGGGCTTTGACAACAGGAGGGAAGAGGGCCCTACTCGGAGGAGCTTACAATCTAGTAGGAAGGGGAGACAGACAGATTACAAGAGGTGCAAGCGAGGGGGTGGTGGTTAGATAGTAGGATGTAAACAGGCAAGGGGTCGGAGAACCAGCTGGTTTATGCAGTGGAAGGGTACGCTTTGATGAATAGGTGAGTTTTCAGTGCCCGTTTGAAGCTTTGCAAGGTCGGGGAGAGTCTAATGGAGCGAGGGAGTGCGTTCCACTGAAGGGGTGCAGCACGGGCAAAGTCCTGTACTCTAGCATGGGAAGCAGTGATCAGGGTGGAGGAGAGACAACAGTAGTCAGCCGACCGTAGAGGGCGGGAGGGTGTATGAATGGAGATGAGGTTAGAGATATATGGAGCAATGGAATTAGAGATGGCCCTGTATGTGAGTGTGAGGTGTTTGAAGAGGATTCTGTAGGGGAATGGAAGCCAGTGCAGATTTTGTTGAAGGGGAGTGGCAGAATTAGAGCGGCGGGAGAGGAAGATAAGCCTGGCTGCAGCATTGAGGACAGATTGGAGAGGAGCTAGTTGGGATTGAGCGAGGCCGGTGAGAAGAACATTGCAGTAGTCGAGCCGTGAGATAACCAATGAGTGGATGATCAGCTTAGTTGCACTCTGTGAGAGAAAGGGCCTGATGCGAGCAATGTTAAGTAACCGGAACCGGCAAGAATGGGCCAGGGCTTGGATGTGGGGTGCAAAAGAGAGGGAGGAGTCAAGAGTGACACCCAGGCAGCGGAGTTGGGGAACGGGGGAGATGATGGTGTTGTTAACCCACGGGGGGAACGGGGGAGATGATGGTGTTGTTAACCCACCCGGCCATGTTTTATTGGCTGCTAGGCGGCACATTCTGACTTGCTTTTACGTTTTAATTTTCTTATTAACAAATTAATTTCTAGGCTGCTCCCTCAACATCGATTTTTGATGTTAAAAACTGAATATTCTGTGCCTCTCGGATTAGGCCTAAACACCGGCACAGAGGAAGTGGAGAGTCACGTGCCAGAAATCGCAGGGAATTAATTCAAACACTGTTTAAATAACTGGTAAATATTTAAAGCTCAACAACTTTGGAGAACCCAGATGGCAGCGGCTGATGTCAAACAAAACCAATTGATTTATTCGCTGGGTCAATATTTCTTTTTCCCGTCCTCCTCAAAGTGGGGAAGTTCATTATCCTGATATTTGGTGCGACGTGAATACATAAAGAAATGAAACAGCGGTCAGCCGTATCTCTATGAATTGTATATTTAAATACGGGCGTAATGAAACAGCTGTCGGGAGGTCATTGCAGGAACACGCCTCTAACGTAAAAACAAAAACCAGCATCTACACACCATCGAACCTTGAGAACAACAACATTTATAGTATTAACACAAAATCAACAATTCCACAACGCAGAACAATTTTAGAAAAATGAAAAAAAAAAAACAATAAAAAAGAAAACAAATTTTGTAACATTTTTGTCATAATAGTCCAGAATTATTTTTTAAAAACCCTAAAAAAAACAATTGTGAAATGAAGTGACAAAAGGGTGTTTTTAGTATTTACTAAGCCTAGGAGAGAGATGAAGTGGATAAAGAGGCCCCCTTGTGCAAATCCCGGGAGAGAACGGTTTTGGTGAGTTTCACAATCGCTGGCCCATTTGCTCCAGAGGGGGTGGGCTGGGCAGCCGACATAAAATTTGGGAGCGTGGCCTAATTTTGGGAGGCATGGCCACCTCCCTCGATAAGGCCACGCCCCCAAAATGTTTACAGTGGGAGAAAAAACACTCTAAAGTCGTCTCCCTCACGCTGTCAGTGCGACGCTTTTGCTGAGCCTGCTGTCAGCACAGCACATGCTGTGTGCTGCTGCTGCTGCCCAGGAGGGACAGAGGGGGAAGGTACTCTCACCCTTCTCGGCGGCCCTGGGAGCAGGCGGGGGTGAACAGGCGGAGTCCCCATGAAAACGCTGGGCGTTGCCCTGGGATGCAGGCGCACTCATCAAATGATTTCTCTCCCCTTCTACCCCATGCGATGGGGTGTATTCGAGTACACATCCCCTTGCATGCTATTGAGGAAATGCAGCTGTGGGGAGGTGGAGGAAACCCACCCAAGCACGGGGAGAATATACAAACCATACATCCCAACGTCCCCGCTTTCCGCGGGAGCGTCCCATTTTTTGTGGACATTCCTGCATCCCACCCGGGGCCAGCAGTGTACCACCGCAGGGGGGTGCTGTTTGAGAGTTCCAGCTGCCACCCGCGGACCTCACCCCTTACTGCTAGACTGCGCCCCCCAAATTTTGGGTTTTGAAAGTTGGGGGTATGTAGTAGGCGGGCTCTTGCACCGTGAAAAGGGGGCGCAGCTTAACATTATACCACACACCGTAATGCCCATTGCACATGTTAGCGAACTTTGTAATACCCATTGCACATAAAGCCACATGCCGTAATGCCACATTTACACATAAGGCAACACATGAGGCCCATTACATACTACAGGGGTGGCCGGACATTTGTGGCCGGGGATCTACTTTTTCTTCACTTGGTTACCGGGGATCTACCATCCGGGCAACAAACTCACAATACGCAATAATTACCCCTGTGCATAATATACCCCTCGGGTGCAGAGTGCATAATACAATACCCCCCCCCCCCCCCCTTATAGACCATGTTCAGAATATCCCTCACAATACCCTCCAAGTGCAGAACATCCCACCCTTTTCAATACTCTGTCAGTACAGAATATACCCCTCAACTGCAGAATATACTGTGCAATACCCCCATACAGATGTTACTATGTTCAGAATAGACCACTGTGCAATACTTGCCTCTTTGAAGACCCCACTTGTGCAGAAACCCCCTTCCTCCTGGCAGTGCATAACAGCCCCCCATTGAAATCTCCCCTTTGGGCATATAACCTCCCTCCCCCTCTGGCCATATAAATCCTCTTTCCCCTCTCAGTGCATAACAGCCTACCCCAACTACCATCTGGACATATAACCCCCCCTCCCCATCTGGGCATATAACTCCTCCTCCCCCTCCCACTGCATAACAACCCCCAATTGAAATCTCTCCTCTGGGCAAACCCCTCCCCTGTCCCAGTGCATAACAGTAACATTCAGATTTAAATACTCTCATGGACTTTTCATATGATCCACGCTGTGTGTGAGGGGTTCCAATGCTGGCCGCTCGCTGCTTTCTGCCGGTGCGGAAAGATCCCACTGCTGACAGTTTCCGGTGCCACCGTCAGTTTCTGCCAGTGAGACCTGTTCCTGCTCCCGCTACACCGCCGACGTGATCATGCTGGATCTGCTGCTCCCCGCTGTGCGCGGCTGAGCAGCCTAGCCCCAGAACTCAAAGCTCCCGCTGCCTGGACCACTAGCCAATAGGCGCTCGCAGTCCAGCAGCCAATGCTGCTTCTGATTAGCTACTGGCCCGCAAGCGCCTATTGGCTAGTGGTCCGGCATGTGAACTTTAATTGAAAAAAGCGGCGGACTCCGACGCCGGGCTCATCGGGGAGTCCGGGGGGGGGGTGTCTGGTTGGGGAAGCTGGCGGCAGAGTGCACAGCTCCGGAGCCCGGTGACATCTCGGTGCCCGGAGCTTGTGCTCCGCCCTAGCTACGCCTCTGATGGTAAAGAGCGCCGAGGTGCGATTTATATTTTTTGCTGGTGGGTGCTCAAGCCTGTTTAAAGGCTCAACAAGCAAATACATTGGCCCGGCATTGGGACTCTGGAGTTACGGGCATGTGGGTGCTCATTGATTCCTGTGGGTGCTCGAGCCCTTGAGCACCCACAGAATCGGTACCTATGGAATAGCGTACCCATGACCTCAGCGCTGTGAGGCAGTAATGCTAACCATTACACCATCCGTACTGCCCCGTATATATATAACACATGGTGGGAATAGAACACATGACCTCAGTGCTGTGAGGCCGTAATGCTAACCATTACACCGTCCGTACTGCCCTGTATATATAACACATGGTGGGGATAGAACACATGACCTCAGCACTGTGAGGCAGTAATGTAACCATTACACCGTCCGTACTGCCCCGTATATATAACACATGGTGGGGATAGAACCCATGACCTCAGTGCTGTGAGGCAGTAATGCTAACCATTACACCGTCCGTACTGCCCCGTATATATAACACATGGTGGGGATAGAACCCATGACCTCAGTGCTGTGAGGCAGTAATGTAACCATTACACCATCCGTACTACTGCCCATTCATAAAATGCTCCTGATGGGGGCAGCAGTGTCACTGTTATCTGTCAGTCTTGTGCACGTCGGCTGAGCGTTATACAGTAATTGCCTTCTGCAGTGTAATGCTATGTCAGCACTTTCCAAGCCAACGTTGCTGTTTAGTAAGAATGATTCCTGAGTAACCGTTTACCGTAATACAGTAGTAAATGTGTCCTTTGTAATAATTCCCAATAGACAGCAATGTTCCATTATCTATGGAGGATGTTTTGCAGAGATTTGCTTTCATTTTCAACTGCACTTCTCTCTTCTTAGGTCAGTTCCATGTCATGTATCAAGTTCTGCTCAGTAAAAGATGAGATGTAGAATATATTACATTGTATGTGACCAAATTCCCCTTGAGCTCCCGGGGGAGCTGCAGCAGCGGTGGGGGACAGGAGATCCGGGCAACGGCTGGATGGGCAGCGGTGGGTGACGGGCAGCTAGCAGTGGCAGGTGCCAGGTCGTGAGGTGGAAAGAAAATAAAAAAAATAAAAAGCCCAACCGGCCGTTAATTGGCTAAGAGCACTCTCAGCCAATCAGCAGCCTCCCATCTGGAATGGGAGTATTCTCTCAGCCAATCAGCGGCTGGCCAGTCGTTTCAAAGTGTTTCTAAAAATTCTGCTGCTGCCTGCCCTGCACCTGCTGCTCACCTGCTGCTCACTGTTGCCCGGCACCTGCTGCACAACGCTGCCCACGCCTCAATTCTATCCACCCCGACACTCAATGTTGCCCCACCCGCCGCTCACAGCTGCCCGCCCCTGCCCACCTCTGCACATAGGTATGTGCCAATGGTGCTTCACCGCTGGCACACACCTACAGATCGAACCCAGGTGGGGGTCACACTCTAGTGCTCACCCATCTGATTAGGCTGCTGTACGGGGGCGGGGCGGTAATTGTGTTGGCAGTTCCGGGGGGGTTTGGCAGGGGGTGCCTGGTGATGCGCCGTGTGATGCAGCGGCAGGCCTCCGTGTCATTTCCCGGAGGGGTGGGGAGGGGGGTCGAGTGATGCGGCGACCGCCGCTAAGTATCTCCAGCGGTAGGGAAGGGGATTGGGTGATGCGGCGGCCGCTGGTGCCACTAACCTCCATGGGAGGCGTGGGGGCTGCTGCAAACTGGCGCCCTCCAGTGGCCGGCACCCTAGGCAAATGCCTAGAGCTGCCCAATGGTGGCGCCGGCCCTGATTGGACCCAATACATCATGGATGCTAAAAAGCACCCGTGATGCGCACTTGATGGATCCGAAGACATTGATCTTATGTGCAGGAGTTTTAATCTCTCTGGTCCGACCTGATGTACACAGGATGCAGATGTCAAGAACGTGCGATTTGGTCTGATTTATCTGCCCGATCCGTCGGGATCAGGTGAAATCGGACCAATCTCAGTAGTGTATGGGGGGCTTAAGATCTGTTCCGTCTCCCTAGCAATGGAAGGAGTTGGTGCACACAGGCACATGTTGGTGCACGTCCGACCTTGCACCATTATTATGTACATCTTGGACAAAGCTTGGTACAATGTAGGAATCCTCATGGTCCACAACATCAATCATTTCCATGTAACAATTTAATCTGCTCTTACATCTATGTGCTTTCATGTAAGCGCATCTAACGTACCATTATCGGTAAATGAGATGTTGACATAATACCAGGGATAATGTGCTTTGAATTAAAAAGGATATTAGAGGTCAAGGAAGACTTTGACCATAAAAAGCAAAAGGCTGCAAATCGTTTATTATAATACAAAACACGCACAGAGATAATAAAGCAAAACCGTTGTCGTGAAAGATTTCCTTAGTGCCAAAGTATGTGAATTAGGATCTGTGCATTTTAATTAGATCAAAGCAAAAGAGACTATAATTAAAAAATAAGGACTTGACCTTTTTGCTCTTCCCGTTATTACTGCCACAAAAAAGATACACTTACATTTAATCTAAAGGTTCCAAGGGGGTATTTACCATCAGGCGGCTGGCGGTTTGGACATTAGATTTAAAATGGAAATAACATTAGATGCTAAACAGCAGTGTTTTGGATTTTATGTTACTGCTCTTTTACGTCCCATCCAACCAGAGCTCGATAAAACCACTAAGTAGTAAATGTGCCTCGTAACGCAGCAGCATAACCAGATATCTGTAGGCCCCATAGAAACGGTCTGTAAGGGCCAGTGCTGCCATCAGGAATTTTGGGGCCCAGGACTGATTTCCAGTCCGCACCCCCCCCACCTCCTCACTTTACTTACCGTAACCCGGCTCGTGCTCCCCCATCTCCTCTTCCGCAGAGCTGCCTGCGATGCGCTCAGTGTGCTGAACTAAGCAGGTCCCGGAGACAGTGGCGTAGATAGCGTAAGGCAGCCCCCGCTGCTGCTTGGGGGAGCCGGGGCTGCGTGGGCGCCGGGTGCTGGCACCGGCCACTGCCCTCCACCCCTCTCCTTACTGTGCCCTGGCCCCTGCCTCCCCCCGCCGCATCTGTATTCAGCCGGGAGTCGGGAACACATATCTACTAATCTGCGTCCCGGCGCCTGGCTCCTTATGAGTCAAATGTCCATCATAAAATGGCCGCCTCCTTAGAGCAGACCGTTTTTTAAGATGCTAGAGGAGGAAGCGACGGCCTCCTCTAGCATCCTTACAAACGGTCTGCTGTAAGGAGGCGGCCATTTTGTAATAGACATTTGACTCAAGGAGCCAGGCGCCGGGACGCAGATTAGTAGATATGTGTTCCCGACTCCCGGCCGAATACAGACGCGGCGGGGGAGGCAGAGTAAGAACAGGGAGGCAGCATTAAATTTAGGGAGGGGCGCCGAAATTATCCAGCGGGGAGGCGCAAAAATTGGTGCTACGCCCCTGCCCGGAGAGCAGGCTTCTTCAACTCAGGATGCCACCGGCCAATTAAAATGCAGCACCGGCTGGTGAGCCAATCAAAGCTCTGATTGGCTCAAAAGCCTATGCAGCATTTTAATTGGCCTGTGCTCCGGGACCTGCTTTGTTCAGAGCACTGAGCGCAGCAGAGGCAGTGTGTTTGTGTGTGTGTGTGTGTGGGGGGGGGGGGGTTTGCGGTGGGGGAAATGAGCTGCCCGGGCCCTTTTAGAGGCCGGAGCCCAGGACAGCTGTACCCACAGCACCCCCCTATTGGCGACCCTGGTAAGGGCCCCTATGTAACACCCAATGGTGTATATTATAGCACATGCAACTTTGACAAGGAAGGTGGCCCCTTTCAGCTGTGCTCAGGATCACCAGCGGACCACCGCCAGGACCACCACCGGGCCCGGTAACGTGTGTCAACCTTTATAAGTGTCGACCTTTGGCCTGTCGTGCAATATTGTTCGACTTATTGACCGTCGACCTTTACACTGTTGACCTATCGGCCCCAAACCAGGGGCAATTCTACAGAGATCGGACGGGGCCAAATTTGGCCTCGTTCCAATGGTGGGGGTCTGAACATGTGCGTATTTGTGCATGTGCAGACCCCTGTGCGAACGCCTTTCGGCGAGTGTCACATTCGCCGGTGGCATCTCTAGATATTCGTAGGCCCCATAGCAAAAGTTTTTAAGGGCCCCCTACTTAGCAACTGATGGTAATACATGTATGCAAAACATATTACTTAGACAGTAAAGGTGGGGCCCCCTTCAGCTCTGGGCCCCATAGCAGCTGCACTCCATGCACCTATGGTAGTCACGCCCCTTGACGCTCGCGGAGATGTTTGCACAGGTAGGAGACGGTGGGAGGGGGGCGGGCACTGGGCATTCCTCTGGTAATGCAGGCGGGCCGATACCTGCTCAGATTGGATGGCTGACGTCACATGACCTTTTCACCGGACTCCAACGGAAATAAAAAAATTCAGTTTTATTTGCGGTCGGCGCCTGAGATCGAATGATCTCTCTCCCCTTCGCGAGGGGAAGTGTTCGAGTACCGATGAGATGGGGGTGGGCGTTCGGATGGGCGATGTGACTGCTGCTTTGCGAGCGATACTGAATCAGGCCCACCATTCAAACAGGATTTACGGCTAAGCATGGAGAAAACATATGGGAACCCAGACTGAAAACAATCGTGTATCGGTCATATCCATTACCCGAAGCCATTGGTGGAATCACCTGTATACAGAAGAGTGAAAAGCTGTATATCTGGATTTGCATATTACTGCACATGCAAATCCAGGAATCATTTCAATAGCAGCTGCAACTGCGTCCACCTCTGAGTCCCGCCCACAGGGGTGTGTCCTAAACCCAATCGGGGGAGAAGGAAGAACTGTATATAGCGCAGTCAGATATAGAACCGTGTGATGAGGAACAATAAAAGTTATCAATAAGGTACAGGTGAAATGGAAGGCGTTATCTTATATGATCCGGTCCCTGGAGGTCAGATCAGGTGTAATAATGTGTCTATAATGCAAAGTGTGAATAACAGGAAGGCGGTTATTTTATATGACTCTGAATAGCGGCTTTGTCCCGAAAAGAGGAAATAACAAAGGGCAAATAGAGTTTCTTTATTCACAGACTAGAACAATACGACCTTTGACCCGAGCACAAAACAAGCTGTTGCACGGCAAAAAACATTAGAGGCGTCCGTCAAGCAGGAAGCTTGAAACCAAACAAGCGAGACCTGAGGACTTCCTAAATGCATTATTTAATATATACTGAAATGACTACGGCAATATGGCTGCTAGGACCTGACGCTCGTTACACAACGCGTCCAAATGTTGTAACTTTCTTGTAACGGAAAACGCTGATACGTTCATTGTCAATTTGAAGGGGGGTTTTTTTGTTTTGTTTTTTTACCATGGCTTGATTTATAACAAGTGCATCTAACTACTATATAAAATGTGTTACCTATGAGACTGCAAGACAAACCATTTCATACAGAATGATATCAGAAAGATTCATTTAAACCACATCACAGCCACACTGTAATTTGTTATTGATTTTTTTAGCCTTTGTTGCTTACTTATTTACATTTTTTTTGTTAATTTACATAAAGGTTTTAAAAAACTGAGTAAAATCTGAAATGTTGGAGCTGATTGCGTCTGCATAGTCATTTTTGTGAAGTCCAAAGGAGTGCCACTTACCTCACATCTCTCTCTCTCTCTCTCTAAATATATATATCTATATCTACTGTATATATCCCCTGCAGTTACCCATTGACCAAGTTTATACTGCCTTTACTCTGTGTTTTGACAGTGTAATATATATCTATATCTATCTCTCTATATCTATATATATATATATATATATATATATATATATATATATACACACACACACACACACACACACACACACACACACACACACACCACACCACACCACACCACACCACATGAAAAGCCTGTGTTTGTCCCAGTGCTGCCTCTGATTAAAAACCCTCCCATGACTAGGCTGCTGCTGCTGTTCTCCATGGGCCTGAGAAGCATGTAATGAGCTCCACCAATCAGAGCTCAGCACAAACCTCTCAGCCTCTGCCCTCTGGTGCAAAGTGTCATGGGACTTAGTCAACTCCCAGTAATGCACTGCACACTTGTGCAGTCAGTGTGCCTTGGCTCCCGATGCTCAGCACCATTAATCATTGTCACATTGGCAGATAGGTGAAGCTGCAGCACTACCCCAATCCCATGCACAAAAACTTTAGCTAAAAAAAAAAACAAAAAAAAACTTTTTTTTTAAATACATGCCAACCACAAGGGGCCCCTAGCTAGAGGGGGGCCCAGGGGCACTGACCCCTTGTGCCCCCATTATAATCCGGCCCTGGGTTACATATACCTGCGCAGGTGTATGATATGCCCCCAAGCCACGTCAAGGCTTCTCTGTATATTGGGGGTCCCTAGCGCTATATCTAGGTGCAGGGTGTGGCTCCCCAAAAACCATCATAAGCTAGGAGGCCCAGTGCGGCATGCCAGTGAGATACTAAGTGTTAATAATTAGTGATAGGAAGCCGAAGTTATACATAAAGAGAGAGATACATGAAATGTAATTAAAATAAGAGAGAGAGAGAGAGAGAGAGTGTTAGTGAGGGAAAAGTGTTAATAGAAAGTAAGGGCATGCCGCACTAAAGCCACCCAGCCCAACCAGTCCAGGGGCACCACACCCCACACCACTGTTACCCTAAATTGGGTTTACAATTAGTCAGCAAGGAGCCACATGATAATGGCTCCTTACTTGGTATATCTGAACTAAGAGCTACCTACCTTGGAGCAACCCCAGACTACTCCATGTGGCATATCAGGACCTGCATCTCCGCCTAATGCAGGCTCCTCTCTGCCTCTCACAACATACATACAGATAGTGGTAGATGCTCAAATTAGTTCAGTAAAACTTTTCAGGTGCATGCAAGGGAGGGGTTAATACTTAGTAAGTAACAAGACATTGGTTCCCCCGGCACAAACTGAATAGTTTTAGCAACCAATCTTGAACACTACATGATAATAGAATTCAGAGATATTGGTTACATATACCTGCGCAGGTGTATGATATGCCCCCAAGCTGCGTCAAGGCTACTCTGTATATCGGGGGTCCCTAGCGCTATATCTAGGTGCAGGGTGTGGTGGTATGGTGCAACATTCAACAAGCTTCGCAAATTGACAGTGACCATGTCGACATGCATTTTGTCTACAGGATCATATGTCGACATGACTGCCATTAGCCTAGAGACCCAACTCCAGTATCCTGTAGCCAACCAGGGTCTTCCACTGTAGCCAGCAGCCCTAGGATCCCAGAAAGGGGCGGGACAAAACAGCACCACCCCGCCCTTCCCCAGGCTGCTACATAGAGTCCAAGACAAGCAACGGGTGACTCAGGAGTCTCCCATCCCTACTGAATATGGCAAGGTAGGCATCTCTTGGGTGTCTCCCTGCCAGTACAGAACCATCCTCTGGAATCAGGGACTGCCAGCAATTACACCTTGTGTTGAAAAATTGTTATTAGGGACTAACACAGACAAGTCTTATTGGCTGCAGTGTATGTGAAGGAGCCGCTCATTTCAAAAAACCGAGACGTTACCTGCAATAAATAGAAATAGAAAAAGCATAAAAGCGAGTACACTACAAAAATGGTCAGCAAATGCAATAGAAACAAATATAAAAAATAAATACATACCAGGCTTGCCTACCCTCCCAGAATTGCCAGGAGGCTCCTGAAAATCGTGTTCCCCTTCCGCCCCCCCGAGAAGGTCGGCAATCCTCCCGCTTTTGCCTGGCAGCCCCCACACCCCCCTTTCTTACCGCACTAATTACGCTATATAAAATCAACTCCATGCCCACTTGTATAGTGGGGGTATGAACAGGACCATTTAACATTGGATCCTATGTAAAAATTGCGTCGATCGCATCGCATCGCATGCAATTTGGTTGCATGCGATGCGATCGACCCGATTTTTCCGACCGATCAAAAAATCGGGCGCCCAGATATTACACAAGTACCAACGTTTTTTCACGGGTCTGCGGCAAGGGGCAGGACTAAAATGCCGCAAATCGCGTCATTTTGCGTCATTTTGCCCCGCCCCCTACTCGCGGACCCGCAAATCACGGCATTTGCCTGGATTGGGGGTGGGGCTTTCAGTCATCAGCCCAAGCCCCACCCCCTGGCCTGAAGATCCGGCTGTCCTCTCCGGGCATCTCCCGGAGAGGCTTCTCAAAGAGTTGGCAAGTATGATACATACATACATACATACATACATACATACATACATACATACATACATACACATTAGCTGTTGGAAGATCTGGAGGACCAGTTTGGCTACCCCTGCTATAAAAGATCCACAGGTGGAGCAACTCTGGCAACTCTGGCGAGGTCCTGAAAATGTCCTGTTTGGGGTCTGTTGACCGAATTTGAGAACCTCAATTTATGATATTCCTTCCAACATTGAAAATTCAGTTTTATGTAAAAGATAAATTCAGAGCAATCCACCATCTCTACAGATACTAAGCGGGTAAATTTGCTAAGATTTGAGTTCAGCTGAAGATAAGATGTTGCCTATAGCAACCAAACAGATTATAATTTATTTAGCACCTTCTAGAACAGGGGTGGGGAACCTTTTTTGTGCCAAGGGCCGTTTGTATGGGGAAAAAATCCTTCGGGGGCCATATGTAAAAAAATTATCTTACAAATTGTCCTGCTGCAGCCGTCCCACGCTCCGGCGGCTGCCACTGAATAGGACGGACAGTCTCCGGCTGCTGTTGATTAAGAGGAATCTCGTGTGAACTACCAACCTCTCCTGAGAATTCCCCTGTACTTAACTCCCGGCAAAGCCACCGGGCGGGTGGGTGGGCCACTCAGAACGGCTACGGGGGGCGCATACGGCCCCCGAGCCTGAGGTTCCCCACCCCTGCTCTAGAATATAAGTGATAGCACCTGATTGGTTGCTATGGGCAACATCCCATCTTCAATAGAATACCCATCTTAGTAAATGTACCACTAAGGATCTTATTAAATTAGTTGTCTTAATGTGTTTGGCGGGTTTACACGACCGGTCAGAAAATCATCATTTTAAGTTAGAAATGTCAGTACTTGTGGGCCGATTCAGACCTGTTTGCACAGGTCTGATTTCTGCCCAGTCCTCGATGGTGGGGGTCTCCGCATGTGCGATAATGCGCAAGTGCAAACCCCCACAGCGAGTACCTTTGGCGAATTTTCCATTCGCCAGGATGCTCACTGCCTGAGTGACAGGCAGGGGGGCGGCTGCTGGGGTCAGCCCAGTGTTTCATGGGTGTGCTCACAAAAACAACGGCCACGCCTGCCTTCTTGGGGCGGCCGGATGACGTCACATGACCTCTGTGACTGCTCCAAATTCATTAGGAACCATCCAGGGGCGGATTGGGACTTGAAACCGGCCCGGGAGTGGGGGGTGGGGGGTGTCGTCGGTAGGGGGGGGGGGCAGCTCACCTGCTGCTTCTTTTTTCTGCTGCCCGGGCGGCGGGGAAACGGGAGCTGGGAGCCTGGGAGGAGCTGTGCGCTCCCGCGGCCATTTTGGATTTGGGCAAAGTGCTGCGGCCACTGCCCGCAGCCCAGCCAGCCCAGGGGGAGCGCTGCCGGCCCGTTTTTGATGAGTTTTGGGCCGGCCCACCGGGAAACGGCCCAGTTTCATGGTGGGCCAATCCGCCCCTGGAACCGTCTATGAGAAAAGTAAGCCTAGGCTTTCTATTCTTTCCGAACAGAGTAGAAACAATTCGGTAGCAAGTAACCTTCAAACTATTTCTCCTCTGTGTGGAAGCATGCGAGCAGATGTGTAAGTGTGTTGTAGTGCGGGGAGATGGCTGGCGAGGTGGGTGTGCGTGCGGGGGGACGGCGCCTGAATGACCCAATTGGTTCAGAAACACTGCCCCAATGATTATTTATTCAACTACCATATATACTCGAGTATAAGTCGACCCGAATATAAACCGAGGCACCTAATTTTAAAACGTAAAACTGGGAAAACTTATTAACTCAAGTGGGACCCTCACTCGAGTATAAGCCGAGGGGGGCTATTTCAGCATAAAAAATGTAGGCTTATACTCGAGTATATATGGTAAATGTTTTTAATTAGCTTAATTTGGATAACAATTTTTTTGGGGGGTGGTTAACCCCTTCCCGCCCGCGGACGTACCTGTACGTCACGGCAGCGGGGTAGTTCGCGCACCTTGCCGTACAGGTACGTCCCCGCTGTGTCATGTCGCCTTGTCAAGTGACAAGGCGACATAGTATAGATGGCTGCTGTCATCAACAGCAGCCGATCGTGTCAGTGCGCCCGCGGACCAATCAGAGTGGTCCCGCCCCGCCGATCGCTGTGATTGGTCAGTCAGTCCTGACTACACCAATCACAGCCTTTCTATTGTAAAAGGGGTGTTTTGCTTCTCTTCCCGGGCTCTAACCCTCTCACTGTGTTAGAGCTTTGGAAGGAGAAGCTGTGTCAGAGCTGTGTCAGAGTTTAGGCTGTGTTTAGGCTGTGTGAAATTGCGCTGATCACCACAATACCCCTGCCTATATCACCCTCCCTGTGGTCATCTGTGCAGGGATCACCCTCCCTGTGGTCACCCCTGCCTATATCACCCTCCCTGTGGTCATCTGTGCAGGGATCACCCTCCCTGTGGTAACCCCTGCCTATATCACCCTCCCTGTGGTCATCTGTGCAGGGATCACCCTCCCTGTGGTCACCCCTGCCTATATCACCCTCCCTGTGGTCATCTGTGCTGGGATCACCCTCCCTGTGGTCACCCCTGCCTATATCACCCTCCCTGTGGTCATCTGTGCAGGGATCACCCTCCCTGTGGTCACCCCTGCCTATATCACCCTCCCTGTGGTCATCTGTGCAGGGATCACCCTCCCTGTGGTAACCCCTGCCTATATCACCCTCCCTGTGGTCATCTGTGCAGGGATCACCCTCCCTGTGGTCACCCCTGCCTATATCACCCTCCCTGTGGTCATCTGTGCAGGGATCACCCTCCCTGTGGTCATCTGTGCTGTGATCACCCTCCCTGTGGTCATCTGTGCTGGGATCACCCTCCCTGTGGTCATCTGTGCTGTGATCACCCTCCCTGTAGTCACCACCTAATTTTGTGTGTTGTGATCCGTATAATTTTTCTGTACCTTATCCGTACACCATAATTTTTCTGTGCGTTATTCGTACCCCATAATTTTTCGGTGCATTTGTACCCCATAATTTTTTATGTGCGTTACTCGTACCCCATCATTTTTCTGTGCATTTGTACCCCATAATTTTTTCTGTGCGTTATTCGTACCCCATAATTTTTCGGTGCATTTGTACCCCTTAATTTTTTCTGTGCGTTACTCGTACCCCATAATTTTTCGGTGCATTTGTACCCCATAATTTTTTCTGTGCGTTATTCGTACCCCATAATTTTTCGGTGCATTTGTACCCCATATTTTTTTCTGTGCGTTACTTGTACACCATAATTTTTCAGTGCATTTGTACCCCATAGTTTTTCAGTGCATTCGCACACCATAATTTTTGCAGTGCATTTGCACATTGTCAGTGCTACAAAACCCCACACGTGTTGAAGCACCTCATAAATACATACACCAATAAAACTATGGCCCAACGAACATATACTGCCGAGGAGGCATACGAGTTTCTGGCCTCTGATACTGAGTCTGCTAGCGAGGATGAGACAAATTTCCGTTTGTCATCCTCTTCATCATCTAGTGACTCTGATGAACCCCCGAGGCAACGCAGGACTCCCACTGCAGTAGTCGAGTCCTCTGACCCCACATGGACAACCCCTGAAAACTACGTACCCCAGGTCCCTGAGTTCACAGGGAATCCAGGAATACAATTTAATTCAGCAGGGTTCAGAGAGCTGGACTTTTTTTAAAAAATTTTTAGTGATGATTTAGTTGATCTAATGGTCACCCAGACTAATGTTTATGCCCAACAATTTATTGAGCAAAACCCCACCTCTAATTATGCCCAGCCCTGCAAGTGGACCCCTGTACATAAAAATGAAATGGTTATATTTTGGGGCCTTGTACTGTGCATGGGGCTAGTGAAGAAGCCCACGATTAGGTCCTACTGGAGCACAGACATCTTATACAATACACCAATGTTCCGTGTGGCTATGTCAAGGACCCGCTTCGAAGCGATCCTTAGGTTTCTCCATTATAGGGATAATGCACAGTGCCCACCCCGGGATGACCCCAATTATGACCGGTTATATAAACTTAGACCCCTAATAGACCATTTTAGTACCAAGTTTGCCCAGGCATACATCCCCGAGAAGCACATTTCAATAGATGAGTCCCTGGTACATTTCAAAGGGAGGCTCCAATTCCGCCAGTACCTGCCAAGTAAGAGGGCAAGGTATGGCGTGAAGATGTACAAGCTGTGTGAGAGTACATCAGGGTACACACACAAATTTAGGATATATGAAGGTAGAGACACAAAAATAGACCCCCCACAATGCCCCCCCTTACTCGGAATTAGTGGGAAGATAGTGTGGGATTTGGTGCACCCACTGCTGGACCAGGGATACCACCTGTACCTGGATAATTTCTATACCAGCGTCCCACTATTCAAAAGCCTCGCTTCCAGAAGTACTGTGGCATGCGGCACTGCACGGAAAAATAATAGAAGCCTCCCTAGGTCGCTGCTTGGGCAAACACTTAGAAGGGGCGAGAGCAGGGCATTATGCAGCGACAATGTACTGTGTGTCAAGTATAGGCAGGGCCGGCGCCACCACTAGGCAAACCTAGGCATTTGCCTAGGGCGCCGGCCACTGGAGGGCGGAAAATGCCGCCCGGGTACCTGTCCTAGCTACGGCGCTGTCTATTTAAAGCTGGCGGCGGAGGCAGCGGGGGTCCCTGCAGTCTATTAAAAATCACGAGCGCTATCCGCCGGGCTATGCGGAAGCGCTTCTAGTGTGAAAACTCTGGCAGCCAATCAGCGTGCTGCCAGTGTTTTCACACTAGAAGCGCTTCCGCATAGCCCGGCGGATAGCGCTCGTGGTTTTTAATAGACTGCAGGGACCCCCGCTGCCTCCGCCGCCAGCTTTAAATAGATAGCGCCGAACGCCAGGTACCACCCCACCCCCCCCCCCCACCCCGGCACCGGGGCGCCCCCAGCCCGACTCGCCTGGGGCGCTCCGGTGCCTTGCACCGGCCCTGAGTATAGGGACAAGAGAGATGTCCTTATCTTGACAACAGTGCATGGCCATAGCAGCACCCCTGTCCCAGTGCGGGGCACAAGTACCGAAACTACAAAACCCAACTGCATTTTGGATTATAATAGGTACATGGGGGGGGTCGACCTGTCAGATCAAGTGCTGAAGCCTTACAGTGCTATGAGAAAAACAAGGTTCTGGTATAAAAAATTAGCTGTACACATAGTACAAATGGCACTGTACAACGCATTTGTACTACATCGATGTGCAGGCCAAAGGGGGACATTCCTGGATTACCAAGAGGCAGTAATAAAGGCCCTTATTTTTGGCAACCAGGAACAGGGGGGCCCTAGTACTTCTGGAAGCGAGGCCTCGCGAATTGTACCAGGGCAACATTTTCCGAGTGAAGTCCCCCACACTGGAAAGAAAGGAAGGTCCCAGAAACGATGTAGAGTATGCTACAAAAAGGGGATAAGAAAGGACACAACTTACCATTGTGAAACCTGCCCCACACAACCAGGCTTGTGTATCAAAGATTGTTTTAAGATATATCACACTTCCCTTGAATTTTAATGTACTCCACACAGCTTGTACAAAGAGCCGCATGCCATTACCTTCCCTTCTGAGTCTTGCCATGTGTCCAAACAGAAATTTACAAACACATATATGCTATTGCCATACTCAGGAGAAAAAGCACCCCATAATATGTTACACAATTTCTCCTATTAACCCTTGTGAAAATGGCACATTTTGATCTAAAGTTACATATTAATGTAAAAAATTAGTTTTTTTTTTTTATTTTCACAGCCCATAACAATTTGACAAAACACCAGTGGGGTCAAAATGCTCACTACGGCCGTAAGTGAGTTCCATGAGGGGGGCTAGTAACAAAAAGGTATCACTTGCTTGGGATTTCCACTGCACAGGTACAATATGGGCTCTGCAAATGCAAGATGGCGCCCGAAAACCATTCCAGCAAACTCTATGATAAAATGGCACTCCTTCCCTTCTGAAGCCTGCTGTCTGCCCAAATAGCGTTTTACAACCATATATGGGGTATTGCCATACTCAGGAGAAATTGTGTAACAAATTTTGGGGTGCTTTTTCTACTATTGCCCTTTGTGGAAGTATAAAATTATGGGGTGAATCTACAAATTAATGGAAAAAATTACATTTTTCATTTTCACGTATCGATGCCTAACAATTTGACAAAACACCAGTGGGGTCAAAGTACTCACTATACCCATAGATGAGTTCCTTGAGGGGTGTAGTTTACAAAATGGTATCACTTGTTGGGGTTTTTGACTGCTCTGATACAACAGGGGTTCTGCAAATGCAACATGGCGCATGAAAACCATTCCAGCAAAATCTGCGCCAAAAACGCCAAATGGTGCACCTTCCCTTCTGAAGCCTGCTGTCTGCCCAAATAGCGTTTTACAACCATATATGGGGTATTGCCATACTCAGGAGAAATTGTGTAACAAATTTTGGGGTGCTTTTTCTACTATTGCCCTTTGTGGAAGTATAAAATTATGGGGTGAATCTACAAATTAATGGAAAAAATGACATTTTTCATTTTCGCGTATCGATGCCTAACAATTTGACAAAACACCAGTGGGGTCAAAGTACTCACTATACCCATAGATGAATTCCCTGAGGGGTGTAGTTTGCAAAATGGGGTCACTTGTGGGGGGGTTCCACTGTATTGGTGCTTCGGGGGTCTTGCTAATGCGACATAGCACCCACCAACATTCCACCAGAATCTGAGCTGCAAAATCCAAAAATCACTCCTTCCCGTCTGAGTCCTGCCATGCACCCAACTGGTATTTTTTGGTCACATGTGAGGCATTGCCGTACTCGGGAGAAATTGGGCCACAGATTTTGGGGTGCTTTTTCTCCTTCATTCTTTGTTAAAATGACACATTTTGAGCCAGAACTGCATTTTTGTGTAAAAAAATGTAATTTTTCATTTTCACTGCCCAGTTGTATCAAAATTGGTGAAACCCCTGGGGGTTTGAAATGTACACTATACCCCTAGATGAATTCCCTGAGGGGTGTACTTTGCAAAATGGGGTGACTTGTGGGGGGGTTCCACTGTATTGGTGCTTTGGGAGTCTTGCTAATGCAACATGGCACCCACCATTCATTCCACCAAAATCTGTGCTGCCAAATCCAAAAATCACTCCTTCCCTTCTGAGTCCTGCCATGCACCCAACTGGTATTTTTTGGTCACATGTGAGGCATTGCCGTACTCGGGAGAAATTGGGCCACAGATTTTGGGGTGCTTTTTCTCCTTCATTCCTTGTTAAAATGACACATTTTGAGCCAGAACTGCATTTTTGTGTAAAAAAATGTAATTTTTCATTTTCACTGCCCAGTTGTATCAAAATTGGTAAAACCCCTGGGGGTTTGAAATGTACACTATACCCCTAGATGAATTCCCTGAGGGGTGTACTTTGCAAAATGGGGTGACTTGTGGGGGGGTTCCACTGTATTGGTGCAACATAGCACCCACCATTCATTCCACCAAAATCTGTGCTGCAAAATCCAAAAATCACTCCTTCCCTTCTGAGTCCTGCCATGCACCCAACTGGTATTTTTTGGTCACATGTGAGGCATTGCCGTACTCGGGAGAAATTGGGCCACAGATTTTGGGGTGCTTTTTCTCCTTCATTCCTTGTTAAAATGACACATTTTGAGCCAGAACTGCATTTTTGTGTAAAAAAATGTAATTTTTCATTTTCACTGCCCAGTTGTATCAAAATTGGTGAAACCCCTGGGGGTTTGAAATGTACACTATACCCCTAGATGAATTCCCTGAGGGGTGTACTTTGCAAAATGGGGTGACTTGTGGGGGGGTTCCACTGTATTGGTGCATTGGGAGTCTTGCTAATGCAACATGGCACCCACCATTCATTCCACCAAAATCTGTGCTGCCAAATCCAAAAATCACTCCTTCCCTTCTGAGTCCTGCCATGCGCCCAACTGGTATTTTTTGGTCACATGTGAGGCATTGCCGTACTCGGGAGAAATTGGGGCACAGACTTTGGGGTGCTTTGTCTCCTTCATTCCTTGTGAAAATGAAAAATTTTGAGCCAGAACTGCATGTTTGTGTAAAAAAATGTAATTTTCCATTTTCACATCCCAGTTGTACCAAAATTGGTGAAACCCCTGGGGGTTTGAAATGTACACTATACCCCTAGATGAATTCCCTGAGGGGTGTAGATTGCAAAATGGGGTGACTTGTGGGGGAGGTTCCTAACTTTTAGCACTTATGGTGCCTAGAAACCTACATGGTGCCTAAAAAAAAATCTCATAAAAAGGAGGCTCCAAAATCAAGTAGGTGCTCCTTCTATTATGAAGCCTGTGGTTTGGTCAACGTGCACACTAGGGCCACATATAGGATATTTTTGAAAACAAAAGAATTGGGGGAATCAATTTTTAGTCACATTTCTCTAGTAAAATCTACTGTATTCGTTAGAAAAATGTATTAAAATTGAAACTCTGCAAAAAAAAAAGAAATTTTGAAATTTCACCTACACTTTGTTTTAATTCCTGTGAAACACCTAAAGGGTTAACAAACTTCCAAAATGCTGTTTTGAATACTGTGAGGGGTGCAGTTTTTGAAATGGCATCATTTATGGGGGTGTCTCACATACAAGTCCCTCAAAGTCACATCAGAACTGAACTGGTCCCTAAAAAAATCAGTGTTTGAAATTTTCTTGAAAATGTGAGAATTTGCTAGTCATATTTGAAGCCTCCTAGTGTCCAAAAAAATGAAAAGGAGGTTGAAATAATGATTGCAACATAAAGTAGACATATGGTCTTTGTTAGTTATTAACTATTTTGAGTGGTATGATTATTTGTCTCACAAGCAGAAAATGTGACATTTTGCATATTGCTAAATTTTCAATTTTTTCACGATATTTTGGTATTTTTCACAAAAAAACACAGACTGTATCGCCCAAAATGTACCACTAACTTGAAGTACAATGTGTCACGAGAAAACAATCTCAAAATCACTGGGATAAGTAAAAGCAAAAAAAAGTTATCCCCACTTAAGTGAGACATGTCAGATTTGAAAAAAAGGGCTCTGTCATGAAGGCACAAACTGGCTCTGTCATGAAGGGGTTAAAGAATATTTGAAAAAAAATTACTCTGAATAAATATTTTTTTTGGGGGGGGAAGAATATAATATTTTTATTTTTTTAGGGGGGTACTTTAAATAAAGAATATTTAAAAAAATCGACAGAGAATAAATATTTTTAGGGGGTACGGAAAAAGAATATTTAAAAAATCAACTCAGAACAAATATTTTTTTGGGGGGTACGGAAAAAGAATATTTAAAAAAAAGGACTCAGTCAGAATAAATATTTTGACACCCTTTCCAAATGTGCAGAGCAGCACAACCCTGCACAAAGCGCCGGTGATTATTTTGTACTTTTGAATGCGACTATTTGAGTTTTCCTCCAGATTGCAGCTTGTCATGTAAACACCGTCTGCGTATCCCACTTGATAGAAATGTAGATTTCACGCCGCGTTCTGTTTTATCTTCAGCGTCTCCTTTTATCCAACATGATGAAAATTGCTCTGTAAACATGACACATAACTAGTGCGTGTTGTTAGCGCTTGATGCAGCTTAGTAAAGGGCACAATAAAGTACACTTATATTTCATGAAATAAGACTTTATTGCAGTAGACACAAATTGCTTGAATTACAGTAAATATCTACAGACTTTTCTAGCAGTAATGGCTATTGACACAAATTTCCCAGCAGTACTCAAAAAGAACTGATTTACATATCACCGGTAGACTTTGTCTTGATTACACATCCAAGGGGGTATTTCGTTCTGCAAAACCTATATATTTTAGATTTGCATTTTTACATTAGGCCCAGGTGCAAAAATATCATTTGGGCCCCACCCCAACCCAAGTTCAGTATATGCCATAGAGTAGTGGATGGGAGCAGTGGGCCCCGTAGTCCTCAGAATTAGCCCAGATGCAATGCACTTGCTGCACCAATTGTAGTTCCACCTCTGTGTCTCTATACATGCTTGTAGAATGTTGTGCCAAACGCATGTATCATTGTTACTGTGTAAATTGCAAACGCCGGGCTTTTCTAATGCTGGGCAGCGTCTGAACACTCGCTCAGATGCTGCCCAGCTTCTCCCATATCCGGCAGTGCAGCACTGCGCAGCGTGACGAAGTCACGCTGCGCAGGGCACAGCCGTCCGCCCACCCAGCCTTCCCGGCTCCCGGCCACCCCGCCGTATGAGCCCGGCAACCAATCAGCCCTCCCACCCGCCCACTCAGCAACCCGGCTCCCGGCCTCCTAATCAGCCCAGCCGCCCACTCAGCAACCTGGCCAATTCAGGAATCCCGGGATTGAGCATTTTTCAATCCCGGGATTGAAAAATGCCCCAGGATTGGCTTCCCTAGCCCCGCGGGCAGGGCCGGCGCCACCACTAGGCAGCTCTAGGCATTTGCCTAGGGTGCCGGCACCTGGAGGGCGGCAGTTCGCCACCTCACCCCCAGCGAACTGTGTAAAAAAATTGCTGCCCCGGTGTCCCTGCAGTGCTGGGGCGGACAGGGGTGTCCGTGCCGTAGGGGTACCTGCGGCGCCGTCATGTGTATAAAGCTGGCTGCGGCCGGCGGGGTCCCTGTAGTGAATAGCAAATAACTAGCGCTATGCGCGTGGTGGCGAAGAAAGCGCTAGTTATTTGCTATTCACTACAGGGACCCCGCCGGCCGCAGCCAGCTTTATACACATGACGGCGCCGCAGGTACCCCTACGGCACGGACACCCCTGACCGCCCCAGCACTGCAGGGATGCCGGGGCAGCAATTTTTTTACACAGGTAACACCCCCCCTCCCTCCCCCCGGCACGTCCCCACCCCGACTCGCCTGGGGCGCTCCGGTGCCTTGCACCGGCCCTGCCCGCGGGTCTGTATCTTCCACTGATTAATAACCGGTGCCGATTTATATTTTTGCTGGTGGGTGCTCAAGACAAAAATATAGGGGAATGGCTTCATGGGGGAAGGGGCGTGGCCACAAAATAATACCAATAGAACACGAGGACATGCACTGAAACTGGAGGGAGGTAGGTTCAGGGGAAATGTTAGAAAAAAATACTTCACAGAAAGGGTAGTGGATAAGTGGAATAGCCTCCCATCAGAGGTGGTAGAGGCTAAGACAGTAGAACAATATAAACATGCTTGGGATAGGCATATGAATATCCTTACAAAGAAATAAGGATTAAAAAGGGTTGAGATTACCTGAAGGGTAAAAAAAGAGTCAGACTAGATGGGCCAAATGGTTCTTATCTGCCATCAAATTCTATGTTTCTATGTAATTTATATTACGCAGCACAGTTGTCTCCAATATTCAAATTACGGCAACAGAGTCCCCCTTTTTACACTTTACTGCACGATGTAACGATACACAACCAGGGCCGGCGCCACCACTAGGCAAGTAAGGCATTTGCCTAGGGTGCCGGCCACTGGAGGGCGGTAGTGAGCTACAGCCGGCCAGCAGCAGCAGCCTGCAGGAAAGCTTCCGCAGAGGAGAGCCAGCCGGAGGAACTGGAATGAAGCGGCCTGCAGTGATCTGCCAACAAGTTCAACATGCACCTTATAGACAGACAGAGCCACAGGCAGCTATTCGGTGAGTGAATTCTAGGCACCGGAGCACCCCCCCACCCCCCGCCTGGGGCACTCCGGTGACTAGCACCGGCCCTGTACACAACACCATGATATGCATCGAAAGTAATTGATGCCACAAGAATGATTTAGTATTAACACTCACATGACTGTACTGTACATCACAGACCAAATGCACAATCCTACACCAGCACGGCTGTGAGACACTGCTGATATAGCGAACGCATATATAGTGATATATCTCCCGCCGCACTCTGCCCGCGGTGTGAGGTCAGCTCCCTCCCGACGCCCCACCTAATTTTGGGAGACAAATTGGAAGAATTTGGTTGGTGGGTTTGGAAACTGCACACCTTGGTCTTTTGTAGACCACATTCTTCAATCTAGTCTACAATGATCCAAATGATCATGTCACTCACTGGCGTAACTACATAGCCTCCTCTTGCATCCTCAAAAACTGCCTGCTATAATGGGGTGGACATTTTGTGAGGGTGCGATTTCATTAGCAGCAGGAGCCAGGAGGGGCTGCAGACAAGTAGATCTGCGGGTCCCGGCAACAGACATGACGGCAAGTGGAGGGGTAAGAAAGGTCCCGGCAGACAGCAGTGGTGCAGTGCAGCGATACCCCCTGCAGACCCCGGTGCCCACACTCACTCAACTTCTCCCCGCCACTGCGGGGTCTGCAGGACTATTGTTACCCTGCTGGTTCTTCCTATTAACTGTTGAAAGATCAGTGTGTTACTGCGCTGATTCCAGTCTTCTGATTCTCCAGCGAGGCTTCATGATGTATCCCAAGATGGCCACTGAGATCAGATTAATATCGGTATATGAAGATGTTCACATAATGCCCACAGAAGTAGTACCCCTTACACAAAATGTCCACAGGAGAAGTACCCTTTATACACATACCTGTCTCTGTTCCTCCAGCAGCTTCCCCTCCTCTGGGATAGGCTTTCTGTTGGAATTTCTGTGCAGGGCTGTGGTGGAGGTGGAACTAGTTCCTTTACCATTAAAGGTGGTGGAACTCAGTTGCACCCTGCTCCCCCTACACACACTTTAACCATACCATACCCAACTTTTAAAAATCCCTATATCGGATCTGGCACGCCAAAGTCAGGTGGGTGGGCATGACCTTGGGTGGAGGGGTGTGGCCCAGTGCAGCGACCACCATTTTAACATTTTCAGGGGGATGCCCAGTGCTCCCTTAGCAACTAGCCAGCCCCCAGCTTCTCCACTCCCTCCCTTCCTTCCTGTACTGAAGAGATGCTGTGCGCTTGTGCATCGGCTGGCCTGCGTTGGGTGTTCCCATGGGCCCCGATGTTGGCCCCCCGTCAGCCCCCCACCCTCCCTCTCTCCCCACAAGGAACGGCCCGGCGAGTGTGTAGCCGTTCGGCGGAAGGGTCTGCACATGTTCAAATACAGACCCCCACCATCGGAACAGGCCCAAAATACGTCCCCGTCCAATCATAAGAGAATCACCCCCTTAGAACATATTTAATCACAGGTGACAGGTCACAAGTGTATTTAGTACATGTCAATTTAATTTAACCACCTAACATGGAAATCCTTAAATGTGTCCTTAAACATGGGTTTTTGGAAAACATGGCATGCATCACATTTAGCGTAAGTAGTACAGGAATCTGTCTATAGGTCGCGCTGTGTGCGCAGCATAGATACAATGATGGCAACAATGTGTCCAAGAATGGAAATAATTTGTTCCATCTATCTTCTGTGTATACAGCGAGCGGGAGGAAGCTCAGAGAGCAGCATCGATGGAACACATACTGGAACTTGGGGGAAATGTTTAGCAAAGTTAATCATCTGTTAAACTAAAGTATGGAGGGTTAATATACATGTATGCAGAATTAAACAACCAAGTGAACTGTAAATTATAATTCATTTCCGTAGTAAAATAAGTTTTATTTAGCTTTGTTATGATTATTTTGCTAGGATTATGTATTCTCTAGGTTATTCTGGTGGATTGGCTCGGATGCGAATCGCACCCTTGCGAGTCAACCAGAACCTGCCCTGGGAATGGTGGTACGTAGGGGCGCTGATTTACAGCAGCGGGGTCCCAGCAGCGGATATGCCATCAGCAGCTGGGTCCCTGCGAAAGATGGAAACTAGCAGCGGTAATAATACCGCTACTAGCTCCCATACACCGCAGGGACCCCCGCTGATGACAGCATATCTGCTGCTGGGACCCCGCTGCCGTGACCCGTGCGTGGGTGCTCCTAACTTTCCGTGGGTGCTCGGGCCCTGGAGCCCCCACGGTTTTGGCGCCTATGGTGGTACGCCCGTCCCCTTCTCGCACGTCGCGTATGTTCGCGCAGGCTGCAAATGGAGGTTTTACATAAACATCCATTCGCATGCCAGAGGGAACCTCCCACATCTTTCGGCCATCGAAAGATGCGGTGCATGCACGCGTATATAAAGACTCTCAGGTCACGTAGATATGCGTGCACATTCGGGAGGAAGTGGGATGGCAGCTGACATCTGGTAATGTCAGCTGCCCGTCCTCAGCGCCCACGTCGCCAGGCAATTATCATGGAAACTCTGAGTGTTCCCATGGGCGCGACTGAACACCACGCCCCCCGCCAGATGTCTTGGGTGCGGACACCCAGCGAAAAGTCTGTTCGGTGTGGTCAAACATCGGTCCCCATCCAATTGTAAAGCACAACGGAATATGCTGCGCTATATAAGAAACTGTAAATAAGTAATCACTCTTCTCACTGGTGGTGCTAGAGTCAGGACACGTTCTCCCCTCGCTCAGACCCACCCAATGCCTGGTTTAAACAGATGGACAGTGGAACCATGGGTGCCGACATTGCTGCTGGACCCCGGTAAAAATGGGGCACGGCCAATGTGAGGGGGCATGGCGCATAGCAACCAATAAGATTATATCTATTATCTTCTAGAAGGTGCTAAATATATAAATAAAAGCTAGACAGTACAGAGTCGCCATGGGCAGCTTACCATGACCACACCTTGGGGGCAATGTACTATGTCTTGGACAGGGATAAAGTGGAGAAAGATAAATTACCTGCCAGTCAGCGTCAAACTGTCAGGTTAGGAGTTGGTTTTCTGTTCCTTTTTCTTTCTCCGCTTTACCTCTCTCCAAGGCCAATCATGGAAAGAGACAGATCTAAATGACGGGTCAAGGAGGAGCATAAGTGGGCCAACCGGGGATGGAGGTGGAGCTAAACTGCACTTAAGGGGCGGAGCTAAGCACCATGCCCCATGAAAAATAAAAATGCTTCATATCTGTCATCGATAGATCCCTCGATCATGACGGAATCTACCCAAACAAAAGGGTTTATATCGTTTTTTTCCCCCACATAGGATATAACAGTACTTCCTCCATCGCTATGATTTAATGAGACTATGGGATATGTTAATATTCCCCTTCCATTTAAAAGTCATTACATCTTGTACTTAGATCTTAACACAGTCCGTCACACACATAATAACTTCCAAACACTGAAGACATTCCATTAGACAACCTGTAAAATACGAGCTGCATCCTGCCATGGCACGAACGCGCTCGGCCTGATTGGAAACAGACTGCGAGGTCCTCGATGGGGACAGATGATATAATATTACGTGTGGGGCTGCCGGCGTATAACCTTCTGCCGCAGGTCTCCGTAAAATCTTTTATATACTAGCTGTGCTTGATGTGGAGCTGCTATTAGCGAACATTTTAATATATGAAATTCCAAATTAGTTCAAACAAATCTGTCGTGATTTTTTGCTTGGTTTTTTAAAGCAATTTGAAGGCGGATTTTGTTACTTCTTTATTGTTAACCTACTGGCAATCACGGGACGGGTTACAAATCATAGATTTCCTAATGAGCCCGCAGCTTGTAGGCCATCCAGTGCCAGGCAGAGGGTCAGGCTTTGGGGAGGGATTGGCATCACACGGAACATGAACTGTTGTGCGATCGGCAGGTTTAGCTGCTAATTTGATGTCTGGAATTTTTGTCTGAACATTTGTCCTTTTTTATAGTTATCTGCGATTTGATACATAATGAACCGATTATTATTTTACAGACGGATGACACAGGCCTGTAACTTGGGGGCTGCAGAGTGTTCCACCGCAAACAGCGCTGCAGGGTGGGGGTGCTGCTGGTGGCACTTGTCAATTCTTTTTTTTTTATTATTACTTTTAAGCTTCCCTCCTTCTTGAGGCCCAGCATCTCCTGGTTACCTCAATGAGTAGGGTGTTTTAATGGAATGCAACAGATTATGGGTTTTGATCCTGGGCATGAAAATATATTGAAATATGTTATTTACTAAAGCACGGGTGTCAAACACAAGGCCCGCGGGCCAAATCCGGCCTGCCAGACCTCGTCATGTGGCCCACGCGAGGAGATAGCACGCAGGGCAGTGTGTCCCAGCTCCTGCCTAGGCCACCTCCTCTCACCCACCCCACCGCGGCCGCCTTACCTGTTCCTCCACTGTCGGCGGCCATGTTCCTGTAGGCACATATGTATGCGGCTACAGAAACATGGCCGCCGGCCTCCACGGCTACGTGGAGGAGGGCCCGGCCGCCTGTTCCCTCTGATGCCCGGCAGTGACAGACACTGGGTGGGGACGTCATGACGATGACGCCGCCCGCCCATGCGTCTGTCAAGAAGTAGGAGCAGGCAGGGAAGCTGGACCAGGAGTCGGGGACAGTGTGGCCGCAGCAAGCAGTGAAGAAAAGCTGGAAGCCGCAGCAGCTGCAGGACAGACGGAGAAACAGTAAGTGAGGATGAGGATCACACTCACAATAAAAAAAAGATATATATCTGCTGTTTCCTGAGGTGTCCCCGTGTATAATAATAATAATGCCATGACACCACAGGCTGCTCCTCCTGTATAATCATTTATGTGTCATGGCATTACTTTTATTATATTATACAGGGGGAGCAGTCTGTGGTGTCATGGCATTATTATTATACAGGGGGAGCAGCCTGTGGTGTCATGGCATTCATTTTATATTATACAGGGGGAGCAGCCTGTGGTGTCATGGCATTATAATTATACAGGGGGAGCAGCCTGTGGTGTCATGGCATTATAATTATACAGGGGGACCTACAGATACAACCGGCCCTTTGAGGGTGACCAAACTGCTGATGCGGCCCCCGATGAATTTGAGTTTGACACCCCTGTACTAAAGTGTACCGCAACTGAATATAAGGAGCTGTCAATTAAAGTGCATGCATGCGGTATAAAGAGGATTTGTGACCAAATTCATTACACCACATTATTTAATACGGGAAGAGGTATCAAGCATAGACTTACGGGGGGCAACATTTAAATCCCCCCCCCCCCCCCCAGCAGGCATCAACCCACCCGTGTATAACATTGCTTATAATAATAATTTATATATATATATATATATATATATATATATATATATAAATTCATAAATTTCTTAATACAAGTGTATCACCCTCCAGTAATTTCCTGTATCCATTTCTATCCAGCGTCTTATAACAAGCATTAAATAAATATTTGATTTGCTAAATGTAAATTCGATTCCTGCTTGTTCTCCTCAGATGTGGCACTGGCAGACGAGGACATCCTGCAATGACGAGTCCTAGACCAGCTCACATATTATATTAGAGGCCAAACACAACTGTACTTTCATCTATCATTTAAAACAGAAGTTTATGGCTTCCAGCGGGTGATAAAAATAGACTCAGTGATTGACATATCTGGTACAAATTGTACTATAAGTGTTTTCTTATCGGTTGAGCTCCTGTAAAATCCCAACACCGCATTTACCGCCGTTTATCCACAGTGCTGATTTTATTAAAGGAAAATAAATTGATCCCAGCAAATGTTATCCAAAAAGCCATATATATCTCTTATATATTTGGCTACATCTGTCACTTAAAGTGTGTCTGGAGCTATAACGCTGGGTGGAGCCTCTGACTCACATGACTGACTCACATGACAGAGAACCAGCCCAGTGAGCCCACAGACAGTGCCAGACACCCTCTGCCTCTCCATGTTACACAGCAAAGACACAGCTACTCACCAGACACACCAGGTGAGCGCCCCACACCTCCATACCTCCCAACATGACCCTCTCCAGGAGGGACAGAATGCTCTGTTTGTGGACTTCCATCTTAATTTATGATTGTCATCACCTGTCATTTTAAACAGGGTAATTGATAAGAAAGGTGTTTAAGCACAGGTGATGGTAATCCATAAATTAAGAAGAAAGTCCAGAAACAGAGCAATGTGTCCCTCCTGGAGAGGGTCATGTTGGGAGGTATGCACCTCCCTCCCCCACCCCCCCATTCACGGCATCCCCATGATTAAATGGCACATGCAAAACACTGACATGGCTATGGTCGACAATGAAAAAGGTTGACAAGATTTATTTTTCACTTTTTCAATGTTTTCATATTCATTCTCATGTGTCAACATGGACACCAATGAAGTGCCACACTTATGTCAACATTTACATGTGTTGACCTTTCTGTGTTGATTTTTTCTTGTGGCGATTCGCGGCACCCCCCGCGACCCCCCTCCCGCGATTTGCAGCACACCCCGGTGACTCTCGCGATCTGCGGCCCCACCCCGTGACACCCCCCCTCCTGGGATTCGCGGCACCCCGCGACCCCCCCTCCCACGATTCGCGCCAACCCCCCGGGCCCCCCCTCCCGCAGTTCATGGTGCCCCCCACGACCCCCCCTACCGCGATTCCCCACCCCTGACCCCCCCTCCTGTCATTGCGGCAACCCCCCGCCCCCGCGACCCACCCTCCCGTGATTCACTGCAACCCCCGCGCCCACCCCCTCCCACGATTCGCGGCACCCACACCCCCCCCCCCGCAGTCCACCCACTACCCCTCCTCCCGTGATTCGCGGACACCCCTCACCTCCTCCCTCCCCCCCCCACCCCCGCGCGCGATTCACGGCAACCCCAGGATTAAATGGCACATGCAAAACACTGGCACTGCTATGGTCGACAATGAAAAAGGTTTACATGAGTTTTTGAAGATTTATTTTTCTTTTTTTGAATGTTTTCATATTCATTCTCATGTGTCGACATGGACACCGATGAAGTGCCACACTTATGTCAACATTTACATGTGTTGAACTTTCTGTGTTGATTTTTTCTTTTAGCAATTTTTTTCCAGTAACAACTATGAACTATGTGCACGTCAACCTACACATCATCAACCAATTCTTTGTATAATATATAACACCTGTTCTGTTTTACTGTAGGTGTTTTAAGTCAGACCTTTTACTGCTACTATTACTGTTTATGTAAATGCATTCTGAATGACAGCAACATCCTACCATCTTTCTACAAGAATATATAACCAACTAGGTGATTCATCGCGCCCCGTGCCCCCCCCCCTCCCGCAATTCACGGACCCCCCGCGCACCCCCCCTCCCGCGATTCGCAACCCCCCCTCGTGCAATTCACGCCCCCTCCCACGCTTTGCGGACCCCCGCCCTCTCCCGCGATTCGCCGACACCTGCGCCCCCTCCCTCCCTTGATTCAAGGCACCCCCCACGCCCCTCCCGCAATTCACGGCACCCCTAAGCCCCTCTTTAGTCCCCTGTATACTCACACACCCCTATCACTACCCAGCTTCCTGCTCTCCTGAACCGTAACTTCCACCACTGGGGAGTCGCTGACGCTGTTTTGCCCACATGCCCCTATCATGCCTCATAGCCCAGCCTCCTGCTCTCATGCACCCAAACTCCCACCCAGTAGGAGGAGACACTGACTAAGGGCCACCATCCTGTACTCCTGTACTGCCACGCTGGACCCTCACCCACTGGTAGAAGCTGCACAGTATCTTCCACCCTCCTCTTTAGTCCCCCTTATGCCCACACACCCCTATCACTACCCAGCCTCCTGTTTTCCTGTGTCGTGACCTCCGCCAGTGGGGAGCCGCTGACTCAGAAACACCCTACTATACTATTGCACACACACACCTAAACAACATGCACACACAGCCCCCCCCCCACACCCACAAATGTCACTGTACCATCCACACTATCAATGTACATTGCTTACTCTGTAACCGCTTTTTAATTAAACAAAACAATACACACCCCCTTCCACATCATATGCTCTCTATTTAACACATTTCACCTATAACTCAAGTTGCAATACAGGCCATCTTTCATACAATTCTAACCATCTTTCTCATATACAAATGTTCACAAATTAAGGGGGCGCAGCCCCTTACGACGGTGTGAAGAGCGCCCGTAGGGCGCGATGAATCACCTAGTATATATATATACAGTATATATATATATATATATATATATATATATATGCAGTCTGGGGAGATGGCACTCGCAGGTTATATCACGCTAGTAACAAAAAGCACGGAGGCTTATGTATGCAATAACGTTTCGGTCTTTAATGACCTTCGTCAGATTGAACAATACATATACAAAATAAACTTACTTATATAGCACCCGCCACCACCGTGCAAGCAGTCTCAGGAAACGCCGTCCGTCCGGTCCCATGACGTCACTCACATGCGACGCGCGGCCTCCGCCACGCACAGACAGCTGACGCGTTACCTTAGAGACCTGTAAACAATAACATAGCGTCATTAGTGAACAACCAGAAGAAACGATCATGCTAGAAAAACAGCAGAAGTACATCCATAAGTATAAAGCGTGCTTACTGAGCATGCATATTCATTTAAACATAGAAAAAGACACAGGTTATTGTGGCATCAATAAAGATAAACAGATAAACGGATCAATCATAAAAAGCAGGACATGCTGTAATTTTCATTGAGTCCGTGTGGGGACACCGTATTCAATCGGTGTATCCACCTGGCCTCACGTTGAAGAAGTTGCTTAGCACGGTCACCTCCTCGTAAATTGGCAGGGATTTGATCTATTATTTTGTACCTGAGAGTGGCAACACTATGTTTTAGTTCCCGGAAGTGCCGTGGTACAGGTTGCTCGGGGGTACCCGGTTTACCCTCTATGGATAGGCGTACAGTGGACCTATGGACAGCAGCTCTTTCTTTAAAAGGGCGAGTGGTTTTTCCCACATAAATTAAGCCACAGGGACACTTGATAGTATAAATAACGTATGCACTACTACATGTTAGAATGTGTTTTATCGGGATTCTCACACCTGTGTGTGGATGTGCCAATGTATTGCCAGTTTCCATAAAACTGCAAGTGGCACACCCCAGGCACCTGTAACACCCAGGTTTTTTGGATAGGAAGGTGTGAGGGGTACACGTCTGATGGGAAGAAATATCATTTTTTACCAGCCAATCTTTAAGGCTACGTTCCCGTTTGTAGCTAGGTAGCAATGTCACATTTTTAAACATGTTAAGTTCAGTGTCCTGTTTTAACATTGGCCATAAATCTCTTGCTGTTTTAACTATTTTTGAGCTTGCTCCGCCATAATATTGAACCAGTGGGATCTTATCTGCGGAATCTAGTTTCTTGATTTTTGGTTTAAGGGCTTCTGTACGAATTACTGAGAGTGCTTTTTGCTTTGCCTGCAGTAATTCCATGTGATTATACCCTCTGACTAGAAACTTCTGTATCATGATATCTATTTGTTTTTCACAATCTTTGGGGTCACAGCAAATCCGTCGTACCCTCAGAAATTGTGAATACGGTAATCCCTTTTTAGTGGCAACAGGGTGCTGGCTGGAGGCATGCAGGATCGTATTCCTGTCTGTAGGTTTGGTATAAAGCCCGGTAAGTATTTTTCTTTCATGCAGGGTAAGTTGTACATCTAAATAGTGTACACTTTTATTACTGATTTCATGGGTGAATTTGATGGTCGGATGTGATTGATTCACTTCCACCATCATGTCTTCAAACTCCTGTGAGGTACCAGACCAAATGACCAAGAGGTCATCTATATATCTCACTAGGAAGAAAATCTTTTGGCGATATTTCTCCTGAGTGAAAAACAGATCTTTTTCAACCTCATACATATAGGTGTTGGCGAATGCCGGAGCCACACAAGACCCCATCGCACAACCCTGTTGTTGTAAATACCAGCCCCTGTCGAACAAAAAATAATTCCTGGTTAAAGTAAGAGACAACAATTCAAGAAAAAAGTGTAAAGGAGGACCCGTATACAGTGGATTCGATGTAAGTAACCTCCTAGTGGCCTCTACTCCCTCAACGTGGGGAATATTTGTGTATAGGCTCACTATATCTAAAGTACACAAGAAGCAGTCCTCTGGAAGGGGAGGAAGATTTTGTAATTTGTTAATTAATGATGTGGTATCCTTCAAGTAAGTGCTCTGAGCTTGAATTACCGGTTGTAGGAACATGTCCAAATACTTTGAGATTTTATAATAAATGGAGTCCCTTGCAGCAATTATTGGACGTCCCGGTGGAGTTACAGAGTTCTTGTGCATCTTCGGTATTGTATACAGCACCGGCGCTATCGGGTCATCTTGGAAGATCGCCTCTGCTGTTGCACTTGAAATTGTTCCACCTATAACCGCTTGGTCAAGAATTGTCTTAATTTCCTTGTTGAAAAGCGGAGTTGGATCTTGTTTAAGCTTCTTATACACCGCTTCATCGGATAGCTGTCTGTAGATTTCTGTCCGATATTGATCGATATCCTGGACTACCACGCCACCGCCTTTGTCGGCGGGGCGAATTATGATTGTGTTGTCTTGGCTTAAATTTTTTAAACATTTTTTCTCTTCTTTTGAGAGATTTGGGTGCTGGATCACTGTTTGTTGGCCACTTTGACAGGCCTTATAGTCCAGTATTTTATTAAACGATTTAAGCGTTAAGTTATTGGTACCAGGATCGTATGAAGACGGTTTCTTCAGCTTTGAAATAGTCGTAGGGAGCAAGGTTTGTGTGTCCTTCTGTTTGCCGAAATGTTCCTTTAAACGTAGTCTCCTATTGAATTTGTAGGAGTCTACCTTCCACTTGAAGTCATCAAAATGTGTGGTTGGGACAAATGATAAGCCTCTTTCCAATATGCCCATTTCTTGTGCAGATAGAGGTCGTTTTGATAAATTAAACACTATGGTTTCTTCTTGTTTGTTTTCCCTTTTTGTTTGGCGGAGCCACTGGTGCCCTCTCCTGGTCCGCTTGCGCCTTTCCCGGTAAGTTGTGCCCGGGTCTTGACCCCTAAAGGGGGCTTTCTGACTTGAGACCTTTGTTCTGTGTCACTGTGAGATGTAGCCCCTCCAGTAGCCCCTGTAGTAGTGCATACGTTATTTATACTATCAAGTGTCCCTGTGGCTTAATTTATGTGGGAAAAACCACTCGCCCTTTTAAAGAAAGAGCTGCTGTCCATAGGTCCACTGTACGCCTATCCATAGAGGGTAAACCGGGTACCCCCGAGCAACCTGTACCACGGCACTTCCGGGAACTAAAACATAGTGTTGCCACTCTCAGGTACAAAATAATAGATCAAATCCCTGCCAATTTACGAGGAGGTGACCGTGCTAAGCAACTTCTTCAACGTGAGGCCAGGTGGATACACCGATTGAATACGGTGTCCCCACACGGACTCAATGAAAATTACAGCATGTCCTGCTTTTTATGATTGATCCGTTTATCTGTTTATCTTTATTGATGCCACAATAACCTGTGTCTTTTTCTATGTTTAAATGAATATGCATGCTCAGTAAGCACGCTTTATACTTATGGATGTACTTCTGCTGTTTTTCTAGCATGATCGTTTCTTCTGGTTGTTCACTAATGACGCTATGTTATTGTTTACAGGTCTCTAAGGTAACGCGTCAGCTGTCTGTGCGTGGCGGAGGCCGCGCGTCGCATGTGAGTGACGTCATGGGACCGGACGGACGGCGTTTCCTGAGACTGCTTGCACGGTGGTGGCGGGTGCTATATAAGTAAGTTTATTTTGTATATGTATTGTTCAATCTGACGAAGGTCATTAAAGACCGAAACGTTATTGCATACATAAGCCTCCGTGCTTTTTGTTACTAGCGTGATAAGACCTGCGAGTGCCATCTCCCCAGACTGCATGTATTCAGCGCCTCACAGCGCACAGAAAGGCACCCAGGCACCTACCGGACCACATCCAAAGGAGTGCCAGACCTCAACCTACCTGCATATACCTTTTCCACGGACGTGGTAATCGTTTGTCAAGGCACCCAAGATCTCCTTATTTCCTTATTGAACCGTCGACACACTGTTTTTGTCTACTGCTCTTATCCTGGTGGTGAGTCTTTGCCCACAAGATTATGCAAGAAACAGCAGGATATAAGAACATCACTTTACCAGTCAGAGAGCTTTTGACTTATTCTGACGTCGACGCAGAGACCATCAGATTTAAACAGAACTTCAATCTCACTGAGGGTGATATCCCCAATGAGCAACTGTACACGCAGTTACTAAGATTACGGAAAAAAGAACTGGACTTTTTACTGCACGGAGTCACTTTATCAGACTACCATCGCTCAGGTCACATTCCCCGTGGCTTTAGGATTAGGAATGCCCCCACAATAGGCAAGTACAATCAAGATTTCTGCCGAAAGTGGGTGGCAATTCTTAACAAATGTAGCCTAGACCTAATCCTCTTGGTTATCTCAGAATCTGCCAGGGAATTGGATGTCATAAAAACTAAAATTGAATCCTTTGAAACTGCACATTTGGATTCGCTTAAAACTGACACAGAAACTGCATGGTTAGAAAAACTGTCCACACAAGTGGAAAACTATAAGAAAGAGCTTGTTAAATTCAAGCGGAATAAACTTGAATTAGTCCAAAAGGACTACGCAGAGTGTAAAGTTTATGCGTGGGCGTATAATACAGCCACCAAGCAACAATATCAGAGACGTCCAAGAAAATACAGAAAGTTCCCTGGTGATACAGATACATCGAGTGGAGGGGCTACATCTCACAGTGACACAGAACAAAGGTCTCAAGTCAGAAAGCCCCCTTTAGGGGTCAAGACCCGGGCACAACTTACCGGGAAAGGCGCAAGCGGACCAGGAGAGGGCACCAGTGGCTCCGCCAAACAAAAAGGGAAAACAAACAAGAAGAAACCATAGTGTTTAATTTATCAAAACGACCTCTATCTGCACAAGAAATGGGCATATTGGAAAGAGGCTTATCATTTGTCCCAACCACACATTTTGATGACTTCAAGTGGAAGGTAGACTCCTACAAATTCAATAGGAGACTACGTTTAAAGGAACATTTCGGCAAACAGAAGGACACACAAACCTTGCTCCCTACGACTATTTCAAAGCTGAAGAAACCGTCTTCATACGATCCTGGTACCAATAACTTAACGCTTAAATCGTTTAATAAAATACTGGACTATAAGGCCTGTCAAAGTGGCCAACAAACAGTGATCCAGCACCCAAATCTCTCAAAAGAAGAGAAAAAATGTTTAAAAAATTTAAGCCAAGACAACACAATCATAATTCGCCCCGCCGACAAAGGCGGTGGCGTGGTAGTCCAGGATATCGATCAATATCGGACAGAAATCTACAGACAGCTATCCGATGAAGCGGTGTATAAGAAGCTTAAACAAGATCCAACTCCGCTTTTCAACAAGGAAATTAAGACAATTCTTGACCAAGCGGTTATAGGTGGAACAATTTCAAGTGCAACAGCAGAGGCGATCTTCCAAGATGACCCGATAGCGCCGGTGCTGTATACAATACCGAAGATGCACAAGAACTCTGTAACTCCACCGGGACGTCCAATAATTGCTGCAAGGGACTCCATTTATTATAAAATCTCAAAGTATTTGGACATGTTCCTACAACCGGTAATTCAAGCTCAGAGCACTTACTTGAAGGATACCACATCATTAATTAACAAATTACAAAATCTTCCTCCCCTTCCAGAGGACTGCTTCTTGTGTACTTTAGATATAGTGAGCCTATACACAAATATTCCCCACGTTGAGGGAGTAGAGGCCACTAGGAGGTTACTTACATCGAATCCACTGTATACGGGTCCTCCTTTACACTTTTTTCTTGAATTGTTGTCTCTTACTTTAACCAGGAATTATTTTTTGTTCGACAGGGGCTGGTATTTACAACAACAGGGTTGTGCGATGGGGTCTTGTGTGGCTCCGGCATTCGCCAACACCTATATGTATGAGGTTGAAAAAGATCTGTTTTTCACTCAGGAGAAATATCGCCAAAAGATTTTCTTCCTAGTGAGATATATAGATGACCTCTTGGTCATTTGGTCTGGTACCTCACAGGAGTTTGAAGACATGATGGTGGAAGTGAATCAATCACATCCGACCATCAAATTCACCCATGAAATCAGTAATAAAAGTGTACACTATTTAGATGTACAACTTACCCTGCATGAAAGAAAAATACTTACCGGGCTTTATACCAAACCTACAGACAGGAATACGATCCTGCATGCCTCCAGCCAGCACCCTGTTGCCACTAAAAAGGGATTACCGTATTCACAATTTCTGAGGGTACGACGGATTTGCTGTGACCCCAAAGATTGTGAAAAACAAATAGATATCATGATACAGAAGTTTCTAGTCAGAGGGTATAATCACATGGAATTACTGCAGGCAAAGCAAAAAGCACTCTCAGTAATTCGTACAGAAGCCCTTAAACCAAAAATCAAGAAACTAGATTCCGCAGATAAGATCCCACTGGTTCAATATTATGGCGGAGCAAGCTCAAAAATAGTTAAAACAGCAAGAGATTTATGGCCAATGTTAAAACAGGACACTGAACTTAACATGTTTAAAAATGTGACATTGCTACCTAGCTACAAACGGGAACGTAGCCTTAAAGATTGGCTGGTAAAAAATGATATTTCTTCCCATCAGACGTGTACCCCTCACACCTTCCTATCCAAAAAACCTGGGTGTTACAGGTGCCTGGGGTGTGCCACTTGCAGTTTTATGGAAACTGGCAATACATTGGCACATCCACACACAGGTGTGAGAATCCCGATAAAACACATTCTAACATGTAGTAGTGCATACGTTATTTATACTATCAAGTGTCCCTGTGGCTTAATTTATGTGGGAAAAACCACTCGCCCTTTTAAAGAAAGAGCTGCTGTCCATAGGTCCACTGTACGCCTATCCATAGAGGGTAAACCGGGTACCCCCGAGCAACCTGTACCACGGCACTTCCGGGAACTAAAACATAGTGTTGCCACTCTCAGGTACAAAATAATAGATCAAATCCCTGCCAATTTACGAGGAGGTGACCGTGCTAAGCAACTTCTTCAACGTGAGGCCAGGTGGATACACCGATTGAATACGGTGTCCCCACACGGACTCAATGAAAATTACAGCATGTCCTGCTTTTTATGATTGATCCGTTTATCTGTTTATCTTTATTGATGCCACAATAACCTGTGTCTTTTTCTATGTTTAAATGAATATGCATGCTCAGTAAGCACGCTTTATACTTATGGATGTACTTCTGCTGTTTTTCTAGCATGATCGTTTCTTCTGGTTGTTCACTAATGACGCTATGTTATTGTTTACAGGTCTCTAAGGTAACGCGTCAGCTGTCTGTGCGTGGCGGAGGCCGCGCGTCGCATGTGAGTGACGTCATGGGACCGGACGGACGGCGTTTCCTGAGACTGCTTGCACGGTGGTGGCGGGTGCTATATAAGTAAGTTTGGTACTTGTGTATTTTGACGGCGCCCATGAAATCGGCCGAAAATCGGCCGCAAATCGGCCGCAAATCGGCCGCAAATCGCATGGAAAAATCGGATGCGATTTTGCGGCCGATTTTGCGGCCGATTTTCGGCCGATTTTCGACCGATTTTTCACTTTTTACGGCCAATTTGCATGCTGTTCCATTATTGCACACCTTGCACACCCCCGAATACCATCATAGTGCATCGCATGCAATATAGTGGCATGTGATGCATGCCATGCGATGCATGTGAAGCGATTCGATTTCTAATTGTACAATCACCCTGATGGGTGCTTACAATGTTAAATGCACCGCCATTGTTAACGCCACCCCCACTATCAACGCCAACCCGAAGCGTGGCGAGCGTAGCGAGCCCGCGAGGGGCGGCGGTACGCGTCCTCCGACCTTTTCATACCCCCACTATCCACGTCGGCGTGGAGTTGAATTTAGATAGTGTGGCGAGCGCAGCGAGCCACCGAGCCCGAAGCGTGGCGAGCGCAGCGAGCCCCGCGAGGGGACGCGGAATACATGTAAAGTAATCTGCGTCCCCTCGCGGGGCTCGCTGCGCTCGCCACGCTTCGGGCTCGGTGGCTCGCTGCGCTCGCCACACTATCTAAAATCAACTCCACGCCGACGTGGATAGTGGGGGTATGAAAAGGTCGGAGGACGCGTACCGCCGCCCCTCGCGGGCTCGCTGCGCTCGCCACGCTTCGGGTTGGCGTTGATAGTGGGGGTGGCGTTAACAATGGGGGTGCATTTAACATTGCGAATCACATCGCATCGCATGCCACTTGCTGGCATGCGTTGCTATGCGATATTTAATTGTACAATCAGGGGCATTTTCCCGAAAATCACATCGCATACCATCGCATAGTACCTGGGGGTGTGCAAGGATGGAATAACATGCAAATCATCAGGAAATGGCCAAAAATCGGCAAAAAATCGGCCGAAAATCGGGTGCAAATCGGACGCAAATCGGACGCAAAATCGCATCGCAGATCAAATCGGCCCAAAATCGGCAGAAAATCGGCCGCAAATCGGCCGATAAATCGGATGCGATATCGGATGCGATTTGGATGAAATCGGGCGCCGTTATAATACACAAGTACCGTAAGTTTATTTTGTATATGTATTGTTCAATCTGACGAAGGTCATTAAAGACCGAAACGTTATTGCATACATAAGCCTCCGTGCTTTTTGTTACTAGCGTGATAAGACCTGCGAGTGCCATCTCCCCAGACTGCATGTATTCAGCGCCTCACAGCGCACAGAAAGGCACCCAGGCACCTACCGGACCACATCCAAAGGAGTGCCAGACCTCAACCTACCTGTATATATATATATATATATATATATATATACTAGGTGATTCATCGCGCCCTACGGGCGCTCTTCACACCGTCGTAGGGGGCTGCGCCCCATTAAAATGACAACAAAATATTTGTAGGAATGAAGTTTGTATGTATTCTCTGAATGTGTGTAATGGCAATTGGAGTGTGAGTTGGAAAATTGAAAGATGTGATGAAATGACATTGGCAATGGTTTTGTGCTTGTGTTATAGTTCTAAATAGTATTTTGGTTACTTTAGATGTATAAAATTGTGAGTTGAGGTAATGTATGTGTTGAAATAAGTGTTGAAATAGTTTGAAGATTAGAAATATTTAATTGTCAACATTGAAATAAGGCAATTGTAGGCATTGGCTACACATGGCAGTGGGCGAGGGGCAGTGCGGTGAGGGTGTTTTGGGGAAGTGGTGTGGCTCAGCGCGTAACGGCGCATACACAGAGGCCCATGCTCCGTGCATCGCAAGGAGAGGCTCCTTTAGGGGGATGCAGTTAAAATCCCGGCGGTCGGGATCCCGGCGTTCAGAATCCCGACCACCCGATCCACGTCCCCCCCTTGTCGGGATTCCGGCGTCTGGATTTTGAACGCCGGGATCTCGACCGCCCTGATTTCATACTGAATCCCCTTTAGGAAGCCTGTCCCTGCGTCCATCAGGTTACACAATGGGGATGAAAGTCTTGCTTTTACAAAGCAATTATGGGCGTTAATTGGGGCGGTGCTGGTGTGGTGTTGTGGGGTGGGGTTATGTAGTGTTATGGATGTTATATTGCTGTGCTGTAAGTGTAGGTAGGTGTAAAGTGCATGGGGTGGTATAGTTGTGGCAAGAAAGTGTGTGTGTGTGTGTGTGTGCATGAAGGGGTGTTACAATGGAGTATGAAAAGTACCTTTTATCCATTGGTGGTATAGTGCTGGCCTGGCCAAATGAGTGTCCTGTTGGTGTCCACGGCGGGCAATGGTGGCAGGCATCGGCCACAGTAGTTGTGAGGCAGAAGGGGGTGGCAGGCAGCTGGCTCAGGCGGCCGGTGGGGGCATGCATCAGCCACAGTAGTTGTTTGTGCGAAAGGTTGTGCCAGGCAGCGTGTGCAGGCTAGCGGGGTGGCAGGCTGCGGGCAAAGGCAGGCTGTGCTGCCAGGAGCGAGTGTAAGGCAGCGGGGCGCAGGCTAAAGTGTGATTGGGGGGCTGAGCGCAGGGGGCGGGCGCAGGCAGGCTGTGCTGCCAGGAGAGAGTGTAAGGCAGCGGGCGCCTGCGAAAGTGTGATTGGGGGGCTGAGCGCAGGGTTGGCAGCCGGAGGCAGCGGGCGCTCTTGTGGGGCTCAGCGCAAGGTTAGCAGCAGTAGTCAGCGGGCGCACGGCTTTCTCAGCACAGTGTGTGTGCTGAGCGTGTTCCCGCGAGAGTTTGTTTGTGACGCGACACTGACTGCCCTGAGCACAGGAGCCGGGGCACAGGGACCGGGACCATGCTGGTGGCTTTTGGTGCATTGCTGGTGTTTGAAGGTGTGCGTTAATGCGGGGGTTAGGTTGGCATAGGTGTGTGGCATGCAGGGTTCTCTTCTTCTGTTATATATTTGGCTACGATCTTGCAGGCTGGGTAGTGTGTGACCCTGCCCAGCGTTACAGCCGCAGATGATTGACAGATGTAGCCAAATATATAAGATATATATATATATATATATCTAAGGCCTCACATACAATAAATCAATAAAATAGATAAAAGCAAGTAAACATTTATTGGTGGTTTGTCCAGCAATGCATTTTCATTTCACTGTTTTGGATTTTTTCACTTGTGCCACATATAGGGCGGTATTCAATGAGCCTGATTCGCCATGTTTTTATAGCGAATTTGTGCTGTTTGGCGATTTTTTGACTAAAACGGTGAATCACCCTTTTCAATGACCAGATGGCGAATACATGTGAAGGTTTTTTTCGCCATGATTCACCGAGTAGCAATCGCTATCTTTTATTGGTGAAGTGGAAGGTGAACTTTTAAAATAAAGTGTTTTGTTTTTTACAATTGGTGTCAAAAAATCTGGAATATTTTTCTGAGGAGGGGCATGCTATTTTTATTCATGTGCTGTAAGCACATGAATATATATTTAATTTAAAAAATATATATATATTTTTTTTTACACAGCAGCCAGCAGGGGGCGCCGGAGCCGAGCCGCTCATTAAATATTCATATATTCACTGCACCCGATCGTTACATATGCATGATCGGGTGTAGTGAATATACCCGGTCCCCTGCTGGCACCCCCGGGGGGCAGCCTGTGCTGCCTGGCACCCGGGGAGCCCACCTCCCCCCCACATACGTTTTGGGGCAGGCAGAGAGACTTCCATCTCCCTGCCTGCCACCGTCCTCAGGCTCCCTGCGGCGTTCGCCGCAGGAGCTCATATTCGCCCTTCAGGGGCAGCGAGCCCCTGACTCGTTGAATACCGGAGCCGGCGAGGCTCCGGAACGTGGCGAATGTGCAGCGAATCCTAAACAGGATTCGCTGCACCTCGCCGGTATTCACATTGAATACCGCCCATAATGTAGATCCTATCAATAGCCTGCTCAGCCAGTATATCATTGCTACATATTGGCTTTGGAACTGACCTATACGGTGGACCCACTTAGTGTTAGCTTTCTGGATGTTTATGCTTACCATCCAGGATGGAAAAATTATTACCGACGTCTTTACAAAACCCACCGATCGGAACTCATTATTAAATGTATCCAGGTGTCATCCTAAAAGCTTAAAGTTTGGTCTTCCCTATTCCCAGTTTGTTAGAGCCAAGCGAATATGTAGCAATGATATACTGGCTGAGCAGGCTATTGATAGGATGGTGATTAAATTCAATCAGAGGGGCTACCAAATGCCCTTACTACAAAAAGCTAAAATCAAAGCCCTGAAACAACCTAGAGACCAGCTCTTCAGTCCTAATTCATGTGAGAATACCCTAAAAAAACTCCCTTGGGTCAATCATTTCAATACTGAGAGTCACACCATCAACACTGTTGGTAAGAGACTCTGGCCCATGGTTAAATCCGATCCTATGTTGGGTCTCACTGACACTGGATTGATGAGCTGCTACACTAGGGGCAGGAATTTGAGGGACCATCTGGTCAAGGCGGACATAACAGGACTTAAACATCAGAATAGTGAACAATTTCTCAGGCCACAGAATGGTTGCTACAGGTGTCTTGACTGTACGGCCTGTCGCTCCATGTCCTCCGGTCCCGATTTCCTACATCCACATTCAGGCAAGAAAATCCTTATCAATCATCGTGTAACTTGCACGACTAAATTTGTTGTGTATATGCTTACCTGTCCCTGCTCTAAGAATTACATTGGTAAAACTGAAAGAACCCTTAGGGAAAGATTAGCTGGACACCGCTCGTTCATCAAATCGGCATTTGAAAGGGGTGGTAGTGATCAACCACTAGCATGCCATTTCTTCAAAGCTAAGCATAGTATTGCAACATTAAAGAGTGTCATTATTGACCATGTGCCTGTCTCATTGAGAAGGGGGGACAGATCTCTGAAATTGCTTAGATCGGAAGCTGGATCCAGAGATTGGGCACCCTATCTCCGGGTGGCCTTAATGAATCACATGGGCTACATTGCTTTTTGTGACATATACCTTTAATGTGTCCTTGATCTCATCTTTTTTATGTGTTGTAAATATCTGTACTAGTACTAGTTCTTCCTTGTAAACCCTCATGCACTGATAATTAATTGACTGCTTACCACTCTGTTTCACAGAAAAGAAATGAACTGTTGTGGGTGAATTTTATTTAAGATCTCTTCTGCCTAAATTTATTGCAAAGTTATATCATGATAGTGCTATGCTGTATCTCTTCTCTAAAGGCATGTTTTAATTGTATATTTGTTGTACTTTTTTGGGTGTTGTTAGTGTATTTTGTGAAGGTGGACCCGATGCACAGTGAACGTAATGTGCTGGCCGTGTCTTCTGCAGCTAGTTAGCGTCATGTAACTATGGCGACATGCTGCTGCATCGACGCCCCCAGCCTGACGTGATCCTCTTCCTGGGTAGCGGCGGGAGACGCCTCATCTGTGCGCCGAGTGCTGTGATGGTACCATAGCAACGGCAGCCGGGTGATGACGTGCGGACGGCACGTGACCTGGAAGAACGTACGGACGGCGTCCTCATTTCGCAGGGATCTAGTATGTATAAATACTGTTATTGTATGTACTTGTTTTATGTATCCTGAAGACGAAGTATCTATTAAACTTCGAAACGTTGATTGATTATCTCTGCCTGTGAGCCGTGTTTTTGCTGTGAGTGCCGCCCCACAAATCCACTGTAATTTGGACCCCAATACCGGGAGCATCCAGGGAAGGCACCCCAAGTAAGATATATTAAGGTGTGCTCGCCTATATCGTGACAGTATATATATATATATATATATATATATATATATACACATATATATATATCTTATATATTTGGCTACATCTGTCACTCAAAGTGTGTGAGTGTGTGTATAACCCTGGGTGGAGCCTCTGACTCACATGACTGACTCACATGACAGAGAACCAGCCCAGTGAGCCCACAGACAGTGCCAGACACCCCCTGCCTCCCAATGTTGCCCAGCACTGCTACTCCACAGCCATCAGGTGAACGCCCCCCGCCGCACCCCGCGCCCCCCTCCCTCGATTTGCAGCAAAAACACCCCCGTGACCCCCCCTCCCGCAATTCGCGGCAAACAACCCCCGCGACCCCCCCTCCCGCATTTTGCGGCAAAAACACCCAACCCCCACTCCCGCGGCAAAAACACCCCCCCGTGCGATTCGCAGCAAAAAGAACCCCCCCGCGACCCCCCATCCCGCGATTCACAGCAAAAAGAACCCACCCGCGACCCCCCTCCCGCGATTCGCGGCACACCCCCCCCCAGCAAATTCGCAGCAGCCCCAGGATTAAATGGCACATGCAAAACACTGACATGGCTATGGTCAACAATGAAAAAGGTTGACATGAGTTTTTGAAGATTTTTTATTTTTCATTTTTTTAATGTTTTCATATTCATTCTCATGTGTCGACATGGATACCAATGAAGTGCCACACTTATGTCAACATTTACATGTGTTGACCTTTCTCTGTTGATTTTTTCTTGTGGCGATTCGCATCACACACCCCCCGCAACCCCCCCTCCCGCGATTCTCGGCACCCCACCCCGTGACCCCCCCCTCCCGCGATTCGCGGCACACCCCCGCGACCCCCCTCCCCCGATTCGCCACAACCCCTGCCCCCGCAACCCCCCTCCCGCGATTCTCTGCAACCCCTTCTGCGATTCGCAGCAACCACCCCCCGTAACCCCCCCTCCCACAATTCGCGGCACTCCCCACGATGCCCCCTCCCGCAATTCGCGACCCCCCCTCCCGCGATTCGCGGACACCCAAGTTGCAATACAGGGCATCTTTCATACAATTCTAACCATATTTCTCATATACAAATTAAGGGGGCGCAGCCCCTTACGACGGTGTGAAGAGCGTCCGTAGGGCGCGATGAATCACCTAGTATATATATATATATATATATATATATATAAATATATATATCTCTTATATATTTGGCTACATCTGTCACTCAAAGTGTGTCTGGAGCTATAACGCTGGGTGGAGCCTCTGACTCACATGACTGACTCACATGACAGAGAACCAGCCCAGTGAGCCCACAGACAGTGCCAGACACCCTCTGCCTCTCCATGTTACACAGCTAAGACACAGATACTCACCAGACACACCAGGTGAGCGCCCCACACCTCCATACCTCCCAACATGACCCTCTCCAGGAGGGACAGAATGCTCTGTTTGTGGACTTCCATCTTAATTTATGATTGTCATCACTTGTCATTTTAAACAGGGTAATTGATAAGAAAGGTGTTTAAGCACAGGTGATGGTAATCCATAAATTAAGAAGAAAGTCCAGAAACAGAGCAATGTGTCCCTCCTGGAGAGGGTCATGTTGGGTATGCACCTCCCTCACTCCCCCACCCCATTCACGGCATCCCCACGATTAAATGGCACATGCAAAACACTGACATGGCTATGGTCGACAATGAAAAAGGTTGACGATTTATTTTTCACTTTTTCAATGTTTTCATATTCATTCTCATGTGTCGACATGGACACCAATGAAGTGCCACACTTATGTCAACATTTACATGTGTTGACCTTTCTGTGTTGATTTTTTCTTGTGGCGATTCGCAGCACACCCCCCGCAATTCGCGGCACCCCCGGTGACTCCCGCGATTCGCGGCCCCACCCTGTGACACCCCCCCCCCTCCTGCGATTCGTGGCACCCCGCGACCCCCCTCCCATGATTCACGCCAACCCCCCGGGCCCCCCCTCCCGCGGTTCACGGTGCCCCCCACGACCCCCCCTACCGCGATTCCCCACCCCTGACCCCCCCTCCTCTCATTGCGGCATCCCCCCGCCCCCACCCTCCCGCGATTCACTGCAACCCCCCGCGCCCCCCCACCCCCATCCCACGATTCGCGGCACCCACACACCCCCCGCGACCCCCCCTCCCGCAATTCACGGCATCCACCCACGACTCCTCCTCCCGTGATTCGCGGACACCCCTCACCTCCTCCCACCCCCGCGCGTGATTCACGGCAACCCCAGGATTAATTGGCACATGCAAAACACTGGCACGGCTATGGTCGACAACGAAAAAGGTTGACATGAGTTTTTGAAGATTTATTTTTCTTTTTTTGAATGTTTTCATATTCATTCTCATGTGTCGACATGGACACCGATGAAGTGCCACACTTATGTCGACATTTACATGTGTTGAACTTTCTGTGTTGATTTTTTCTTGTAGCAATTTTTTTCCAGTGACAACTATGAACTATGTGCACGTCAACCTACACATCATCAACCAATTCTTTGTATAATATATAACACCTGTTCTGTTTTACTGTAGGTGTTTTAAGTCAGACCTTTTTCTGCTACTATTACTGTTTATGTAAATGCATTCTGAATGACAGCAACATCCTACCATCCTTCTACAAGAATATATAACCAACTAGGTGATTCATTGCGCCCCGTGCCCCCCCCCCTCCCGCAATTCACGGATCCCCCGCGCACCCCCCCTCCCACGATTTGCAACCCCCCCTCGCACAATTCACGCCCCCTCCCACGCTTTGCGGACCCCCGCCCTCTCCCGCGATTCACTGACAACTGCGCCCCCTCCCTCCCTTGATTCACGGAACCCCCGCGCGCCCCTCCCGCAATTCACGGCACCCCTAAGCCCCTCTTTAGTCCCCTGTATACTCACACACCCCTATCACTACCCAGCTTCCTGCTCTCCTGAACCGTAACTTCCATCACTGGGGAGTCGCTGACGCTGTTTTGCCCACATGCCCCTATCATGCCTCATAGCCCAGCCTCCTGCTCTCATGCACCCAAACTCCCACCCAGTAGGAGGAGACACTGACTAAGGGCCACCATCCTGTACTCCTGTACTGCCACACTGGACCCTCACCCACTGGCAGAAGCTGCACAGTGTACCCACCCTCCTCTTTAGTCCCCCTTATGCCCACACACCCCTATCACTACCCAGCCTCCTGTTTTCCTGTGTCGTGACCTCCGCCAGTGGGGAGCCGCTGACTCAGAAACACCCTACTATACTATTGCACACACACACACCTAAACAACATGCACACACAGCCCCCCCCCCCACACACACACCCACAAATGTCATTGTACCCTCCACACTATCAATGTACATCTTACTCTGTAACCGCTTTTTAATTAAACAAAACAATACACACCCCCTTCCACATCATATGCTCTCTATATAACACATTTCACCTATAACTCAAGTTGCAGTACAGGCATCTTACATACAATTCTAACCATCTTTCTCATACACAAACGTTCACAAATTAAGGGGGCGCAGCCCCTTACGACGGTGTGAAGAGCGCCCGTAGGGTGCGATTAATCACCTAGTATATATATATATATATATATATATATATATATATATATATATATATATATACAGTGGGCCGGTATGCAACGGTATGACATACCGGCACTTCAAGCACTGAAGGATTTTTTTATTTTTTTTTACAGTGCTGGCCTATTATGCCAGCGTCCAAAGTGGCTGGCTTCTCCCACAGATTGCTGCTCATCCCTTGGCTCTGTAATGCCCATTCTGCAGTAGGATAAATGCTGCGTGCCATACTCTGGCACACCTTCCCCTATGCAGGCAGGACTGGCAGTTCAGCGCTGCAGCAGCAGTCAGCACAACTGTGGCAGGTCGGGCTATGAGGATGCAAGCTGATGCCGCAAGTGACCCCGCTGCCAGCAGCCCATCACTCGGCGTTATGACAGGAAATGCCTCCAGTTCACTTCATGTCAGGACTTCACTCAGGAGCCCACGGCTTGTAGTGGAGGACACCCGTAAGAGAATGGACTATCCTCCCGCTCCTCCACTCCTCAGTAGCCAGCACGCACCCGCACAGACCAGCTCAGCACAGCAGAGAGAACGGCACACAACAGTGGGTTATTTCCTGGGGCTGGTGGCCCCTTTCTTTCCCTTTATTGCTGCTTCAGACTTCCCTCCCTCAGACTGCTCCAAACTACCCCCCCCCCCCCCCCACAGCTCTGGCCCTTCATTACTCCAAATCCTCTCATCCACAACCTGTGAGGGTAACCTTTTAAAGATGGAGGGAGGGTGCTACCTCCATCTTTAAAAGGTTACCCTCACAGGTCCACCCCCCTCTCTGTGGCCCCATTCAAGAACCCCTCTATTCCTCCTACCCCCCAGCACCATCAAAGAAGGTTCCCCCCACAGCTCCAACCCCCTCCTCCCTTTAGCACCATCCAAGACCCACTAGTTCTCCTCCAGCAGGTTCCCCATACAACCTCAATTCCCCCCCCCCGTGTCACCCACCCCCCTAGTGTCACCCACCCCCCTCATCCTCAAAGGTTTACCTCACAACTCCAAAGACCCCCCCCCACACACACACACACACACTCCCGTGGGACCTTTGAGCCCCCCCTATTGTTAAATAGGTTCTCCTCACAGCTCCAAACACCTTCCTATCCACAACAACCCTGACCCCATCTCCTCCCTCACATAATTTCCCCACTCCAGCTCACTCCCCACAATCCACAACCCCCTCCTCCACAGAGCTTCTGCGAACTTTCTCTCCCCTTACAGTTCAAAACCCCTCAACCATATCTGTGGCACAACCTTCCTCCCTGTAATAGCCAGTGTGTATGCACCTTTAGGGAAGGGATGGCAGATTTTTGTCAGGTAATTTACCCCCCCCCCTTTGTGTGGCCACCCCCCTTTTGTGAGACCACACCCCTTTTGAGAGACCACGCCCCCTTTTCTCGGGCGGGCGCCATGATCACACTTAACTTTTCATACCCTCACTTCAAAATTTCCACTTCGAGCACTGTATATACAGTATATATCTCTTATATATTTGGCTACATCTGTCACTCAAAGTGTGTCTGAAGCTGTAACGCTGGGTGGAGCCTCTGACTCACATGACTGACTCACATGACAGAGAACCAGCCCAGTGAGCCCACAGTGGAAGACACCCTCTGCCTCTCCATGTTACACAGCAAAGACACAGCTACACACCAGACACACCAGGTGAGCGCCCCACACCTCCATACCTCCCAACATGACCCTCTCCAGGAGGGACAGAATGCTCTGTTTGTGGACTTCCATCTTAATTTATGATTGTCATCACCTGTTTTAAACAGGGTAATTGATAAGAAAGGTGTTTAAGCACAGGTGATAGTAATCCATAAATTAAGAAGAAAGTCCAGAAACAGAGCAATGTGTCCCTCCTGGAGAGGGTCATGTTGGGTATGCAGCTCCCTCCCTCCCTCCCCCCCCCATTCATAGCATCCCCACGATTAAATGGCACATGCAAAACACTGACATGGCTATGGTCGACAATGAAAAAGGTTGACAAGATTTATTTTTCACTTTTTCAATGTTTTCATATTCATTCTCATGTGTCGACATGGACACCAATGAAGTGCCACACTTATGTCAACATTTACATGTGTTGACCTTTCTGTGTTGATTTTTTCTTGTGGCGATTCGCGGCACCCCCGGTGACTCCCGCGATTCGCGGCCCCACCCTGTGACACCCCCCCTCCTGCGATTCGCGGCACCCCGAGACCCCCCCTCCCATGATTCGCGCCAACCCCCCGGGCCCCCCCTCCCGCGGTTCACGGTGCCCCCCACGACCCCCCCACCGCGATTCCCCACCCCTGACCCCCCCTCCTGTCATTGCGGCAACCCCCCGCCCCCGCGACCCACCCTCCCGCGATTCACTGCAACCCCCCGCGCCCCCCCTCCCACGATTTGCGGCACCCACACCCCACCCGCGACCCCCCCCACCCGCAATTCACGGTATCCACCCACGACCCCTCCTCCCGTGATTTGCGGACACCCCTCACCTCCTCCCCCCCCACCCCCGCGCGCGATTCACGGTAACCTCAGGATTAAATGGCACATGCAAAACACTGGCACGGCTATGGTCAACAATGAAAAAGGTTGACATGAGTTTTTGAAGATTTATTTTTCTTTTTTTGAATGTTTTCATATTCATTCTTATGTGTCGACATGGACACCAATGAAGTGCCACACTTCATGTCAACATTTACATGTGTTGATCTTTCTGTGTTGATTTTTTCTTGTAGCAATTTTTTTCCAGTGACAACAATGTGCACGTCAACCTACACATCATCAACCAATTCTTTGTATTATATATAACACCTGTTCTGTTTTACTGTAGGTGTTTTAAGTCAGATCTTTCACTGCTACTATTACTGTTTATGTAAATGCATTCTGAATGACAGCAACATCCTACCATCCTTCTACAAGAATATATAACCAACTAGGTGATTCATCGCGCCCCGTGCCCCCCCCCCCCTCCAGCAATTCACGGACCCCCCGTGCACCCCCCCCCCTCCCGCGATTCACGCCCCCTCCCACGATTCACGTCATCCCCCGCGCACCCCCCCTCCCGCAATTCGCAACCCCCCCTCGCGCAATTCACGCCCCCTCCCATGCTTTACGGACCCCAGCCCTCTCCCGTGATTCGCGGACACCTGCGCCCCCTCCCTTCCTTGATTCACGGCACCCCCCGCGCCCCTCCCGCAATTCACGGCACCCCTAAGCCCCTCTTTAGTCCCCCGTATACTCACACACCCCTATCACTACCCAGCTTCCTGCTCTCCTGAACCGTAACTTCCACCACTGGGGAGTTGCTGACGCTGTTTTGCCCACATGCCCCTATAATGCCTCATAGCCCAGCCTCCTGCTCTCATGTACCCTAACTCCCACCCAGTAGGAGGAGACACTGACTCAGAGCCACCATCCTGTACTCCTGTACTGCCACGCTGGACCCTCACCCACTGGCAGAAGCTGCAGAGTATCTCCCACCCTCCTCCTTAGTCCCCCTTATGCCCACACACCCCTATCACTACCCAGCCTCCTGTTTTCCTGTGTCGTGACCTCCGCCAGTGGGGAGCCGCTGACTCAGAAACACCCTACTATACTATTGCACACACACACACCTAAACAACACGCACACGCAGCCCCCCCCCCACACCCACAAATGTCACTGTACCATCCACACTATCAATGTACATCTTACTCTGTAACAGCTTTTTAATTAAACAAAACAATACACACCCCCTTCCACATCATATGCTCTCTATTTAACACATTTCACCTATAACTCAAGTTGCAATACAGGCATCTTTCATACAATTCTAACCATCTTTCTCATATACAAATGTTCACAAATTAAGGCGGCGCAGCCCCTTTCGCCGGTGTGAAGAGCGCCCGTAGGGCGCGATGAATCACCTAGTATATATATATATATATACTGGGTCTCAGATGACAACTTTGTTGTTTATTCTGAACAGCAGGTTACATCCATATGCAGTCGGTATTACTGGCAGTAGCATACAGGCACTCTCAGCATAGCAGACTCTTGAAAGGCTCCAATGGTCCCTATGCTATAACACCCCTATCACTTGGGTAGATATGCCACCATCGAGAGCAAGGTGACTCTGCCCTGGAAACCCTTATATCAGGAAATGCCAGGTGCTGCTACTGTGATTCTGCTACTGCTACCAAAATCTGGTCTGGATCCTCCACATTACATTCATGTGGGGGAAGGCTGGCTCTGCCACACTCCTCCTACCTTAGCTTCAACCACCCTGTTGAAGCTACACAATTTTCAGGCCTCGCCCACCTCTACTTTTGACATCTGCTTGGGTACACAGCCCTCCACCACTTTCCAGAGGTTGCCCTCCTCGCCTTCTTCCTCCTCCCCTAGCTTCACCATAGGGTTGCTTGGAGGATCAGGACCTACAAACCTCCTGGAAAGGGCATCTGCATTGAGGTGATGTTTCCCCGGATGATGCCTCACCTCAAATTTAAATGGCTGCAAGGCCAAAAACCAACAGGTCACACGAGCATTCACCTCTTTATTTGTATGCATCCACTGTACGGGTGCATGGTATGTGACCAACAAAAACTCTTGCCCCAATAAATAATATCTTAGTGCAGGGACCGGCAACTGGCAGTCCATCTCCGCAAAGGATAGAAAAGCGGACCGTCTAAACTCCTGAATCTAGCAGTGCGCCGCTGCTAGATTCAAGAGTTTAGAAGGTCAGCTTTTCTATCTGCCTGCAGCGGTCCCAGTGGTGCATTGTGGCTGGTGCATGGGTGATGGCACCGCGCACCCGCACACAGCTAGTGAGATCAGTTGGCGCCATGTGTTGAGGCTGCCGCAGCACTGCTTACAAACTGCTGCAACAGGAAGGCAGGATTGAGCAGCGACGGTATGGGGACCCATCAGGAGCAGCGGTGGCAGCGGGGATCGTGACCGCTAACTCCCAGTAAGATTCAATATAGGATGGGAGTATTGTTTTTTTAATGGATGCTATGCAGTGGGAGGGGAATGGGGAGGATATAATTTTTATTTCCTGGACCTCAATCAAAATAATTATAAATATACGGACTCCATTAAAAATTACTTGCCTACCCCTGTTTTAGTGACTCAACTGCCCACTTAATGGCCAAGCGCTCCTGAGTAATAATTTATGGCTAAGGTAGAGTATAGGCTTCTCCTCGCCACCTACCTGTTTTGGGAGGACTGCTCCATATCGGTCAATCGTTTCAAGAGATATTGTTATTTTTGAAATGTCATTTCATGGCTGATTATGTTCTTTGATGGCAGTTTACTCTGGAACCAAACGTTTGTTTCACTGGACCAAAATCATTCAAAGCCCACTCAAATCAATATGATACTTGTCTCATGTAAATGGGTCAGTTGGTTCTGAAGATATAGCCGGTTAAATGAGACAACTGGTTAAAGAGGGGGAGGGATGGTTTTCTCTCCCCCTCACACCAGAAAATGCAGGGACCAGGCTGATGTAAAGGGGGCCAACCTGGGAATGCATTTTCTGGTGTGAAAGGGGTATTATTTCAAATAGCCGGGACCTGCAGTGCTCTGAATACAGCCAGGCTCTGCCACTATCAGTGGCTATCACTTCTGCCTGGCGGCGGCTGTCCCCCCGTTTACCGCAAGCATGTATTCTCCCTTGACAATGAGCATGTAATCCCACATGGCAACGAGCATGGAACCTCTGGCAATGAGCATGGAACCCTTGGCAATGAGCATGTAGATAAGCAGCACTTATGTAGCATAATTTTTAATAGGCATTATGGTGTTTGGCATAATACATAATGGACATAATGGCGTGTAACTTAACGTGTAATGGACATTATGGTTTAAATGTTTAATGCGCGCCTTTGGTGGACAATGTCCCTGTTTATGAAGCGTATTGAGAATTTTGGCTTAATCTGTGTCGCATTATGTGAATTCTGGCTCAATGCGTGTGGCATTATGTGAATTTTGGCTCAATACTAGTGGCATTATGTGAATTTTGGCTCAATCCGTGTGGCATTTTTTGAATTTGGCTCAATCTGTGTGGCATTATGTGAATTTTAACACAATCCATGTGGCATTATGTGAATTTTGTCTCAAACCATTTGGCATTATGTGAATTTTGGCTCAATCCGTGTGGCATTATGTGAATTTTGGCTCAATCCATGTGGCATTATGTGAATTTTGGCTCATTCCATTTGGCATCATGTGTAGGGGCAAGTATAGTGGGGTCTAGTATTTTGTTGAATAATTTGTAGAAGTTGTATATAGTGTTGTACACTACACTCAAGGACATGCCCCTTGTTGAGTGGCCACACACCCTTTTCCGGAGCGCGCCTTCGGCGCGCGCACAATTGCATCCTTCACTTTTGTCGCCATGGTGAGCCTGCGTACTTTAAATGCCAGGGCCTATTTTTAATCCCATTCCCACCCTCTCTCTGCTGCTCTCTTTGCATGTACACTGGCATTACTAACACCGCCCCTCCCCCACCTAAACCCTCTTTTATCATGGTGCCCCCCCTGTCATTTTATCCTGGATCCGCCCCTGAACACAGATTGTTTTCTAAAGTCAGGAGCTTGCAAGACAGGCCCGGTACACAAAGCTCATCTTAAATCCTGCCAAGCAGTTTCCACTGGTCTAGACCACATTATTTTCTTCAGACATTCGGTTAGTGGAGCCACCCGAATGAGCCTGCGATAATATCCCTCCTGACAGAGAAATGCCCTAAATTATGACTTACATTTAGGTTTAGACCAGGTGATGACTACTTCTACCTTACTAGGCTGAGGTTTAATCTGTCCTCTGCCCGTTAATGGGAGGGGGATGACTCCTCCCCCCTCCCCGCCGGCCTCCCCACCCCCCCGGCCGCCCGTGCCCCCCCCCCCCCCCATCATCGCCGCAGGCTAACCTGTCTGCGTGTCCCGGCTCCCCTCCTAGCTTCAATTAATTCTATGCAGATGGACCACGATAAAATGGCCGCCCCCATACCGCAGACAGTTTCAGAGAACTGTGTGCTTTATGGGGAGGCCATTTTATCGTGGTCCGTCTCCATAGAATTGATTGAAGCCAGGAGGGGAGCCGGGACGCGCAGACAGGTAAGCCTGCGGGGGATGAGGGGCGGGGGCATTACTATAGCACCGCAGCCCCCCGGCGCCCCCACATGCACAGCGCCCCCCGCAACCGTGGGGGCTGCAGTGCTATAGTTACGCCACTGGCCTCAACCATACCAGTGGCACATTTCTCATGGTTAGCGGTAAACCCATGTGCCAGCTTCTACCTTTGGTCGGTGAGACTCCCAGTCAGAGCTGAAAATAACCCTGCCGTCTGAGTATGTAGCCGCACATTCCCAGTGGGGCTGCAGTAACTTATTCATAGCTCTCTGGAAGGTTGCTGGGCCACCATGTAAACCAAAAGGAAGTACTTTATACTGGAATAAGCCCTCTGGAGTAGAGAAAGCTGTTTTTGCCATAGCAGCTACCAGTGGCGTAACTAGATACATGTGGGCCCCATAGCAAAAGTTTGTAAGGGCCCCTATTTATCACCTAAAGCTGAAAAATGTATACAACACATGATACTTTGACAGGCAAAGTGGGCCCCTCTCAGCTCTGGGCCCCATAGCAGCTGCACCCCCTGCACATATGGTAGTTACGCCTTTGGCAGCTACTGTTAACGGAATCTGTCAATAACCTTTTGTCAAATTAAGTGTAGTGAGGTACTGACTATTGGCTACATTTTCTACCAACTCATCAACCCGGGGCATAATGTGTAAATCAAACCGAGAAACTTGATTTAGTTAATGGAAGTCATTGCAGAACCTTAAAGCACCTGAAAGCTTAGGTACTAAGACAATGGGATTATTCCACTCACTGGTGGATCCCTCTATAACCCATAGGCATAACATCTCTTTCACCTCTTGCTCTACTGCTGCCCGCTTTGTCTCGGGTATGCAATATGGCCTTTGTTGAATGACCACCCCGGGTGGAGTCACAACATCGTGCTGGATGATCTGTGTCTTTCCCAGAATATCAGAAATCACATCTTCACCAAGTTCACCACTTCCAGTTTCTGTCCAGGAGTAAGCGAGACTTCAATGGGTACCTGGCATTCTGGAACCTTTTTAGCTACCAAAGAGGGCTGGGTTTTAACAGGTTTAGATGTTAGATTTGCACCTCCCTCCTTCTACCCTCCTGTCGGACCCTATAATTGACTGGTCCCGCCACCTCTATGATCTCATAAGGGCCGCGCCATTGTGCATACATCTTGCTTTCTGGGTTGGGTACCATCACTAACACAGACTCCCGGGTTAAAGGACCGGTTGACTGAAGAGTGTGCGGGAGAGCGCCTTTCGCGAGCCCTGACACTGCAATCACAAGCAATTGCAGTTTCAGAGTCAGCAGGGGCAGTGAAGGACCACTGCGGGGGTGGGGGGTGCGTCTGCGTTTTATGGGAGAGATCCGGAAAAGACAGACGAGTCTGGACCCCTCAGGGGGAGGGCTGCAGCAGCTGCATGACGTCACATGCAGCCACCACTACGACGGGAAACATGGCCGGCCAGCATCTGACTTTGCAGCTAGGGGGCAGTCAGTAATGTACGAGGTAAGCATTTTAGCGATGCACCCGCAAACTTTTACAAGCACAAAACAGAGCAGGGTCCTGCGAGCGGGGCGGCCGTGTCCTGTTGCATATTGCATCGCGAATCAGAACAAATGTAAACAAAAAAAACTTAACAAAAGTTTCGAAGTCCGGCTGTATGTTTGTTATATTCTCCCCAGGGAAAATCATATTTTATCCACAGCATCAGGAACAAATGACAAATAATCTGAAGGAGAGAACTGGCATTGCATAACATACTGTCCAGCATGAGCGAGCGAGGGAACATGGCATGGGGATCTGCGTGTTACTCCCTGCATGCTACCACAGGCTGATGAGGTGCCACATTCCATGGTGAGAACATTGTGTCTTCTCTCACCAAGAATCTCAGCACGTTACCGCCGACCAAAACTTAGACTAGGGTACGAAATGGATTTGTTTTTTTCACTTTAGACGTGATTCTTCTCATTTCTGAATTGATGTTTAAACATAGAAACATAGAATTTGACGGCAGATAAGAACCACTTGGCCCATCTAGTCTGCCCCTTTTTTTAAACATGTTACCTCAAACCATATTTGATCCTTATTTTTTTGTAAGGATATCAATATGCTTATCCCAAGCATGTTTAAATTGTACTACTGTATTTGCGTCTACCACCTCTGTTGGGAGGCTATTCCACTTATCTACTACTCTTTCTGTGAAAAAATTCTTCCTCACATTTCCCCTGAATCTTCCTCCCTCTAGTTTCAGTGCATGTCCTCGTGTTCTGTTGCTCCTCTTCCTGTGAAGAATGTCTCCCACCTGTACCTTGTTAAAGCCCTTGATATATTTGAAAGTTTCTATCATGTCCCCCCTTTCCCTTCTCTGCTCTAAAGTATACATATTAAGATCTTTTAGTCTTTCCTGGTACGTTTTGTGATGTAGGCCATGCACCATTTTAGTTGCTCTTCTTTGTACAGTCTCTAATGTATTTATATCCTTCTGGAGATATGGCCTCCAGAACTGAACACAATACTCTAGATGAGGTCGTACCAATGACCTATACAGTGGCATTATTACTTCTTTCTTTCTACTGCTGATACCTCTCCCTATGCAACCAAGCATCTGACTTGCCTTCTTCATTGCTTTGTTACATTGCCTACCTGCTTTTAAGTCCCCTGAAATAGTGACACCTAGATCCCTCTCTTCCTCAGTAGTTTCCATTATAGTGCCAATTATACTATATTGAGTCTTTGGATTTCTGAGACCCAAGTGCATGATTTTGCATTTTTTGGCATTAAACTGTAGTTGCCATTCTCTTGACCATTTCTCTAATCTGCCTAGATCCTCAATCATTTGTTTTACCCCTCCTGGTGTGTCTACCCTGTTGCATACCTTTGTGTCATCTGCAAAAAGGCACATTTTACCCTCAATTCCATTTGCAATATCACCAATAAAGATATTAAAAAGCACCGGTCCAAGTACAGATCCCTGGGGTACTCCACTTGTAACCTTTCCCTCCTTTGACTGTACTCCGTTTACTACAACTCTCTGTTTTCTGTCCTGCAACCACTCTCTTATCCATTCAACTATCTTAGAATCCAATCCCAAGCTTTCAAGTTTATTTAACAGTCTGCGATGTGGGACAGTGTCAAAAGCTTTACTAAAGTCTAGATAAGCTACATCTACAGCCCCACCTTGATCTATTACTTTAGTCACCCAGTCAAAAAAGTCAATAAGATTTGTTTGACATGATCTTCCCCCAGTAAACCCATGCTGTTTTGGATCCTGTAAATTGCTGGTTTTGAGATATTCTACAACTCTTTGTTTTAAGAGTGTTTCCATCAATTTCCCTACTACTGATGTAAGGCTCACTGGTCGATAGTTGCTTACCTCTTCCTTGCTTCCACTTTTGTGCAGTGGGACTACATTCGCTGTTTTCCAGTCCTCTGGGATTACTCCAGTAGCTAGTGACTGGTTGAATAATTCTGTTATTGGTTTTACCAGCCCCCCCTTAAGCTCTTTTAGTATCCTTGGATGTATCCCATCTGGCCCCATTGATTTATCCACTTTCAGTTTTGAGAGTTCTGTGAGGACTTTCTCCTCTGTAAATGTACTTGTCTCTCCCTCAGTTTTCTGACTATACTTGCAACTTAACTGTGGCCCCTTCCCCTCTCTTTCAGCAGTGAATACTGAGCAGAAATAATTATTAATATTATCTGCTATTACATTGTCCCCCTCAAGAAAACTTCCACTCTCTGTCTTCAGTCTAATTATTCCACTTTTTGTTTTTCTCCTTTCACTTATATACCTAAAAAAGTTTTTCCCCCTTTACCCACTGACTGGGCCATTTTCTCTTCAGCCTGTGCTTTTGCATATCTGATTACCTTCTTAGCCTCCTTCTGTCTAACAAGATACACCTCTTTGTCCTCATTCTTCTGCGTCTGCTTAAATTTCTTAAAGGCCAACTTTTTTGCTTTCACAATACTTGCTACTTCTTTTGCAAACCACAATGGCTTTCTTTTTCTTGTGTTTTTCCTAACTCTTTTGACACAAAGGCCCTTATTCTGGTTGGTGCGGTCGAGCCGCATATGCGGCTCCGACCGCACCAGACGAATCCCCGCCCACCCTATGGATCGCCACGGCCGTCCGTACACGGACGGCTGGCGATCCGCATAAAAATGGTGGAGGCTACGCCTCCACCATGGTGGGAGCTGCCCCCTGCATTCGATGGTCGTCGACCATCGAAGGCAGGTCCGCACGCCGCGGCAGCTCCCGCAAGCTGAGACCACACGGACAATCGTCCGTGTGGTAGCTTGTATGGGGGCTGAAAGCTGACATCCGGCGACGTCAGCTTTCCGCCCCCATGAGTTGCGTCATGCCCTCATTAGCATGCGTACGCCCCGCGTTTGCATGGGAACGCCCATGAAACGCGGGGCGTATACATAGGGAAATGAGGGCATGAAGCCTCTCACTCCCCTATACGCCCCCTTTGCGGCGTAGTAACGCTATGTGCGGCGAATTCGCCTGCACATGCGCAGATTGACCTCTGCGCATGTGCAGACGGAAAACATCGGCGGTACGGCCGCACGCGGGCCGTACTGCACGAATCAGAATAAGGGCCAAAGTTCTGTTGCTTTTAGAATTGCACTTTTTAATTTTTCCCACTTATCCTGCACTCCTTCCAAGTTCTTCCACTCTGCCAAAGAATCCCTTACAGAGTTTCCCATCTCTACAAAATCAGCCTTCCTAAAATCTAACACCTTTGTTTTTGTGTGCGATGAGTCAGTCTCTGTCTTTATTTTGAACCATACTGCTTGATGGTCACTGGATCCCAGATTTTCACCCACATTTATGTCAGATATTCTGTCACCATTTGTAAGTATTAGGTCTAATATTGCGTCCTTACGAGTGGGCTCCCTCACCAATTGCTGGAGGGATGCTCCTTGCAAGGAATTCAGCATGTCCCTACTTCTGGTGGAACTTGCAACAGGCAGCTCCCAGTTTACATCAGGTAGATTAAAGTCTCCCATGATTATCACCTCTCCTTTTAATGCCATTTTATTGATGTCCTGCAATAGGCTCTTGTCTAGTTCCTCTTCCTGACCTGGTGGTCTGTAGATCACCCCTATACGAAGAATCGCCTTCTCCCCTGTTTCTATGGTCACCCAAAGGGCCTCCGTTTTTTCTTCAATACTTTGTTTACCTTAACGCTATTTCTAAATCATACTGAAAATCGATTGTAGTTTTGCCAAAACCAAAACCTAAACAAGGCAATTATTTATAAACAAAGGACAGGGGTCTGTGCACATCTTTCTTCTATCACTATTATTATTAATAATAATAGTAATAATAATTATAATTCTAGCAGTACAGTTTACATGCTACGTGTCTGTTTCTGCCTGCGCAAAGATATTTTTTTATCTATCTCATACTCAACATTATGAAATCTCATATTAGGGCATGGGGTGTGGCTTAAGCATGATGGGGTGTGGTCTTGGGTGTGGACATGCCACTAGTGGCCAATTTTTGTATTTCTTCTGCTAAATCCATCCCTTACATAATTGGCGTCTGTTATTTGTTTGTTAGTCCGCATTTGGAAACTGTTGGTCTGATTTGGATTAAACCAACGCAATGTGGCTTGATTGGGCCCAGATTAGGTTCATGGCCACTAAGACCACCCCAAACCGGCCCTGTGAGCCTAAAATGGGGTCCAGCCACTACACAAAGTGGGTAGGAGGGTCAAAGAAGCAAGATATGGCAAAGTTGCATAACATAGAGGGGGATAGAGGATATGGGGTTAAAGAAACAAAATGTGGCCAGATCCAGGAGCCGACCACAGAGAGCTGAGCTTGGGGAGCAAGTTCACGGCCTTCCACTGGACGGATTTGGATAAGAACTTCAGATGACACCAGGCAGCCACCTCCTGGGTCTGTTGGAAGACCTGTCACGCTTAAAACAAGAGAAGGAAAAAGTTCAAAAAATTAGCACAACCAAACCTGAGCAACGCCGGGTACCTCAGCTAGTTGTGAATAAATGAGCGCTGCAATATTGCTAAAGATATCATTATATATTTTGAGTTTTCTTAAACTTGAAACAAATTAAATTCAAGCAAGCGAATATATTTCCAACACTATTTTACCTGATTTTCCTGCTTTGAGCATTAGAATATTTATGTCAACACTGAGATATAGAAGCATTTCTTTGAGAAAATGCCATGAGTACCTGTGATTACCTGTGAGTACCTGTGAGTACCTGTGAGTACATGTGAGAATGAGGATTCTCAGGGGAATAGATTTTGCAATTCAAATTAAGAGCTTAATTTACATGTATTTAATTCATCATTGACAAAATAAGTAAGTGATGTAAAACAGAAGCTGGAAATGTACGTACAGTATGTGATCAGGCATGTCGCCAGCAGCAAAACACGGAATAACGTACATGTGTAGAATATTTATGACATTTATACACTCTAATGGATTTAATTACAAAAGGATATTTTTTTTTTATTCATATTTTATTTTTAATCAATCTCAATCAATGAGCCAGGTTCACAATGTAATGCCAAGAAGTGCGGAAATTGCAAAATAGCGATTTCCGCCAGAGTGTTCCTGGGTGAGCCCTGAAACTGTGATCACACGCGATCGCAGTTTCAGAGCCGGTGAAGGGAAGGAGATGGAACGCTGCTGCGACGATGCATCTTTTTTTGTGGGAGAGATACGGAAAACAAAGAGGAGTCTTAACCACTCGGGAGGAGGGGTACAGCAGCTGCATTAAATCACATGCAGCCATTGTGACCCAAAACATGAACCGCCTGTATCTGGATTCGCAGCTAGGCTAGCACTGATGTAGGGACTGTCGGAGGGGACCAGGACTATTCATAGTGGACAGAAGTCTAACAGACTAAGATAAAATTTGTCAACTTTATAGACAAAACTGAAAAAGATCATTGGTACTGACCTCCCCTCTGTTCAGGATCTGTACTTGTCCAGAGTCAAGAAACGTGTCGGTAAAATAGTAGAAGACATCTGCATCGTGAAGCGCCAGCTGGAGTGTAACGGAGGCTGGGTGCTTTAATATAAGGTTGTTGCATTAACGACAGAAGGGAGTGAAGCAATAAGATGAAGTAAAACCTTATTTAATGAAGATACTGCGGTACGGGTTGTAAATAATGGCACAATAATAATACTGTAGTTTCTGGTGTGATAAAAGTAAATAATATACAATACTTTATTGAAGAAGTTGAAGATGCTTGGCAATTGAAAGGAGTATTGGAGGATTGGTTGAAGAATTGGATGAAGACTTGAATGATTGATTGAGGATTGGATGATTGGAAGAATAATATGATGGTTGGATGAAAATTGGATGATTGGAAGAATAATTGGATGGTTGGATGAAGATTGGATGATTGGAAGAATAATTGGATGGTTGAGTAAAGAATTGGAGAATTGAATGAGGATATGATGAAGAAGTCCGAATGACCTTGCTGAATAGGATCGTGGCTGCAGAACCAGAAATAACCGTGGGGAATAACCGTCAGGAGTGAGGAGAAAGATAATAACCCTTTGGGGGCTAACCTTTTCCAGTCCGTTTAGGCGGCAGCAGGTTCAATGGTACACAGGTATAGCAATGAGACGATCAGCAGGAGTAGAGGATGACTTGGAACTGTAGGGAATACTACAGACAGCCAGGAGTGGACAATGATGCATAGGGATGGGCATCATTGTACTGACTGCCGGTCTTGCCCGGCAAGTCAGTACTTGAAGGGTGAGCTGTGCGGCGATTGGATGGCTGTTTGACAGCACTAGGTGGAGCCGCGCAGTATAGGCTGATGGATCCCAAAATATAATAATAATAATGATATTTATATAGCACTTTTCTCCCAATAGGACTCAAAGTGCTTCACACATGTCTTTACAGCTCGAAATACAAAACAAACTTAACAGTAGATGTCAGTGAAATGCTTGAGTAAATAAGTATGTTTTTAGTCTATTTTTAAAGGATTCTATAGTGGGCGCTTCTCGCACTGTGCGAGGAAGAGAGTTCCACAGAGTTGGAGCAGCAAAGTTGAAAGCTCGACCCCCAGATGAATACAGGGAGATTCTGGGTACTGTTAGTAGTCCTTCTTCAGTGGATCGTAGTAATCGAGTTGGACAGTAAGGGATCAGCAGCTGTTGCAGGTACCTTGGGCCCTGGTCATGTAGGGCCTTGAAAGTGAGTAAGCCAATCTTGAAAACGATTCGCCATTTTACAGGTAGCCAGTCAAGGGCGTAGAGAATGGGAGTTATGTGGCAGGAGCAGGGCTTGTTAGTTAATAGTCTGGCGGCTGCATTTTGTACCAGCTGCAAGCGGTGCAATTCTTTTGCTGGAAGACCCAGGTAGAGAGCATTGCAGTAGTCTAGTCGTGATGATATAAATGCATGTATGACTTTAGGAAGGTCTTCTGAGGGAATTAAATGCTTGATTTTGGCTATGTTTCTCAGATGAAAGAATGAGGATTTGATTGTGGCTGACACCTGATGTTTAAGTGTCAGGCCATTATCCAGGACAACACCAAGATTCCGCACATGATCAGAGTTTTTTAGTGCTGTGCCCCCCAGCTTAAGACCTGTCAGTTGGCTATGCTGCCGTCTTGTCCTGTGATTTATCATCAGGACTTCTGTTTTATCTGGGTTCAGTCTCAGCCAACTGGCACTCATCCACTCCTGGAGCTCAGCTAGGCAGCCATTTAAGGTTGTTATTGTGTTATCGGTGCCTGGAGCAAAGGACAGGTACAGTTGGGTATCATCTGCATAGCAGTGGTAGACCAGGCCGTGACGTCTGATTATGTCACCAAGTGGAAGCATGTATACTGCAAAAAGCATGGGAGATAGTATAGAGCCCTGTGGGACACCACAAGACAACGGCACTGGTGGTGAAGAGTATACTCCCGATGCAACTCTCTGTGACCTGCCAGCGAGAAATGATTTGAACCAGCTAAGGACTGTGCCACCCAGGCCACAGAAATTCTTCAGGCGCTCAATTAGAATCCCATGGTCAATGGTGTCAAATGCTGCAGAGAGGTCCAGAAGGATTAGGATTGAACAGTCTCCTCTATCCCTTGCATTTAGAAGATCATTGAGCACACATACCAGAGCTGTTTCTGTGCTATGTCTTCTCCTGAATCCTGACTGGAATGGATCGTAAATGTCATGGGTTAACAGGTGGGTCTCTAGTTGAGTTGCAACCACTTTCTCAATAACCTTTCCTAGAAAAGGAAGATTTGATACTGGCCTGTAGTTGGTCATGCAGTCAGGGTCTAAATTCGATTTTTTAAGAAGTGGTCTGACTATTGCTTCCTTTAGTGGTTCGGGAAAAACGCCTGTCTGCAAAGAGCATTGAACTATTTTTGCAAATGCAGGGCCGATTATTTCCATACACCCTAAAAGAAGCTTGGATGGGGCAGGGTCCAGATCACAGGAGGAGGGACGCAACAGTCTGGAAATTCCAGCAATGTATTGTACATCCACTTGGTCAAAGATGTCCCATGAAGGCAAGTGTCTTAAACTGGCAGGCTTGGTCTGTTGGAACTCCTTTGGTGTCACTGTGGGGATTCCAGCCCGGATGATAGATACTTTATCTGCAAAGAATTTAGCAAACTCATTGCATCTTGACTGCGAGAGGGTTACATCAGGCTGCAGGCATGCTGGTTTGCAAAGCATCTCCACTGTACGGAAAAGCTGAGCGGGCCTATTTTTTGCTGTCATGATCTCATTTGAAAGGAACACTGTTTTCTTGCGGGTGATTGTTGATTGGTATATTCCAGTGTGTTTGATTAGATTTAATTTATCCTCTGCCAGGTTTGTCTTCCTCCATCGTCTTTCAAGTATACGACCCCTTTTCTTGAGATCACGAATACTGTTGTCAAACCAGGGAGCTTGATGGTGTGGTTTGCAGGGTCGAATACGCAATGGGGCTATAGTGGCCCGCCGCCAGCGGAGGCGACAGAAACCAGGCGGTGGGGATTGTGCGCACATGAGCTGCTGCCGGCGATTCCAGCCAGAGACCAAACCAAACACAGACCTGTCATGGCGGCTCATATCTCACGCCACCCAGACCCTGCATGGCACCGGAGTACACGCCACCACTGTCACCTGGTGGTGACAGTGCGAGAGTATGCACCCCACCAGCATAAGGAACAGGAGCGGAGTTGAGCGCTGTGGCAGGAGACACGCTGATATAAGTCTCAGGGCTAGCCACAGCACAGGGGAACTGGGTAGCAGCCATGGTGGTCGTGACACCTGGCCACGACTTGCTCAAAATGCTTCCATCTGGCAGATGCTTCAGGGCCATTCCTGTAAAAGTCAACTAGAAGCTAAAAAGGCTTCTTTCCCCCCGCGGTCCACCAACGGAACAGTCCTAGCATGCCACCAAACTATTATCTGTAAAGTAATATCATACTTGCCTACCATCCCGGAATGGCCAGGAGGCTCACAAAAATTGGGTCCCCCTCCCAGCCTACTTGGAAGGTAGGCAAATCTCCCCCATGCTCCTCAAAGCCTCCACCTCCTGACCAAACCGCTGAAACAATTTTCCGGAATTCACGGGTCCGCGGGAGGTGGCAAGACTAAAATGATGTGAATTGCATAATTTTGTGTCATTTTAGCCCTATCCCCTCCTCGCGGAACCGTGAATTGTGGAGTTTGCGTGGATTGTGGGCTTTGTGACGCCAGCCTTGTCACCGCCTCCCGAAGTGCAAATTTGGGTCTCTTCTCTGGGCTTCTCCGAGGCAACTGCAAAAATAGTTAAGTATGAGTAATATACCATGTGCTTCAAGTTGTCTATGTATATTGTGTACCTCCCCCTGTTATGTTGTCTCTTGGCAGCTGCATTGTAACGGGAATAAATATACCGGGCAAATGCCTGGCCAAAAATCCTGAGCTCTGCAAACGGAATTGGCATGGAATCCCGGCGGTGGGAATCCCGACGCCAGAATCCCGACAAGGGGGGACATGGATCGCTCACCCTGCAGCAGGCCCTGTGCCTCGCTACGCTCAGCACACTAATTTATTCTCCCTCTATGGGTGTCGTGGACATCCACAGAGGGACAAAGATCCGGGATTCCGACCGCCGGGAAAGTAACTGCATCCCCTGCAAACGGCAGAGATCCGTTATTTTTGTGCACAACTTTTTTTTTTTTTATATAATAAATTTCCGCCTATTTTGCCGCCCATTCTATACCTGACCGTAGAGGTAAAACTTACTTAAGCTTATAAACATGAAAATAGGTGATATTGCCCAACCAATCATATTCTGTTATTTGTTTTCTAGGACGCAATAGAGAAATAATAGGCAACATTTAATTGGTTGCTATGGGCAACAGCACCTCTTTTCATTTTTAGAGGCTTTAGTAAATGTTCCCCGTAGTCTTTGGCTCCACGGTGTATTAGAGAACCATTAACCTCCTAACAAGGCAACCCGCTGTATCGTAGACATACAGTATAAGGATCAGAGAATCAGCTCAGTAACATGAAGCCTTATAGTACTGTACATAAATGTCAAATATGGGCTGTTCTGTATAAATCACAGAGAGCGCCACAGCTTATATAACATTATGGCCCCAGTCTCATCCCACGTGGAGCCCCCTCACTGTTTATAAGGTCATTAATTGTGTTTTGCTTTACACGTGGGATTGTTAAAATACAATTAGTACGAGATAGGCCCCAATTCAGACCTGCTCACTATGCTGCGTATATTTGCAGCTTTGATGCAGGATACGACTGTCCCAGGGAACGCACACACACGCGCGCACAGAGGTAATAGTCATTCAATGGTTACTCAGCATTGAAGGATAACAGTTAGTCAGGACTTACTTTTAAGATGTCTGGTCCTTTTTATGCAAAATCGGGGGCGGGAGCTAATGTCGAGTGACATCGTCTACCCGCCCCGAGCTCTGCCGGATGCACCGCTCTTGTCAGTGGCAAGGCTGGAGCTCGGCTTGTGTCACCAGGCTGGATTAGCACCTGTGTTGGGCATCACACTGGCCGGACCTCTATAAAAGGCTGCAGTCAGGTTGAGCAGGGTGCGAAGACCATGTTATCCCCCGTGGCAACGAGCATGTAGACCCATGGCAAAAAGCATGGAAACCCCCGGGCAATGAGCATGTAAGCCCTAGCATTGAGCAATAAACCCCTTGTTTTTGAGGATGCCAGAGGAGGCTGCAGCTTCCTCTAGCATCCCCAAAAACTGTCTGCTATAATGGGGCAACCATTTTGTAAGGGATATTTTTTATACACTGCACCAGGCTAGTAAATCTGCGGTCCCGGGTCCCGACCACAGCAGATGTGGCGGTAGGCCAGGCCACAGACCATCAAGGAGAGGTAAGGCAGGGCGGGGTGATCTTTACTGTGGGGGGGAGGGCGCACTCCATTTTCCGGGTGGGGGGCTTAATTTTCCCGGCAGGGGGGGGGGGCACATAATTTATTGTTACGCCACTGTCTGGCCGGCAGCTACTCTCAGTCATCTGCAACTTTGCAGATGAGCAGTCAGGTCTGAATTAGGCCCACAGGCAGATAAAGTACGTCACATGATCACTGCAATGAAGGCACCACAGTTGTGCGCAGCTATGTGCAGGGTGATACAATGCGTACAATTACGGGGATATGAGTTCCAGAGCAGGAGGCAGAGAATCTCTTTCTTCCCTTAGAGATCTGTGTGTAATATGCGCAGTGCGCTAGGCTCCGTCTCTCAGGATCTGTTGCACAAATTAATTGGGGAAACATTCTAAATATAACAAAGGCGTAAGCACAGGGGATTCTCCCTGGCAGGATGGCAGCGCGCTGGGTTTATCTGTATGCACGCAAACAACAGCTACGCTGCAGCCAGAGAACTTGTGCACCTTCCAAAACTAACAAATACAAAACAAAAGAAATTAACACCATTTTTTTTTTATTATTATTGAATTCACAGTAGTTGATATTAGTTGTGGGCATTATAGACGGTGTGTCATGAGTTTGATTACCACCATGGCCCCAACTGTGTGGAGTTTGTATATTCTCCCCATGTTTGCGTGGGTTTCCTCCGGGTACTCCGGTTTCCTCCCACAATTCAAAAATATACTGGTAGGTTAATTGGCTCCCAACAAAACATTTTGTATGTGTGTACATGTGGTAGGAAATATAGGGCCTGACTCGCTTAGCAGTGATGGGGCTTTGATCCGCCTATGTTCGCCCAACGTTATTTGGGCACCCAGAACACGCTGGGCATCCTCATGTACCAGCACCCTGTCCGGAACCCCTCCTCTGTGCGAACACCTCGGCCATTGTTATAGTCGCAAAAATCGTTCACACATCGGGTCTGCAAATGTGTATATTTTGACAATACGCCTGAGCAGACCCCAAACATTGGTCCCCACAGCGAATTTGCTGCGGGGTGAATGTACGCTGTGGAATATGTGTGCGCTATATAAGTATCTGTTAATAATATTCTCTGTACAGCGCTGCAGAATATGTGTGCGCTATATAATAACTGGTAATAATATTCTCCGTACAGCGCTGCGGAATATGTGTGCACTATGTAATAGCTGGTAATAATAGTCTCTATACAGCGCTGCGGAATATGTGTGTGCTATATAATAACTGGTAAAATTAGTCTCTGTACAGCGCTGTGGAATATGTGTGCACTATATAATAACTGGTAATAATATTCTCTGTACAGCGCTGCGGAATATGTGTGCACTATATAATAACTGGTAATAATATTCTCTGTGCAGCGCTGCGGAATATGTGTGCGCTATATAATAACTGGTAATAATAGTCTCTGTACAGCGCTGCGGAATATGTGTGCGCTATATAATAACTGGTAATAATAGTCTCTGTACAGCGCTGCGGAATATGTGTGCGCTATATAATAACTGGTAATAATAGTCTCTGTACAGCACTGCGGAATATGTGTGCGCTATATAAATAACTGGTAATAGTCTCTGTACAGCGCTGCGGAATATGTGTGCGCTATATAAATAATTGGTAATAATATTCTCTGTACAGCATTGCGGAATATGTGTGCGCTATATAATAACTCGTAATAATAGTCTCTGTACAGTGCTGCGGAATATGTGTGCGCTATATAATATAACTGGTAGTAATAATCTCTGTACAGGGCTGCGGAATATGTGTGCACTATATAAGTAACTGGTAATAATTTTCTCTGTACAGCGCTGCGGAATATGTGTGCGCTATATAATAACTGGTAGTAATATTCTCTGTACAGCGCTGTGGAATATGTGTGCGCTATATAATAACTGGTAATAATACTCTCTGTACAGCACTGTGGAATATGTGTGCGCTATAAAATAACTGGTAATAATATTCTCTGTACAGCGCTGTGGAATATGTGTGCGCTATATAAATAACTGGTAATAATAGTCTCTGTACAGCGCTGCCGAATATGTGTGCGCTATATAAATAACTGGTAATAATATTCTCTGTACAGCTCTGTGGAATATGTGTGCGCTATATAATAACTGGTAATAATAATCTCTGTACAGCACTGCAGAATATGTGTGTGCTATATAATAACTGGTAATAATATTCTCTGTACAGCGCTCTGGAATATGTGTGCGCTATATAAATAACTGGTAATAATAGTCTCTGTACAGCGCTGCGGAATATGTGTGCGCTATATAAATAACTGGTAATAATAATCTCTGTACAGCTCTGTGGAATATGTGTGCGCTATATAATAACTGGTAATAATAATCTCTGTACAGCGCTGCGGAATATGTGTGCGCTATATAAATAACTGGTAATAATATTCTCTGTACAGCACTGTGGAATATGTTTGCGCTATATAAATAACTGGTAATAATATTCTCTGTACAGCGCTGCAGAATATTTGTGCCATATATAAATAACTGGTAATAATAATCTCTGTACAGCGCTGTGGAATATGTGTGCGCTATATAAATAACTGGTAATAATATTCTCTGTACAGCGCTGCAGAATATGTGTGCGTCATATAAGTAACTGGTAATAATATCATCTGTACAGCGCTGCGGAATATGTGTGTGCTATATAATAACTGGTAATAATATTCTCTGTACAGCGCTGCGGAATATGTGTGCGCTATATAAATAACTGGTAATAATAGTCTCTGTACAGCGCTGCGGAATATGTGTGCGCTATATAAATAACTGTTAATAATATTCTCTGTACAGCGCTGCGGAATATGTGTGCGCTATATAATAACTGGTAATAATATTCTCTGTACAGCGCTGCAGAATATGTGTGCGCTATATAATAACTGGTAATAATAGTCTCTGTACAGAATTGAGGAATATGTGTGCACTATATAAATAACTGGTAATAATATTCTCTGTACAGCGCTGCGGAATATGTGTGCGCTATATAATAACTGGTAATAATATTCTCTGTACAGCGCTACAGAATATGTGTGCGCTATATAATAACTGGTAATAATAGTCTCTGTACAGCGCTGCGGAATATGTGTGCGCTATATAATAACTGGTAATAATATTCTCTGTACAGCGCTGCGGAATATGTGTGCGCTATATAATAACTGGTAATAATATTCTCTGTACAGCGCTACAGAATATGTGTGCGCTATATAATAACTGGTAATAATAGTCTCTGTACAGCCCTGCGGAATATGTGTGCGCTATATAATAACTGGTAATAATAATCCCTGTACAGCGCTGCGGAATATGTGTGCCAGTGGCGTAACTATGGAGGGTGCAGGGGATGCAGCTGCTATGGGGCCCGGGCCCTTTAGCACAGCAGGCATCCCCTGCACCCTTTTTCCTTATGCTCGCTTGGCAGTGTCGGTGGTGCAGTCTCTGCCCCCTCCCCCCGCTAGCGACGATGCGCTGCTACATAATGAAGGGAAGGTGGTGGTCCGGCTGTATCAGCCTTCCCCCCTCTCCCTGCTTTGATGCTGCCGGGGACTGACGTCACTATCTAGTGACCAGCCCCGGCGTGAAACACGCTGTGATGCTTGCCTGCTCTGTGTAGGACACCCAGGCCCTGGGAAACAGGAGACACGGAGCTGTCAGTGCAGGAAGACTCGGCACTGACAGCATCAATTGTACTGGTAAGAGGGGGAGGGAGGTACAGGGCAGCCTGAACTGTGGGTCGGAGGGGAGAGGATGTGAAAAAAAAGTGATGCAGGTGCCCCCTCCTCATTTTCTTCCCTGCTCTCTCTCTGTCTGTCTGTCTGTCTCTCTCTCTGTATGTCCCCTCTCTCTCTGTATGTCTCTCTCTCTATGGCCCTTATTCTGATCGGTGCGGATATTCCCGAATTCTTACGGTGCGGTCCGCACGCCACGCTGTGCGGCGGCGTGAGGGCATCGTCCGTAGAAACGCCCACGTGTCCTCCGCATTCGGACGGACTCACTCTTTAAGAACAGGGCGTGTGTACGGACTACATACAAACCGTGCGTGTGCGGTGGAAACGTACAGATTCTTGCACGGTCTTCCCGCACAAGCACGGTCTTACCGCGTCAGAACGTACGGGAAGCTGTCCGTATGCCCCGATGCGGAGTATTTACGCTCAAGCCAACACTTTTGTACTGAGTACACACAGCGATCACATGACCCACTTAGGCAATTAGGCAACCTCCTGAAAAAGGGATTGTTATCAATTTCAATCAATTAAATGCTCATCTATACTGACCCACATTCCTACTACATTCATGACACACATTATTCCTTACAGCATGTGACCCTAACATACATCTATATACACTATGTACATTTTGCTTATTTAAAAGATTTTAAACAAGTTACACATATACTTTAGCATGTTAGAACAAAACACTGACAACTTTGAACTTTAAATAACGATTTATTACAAAACACATTCAAAAACACATAATTAATTTTCTGCATTAATGATGCTGTCCATTAGTGCCAACATTTGGCGCATCAGGCCTCGCAGACGAAGGAGGGCCCCACGGCGACCCTCCTCTGCTTGGGCAGGCTCATCTGTGGAGGAAATTCAAAATGAAAAATGACTAATGATATTCATGCATACATTTAACATAGTCAAACCTACTTTTTAAACATGCATTGTGACAGGTGTGTGTGTATATATATATATATATATATATATATATATATATATATATTTTTATATATATATATATATATATATATATACACACATATATAACTATATATATGAGACATACACCTATACATACATACTACATGGAAAGCCTGATTTTGGCCCTCTACCCTTTACTCTGTAGAACACCTCACAGTCATACTGCTCCTTCTCAATCCAAACCCACCCATGACTAAGCTCAGAGAAGCATGTCACGCGCTGCACCAATCACAATTCGGCAAACAAAGTTCAGTGTCTCTTACAGTATATGATGGAGCCTGGCAGGGGAGTTACACAACTCTCAGGAATGCTCAGTACATTTGTGCAATCAAGCATGGCTTGCCTGCTGATGGTCTGCTCCAGAAATCATTGTCAGAATGCCAGTTCGGGTAAGCTGCAGCACTAACCCACTCACATGCTCAAAAGCATTACTAAGACCAAATACACACACAATTATGGTGCAAAACATACATCCAGACCGCAGGGGGTGGTTAGCTAGAGGAGGGCCCAGGGGCACTGACCACTTGTTACTCCAGTCTAAGCCACGCCTGTCCATACTCCATTTATGCCATACTGAATCTAGTTTACAAAGATCATTCACCAGTAAACTCTACTCACCTATATGAGGCTACAGTTTGTATGCAGCAGGGACATGAAACACTTACATTAGCAAATCATCCTTTTCTTCCAGGATACAGATTAACTACACAGGTTCAGTGGCACTTAAAATCGAGATGAAAGACATCCTCACAACCTGTGTCATTAATATGTGTCCTGGCTGAAAGGGATGGTTTGCCCACCCTATCTAACCCCAAAGTGTGTCTGTTGCTATCCCGTTTGTTTTGTCATTTTATAGTATTGTAAAAATCAATTGAATCACCAGTGCTACATTGCAAATAGTACATGCCAAACGGATAAATTCATCCTTATGTATACATACCAATTCCGGCCGCCTGGACGACCTCACCGGCCTCCACCTCCTCCTCAGGGGCCTCCAATGCTCCATCCTCGGCCTCGATGACGTCCTCCTCGGGTGGCAGTGCCTCCACAGCCCACCCCTCGTCATCCTCAATTTCTAGGGCCCCCTCCTCCGGCCTCCCTTCCTGCTGCTGGTCCTCCAGGGCCACTGCTGCCTCCTTATCCTCCATTTCCTGGGCCCCCTCCTCCGGGCTCCCTTCCTGCGGCAGGTCCTCGAGGGCCACCTCTGCCTCCTCCTGGGCCTGTCTTGCGCGAGCACGTGCTGTGTATGGGAAAAATTAAAAAAGTGGCAATTAGTGGTAATTACTATTAAGCCTTATCAAGCTATAAATGCAAAGGTTAGAAGTACAGATAATTGTACAGGCAAACAGCTCCTTAGTGGCCTTTACAAAACACAGCCTGTAACATGGCAGGTATGCTGTGACATTTGGGCCATTGTAAGCATCACAAGCATTAATCCTCCCCAATAACATATTTTATGACCATTACAGGGTGTCAAACAGTAAGTAGCACTCATATATTGTATGCCATGTTTAACCCCTTCCCGCCGCAGCCTGTTTTTGCCTTCCTGACAGAGCCCTTTTTTTCAAATCTGACATGTATCACTTAAGTGGGGATAACTTTTTTTTGCTTTTACTTATCCCAGTGATTTTGAGATTGTTTTCTCGTGACACATTGTACTTCAAATTAGTGGTAAATTTGGGTCGATACAGTCTGTGTGTTTTTTTGTGAAAAATACCAAAATGTCGTAAAAAAATGGAAAATTTTGCAATTTTCAAAATGTTAAATTTTCTGCTTGTGAGACAAATAATCATACCACTCAAAATAGTTAATAACTAACATAGACCATATATCTACTTTATGTTTCCATCATTATTTCAACCTCCTTTTAATTTTTTTGGACACTAGGAGGCTTAAAATATGAATAGCAAATTCTCAAATTTTCAAGAAAATTTCAAACACTGATTTTTTTAGGGACCAGTTCAGTTCTGATGTGACTTTGAGGGACTTGTATGTGAGACACCCCCATGAATGATGCCATTTCAAAAACTGCACCCTCACAGTATTCAAAACAGCATTTTGGAAGTTTGTTAACCCTTTAGGTGTTTCACAGGAATTAAAACAAAGTGTAGGTGAAATTTCAAAATTTCATTTTTTTTGCAGATTTTCAATTTTAATACATTTTTCTAAGGAACACAGTAGATTTTACTAGAGAAATGTGACTAAAAATTGATTCCCCCAATTCTTTTGTTTTCATAAATATCCTATATGTGGCCCTAGTGTGCACGTTGACCAAACCACAGGCTTCATAATAGAAGGAGCACCTACTTGATTTTGGAGCCTCCTTTTTATGAGATTATTTTTTAGGCACCATGTAGGTTTCTAGGCACCATAAGATGCTAAAAGTTAGGAACCCCCCCACAAGTGACCCCATTTTGCAAACTACACCCCTCAGGGAATTCATCTAGGGGTATAGTGTACATTTCAAACCCCCAGGGGTTTCACCAATTGTGGTACAACTGGGCTGTGAAAATGAAAAATTACATTTTTTACACAAAAATGCAGTTCTGGCTCAAAATTTTTCATTTTTACAAGGAATGAAGGAGACAAAGCACCCCAAAATCTGTGCCCCAATTTCTCCCGAGTACGGCAATGCCTCACATGTGACCAAAAAATACCATTTGGGTGCATGGCAGGACTCAGAAGGGAAGGAGTGATATTTGGATTTTGCAGCACAGATTCTGGTGGAATGAATGGTGGGTGCTATGTCGCATTAGCAAGGCCCCCGAAGCACCAATACAGTGGAACCCCCCCACAAGTGACCCCATTTTGCAAACTACACCCCTCAGGGAATTCAACTAGGGGTATAGTGTACATTTCAAACCCCCAGGGGTTTCACCAATTGTGGTACAACTGGGCAGTGAAAATGAAAAATTAAATTTTTTACACAAAAATGCAGTTCTGGCTCAAAATTTTTCATTTTCACAAGGAATGAAGGAGACAAAGCACCCCAAAATCTGTGCCCCAATTTCTCCCGAGTACGGCAATGCCTCACATGTGACCAAAAAATACCATTTGGGTGCATGGCAGGACTCAGAAGGGAAGGAGTGATATTTGGATTTTGCAGCACAGATTCTGGTGGAATTTTGGTGGGTGCTATGTCGCATTAGCAAGGCCCCCGAAGCACCAATACAGTGGAACCCCCCCATAAGTGACCCCATTTTGCAAACTACACCCCTCAGGGAATTCATCTAGGGGTATAGTGTACATTTCAAACCCCCAGGGGTTTCACCAATTGTGGTACAACTGGGCAGTGAAAATTAAAAATTAAATTTTTTACACAAAAATGCAGTTCTGGCTCAAAATTTTTCATTTTCACAAGGAATGAAGGAGACAAAGCACCCCAAAATCTGTGCCCCAATTTCTCCAGAGTACGGCAATGCCTCATGTGTGACCAAAAAATGGCAGGACTCCGAAGGGAAGGAGTGATATTTGGATTTTGCAGCACAGATTCTGGTGGAATGTTGGTGGGTGCTATGTCGCATTAGCAAGACCCCCAAAGCACCAATACAGTGGAACCCCCCCACAAGTGACCCCATTTTGTAAACTACACCCCTCAGGGAATTTATCTAGGGGTATAGTGTACATTTCAAACCCCCAGGGGTTTCACCAATTTTGATACAACTGGGCTGTGCAAATGAAAAATTACATTTTTTTACACAAAAATGCAGTTCTGGCTCAAAATTTTTCATTTTCATAAGGTATGAAGGAGAAAAAGCACCCCAAAATCTTTGCCCCAATTTCTCCCGAGTATGGCAATGCCTCATATGTGACCAAAAAATACCAGTTGGGTGCATGGCAGGACTCAGAAGGGAAGGAGTGATTTTTGGATTTTGCAGCTCAGATTCTGGTGGAATGAATGGTGGGTGCTATGTGGCATTAGCAAGACCCCTGAAGCAAGGTGAAATGATGAACCTAATAATCCAAATACAATACAAATACATTTTTCAGGGATGTACAGTACAACTCTGCAAATTTGGCACTGAAATGATCAATGACCGGCCTGACTTTGAATAGCCGGTCAAAGTTGGGATCATCTCTGGGTGGGCACTGTGCATTATCGGTGTAATGTAAAAATTTAAGGATTGTCTCAAAACGAGTCCGAGTCATGGCCATACGGTAAAATGGGGTGCTGTACAGAACATCTGTACTCCAATATTGCCTAATTTCTGGCTTTTTTACTATGCCCATATGTAACACCAGACCCCAAAACGTCATCATCTCTACTGCATCTACAGGGGTCCACCTAGCAAATGATGACGTGGGGTTTTGAGCAATAAACTGCTGGGCATATAAATTACTTTGGTCCACCATTAAATTTATAAAATCATCAGAGAAAAATAATTTGAAAAAGTCAATTTCTCTGAGACCTGTTGAATCAAATTGGATTCCTGGGATGGCCAAAAACTCAGGAACCTGGGGCTCAAAATTGTCTGGTGGTGGGGTCCATACGGGATCAAACATTTGGGGGGGGTCTCAGCTGCTCTACGGGGGTGTCTTTGAGGGGGTCCCTCATCACTAGAGGAGGAAGATGAGGTTAAGACGAATCCTTCAAATTCCCCGCTTGCATCACTGGCTGTGTCAGAGTCAGAGGCAAGCATGGCATATGCCTCCTCCGCTGAATACATTCTTCTGGATGACTGGGATGACATTTGGGATGACATTTGGGATGCCATTTTTATTTTTGTGTTTCTGTAAGTGTAATGTTTCAACACGTGTATAGTGTAGGGGGGGTACAAACTTTATTTCAACACGGGGGGTATGTAGTGTGTAGTGTGTATTTAGTGCAGAAAAAAAAATACTTTATACAGGAATTTGATCCCAATAAAAAAAAAAAAAGGTCCTGCGCCAAAAATTGAGCACAGATGTTGGTCAGTAACGTCCGTCACTGAACAGCGCTCAAAGGCAACAGGAATTTGATCCAAAAAAAAAAAAAAATAGATCAACCCTGTGCCGAAAATGCTGATCAGTGATGTACGTCACTGATCAGCGCTCAGCGGCCACAGGACACCCACAAAAGCAACGTGGGTGTAAAAACAATTTAAAAAAAATAAACCACAGCACTCTCCAAAAAAAAAAAACAATTTAAAAAAACTGCAGAGAAAAAATTATATCAACCCTGTGCCAAAAATGCTGTTCAGTGATGTATGTCACTGATCAGCGCTCAGCGGCCACAGGACACCCACAAAAGCAACGTGGGTGTAAAAACAAAACCCCACTGCACTCTCCAAAAAAAAAAAACTGTAGATCAGTGATGCAGTGATGCAACACTGATTAGCAGTGATGGGCAGCAGGCACACAACTGTGGGTTCAACCTGACAGGGTATATATAAAAAAAAAACCCTGGACCCCAAAAAAGGTGCTGATCACTTAGTTTATACTGATCAGCACAAAAGGGGGGCAGCAGGGGGGGCAGCAGTCAGTTGCACAGGCAGCACAACCTTTGGTGCAACTGACAGGTATATATATAAAAAAAAAAAACCTGCACCCCCAAAAAGTTGCTGATCAGCACAGATATACTGATCAGCACAAAAGGGGGGGCAGCAGACACAAAATATAGCACTCTCTATCACTCTCTGTCACTATCTCTCACTATCTGTCACTATCTGTCACTCTATGACACTGCAGCAGCAGCACACAGGAAGTCACAAGATCCAGGAAGCATCCAGCTGCTGGCAGCACGCTACCAGCGGTGATCAGGTAAGTATCAGGCAAGGATCAGGTCAGTATATCACGACAGATTGGCACGGTGACCGCTCTGCACGCAATTCCAGACCGGAATGGCGTCTGCAGCGCAGTCACCGTTAGTTTAAATCACGCGCCATAGCTGTGATTGGTCCGTCGGTCCGACGGACCAATCACAGCCTTGGAGGCAGGTGGGGTGAGGTGTGGTCATCACCGGTGACCCCCTCACACCCCCTCACACCCGGCGGTGATTGATCCCTGTGTTACCGAGCGTCTGATTCGCCGGTAACACAGGAAAACGCTGAGATTGGCTGTTCACATTGAACAGCCAATCACAGCGATCGCCGACGGCAGTGCCAGATTAAGCCTTCGGGGGGCCCGGGGTACTTTAGCCAGGGGGGCCCACTTGCACATGTCATTACTGGCCGCACACTGCATGGGAGAATATTACACTGTCAAAACACAGAGTAAAGGCAGTATAAACTTGGTCAATGGGTAACTGCATATACATTATATATATATACGCACACGCACACACACATAAATACAATGCCTTTGATTAAAAACCCTCCCATGACTAAGCTGCTGCTGCTGTTCTCCATGGGCATGTAATGAGCTCCATCAATTAGAGCTCAGCACAAACCTCTCAGCCTCTGCCCTCTGGTTTAAAGTATCATGGGACTTAGTCAGCTCCCAGTAATGCACTGCACACTTGTGCAGTCAGTGTGCCTTGGCTCCCGATGCTCAGCACCATTAATCATTGTCACATTGGCAGATAGGTGAAGCTGTAGCACTACCCCACTCCCATGCACAAAACCTTTAGCTAAAAAAACCTTTAGCTAAAAAAAAAAAAGTTTTTTTTTTTTTTTTTTTTTTAAATACATGCCAACCACAGGGGGCCCCTAGCTAGTGGGGGGCCCAGGGGCACTGACCCCTTGTGCCTCCATTATAATCCGGCCCTGGCCGACGGGGGGGACATGTCTGCTGTCAGGGACAGCAGACATGTTTAAACTGTCACCGCGTCTATAGACGCGGCGACAGTTTAAAGTCATGACGTATATATACGTCATGTGTCGGGAAGTACATCCCGGCCATGACGTATATATACGTCAAATGTCGGGAAGGGGTTAACTCATGATCAGGCTAGTGACCTTAGTGGATTAAATAATGTCAGGTAAGCAATCATGTCCAAATCCCCATTTACTGTTGAAATACTCACGTCTAGCAATGCTGGCCCTTATTGCTTGCAGCCTCTCGGGCTCCCTGCGCCTGAGGTCAGACCACCGCCGCTCCAGCTGAGCGATGGTCCGCCGCACCTGGGTGCGTGCGTATATACGGCGGCGGGCCACCGCATACGCATTGCGTTTCTGCCTGTTGGTTATAAAGGGGCCCGCCCGCCCCAGCCTGGTCTCCATAACGGAGACCAGAGTTCTCAGCTCCGCGGGTGAGAATGGGGCTGCTCTCCCATAGGCCGCCATCTTAGCAATGGCACAAATCAAACAATCATCTGCTGTCATTGGTTGATCAGAGTGATATTTGGTATTAACTTTATTGTTCATTTTTACACTAACAGCGTGTATGCGCCAGAACAGACGGCTAACCCATTGCATCGCACACCCATCCTAAACAGACAGTGTAAAATAAGATGGAAACACATTATATATAATCTATACCATCCACCAAACATGGGTAGAAGCACCAGGTGAAATAGTCTGCATCACTAGACACTTACACATAACTCCACAAGGTTCTAAACAGCTATTTTATAATGAAAGCTATGCAGCAGAAAGATAGCAAATAGTGGCAGACCTTTTACTAAAATTAGGCCATGCTGCCATGTGTACACTTACCTTCTACTGGCCCCTACTACAGAGGTGGAATGAAAAGTAGCTAGCATCCAGCCTGAATTTGGAGTGCTTTCACATGTGATTTGGATGCTAGCACTGATTACTTGTGGCTAAGTGGTGGACTGGATTGACATATGGAATGGGTAGTGTCAGTTGTACTACATACCAAACAAGTGCACAATACAGATGTACATTCAAATATACAGTTCATGTGTGACCTCTGTTTTATTTTGTAATTGGTGTTGGAATCTGCATTTAGCTACTAAATCTGACTTACTCAGTTTGCCTGGTTTTTGATAAATATTTTTCCACACCAAGGGGCGTCCCGTATGCGCCGCACGGTTGACGCTGGCGTACGGAACGCAGGTTGCAGCTTATTAACGCCAATTACAGAAATAGTATTTAAAGTTGTCCTAGAAAGGCAAACAGTTGTTGCAAACATGGCTGGCTCAGAGTCAGAGGAAGAACAGGTGGTGCAGAATCTCTTGTCCCGCATGGAAGCCAACACCACCTATGTCCCCCTCAACCCAGAGCAGCCAGATGGGCCATCAACATCAGGCCAATCAGCAGCTGGCCCATCCTCAGCATCAGCAGAATCATTGGGAACACAGCAGGTGGCTTCCCAACAGAGTAGCCAGCCCAGCACTTCAAATACACCAACCGGTGGCCGTGCCCGTGGCCGTGCCCGTGCCAGTGGCCGTGCCCGTGGCCGCAGTCGGGCAACAGAGGAACCAACCACAAAAAACATGGCATATGAACCGCAGGAGCTTGACATCCTGGTGACCCGGGCACGTGATTTAATAGAGTGCCCAGCGGTAAAGTTGACACACACAAGGAGATGGAAGATCTGGGAGGAGATAACGGCGGAGATTAATGCAGTGGCTCCACAAGTTCGTGAGGCGGAGCACGTTAAGAAGAGGCAAGTACATGTGTGTTACATTTGAGCAGTACAAGTCCAGTAATGTTTACATTGAATATTAGATGGAGTTGGTCAATGGGTGGTCACGTTGCTTGGAGGCACAGACATGTTGGCCATGACATTGAATTGATAGTTATTGGAGGGTGACTGTTGTTGTATCTTCTAAGGGTTGGTTTTAAAAATGAATATAATTTAAGTTTGGTGTCAGTAGGCACATGTTGTATTATGTTTCAGATTGCAATGGGTGCTACAACAAACATGAGGAGTTACATGTATTAATATGTACACTTTGATTGCAGGTGGCACGACTTCAAAGGCAACCTCAAGAAGAAATTGACCGAGCGGTGGCAACACAGCCACACCTCTGGGGCTGGCCCCATGCCTGCCAAGCTGAAGCTCACCCCCCTGGAAGAGATGGCCCAGTGCTGCATTGCAGTGGAGGAGGTCCCGGGGGTGAGCACCATAGACAGCGAGTCCCCAGCGGAAGTGATGGCTTCTACGCTTGAAGGTAATTATTTGGCAGGCCATAAGTAGATGTTTTGAATTTGGCATGGAATGTGTGGTAATTGGTAATTTATCGTTCAACAGCATCCCCACCGCTTGGTCAAGATTCTCTTGAGGAGGTTGTGGAGTCTGTGCCACCTGGCCCCAGTAGCAGGCCCGTGTCCGCGGCTGAATTGTCCACGTGGGGCCGTGTGCTAGACAGTATTGTGCAGCAGGGAGACTCGGCATTCGAGCGGGTGCGTAGGGCCAAGGAGGTGCTGCAGGGTTTGACCACCAGCCAGCAGAGTATTGCTGCGAGCCTGCAGGCTATGAGTGCCAGCCAGCAAGCTATGAGTGACAGCCAGCAAGCTATTGCTGCTAGCCTGCAGGTGCTGGCTGATCAAGCCCTGCGGCAAAATGAACTCCTCCTCCGCCATAATGAACTTATGGTGGAGCTAGTTACCACCAATAGGGTCCTAATGTCACCCGCTTCGGGTGCTTTACCAACATCATCACTCCCTGCTGCCAGAGGTGGAAGAAGATCCCCCCCCTCCCCAGCATGTGCTCCACGTGACACACCATCTGACTGTGGCCGTGGGCGAGGCCGAAGAGCTGCTGCACGTGGCAAGGAGCCTGCCAGGGGCAAACGTGCCCGCAAATGAACTTGTGTCCCCATTAATCTCCACCGTTATGTCTTCCCAAATCTTCCATTGAGCTGTGTGTGTCAGCATCCTGTGTCAAAATCCGTGCCCAGGGTCACCACATTTGCCCGCGGTTCAAATGTCATGTTTGGTTCCCCTGTTGCCCTGTTTCGGCTAGCATTACTGTGTGCTGTACTTGAAGTGTTGGTGCTGTACTTTTGTTGTGAAGCCACCTGATGTGTTCCTAATGATTCTGCTGTGGCTATTTATTCTATATTATTTCCTTTTAGTCCTGTTATGGTACCATTTGTTTTGTGATGTTTTTGAAATTTTTGCCAAAGTTTCTTTAATAAATGTTATTTTGGCCCCCCAAATGTCTGTATTAATTGATACATGCAGAAGTGACATGTGTATTAGTATTATTAATATTAAGTTGTGTTCATTATTTGCAGTGTAAAAGTGTGTGACAAGTGCAGCATGTAATGTTCCCTTTAAGCTGCAATGCTTCCAATTGTAGCAGTGAGAAGCGTGTCATTAACAAGTAATGAGTAAATTAGGTGATTGTATTGTGTTCAGCTGACATTGGTTGAGGTGCGTCCGTCCTGATTAGGCGATTGCCTAGCGCATGACCGAGTGGTGTCCGCAAAGCAATAGTAGCCTTTTGGACACCGCACATTTCTACCCTTTTTTTTTGCGTGCATTCGGCGTGCTGTCCGAATGCACGCCTACCAAAATATGTGTACTCCCCCGTGTCTGCCCATGTTTCCGCCCAGTTTAGCCCACTTTGAAACTACGCCCCTGTGTCATTCCGTATGACGCCCATAACACACCCATATTGGCCGAATGATTGCGGTGCACATTTCTGTACGGTATTAGTGAGAACAAGTACGGAGACCATGCGTGGCACATGCGCATGGCGTTCCCCACGCATGCGCAGATGGCTAAAAAACGCGATCCGAAAGAATTCGGGAATATCCGCACCGATCAGAATAAGGGCCTATGTCTCTCTCTGTCTGTCTCTCTCTGTATGTCTCTGTATGTCTCTCTCTCTCTCTCTCTCTCTGTATGTCTCTGTCTGTCTGTCTCTGTCTGTCTCTCTGTCTCTGTATGTCTCTCTGTCTCTCTCTCTGTCTGTCTCTCTGTCTGTCTGTCTCTCTGTATGTCTCTCTCTCTGTATGTCTCTCTCTCTGTATGTCTCTCTCTCTCTGTCTCTGTGTCTCTTTCTCTGTATGTCTCTCTCTCTCTCTGTCTGTCAGTCTCCCCATGTATGTCTCTCTCTGTATGTCTCTCTCTGTATGTCTCTCTCTCTGTATGTCTCTCTCTCTGTATGTCTCTCTCGCTCTGTCTGTCTCTCTCTCGCTCTGTCTGTCTCTCTCTCGCTCTGTCTGTCTCTCCACCTCCTCTCATTTACTCCCTCCCCACCATGTCTCTCCTTTTTTTCTCCCTCTCTTCTGCTACAACCTCCCCTTTACACCCTTCCATATAATCTCTCTCTCTCCCTCCCCCCCACACACCAGTCACCCTCTTCTCCTGTGGCGGGGGGCCCTTTAAAAATTTTGCTATGGGGCCCAGAAGGAAGTAGTTACGCCTCTGATGTGTGCGCTATATAAATAACTGGTAATAATATTCTCTGTACAGCGCTGCGGAATATGTGTGCGATATATAAATAGCTGGTAATAATATTCTCTGTACAGCGCTGCGGAATATGTGTGCGCTATATAAATACCTGGTAATAATAGTCTCTGTACAGCGCTGCGGAATATGTGTGCGCTATATAAATAACTGGTAATAATATTCTCTGTACAGCGCTGCGGAATATGTGTGCGCTATATAATAACTGGTAATAATATTCTCTGTACAGCGCTGCGGAATATGTGTGCGCTATATAATAACTGGTAATAATATTCTCTGTACAGCGCTGCAGAATATGTGTGCGCTATATAATAACTGGTAATAATAGTCTCTGTACAGGACTGAGAAATATGTGTGCACTATATAAATAACTGGTAATAATATTCTCTGTACAGCGCTGCGGAATATGTGTGCGCTATATAATAACTGGTTATAATATTCTCTGTACAGCGCTGCAGAATATGTGTGCGCTATATAATAACTGGTAATAATATTCTCTGTACAGCGCTGCAGAATATGTGTGCGCTATATAAATAACTGGTAATAATATTCTCTGTACAGCGCTGCAGAATATGTGTGCGCTATATAATAACTGGTAATAATATTCTCTGTACAGCGCTGCAGAATATGTGTGCGCTATATAATAACTGGTAATAATAGTCTCTGTACAGCGCTGCGGAATATGTGTGCGCTATATAAATAACTGGTAATAATATTCTCTGTACAGCGCTGCGGAATATGTGTGCGCTATATAATAACTGGTAATAATATTCTCTGTACAGCGCTGCAGAATATGTGTGCGCTATATAATAACTGGCAATAATAGTCTCTGTACAGAACTGAGGAATATCTGTGCACTATATAAATAACTGGTAATAATATTCTCTGTACAGCGCTGCGGAATATGTGTGCGCTATATAATAACTGGTAATAATATTCTCTGTACAGCGCTGCAGAATATGTGCGCTATATAATAACTGGTAATAATAGTCTCTGTACAGCGCTGCTTAATATGTGTGCGCTATATAATTAAATGGTAATATTCTCTGTACAGCGCTGCGGAATATGTGTGCGCTGTATAAATAACTGGTAATAGTATTCTCTGTACAGCGCTGCGAAATATGTGTGTGCTTTATAATAACTGGTAATAATAGTCTATGTACAGCGCTGCAGAATATGTGTGTGCTATATAAATAACTGGTAATATTATTCTCTGTACAGCGCTGTGGAATATGTGTGCGATATATAAATAGCTGGTAATAATATTCTCTATACAGCGCTGCGGAATATGTGTGCGCTATATAAATAACTGGTAATAATATCCTCTGTACAGCGCTGCGGAATATGTGTGCGATATATAAATAGCTGGTAATAATATTCTCTGTACAGCGCTGCGGAATATGTGTGCGATATATAAATAGCTGGTAATAATATTCTCTGTACAGCGCTGCGGAATATGTGTGCGATATATAAATAGCTGGTAATAATATTCTCTGTACTGCGCTGCGGAATATGTGTGCAATATAAAATAACTGGTAATAAATGAACAAGTATTTTTGTCCTAATCTCAGGCACCTGTTTGCCAAATGTGTGAGCGTAATACAAGCAGTTTGGGGATAATTGTTCCTAATGCTGATTTGCAGTGTTCAGTATACAGATGCTGATCAATAACGGAGGGGGATATGCTGAGTTTTCCATTACAGAATGTACATGTGCTGACCAGTCAGAGGCCGGTACGTGGTCATCTCCAGCTTGGTGTAATGAGCAGCGTTTGCACTGTTGTAGACAACAGGGAAGCCAAACAGGACAGAAGGGAGCACGGGTTTAATTAGATGGAAGGATTGGAGAGGTCAGGATGACAAACCCAGAGATCACAGTCAGACAGGTCAAAGGGCAGAGGGCAGAGGTAGTGTCAACAGGGACAGACACAACAAGGGGTAACAGACAGATGCTGCAATAAAGACAGGGACAAGGAAAGCAGAGTTGCCACTGAATGGAACAGGGTTCCCAATCAGCAGGAAAATTCAGTATATGTTGTGGAACTACACATCCCAGAGTGCCCTGACGCAGGTCTATATGTGTCCTACTAGCAAAACTGACCAAATAGGCAGCAGCAACCTGGACGAAAAAAAATCAGAAGACAGAAGAGATAACCTCCTTCAACGCTGCAGCCCTTATTGGCCATTTTCCAAGAAACAGCAAAAAATGTGCAGTACTCACTCACCCTTTTAAATGCCTAGATTCTCTGTATGTCCTCCAGTGATATACTGTGCTGGGAAGGAGCAATGGCAAGTCCGGTATAACGCAAAATTATATTTGGTGCAAAAAGGGATTTCCTGCACAGGCTTGGAGTGCTGGTCTCGGGACCATCGCGAGATCCAACGGCAGCATCTGGACTCATTAAAAGGCCGAGCAATAGTGATTATAGTCCAGTCCAGTGATAGTGCTGTATATAGTCCAGCCCAGTGATAGTGCTGTGTATATAATCCAGTCCAGTGATAGTGCTGTATATAGTCCAGTCCAGTAATAGTGTTGTGTAGTCCAGTCCAGTGAAACTGCTATATAGTCCAGTCCAGTGAAACTGTGTGTATAGTCCAGTCCAGTGAAACTGCTGTATAGTCCAGTCCAGTGATACTGTGTGTATAGTCCAGTCCAGTGATACTGTGTGTATAGTCCAGTCCAGTAATAGTGCTGTATAGTCCAGTCCAGTGAAACTGCTATATAGTCCAATCCAGTGAAACTAATGTATAATCCAGTCCGGTTAAACTGCTGTATAGTCCAGTACAGTAAAACTGCTGTATAGTCCAGTCCAGTGATACTGTGTGTACAGTCCAGTCCAGTAATAGTGCTGTATAGTCAAGTGCAGTAATAGTGCTGTATAGTCCGGTCCAGTGGTACTGCAGCTGCATTAGTCCAGTCCAGTGATACTGCTGCATAAGTCCAGTCCAGTGGTACTGCCGTTAAAGTCCAGTGGTACTGCCAATAAAGTCCAGTGATACTGCTGCATAAGTCCAGTCCAGTGGCACTGATGTTAAAGTCCATTGGTACTGCTGCATAAGTCCAGTCCAGTCATACTGCTGCATAAGTCTAGTCCATTGGTACTGCCATTAAACTTCAGTCCAGTGATACTGGTGCATAATTCCACTCCAGAGGGGAAGTTGAAAACCACTACTTTCACTAAGCAACTTACCATTCAACCGTCGTTTGCAATGAGGACGAAGTACGAAAGCAGTCATCCTATGGCAAAGTGGATAACTCAGGCCTTGACAGCTATGTTGTTGTTAGATGTGCGTCCGGTGTCCGCAATTGGTGGAGTGGGACATAGACGATTAATGGAGGTAGTATGTCCCCATTACCAAATCTCGTCTAGATTCCAGAGACGTCCAAAAAAGTGTCCTCAGTGTCCTGAAAAATACGGTTGTACCCACTGTCCACTTAACCACGGACATGTGGACAAGTAGTATAGGACAAACTGTCATGTTCTTAGAAGCACCAGCTGGAGAGTAACGTAGGCTGGGTGCTTTAACGTATGGTGGTTGCATCCACGACAGAAGGGAGTGAAACAAATAGGATAAAATGAATTTGGTTTAATAAAGATATTGCAAGACAATGATATTCTCTCACAGAGTGCAACTAAGCTGATCATCCACTCATTGGTCATCTCACGGCTTGACTACTGTAATGCTCTTCTCACCGGCCTTGCTCAATCCCAACTAGCTCCTCTCCAATCTGTCCTCAATGCTGCAGCCAGGCTTATCTTCCTCTCCCGCCGCTCTAATTCTGCTACTCCCCTTCAACAAAATCTGCACTGGCTTCCATTCCCCTACAGAATCCTCTTCAAACACCTCACACTCACATACAGGGCCATCTCTAATTCCATTGCTCCATATATCTCTAACCTCATCTCCATTCATACACCCTCCCGCCCTCTACGGTCAGCTGACGACTGTCGTCTCTCCTCCACCCTGATCACTGCTTCCCATGCTAGAGTACAGGACTTTGCCCGTGCTGCACCCCTTCAGTGGAACGCACTCCCTCGCTCCATTAGACTCTCCCCGACCTTGCAAAGCTTCAAACGGGCACTGAAAACTCACCTATTCATCAAAGCGTACCCTTCCACTGCATAAACCAGCTGGTTCTCCGACCCCTTGCCTGTTTCCTGTTTACATCCTGCTATCTAACCACCACCCCCTCGCTTGCACCTCTTGTAATCTGTCTGTCTCCCCTTCCTACTAGATTGTAAGCTCCTCCGAGTAGGGCCCTCTTCCCTCCTGTTGTCAAAGCCCACTTCTCTTCACATTTCACTCACAGCTCTCCTTTACTCCAACACTCAGTGACCATCTTCGTCTGCATACTCCTCTCCATCATTGGCCTCAAGCCTCTAGTTGTATGTTGATTGAGTCCTCACTACTTATATCCAAGCTGTAATGTGTATTGATCTGTGGCGCTCTTTATTTGTACTGTATTTTTGTTATTTATTCAATGTTATGCCAAGTTTTGTTTCCCTGTATTGTTCCTTTGTACGGCGCTGCGAAACACTTGTGGCGCCTTATAAATAAAATTATAATAATAATAATAATAATAATAATAATAATAATAATATTGATGGCACAAATGATACATGGCAGATAATGCAAATGTAAAGTCAATAGTCCAGTATGTTATTGCAGAATATGATGTTGCTGGGTACTTGAAAGAATATTGTATTGTTGCTTGAAGAGTTGAAGAATAAATGAAGACGAAAGGATTTGATTGGATTGAAGATTAGATTATTGTATTGAAGATTGAATGATTGGATTGAAGATAGGATGATTGGATTGAAGATTGGATTGAGGATTGGATGATTGGATTGAAGATTGGATTAAAGATTGGATGGTTGGATTGAGGATGGGATGATTGGGTTGAAGATTGGAATGAAGATTGGATGATGAAAGAATAATGAAGAATATAAATGAAGAAGACTTGTCCTTGCTGAATTGGATCGTGGCTGCAAACAGAGGTGACCGTGGGAAATAACCGTCGGGAATATAGAACAAGGTAATACCCCTTTGGAGGGCTAACCTTGCTGGATCCTCATTGGCGGCAATGGAGTCTGTGGCACTTGAAGCAGTAGACAATCAGCAGGATGACTTCCTAGAAGACGCTCAGGAGTACAGTGGAAATCTCCAGAGCCAGACAGGAGTAATGATGCATAGGGTTAGACATCATTGTACTGACTGCCGGTCTAACCCGGCCAATCAGTACTTAACAGGTGGACTGTGCAGCGATAGGTCAGCCAATTGACAGGGGAGGCGGAGCCGCACAGGAGAGGCTGAGGGAACCAACAAAATGGCGCCCGCCAGAGGAGGCGACAGATTCCAGCCGGCCAGGATTGTACGCAGCTGCGCAAACGCCGGCATTCAGTCACAGAGCTAACCAGGCACAAACACACATGGCGGCACGCCACTCATACCCTGCATGGAACCAGAGCACACATCGCCGGTGTCACCATGCGGTGGCAGCGCGGACACATGTACCCCACCGGGACCAGGGACATAAGCAGAGGTGAGCGCCATGGTATTATAAGTGCAGCTAGAGAGCCTTGGGCTGAGCACAGCACAGGGGATTTGGGTAAACGCCATGGTGGATGTGACACAAACTAAGGAATACATAACTGTGACAGCCCACTGGGTAGATGCATCACCTTCTGCAGCAACAGCAGCAGCAGCATCTCCGAAACGTCAGCTCATTCCAAGGCAGGCTACGCTGTGTATCACCGGTTTCACTAAGAGGCACAACGCTAACAACCTCTTAGAGAAACAGAAGGAAATTATTGTGCAAAAACTGTTGCAGATGCAGCTGGAGAAAGTGAAGGAGGAGCTAAAGCGTAGCGATTCCACAAAGCATGTAGATATTGTGGATGAAGCCCTCCATATGCTTTGCCATGATACAAGGGTGGTCAGAGGAATACATATTTTGGCCACCGTGCTCGATCCTCAGTTTAAAGTGTTTGTTGTGTCTCTGTTTCCGGCGGACACAAGTCTACAGCAGTGCAAAGACCTGCTGGTCAGGAGATTGTCATTTGAAGTGGACTATGACATGGCCACAGCTCCTCCTTCATTTTCTCCCACATCTGTGGCTGTGAGGAAACAGCTCAAATTTCCTACCCAATGGGCTGGCGATGATTCAGGGCAGGCAGGAGGGAGTTTGCACATCTGGTCCAGACTAAAGGACCTGCCAACGATTACTGACGTGTCTACTGTCGCTGCATTGGATGCTGTCACCATTGAAAAAATGGTGGAGGAATAATTTGGTGACAGCATCCAAGTAGACATGTCAGACAGTCCATACCTGTACTGGCAGGAAAAAAAGGCAGTTTGGATGCCCCTGTACAAACTGGCTCTATTTTACCTGAGTTGTCCCCCCTCCAGTGTGTACTCCGAAAGAGTTTTTAGTGCAGCCGGGAACCTGGTCAGTGAGCGGTGTAGGAAGTTGCTTCCGCAAAATGTGGAGAAAATGATGTTCATCAAAATGAATAATCAATTCTAAAATGAAGACCAGCAATTGCCTCCAGAGACTACAGAGGGACCTGCGATTGTGGAGTCCAGCGGGGGCAAATTTATAATCTGTGAGGATGAGGAAGTACACACTGAAAGGCGTGAGGAATCAGAGGCTTGTAAAAAAGAGAGATGAATTGCTTCTTTTTTTTTTTTTGTGGGAGCCCAAACAAACCAATCATTTCAGCCACAGTCCTGTGGCAGACCCTGTCGCTGAAACGATTGGTTTGTTAAAGACAGGATGCATGTCCTATTTATGCCAGGGTGGGTGGGAGGGTCCAAGGACAATTTCATCTTGCACCTCTTTTTTGGAATTTATGTGCTATTTGGGGCCTAGTTTTTCAAACTGCCTTTCTGTCTGCCACTGCAGTGCCACTCCTAGATGGGCCACCTGTTTGGGCCACCCACTTGTGTCGCTTATTAGTCATCCAGCTACCTCAGTGCAACCTTTTGTCCTAAAAATAACATTGTGATGTGTGAGGTGTTCAGGATAGACTGGAAATGAGTGGACATTATGTTATTGAGGTTAATAATAGCATAGGAGCAGATTTTATGGTTTTAGACAAAAAATCCAGTTCCAAAACACAAACATGGAAGGGCGGTGTTTTGGAACAGATCCAGACCCAAAACATGGGCGGGGATACAGACCCACAACACCAAACACGAAAAGTGACCGGTGCACACCCCTAATACTTGCTACATATACCAAGATATATAGTTAATAATAATAATAATAATAATAATAATAATGTTATTTATATAGCACTTGTCTCCCAATAGACTCAAAGTGCTTGAATTAGCCTTTTACAGCACAAAATACAAAACAAACTTAACAAATTAACAAGGGACATTAGTGAAATGCTTGGGTGAACAGGAAAGTCTTGAGTCTTTTTTTGAATGTTTCCAGAGTGGAAGCTTCTCGAACTGAGCGGGGAAGTGAGTTCCATAAAGTTGGAGCCACAGCGCTGAAAGCTCGACCCCCAGATGAATTCAGGGAAATTCTGGGTACTGTTAGTAGTCCTTCATCAACCAATCACAGTAATGGAGTGGGACAATAAGGGATCAGAAGCTGCTGCAGGGACCTTGGGCCCTGGTCATGTAGAGCTTTTAAAGTCAGTAAGCCAATCTTGAAAATTATTCACCATCTTATAGGCAACCAGTGAAGGGAGAACAGAATGGATATTATGTGGCTGGAGCGAGGCTGATTGGTTAATAGCCTGACAGCTGTATTTTGTACCATCTGCAAGTGGTGAATTTCTTTTGCTGGGAGACCGAGGTAGAGGGCATTGCAGTAGTCAAGGCGCGATGATACAAATGCATGTATGACTTTAGGCAGAGCTTCTCAGGGAATTAAGTGCTTGATTCTGGCTATATTCCTTAGATCATAGAGGCCCTTATTCTGATCTGTGCGGCCAGATCAGAATATGCGGCCAGGACCGTGCAGGCGAATCCCCGCCTTCCATACGGATCGCCACCTCCGTCCGTACACGGATATGTGGCGGTCCGCATGAAAGTGGACGGGGATACGCCTCCTCCATCTTGGGAGCAGCCCCTGCATTCGATGGTCGCCGACCATCGAATGCAGGGCCGCACGCTCCACCAGCTCCCGCCACCCTAGGCCACACGGACACTTGAAATCATGTATGGGGGCGGGCAGCTGACATCCGGCGATGTCAGATGCCCGCCCCCTACACATGCGTCACGGCTTTATTACCATGCATACGCCCAGCGTTTGCATGGGAACGCCCATGAAACGCGGGGCGTATGCATAGGGTAATGAGGCTAAGTAGCCCCTCACGCCCCTCTCCGCCCCCTGTGCGGCGTCTAAAAAAAACGTACGGCGAAACCGCTTGCACATGCGCAGAGTGACCTCTGCACATGCGCAGACGAAAAACATCGGCGGTACGACCGCAAGCGGCAAACACCGCACCAACCAGAATAAGGGCCAGAATGAGGATTTAATTGTGGCTGATACCTGATGTTTAAGTGTCAGGCCACTATCCAGGACAACATTAAGTTTCCGCACATGTTCCGTGTTTTGAAGTTCTGCATCCCCAAGTGTAAGTCCTGTTGGTTGGCTCTTCTGCAGTCTTGTCCTGTGACCTATCATAAGCACCTCTGTTTTATCAGGGTTCAGTCGCAGCCAACTGGCACTCATCCACTCTTGTAGCTCAGCTAGACAGCCATTTACGGTTGCTATTGGGGTCTCAGTACCTGGAGCAAAGGACAGGTACAGTTGTGTATCATCTTCATAGCAGTGGTAAACCAGGCCATGGCGCCTTATTATTTCATCCAGTGGTAGCATGTAAACACGAAAAGCATGGGGGATAGTATAGAACCCTGCGGGACACCACATGGAAGTGGCACTGGTAATGATGAATACACTCCAGATGAAACTCTGTGTGACCTACCAGTGAGAAATGATTTGAACCAGCTAAGAACTGTGCCATCCAACCCACAGACATTTTTCAGGCACTGAATTAGAATATCATGGTCCACGGTATCAAAAGCTGCTGAGAGATCCAGAAGGATTAAGATTGAGCAGTCACCTCTGTCTCTTGCCATCAGAAGATCATTGAGCACACATACCAGGGCTGTTTCAGTGCTGTGTCTTCTCCTGAATCCTGACTGGAATGGATTCTAAATATTATGGGCTGACAGATGGGTTTCTAGTTGAGTTGCTACCACTTTCCCAATAACCTTTGCTAGAAAAGGAAGGTTTGATACAGGTCAGTAGATGCTCATGCAGTCGGGGTCTAAATTTGTTTTTTTAAGAAGTGGTCTAACAATTGCTTCCTTTAGTGGCTCAGGAAAAATGCCTGTTTGCAGAGAGCTTTGAACTATTTTTGCAAATACAGGGCCGATTATGTCCATGCACCCTATTAGCAGCTTAGTTGGGGCAGGGTCCAGGTCAAAGGTGGTGGGACGCAGCCTTCGGGTAATTTCTGTAATGTCTTTTACATCCATTGGGTCAAAGCTGTTCCAAGAAGTCAGGTGGCTTACATTCGCAGGCTTGATAGTTTGGAACTCCTTTGATGACACTGTGGGGATTCCAGCCTGGATGGAAGATACTTTATCTGCAAAGAATTTAGCAAAACCATTGCAACGTGACTAGGAGAGGGCTTCATCAGGCTGCGGGCATGCTGGTTTGCAAAGCTTCTCCACTGTACGGAAAAGCTGAGATGGACTATTGTTTGCTGCTCTGATCTCATTTGATAGGAACTCTGATTTCTTACGAGTGATTGTTGATTGATATTCTCCAGTCTGTTTCATTAGTTTTAACTTATCCTCTACCATGTTCGACTTCCTCCACCGTCTTTCAAGTCTACGACCCCTTTTCTTGAGTTCACTAGCACTGTTTTCAAACCAAGGGGCTTGACGTCGTGGTGTATGGGGTCGTAGAGTTAATAATGTTATCTAGAAATATCTCACAAGAAGCATTTAAGCATGGACACACCCATATAGGGAGCTAGACACACCCTCTAGGTGGGGCATGACACGCCCCCTCAACGCAGTGCTGTGCTAAATTCTACTACCAACTATAATCTCCCTGCAACTAGTTTTCAGAAGTAGGCAATGCACTTTATGAAGGTTTTAGTACTTTGGGGTCGATTCAGGATCGTTAGTAGCGATCCAAATTCGGCACCAGCCCAAATGGTCGGGGTTTGCACATTTGCAAACCCCAGCACCGAATGTCTTTGGCTAGTTATAAACTCGCTTGGTCGTTCGCTGCAGGGAGGGAGGGCCCGGCAGGGAGCAGCTGCCAGAGAGCGCCCTGGCATATTTTATCATCATCCCCATGAAAGTGCTGAGCATCCCCTTGAAAAACGCAGACGGGCCGATGCCTGCTGGGTGTGGGCGGATGACGTCACATGACGGCGGATGACGTCACATGACGGCGGATGACGTCAGTACCCAACCCTCTTCTGCGGACTACGCCAAAAATATAACTCAGTTTAGACTGACTTTTAGAGAGAGATTTCTGTCTGCCGCACTCGAGGGGATGTGCTCTCGTACATCCACTTGCATGTTACCGAGGGGATTCGGCGGGGGGCCAGACGAACAGTCGGTGCTTAGCGAGCAGTACTGAATTGCCCCTTTGTGCGTCGCGTTTTTTCAGAATGCAGCAATGATCTTTAAGACGAAACTGAATGCAAATGTAGAAATATCTCATTTATCGCCTGATAACTTCCTGACAACCGGAGTATAAATTATAAATAGACAACATAATGCCGGGATGTCGGATAGCCTGGACTGATACAGATCACTGGCAGGGCCCGCAATGCTGGCATATTAGCATTCTAAAGGAAGATTAGGGTAAGGACCTCATCACTGAGCTCCGCTAACATTAACTGACAGGCTGAGAGAATCAAAGCATCTTCCCCTCAATTATTTATACCTGTAACTGAAAGAATCCAGTTATCACACAGCCCCTGAGGTCGGCCGCCTCATTACCGTGCCGCAGTCACAGCAATTTTACATATTTTTCCCTTCAAAATGCTCAACCTGAAAAGAAAAATCATTTTAGGATCTCGGCCCGTAATTCATCTTGAAATAAAGTAGATAATGCAGAAGATAGTGGACGATTGGAAGGACGGGGTGAGCAGATGTTGGTGACATCGCTGTATCGGACCGAACATTGGGCCTAATTCATGCCTGTACACCGATACAGTCGGGATTCTCTAAGCTACGGGGCTGCTAATGTTAGCCAATGAACCCTTTTGCAGTTGCATACACATTCGCAGCCTGTACGCAATACAGGAGAACATTGATTCAGATTTGTTGGCAAAGCAAAAACGCATGAAAATGGGCAAATCATTTTTGCCGCCACTTACCAATAACTCCCCGTTCAAACTCCAAATGGCCCGCCCTGTCACAGCAAAACGGAGACAGGGCATAAATGACAAGATTGTAATGTAAACTTGTCTTATTGCCTCCACATTGACCCGCGAATCACAGCAAATTGCTGCAAGTGGGCGGGGCTTATTATATTATACCTGCTTTCTGTCTTCTGGATACTCAGGATCCCCCCCCCAAAAAATAGGCACTTCGGGGCAAAAAGGGGGCAGAGCAAGGGCAAGTGGGCATGGCTCTGTGTACATGGGCGTGGCCCCATTTTAAGCATTTTTGAGGGTGTGACCAGAGCTCCCCTGGCAATCTGCTGTACTGGATGCTGGGGGAAAAAAAGGACAACACAAAAAGCAGCGCTCACATCCAATGATGAGTGAATCAGATTTGAAAATTCATATAACAATTTATTTAAAAAACAATGTTAAAAATATATAGCAGCATGTGGATAACAAATATGAATTTTTTTTTGGCAAGTGTACACTATTACAAAAAATTATAGTGGCATAAAAAGGGGGGGGGGTTGTAAAAACAACAATAATGACTGGTGCCCAGATCTCACGTGCATATGGATGACCCCGTCCGGGGTGGGAGGATTGAAGAACCCACACTAGAAGTACAGTCCCAGTAATTTATGGAGTCCGTGAAACGGCGATTTGTAATCCTGTAAGCACACCGAGGGAGTGGCTGATGTTTTGAGAGCCTACCTTCAACCTCGTGGCCGAGTGTCCAGGTTGAGTGGTACTTGAATTAAGCTGTAGACTTCCAGGGATTGTTTGGGAAGAGTTGTAGTCAGACAATTGAGCAGGTGAAGCCTCCAAATGAAGGTCCAGGATCTGCCTCCAAATAGTTGTCCAGGATCTGGCACCAGCACTGTCAACGCGTTTTGCTGTCCAAACGTCAGCTTTGTCAAGGTACCTTGACAAAGCTGACGTTTGGACATTGTTTTTTGTTATATGAATTTTCAAATCTGATTCACTCATCATTGGATGTGAGCGCTGCTTTTTGTGTTGTCTTTTTTTCTGTATTTATGTAGGGACTGACCCTCCCTACTCAAGCAGCTGCTCCCATTGAGTCAGCAACTCTGTCCTAGCGCTCCCAAGGGTATACACAGTAGTGTAACTACCCACTTTTGGTACACATTGGATGCTGGGGGGGTCTGTGCATACGTGGTTAGTGATGACTCCCGGTGGACCGCACTGCCCCGCCGGAAGAGCAGTATGTAGGTAACACATAGCAAGGAATTGGGATCTGCCCAATTGTTCCCCTGAGAAGAATGCATACTGTAGGCTCTTTCGCCTTCACTTGTGAAGACAAATTACATCATGACATCAAAAATTGTTTGCAGCTATTAGGATTAACAGTCCAGTCTTCGTGAAAAGTATTTTTTTTTTAAATTACTGATTATCAAGGCAATAAAAAATTCCACCCAACAAAAATGAACTTGTCATTTCAGTCATGGATGTATTTATAATGGGTGCAGGCTGTGAGGTGAAACTAGAAAGCTGGCAATGGGTGGTCCTAGTTCCAAATGGCAGATTTTTTCATGGAAAAATGGGGTGTGGTCTCATTTCATGGGCGTGTCCTTGCTGCAAGGGGCGTGGTCGTGTAGGAAAAGATTACCTTGGGGCCAGCGGCTGAAGTGGTGGGCGGTATCCGTGAATGGTGGGCTGGTAGCCGGGAAGTCGGGCACGACGCTTGTCAAGCTACAATGTGGCGTGACTTCATCACACAATGGGTGACTTCCAGTGGGTCTGCAATGCAGAATAATCGTGAGCCGTTGCCGGAGGATAATAAAAATAATAAACTACGTTTTGGGAGAATGGGTGGCCCGGTGCACCCCCGGACACCCCCCAGTTTCAACTATGTGTGCGGTATACACAAGCCCACACCGCACATCCCGTACCTAGTCAAAAATGGAACACAAGTATCATGTCAACTGCATCCCATTTAAAAAGTGAACTTTGAAACCTTTAATGTATTTCCTTCTCACTTCAAGTAGCTGAGTTCCACTCAGCGGAATACGCTGGCCCTATATGAGTAAATACTAATAAATAATGCTAATCCCATGGTAACCCTTTGAAGTGTACGGCGCAGGGAAGGGGGGAACAATCTGTGTCACCAGCTCACAGTAGCTGCGATTTCGCACAGATCAGCACCTTCTTGCGGCACACAATAAATTGATATGTGTTACACATGGAATTGAGATAGAAGAGCCTCATTCCATAATAGTATTCATCTCCCCGGGGATGTGAGAAGACTGAGTGCGTTATTTTGCTGGGGTTGTCAGTGCTGCTATGATTAACCTCACTATGAACCCGGCTAGCGAGGCAGTGACAGGGAAAAGGCAATATTGCTCTCTGAAGGCTGCGCGGTGCTTACACGCTCCCTGGGGAAGGCATTATGTCACCCCAATGATGGACGAAGGGCAGTTTGCATTCTGATTTAAATGCACATTAGTGGAAACAGATTCTGCACTCTGGTTTTACAGAGTGTTTCTGCACCATTTGTGCCTAACACATATAGCACATAGAGATATTATTATTATTATTATTATTATTATTATTATTATTATTATTATTATTATTATTATTATTATTATTATACTATTATTATTATTATTATTATTATTATTATTATTATTATTATTTATTTTTTTAACTACTATTGTTATAATTATCATTACTGTTACTAAAGTTACTATCACCATTACTATTATTGCTACTAATATTATTATTATTATTATTATTATTATTATTATTATTATTATTATTATTAATGTAACCTGTTTCGACAAGTCTTTAGTTGCATTTTGTTACTTGGTTATTTTTTTATTTATGGGGGTTTTTTGTTTTTGTTTTGTTGTTGTTGTTTTTTGTTAAAATTAGTTTAAATTCCAAGGGCAGTATTCAATGAGAAATATCGCCGTGTGCAGCGAATCCTGTTTAGGATTCGCTGCACACTCGCTGTGTTCCGGAGGGCTGGCTGCCACTCGCTCTCTCCGTATTCAATGTCGGAGGGGCGAGTTGCCCCTTGCGGCGAATCTTAACCCCTGCAGCGGACGAGCGTCCACGGCAGGGAGCTGTGGGACGGTGGCAGGCAGGGAGATTGAAGTCTCCCTGCCTGCCCCAGAACGTATGAGCCAGGCAGCACAGGCTGCACCCCGGGAGAGCCAACATGGGACCAGGTATTCACTGCACCCGATCGTGCATATGTAATGATCGGGTGCAGTGAATATATGAATATCTAATGAGCGGCTCTCGGCCCCCTGCTGGCTGCTCTGTGTAAAAAAAATATATATATATATTTTTTTCTTATTAAATTATATATTCATGTGCTATAAGCACATGAATAAAAATAGCATGCCCCTTCACAGAATAAAATTCCTGATTTTTTGACACCAAAATTAAAATAAAAAACCTTTTATTTTAATAGTTCACATTCCACTTCTCCATTAAAAGATGGAGAATTGCTACACGGAGAGACACGGCGAAAATCACTTAGAAAGACTGCGAGCAGTGCACATTGAATAGGGTTGCTCGCTTTTTGAGAGCAAAAGTCTCCGTCCAACGCGAGAAAAGCACAAACTCGCCATAAAACACGGCAAATTTTTCTCATTGAATACTGCCCCAAGACTTGTTTCCATATTTTGGTATGCAGGAAAACCAGTACCCCGGGTTTCCGCCACAGCAAAAGCTGGCGATACTCCATAGAAGCCTATGGGCTTCTTAATGCTTCCCACGTGGCCACGCACGACCCCCCCCCCCCCCCCCCATCTCTCGCCTGATGTCTGGGCAGCCTCCTTCTATGCTGCCTGGACCAGTGACCACCTTTTCCGGCAGCAGTAGCCGGGGACAGCAGGAGGGGGAGAGCTGCTGGGGGCCCGCTCACCCTCCCCCAGCTGCATCGCAAAGACCAGCTCTTATCGCAAGTGCTGCCCTTTGCAACACTAATAGCATATGTTAGAGCATATGCGATTAGTATCGCTGCGGTAGCCGGCGGAGGAGGGCGGTAAGCGGTGGCAGATGGTAGTGCATCCAGCCCTTTATCTGTTAAGTCCAGAGAAGCCTTGCATTGGGAAATTACGAAATATGTGTCTTAACTGCTTCATTAATATCGTTGTAGTCCCCTTTCTCAGCCTGGGGCAGCTAAAACTATGCGATAAATAAACCAGAGCAGCTTTGAAGAGCTCCCTGTTAAATACAAGGTTGAAGTGTCATTTGCTTGTCAGTCTGGGAAGGAGGATTCTAATTATACCGGTGATTTGCCCGTGCATGGTGGTACCCTGCCTGCTCCAGCTGTTCCGTGTTATATGCACGCCAGCAATCAGAATATATAGTGGTCCCCGGTTCTATATATTTTTTGATGGCGGACATCAGGGTGTTGGCGTCACGTCTGTCCACAGGCGTTACAAAACACTCACCGGTGACTCGGGATATGCCTCCAAACAACCACTGTTGAGGCAGCACGCGTCCGACATGACTTTTTCTCTGTACAAAGAGACTCTCGTCCACCTCAACTATTTTCCCCTGACTGCCAATCCGGCGTTGGGGCTGCGACATTGAATCCACGATGCAGGCCTGCCGCATAAGCTTATTATACAGCACGGTGGTTTTGTTCGACAACTTTAGTTGTCGCTCACAAAACAATATGCTTGTGAGCTCCTCTCCCCATGAAAAAATAAAACGGTTGAGGGTAAGAAATGGGATACGGCAGCCTGGAAGCCAATGTGCCGCAAGATGAGACTGACCTTCTTTCGGCACGTTTTAATGTGGCAGCGCCACATACACTCATACTCAAGCGCATTGGGTGGCCATTAAGACAGGTTTGTGTCAGTGGCAGCAAATGGTGCTGTTGAAAAAATTCCACCGACTCCTCCTCTGTCTGCAGCAGGTAAATATCGTCACAGGTTCTGCAGCCATTCCATATTAACAAGGAGTTATACGAGCATCAGAAATAATACAGCCGCAGTCACTTCATCTTCACCTCTGACTGACTATGGTAACTGCGTAATGCGGACTGACTACGCTGGCCGCGGGATCACTACGCTGAATCTGACAGGGATGCTGACTATACGCTGGCTGCGGGAACACTACGCTGAATCTGACAGGGACGCTGACTATACGCTGGCCGCGGGAACACTACGCTGAATCTGACAAGGAATCTGACTATACGCTGGCTGCGGGAACACTACGCTGATTCTATCAGGGACGCTGACTATACGCTGGCTGCGGGAACACTACGCTGATTCTGACAGGGACGCTGACTGACTACGCTGGCCGCTGGAACACTACGCTGAATCTGACAGGGATGCTGACTATACGCTGGCTGCGGGAACACTACGCTGATTCTGACAGGGACGCTGACTATACACTGGCCGCGGGAACACTACGCTGATTCTGACAGGGACGCTGACTATACGCTGGCCACGGGAACACTACGTTGAATCTGACAGTGACGCTGACTATACGCTGGCCGCGAGAACACTACGCTGAATCTGACAGGGACGCTGACTATACGCTGGCCGCGGGAACACTACACTGGATCTGACAGGGACGCTGACTATACGCTGGCCACGGGAACACTACGCTGAATCTGACAGGGACGCTGACTATACGCTGGCCGCGGGAACACTACGCTGAATCTGCCAGGGATGCTGACTATACGCTGGCCACGGGAACACTACACTGAATCTGCCAGGGACGCTGACTATACGCTGGCCACGGGAACACTACGCTGAATCTGACAGTGACGCTGACTATACGCTGGCCGCGGGAACACTACGCTGAATCTGACAGTGACGCTGACTATACGCTGGCCGCGGGAACACTACGCTGAATCTGACAGGGACGCTGACTATACGCTGGCCGTGGGAACACTACGCTGATTCTGACAGGGACGCTGACTATACACTGGCCGCGGGAACACTACGCTGATTCTGACAGGGACGCTGACTATACGCTGGCCGCGGGAACACTACGCTGATTCTGACAGGGAATCTCACTATACGCTGGCCACGGGAACACTACGCTGATTCTGACAGGGACGCTGACTATACGCTGGCCACGGGAACACTACGTTGAATCTGACAGTGACGCTGACTATACGCTGGCCGCGAGAACACTACGCTGAATCTGACAGGGACGCTGACTATACGCTGGCCGCGGGAACACTACACTGAATCTGACAGGGACGCTGACTATACGCTGGCCACGGGAACACTACGCTGAATCTGACAGGGACGCTGACTATACGCTGGCCGCGGGAACACTACGCTGAATCTGCCAGGGACGCTGACTATACGCTGGCCACGGGAACACTACGCTGAATCTGCCAGGGACGCTGACTATACGCTGGCCACAGGAACACTACGCTGAATCTGACAGTGACGCTGACTATACGCTGGCCGCGGGAACACTACGCTGAATCTGACAGTGACGCTGACTATACGCTGGCCGCGGGAACACTACGCTGAATCTGACAGGGACGTTGACTATACGCTGGCCGTGGGAACACTACGCTGAATCTCTGACAGGGACGCTGACTATACTCTGGCCGCGGGAACACTACGCTGAATCTCTGACAGGGACGCTGACAATACGCTGGCCACGGGAACACTACGCTGAATCTGACAGGGACGCTGACTATACGCTGGCCGTGGGAACACTACGCTGAATCTCTGACAGGGACGCTGACTATACGCTGGCCGCGGGAACACTACGCTGAATCTCTGACAGGGACGCTGACTATACGCTGGCCACGGGAACACTACGCTGAATCTGACAGTGACCCTGACTATACGCTGGCCGCGGGAACACTACACTGAATCTGACAGGGACGCTGACTATACGCTGGCCACGGGAACACTACGCTGAATCTGACAGTGACGCTGACTATACGCTGGCCGCGGGAACACTACGCTGAATCTGACAGGGACGCTGACTATACGCTGGCTGCGGGAACACTACGCTGAATCTGACAGTGACGCTGACTATATGCTGGCGGCGGGAACACCACGCTGAGTCTGACAGGGGCGCTGACTATACGCTGGCCGCGGGAACACTACGCTGATTCTGACAGGGAATCTTACTATACGCTGGCCGCGGGAACACTACGCTGATTCTGACAGGGACGCTGACTATACGCTGGCCACGGGAACACTACGTTGAATCTGACAGTGACGCTGACTATACGCTGGCCGCGAGAACACTACGCTGAATCTGACAGGGACGCTGACTATACGCTGGCCGCGGGAACACTACACTGAATCTGACAGGGACGCTGACTATACGCTGGCCACGGGAACACTACGCTGAATCTGACAGGGACGCTGACTATACGCTGGCCGCGGGAACACTACGCTGAATCTGCCAGGGACGCTGACTATACGCTGGCCACGGGAACACTACGCTGAATCTGACAGTGACGCTGACTATACGCTGGCCGCGGGAACACTACGCTGAATCTGACAGTGACGCTGACTATACGCTGGCCGCGGGAACACTACGCTGAATCTGACAGGGACGCTGACTATACGCTGGCCGTGGGAACACTACGCTGAATCTCTGACAGGGACGCTGACTATACGCTGGCCGCGGGAACACTACGCTGAATCTCTGACAGGGACGCTGACTATACGCTGGCCACGGGAACACTACGCTGAATCTGACAGTGACGCTGACTATACGCTGGGCGCGGGAACACTACGCTGAATCTGACAGGGACGCTGACTATACGCTGGCCGTGGGAACACTACGCTGAATCTCTGACAGGGACGCTGACTATACGCTGGCCGCGGGAACACTACGCTGAATCTCTGACAGGGACGCTGACTATACGCTGGCCACGGGAACACCACGCTGAATCTGACAGTGACGCTGACTATACGCTGGCCGCGGGAACACTACACTGAATCTGACAGGGACGCTGACTATACGCTGGCCGCGGGAACACTACGCTGATTCTGACAGGGACGCTGACTATACGCTGGCCGTGGGAACACTACGCTGAATCTGACAGGGGTGCTGACTATACGCTGGCCGCGGGAACACTACGCTGATTCTGACAGAGGTGCTGACTATACGCTGGCTGTGGGAACACTACGCTGAATCTGACAGGGGTGCTGACTATACGCTGGCCGCGGGAACACTACGCTGATTCTGACAGGGACGCTGACTATACGCTGGCCGCGGGAACACTACGCTGATTCTGACAGAGGTGCTGACTATACGCTGGCTGTGGGAACACTACGCTGAATCTGACAGGGACGCTGACTATACGCTGGCTGTGGGAACACTACGCTGAATCTGACAGGGGTGCTGACTATATGCTGGCAGCGGGAACACTACACTGAATCTGACAGGGACGCTGACTATACGCTGGCCATGGGAACACTACGCTGAATCTGACAGGGACACTGACTATACGCTGGCAGCGGGAACACTACGCTAAATCTGACAGGGACGCTATGCTATTTCACAAGTACCAAAGTAAGTATAGACTTACTTTTATCTACGCATGTGGCCGCATGCAAGCGGATGTGTAAGCCTACTCTCGCTACGCAGCTTATTGAGCAGGTCTGAATTGGGCCCTATGTCAGATGGATGCAATGAAGTCTGCACCTTCCATCTGTACGCTGTCAGTGAATAAGCACACGGTGGCTTTGTCTGGGTGTCATAATCATTTGTATCATGCAACAGACTTAGACGCCGGCTAATCATATTCTCAACGGCTTCCCGCAGATTAATGCTGCAGGAAAGCAAACAGAAAAATCTTCCCATACAAAAGGGCCCATCGCCAACAAATACATTCTTTAGATGGTA